>NC_134532.1:180150331-180750331 GCF_050624435.1 Tenrec ecaudatus | reverse complement strand
GAACAATGGTTCAGCTGGCCTAGCCAAGCAGGTCTGCCTGAGCGTCAGGCCCTTGTGGGAACTGTCTCCATGGGACCCAGTTGACCACAGCAACTGGAAAGATGAGAAAGAACCCTTAGTGGGCATGAGTTCACGTGTCCTCAATGGCTCAGACCATGAGGGTGGAAAAGGGTTGCCACCTGTGTCACTTAACTGTCCATGTGGGAACTGTGGAATGGGTGTGTGTGTGTTAGCAACAACAACAACATCAGAAATGTCATTTAAAGACTTGTTTTCCCATATCGAGCAACCTGAACTTGGTCAGTGCACTAGGTTGTAGATAAATCAGTGGGGTGGAGTGGTGAGGTAATGCTTGCTTCATTTTGAGGACATTTCCTTCAGAACATCACTTGACATTCCATGACGATGACTTGTCCTCCCCACAGGATACCAGGGCCTGGTTTTGTTTTGCTTTTTCATGCTATATTTAAAAATATACCCACTAAGACTTTTGAACAATTATGTTTGACCTTATGCCACTTGGTTATTTGACTCTTTATTACTCCTGAGTAGCTGAACCCAGTGACTTGAATTTGACTCAGCAATTAGGAGATTCTCAGCCAGAGAAAGCATTTGTTCTTTAGATGCCTCTAGGTCCAGAGGACCGGGGGATTCATGAAGACGACGATTTCTAGTATGAAGCTTCACACGGGGATGACACACCATCCAGGTGAGTGAGAAGCCAAATCTAGCACCTGGATGCTGCACAAATCTTAACCGATTTGATCCGTCTGTACAAATGTGAGCATCCCTGTAGTCAGAAAGCTGTCATTTGTTTCCTTACATGCAAGCTGTCCTTTATGCTGGGCAGGGTCGGGGAAGAGGGAGAGATTTAGTAGTTGTCAACTAGTTGGGTCTTCATTCAGAAATTGTGTTGAAATCAGCTAATGGGTGGTTCCTACAATGATGTCACGATGCAGAAACACAGTATTAATCTTTGGGAAGTCCACTGTTGGCTCTTCCCCTCAAATAATGTTGCCAGATTTCCCAGCTGAAGTGTAATTTGAAACAATGTGAAAATGGCCTCATTTACTTCTTCCAAGTGGAAGGGTGGATGCTACATTAGTTTCCCTATCACAAGGTGATTGGCGCAGGTACTGGCCAATTCAATGAATTTCTCTCTGAACTTTTTTGGGGTGTGGGGTGTGGGCAGGGAGAGAGGTTAAAAGTCTTGTCCCCTTAAGGACAATCATTTTGCTTTAAATTCTTGAAAACTCAAAGAGTAAAAAAAATTAACAAAGTTACTCATTGATCGTTGTCTGCCTCTGAATAGTTAAACATGGATATTGTGTTAGGAATTTCTGAAAAGGGGGGCATAGGAGGGTTTTCTATTGTATGCTACCAAAATCTTTGATGTAAGCATGAAACCCACCACGGCTCTCAGACGGAAGAAAGACCTTTCCCCTGTGTCAGCCCGAGGCACACTAAGGAGGTTTAGGTGACCCCACCCCATTGGTACCTGCGTCCTTTCCCTGGAGGTTGGGTTGAGGGTCCTAGGGCCCATAGATGTTCACTTGCCTGGGTTAGTTTAGTCTTCCTGTTTTTCAGCCTGGCGGCTTTTGGTTTAGTAAGATCGGCACTCACCTGGTTTTCTGACGGAGCATAATTTCCTCCTGTTCCCATGACTGCTGCTTTTTAATGAATTAAAAAAAATCAATGTCATTTTTTGCCCTCCTCTGAAGACGTCTTCAAACTACTTTGCGTTTCTACCTGGCTGTGATCTGCTTGAGTGTAGTTCAGTAACAAACAGTGAAGATTAGAGCTCCTTCTGTCCTCGAACGCCATAACCTCTCCCCTGTGTTGTCACTCACAGTGTCATCAGCCCTCTCCGTCGCCCTTGGGGTATGGTGGCAGTTATTTGGGCCCAGGCATGTCTCCCATGTGGCTCGTCCATTCATTGGTTTATACCGGGTCTGCTAGCTCACACTGTGCTTGGCTTACTTGTCCCTGGGTTCGATCGCTCCTCTGATTTTTCTCCACACTCTCCACAAAACTCAAAAGAGTGACTGTCAGCTTTTTGTTGAACCACAAGATTATTGACTCATTCATTTTAAGTCCACCATTGATTCGTGTGTGCTCTCTGGGAGACTTTCCTGAGCCACGAGCATGTTGTGGGACAGTTATCTGGATGGATTAGGACGTACTCTCTCCGAAGCTTGTTTTAAGTGTAGGGAATAGCATATGCCATAGTGTGTTATGTATTCAATGCATACACATATGTACAATACAGTGTGTTCATAGATAATGTCAGATAAATGATGTACAATGTAACACGTTAATATATAAAATTATGTATGCATGCGTTTAATGTAAGGTTGTATACTGACGGCTTTGAATTATGGAGTTGGTGAAAAATGCTGATTTTCTGGCCAGAGCAAATGAATGTCTTGAAGAAAGACCACCAGGATGCTCCTTGGAAGTGAGAATGGGGAGACTTTGTCTCTGATATGTTATGATACTTTGATGTTATGATATGATACCCTGAAGTGATACTTTGTCTTTAGCCTTACAGTGGCTTATTAATAGATTTATATTCCCATTTCAGCAGGTGTATAGTTTGTTAACGGCAATGCAATAATTGACTGTACAACCCTGCCTAATCAAATATGAGACTCCGTCACCGTTGCTCCCCCCATGCCCTCCCTCCTTTCCCGAGCTACCACGAATACATTTTGTGCTCGCAACACTTGCCCTTTCCAGCCATTATATCTATGTGAGTTCGTACAATCTGTGTCCTTTTGTTCCTGACATATTCACCAGGCATGTCTTCTAGTTCCATCGTATTGTTGCATGTATCAAGACTTCATTTCTGTCTGGATCAGCATGTGCATGTGTATGTATGCAGTATGTATGTATGTATGCATGCACCACAGCGCGCTCATCCACTCCTCTGCTGGTGAGCATTTGGTTCACATCCACCTTCCTGATATTATGACTAGGGTTGCTCTCAACACAGGTGTGTAAATCACTGCTTTGAAGTCTTTTGAGTAAGGGCAGCTTATTAATAGAAGAGACAGTTACATTTCAGTAGGATTTAGTGTCAGGAAGATGCAGTCTATCATTCCCAATCTTTTGGATGATCTGAACAAAATGCCCAGACTCATGCTGCCTACTTGACCTTTCCAACGAGGAGTTCCCTGTGCCATCTTCGCACAGTGATGCACACCTGTGTGATCCCTCTCACTGTCTGGGCTCTTGCTTTCTGCTGGCCTGATCCTGCTTTAAACTGTGCTCCCGGGTCACATCTTCTAGTCTGTCCTGAGAAATTAACCCTGCCTGTCCTGTTTGTAGATATTTGTATAGCTCAAGAAAGTCTTTGCTGCCTCCAACTGTGTCTTTTCCCTTCGGTTGCACTTCATCGGAAATTCCCCGTCTCCTCAGATGCAACCCTTCAGTCGCAGCTGGTTGTGAAACGGTTGTATCGGGGGCATCTCCACCTAGCAGGTGTCCCCTTTACAAAAGCACTGCTGGCAATGTTACCTGGAATATTCGCCCCACTTCCTGAAGTCACCCCGTGCCCCCTTTTAGCACAGCTTACAGATCTTAGCTTACATCTCGCAGCCTCTGGTATTCACTGACCCCCTAGGGTTAGACAAAGTCTCTCTGGTGTTCAGTCACATAGTATTCCCTACTGTGTCCCAAGTATGTGCACCTGTGCCTCCACGTGGTTGGCCATCAGTAAATATTGGATGAAAAGACAGCTGGCTGGAATCGTGTCTTCCCTCGAGGAAGTATTCCTTACAGCTTAGTGTCCAGAAATGACCATACAACGAGGAGCCTGGGCATCCTCATTTTGTCATTCTGTTTTTATCCATCCGAAGCCTAGAAATGACATTACAACCCATAGTGCTTTGCTTCTAATGACTATTTTAATTTGTAGTTGCTTGTGTTTGTTTCTTGTCTTCTCCTTTCAAATTGGACTTGCATGGAAGAAAATGTGTGTGTGTTTTCTTTATTTTAACTGTGGAGCAAGTTATGATTCTGTGACATTGATTTTCATTCATTAAGCACATTGCATAATTATGATAAAAGTGATGATAGTTATTGATAGCGGTCAGCATTGATTGTTTCCTTATGACATTTCTTTCTTCCTCTCTTTCTCTTTCTCTCTCTCTCAATTATGAAAGTATACAGAGGCCAGAAGTTGCTATGCAGACCAAAGGTCAAGCTGGCCTTTGAGCCCAGGCAGCCCTGTTCCCCAGCCTTTGTTCGTAATTACTAAATTTTATCCTTGGGCTAAAGAAGTCTTGGTAGACATCTGGGGCAAGCATTGCACTATTAACAACAAGGTGGCAGTTCAAACCCACCAGCAAGTCCGTGGACAAAAGGCGAGGCTATCTGCTCCAGTAGCAATGGAAAGCCTCCGAAGCCCTATATAAAATCCACATAAGTAGGAATCATACATGTTGCCAGGTCATGTTTTCCATGTCTCTGGAAAAGGTTCTCATGCTTGTAAAGTGGAGGGGCAGCACACGCGAGGGAGACCCTTGATGAGATGGACGGACCCAGTGACTGTGACAACAGGCGCAGGCATACACGATGGTGGGGAGTGCGCAGGGCCGGGCAGGGCCTCGTTTTTTTGTACGTAGCGTCACTGTGAGTCCGAATCTACTCAATAGCGCCTGACAGCAAACCCCAGGAGTGGGAACCGCCTCGATGGCAGTGGGTTTGGTTGCTTGGGTATCGGGAGTCCTGGTGGTGACAAGGTTAAATACTCCG
The DNA here is from genome assembly GCF_050624435.1 of Tenrec ecaudatus. Classification (NCBI taxonomy): domain Eukaryota; kingdom Metazoa; phylum Chordata; class Mammalia; order Afrosoricida; family Tenrecidae; genus Tenrec; species Tenrec ecaudatus. The sequence continues at coordinate 180,745,573 of NC_134532.1, read as the reverse complement.
CTCTGAACAGAAAGATGGAGGGTGAGAACCCACCCAGTTCTTCTGAGGGAGGAAAGACCTGGTGATCCACTCCATTAAAATGACAGCCTGGAGCCCCCGTGGGGCAGCAAGTGGTATATGTGTGCTCCGGGGACCCTGTGAGTCAGAAGGAGTCCATGGCGTTCACCAGCAACATCCTTGGGACAAGAAACAAACAAGATGCCATCCACTTGATTCCAACTCATAACGATTCCGGGCGTTAGAGTGGAACTGCTCCATAGCATTATCTTGACTGTAATCTTTATAACAGGGTCCAGCCCTGGTGATGCTGTTGAGTAAGCGTTGGACTGCTAACTGCAAGGTTGGTGGCTCAAATCCACTGGCCTCTTTGTAGGAGAAAAATGAGGCTGGCTGACCCTGGAACAATGTACAGGCTTGGCCTCTCTATGGGGTTGCTGTGTGTCGGCATCTACTTAACGGAAGTGCCTTTTTTTGGGTAATCTTTTGGAAGCTCTGGTAGCATAGTGATGAAAGTACTCAGCAGCTAATTGACAGGTCGGGAGTTCAAACCCATCCGCCGCTCCACGAGTGAAAGATATGACGGTCTGCTTCTGCGAAGGTTGCACCTTTGGAAAATCTCCTTTTTAGAGTTGGTAGTTCCACTCTGCCCTACAAGGTCACTCTGAGTTGGAATAGACTCAACAGTAGCTTTTTAAAAATTTTTATTTAAGTTACCCGCTGTTCTTCCAGAGCATTGCTGATTCAAACTACCAATCTTAGGTCATTTACCACTTGTGCAACCCCGGGACCTCTTGGGATAAAAGAGAGGTAACAACGTCCATTATACAAACCTCTTCTTTGTTCACATGACATTTTAACACATTATCCCCAGATTACTATGTTGCTTTTATGTTGCGTCTGATCAGTGGTTCCCTTGAAGACCGGAGACCTCCCTCCCGGCAGTACAAACCAGTGAGCCAGTAGCGTCATGTTGAGGACCACTCCTGACCACCCCGAGTATCAGAGGAGAACTGGGCTCCAGGGTGTTTTCCATGGCTCATTGTTTGGAAGTAATCACCAGGCCTTTCTTCTTCTTCTCAGGCACCCCAGGGTGCCCGGGACCTCTAGCTTTGTGGCCATAGCAGCAAAGAGTGAGTTTACTGTTAGCACCTCCCCTGCTCCCCCAAGGGTCTAAGAGACCTTCAAACCTTCCTCTTTCCCTTCCCTGCTTGGTTGGCTGGGATTCATCGCCTGGTTGACATATCTACCGCCCACTCTGTGTCACACCACCTGCCAACGAGCGCAATACTCAGAAAGGAAGGGCGAGCTGGGCCTAAGTTCACAACCTTTCTTTAAAATAGACTGCTGAGTGTGTGCATTCTACAAAAACAGCTCCGTTAGCAAAGGTTTCTCGCTAGAGGCCATGCACAGGGTTTTTGGAAGGCAGGGGAGTCTTCTTCCCATTTGGCTTTCATGCCCAGTGTCGTGCATCGGAGCTGGTGCCCTTGAACAGTGATTTATTAGGTTCAAGTGGAAGATTTCATATGGCCTTTGGTTTCCCTCATGCCTCACGTAGCCCACTATTTTTACGTGTGACTAAGAAAGAGTCCAGTTGAAAATGAGAAGATATTAACAAATGACATCTAATTATCTATGGAAGATAGATAACAGCTGTTCTAGGTACCGAGTTGCCTGTCTCAACCCCTATTTTGCCTCCATTCTTAAGGTTAAAGATTTAGATAGCCCCAGTGTTGATAGAGGTCACTCTAATCTACCAAGTGACATGAAAGCTTACAGTCAGTAAAAGGCAATAGAAGTAAAGTAGGAAGCTTCAACATTAACATTTAGGGAAGTGCTTAAAGGGAGTGCGTGGTAATTGGATCACTCTGTACCTGTGCATGTGTGTAAGAAGGGCGTACTCATCGGAAAAGGAAAACCAGTTAATGCAGAAATCATTGCCATCTCTTAGAGAAGAACTTTGTAGGTGGGATAATGAATTGTGTGTGGTTAAAAGAGTAGAGCAACTTGCTTGGGGGAGTGAAGACAGAGCCAGGATGGAAACACACCCTTCTGTCTCAAGTACACCTGACCTTTGCCTTGTGGTCCAAAGGGCATCAGGGAGGATCCACAAGGGAAGGTTTTTCTCTCTGGAGCATCATGAAACTGTAGACTTTGATCTCAGAGAGATTCGCTCAGCACAAGTCTGGGACTTACAAGCTGTGTGAGGGTGTGTTAGTCTGGGTAGACTAGAGAAACAAATTCATAGAAACTCATATGTATATAGGACAGAGTTTTATAGACAAGAGCAATTGAATGTTGAGAAAACATCCCAGCCTAGTCCAGATCAAGTCTATAAGTCTAATATTAGCCCATATGCCCAATACCAATCTATAAAGTTCTCTTCAGACTCACGAAATGCATGCAATGACCCTGAATGCAGGAAGATCACAGGTCAGTGGGTGGGAAGTTTTGTGGATCCAGTGGTGGTATAAGCATCTCAGCACTGGCAGGGGTCTCCATGTGGCTTCTCCAGCTCTCAGGGCTCTAGCATAGTTCCATGTGTCTTGTCAGCTTCAATTTCCCTCAGGGAGCGATCAGGGAGGAAGAGAGAGTTTGTCTCTCGCCTCCAAGGAGGAATACCGGAGTTTCCAGAATCCTCATGAGAAGGCCATGCCCACACGGAGGCATCATTGGCTATGACTTGATTGACAAGCTAGATTCTACCCCTTCACTCTTAATCCTCTCACATTGACCAATGATTATACAACTACCACACGGGGGGGTGGGGGGGGGAAGTAACTTTACCTAGGGCGTCTCAAATTTGAAGAGCCTCCTACTTAGCCTGATAGGTGTTTCTGAGGATAAGCTTACCCACTGCTTTTGAGGATTAAATGAGACTAGCTAGCGGGAAGCATCTGCTCAGAAAGCATTACATTTCCTCTCTTTCCTTCATTCATATAGAAATCGCCTGGTGACACTATTTATCTTTGGTCGAGTCCTCTTTCTTTTCTTAAAAACAAATAAACAAAAACCTTAGAGAGACCTATTTCATTGTAAGCAGAACATTGCTGAGGTTTTTCATCTTAGAAAGTCACACCATCTGACCAAGCGGAGCTATGAAGCCAGGTGGGGCCATGAAGATGCCCTTTATAATGTGGGCTCATGGTTCTTGTCATGTGCCCTTGAGTGCATCCCACCTCACAGCAACCGTGCGATTGACAGAATGAATGTCCCCTGGTCCTCTACCATCCTCACAACCAGTGCTGTGCCCGAGCCCCAGGTTCTAGTCCCTGCATCATCACTTCATCTTGCCGAGGGGCTTTCTCTTTCTCATTCACCCTCCACCAAGTATACCTATCCTTCTCCAGTAACTTCTTCCAGGACAGATTTGTTCATCAACTCTCTCTCTTTCTCCCCTCCTTCCCTCTCTCCCCTCCTTCCTTCTCTCCCTCCCTCCCTCCCTCCCTCCCTCCCTCCCTCCCTTCTATCCTACCTTCCTTTCTGCAAGCAAAGGGGTAACATAAAGACCAAGAGAAATGATGAGAACAATATCTTAGACCATTTTATTCCTTGTGGCTGGGAAGTTTTACGAGCATGGTTATGATGTTTGTTGTGGGGTAGGAAACGTCAGATCTGTTATATCTAACTCTAAAAACTAGCCTCAAGTAGTAGGAGGACCAATGGGTTAAAAACAAGACAAAAAGGCTTAGCAGAGGTTTCTAAAGAGGAAGTGGTTGAGGAAGGAGGAGATTGATGGCTGAGGATAGTGGGCTGATTCTGGGTTATGGGCCATGGTCCCTTCTCTTTCAGAGAAGGATCGGAAATAGCTTTAGAGCAGTGGTTCTCAACCTGTGGGTTGTGACCCCTTTGGGGTGTCAAATGACCCTTTCACAAGGGTTGCCCAATTCATAACAGTAACAAAATTACAGTTATGAAGCAGCAATGAAAGTAATTTTATGGTTGGGGGTCACCACAACATGAGGAACTGTATTAAAGGGTCAAGGCATTAGGAAGTTTGAGAACCACTGCTTTAGAGGGTAATCTGTTTAGTCTAAACCTCAGGCTTTTACAAGAAGATCTTAGATTACAGTTTTATCTTAACTTGTTCTCCCAAATATCTGGAAGTGAACCAAACCCTCAATCATCCTTTGTCATTCATATTCATGGACCGAGAGGGCTAGAATAGGGAAGGGGTGGATTGTAGAGATCAGTGGATAAAATAGCGATCATTGATGACTGACACACTCCCCCAGAATCCTCTTGGCTTTTGCCCTCGCCCTCTTGGGTTGACAGCTCAGACACACACAGTGGGTCCTCGGCCTGAGCAGAAGGGAAGGGGACAAAACTCACATATTACAGAAAGTTGATTATGTGCATAGGAAGAAATTGCTTCTCTAACCTCCTCCCTTCAAAAGCGTTTTCTCTCTCAACTTCCCACATTCAGTGAAATAGATTTTTAAGAGACGGATAAATCTCGAATGCCCCACTTGACCCTCACGGTCGTGGTCAGAGCCAAACGTTTTGACATGCTAGAGCAAGGCACTCTGACTTGGCGACAGCTGAGACAGTAAATCCATATGACTCACGCTGAGTGGTTGCCTTTTATTTTTTGGCTGTGAATATAAGTTGTCAGTGTCAGTCCTGGAATCTGTGGTCAGATGATGTCCTCTGTTGCTTGGCTAAGGAATTGTCACAGACGGCTCTGTTTGACGTTGGCCCCGATGGTCCAATTTCAGGCACCCACAATGTCATAAAGAGCCCCAGTGTCAGCCATGCCACTGCAATGTTGTAGATTTCCGTTTGAGGGCAATGTGAATCTTATAAAGACTTCTTCAAATCGGAAGGATGAGCTTGCTCAGTGCTTTTGAAATGTTCTGTGCACACTCCCTTACCGCATTCTAAAACTGCACTGGTAAAAGGGACACCATAGAATGGTTGGGGACATGGGATTTAGGATCCGACCTCCGTTTGAGTCTTTAGGATCTGATGTCAGTTTGACCACTCCCCCTGCTAACAAACAAACTCATTGCCATTGAGTCGATTTGGACCCCCAGTGAGCCTGGCAGGCAGAGGGGAACTGTGCGTGTCCGAGGCTGTAGCCACTGACAGGAAGAGAGAGCTTCATCTTTCTCCCACAGACCCTGACCTTGCTCATGATTCAATGTCTCCCCCCCTCAAACTGGTCCTCCCTTCTATGCAATTGAGATCGCATAAGATCATACTTCTTTTATAGAGGTATTATGATGATTGAGAGGATTCATGGCAAGACTATGACCTCGAACCTAGGAAGTTATTAAGATAAATGAATGGTAGCTTCTATTATTAATCTCGGGAGAAAGATGAGGCTTTCTACTCCCATAAAGATGTTTAGCCTTGGCAACCCCCCAGCATGGTTCTACCCTGCCCTGTAGAATTGCTGAGTTGGACTCTACTGGACGGCGGTGGGTTAGAGGAGATTATTAATTATTCTAGAAATCATCTACCTACCACCCGTTGCCTCCTGTCACCATTCTTCACCACGGTTGGCAAGCTCGAGAGCCGTGGTGGCTGAGGGAGCAATGGTCGTGTTGTTATCAGGGATGGTTGTCTGAGAAGAACATCGTTCTGTTTGTCTCTTTGCACTTGGAACGCTGTGGAGAATGGCAATAGCGTCTCCTGAAGGCCTATTATTGGGAGCTTAGGACCTTCCCCTGGTGCCCATCTCTGAGGAAACGCTCTATACACGCTCCCTTTCCTTTTCTGGTCTTGAGAAGACATTGGTGGGAATCATAACGTGGGTATGGTCTTTCTGCTGGGTGGAAATGTTGTAATTTACTGACCATGAAAAAGCTGGCAGCAGGAGACAAAGCTCGGGAACTAGACGTCAGAAGTCGGAAACCCACCCTGTCCCATCTGTTTGCCCTCAGCTCGGGAAGACAGGCTTTAGAAGCCTCGCCAGCTCTGTGGTGCCTCTGCGACTCCAGCAGGCATGGCTTCCTTTGGCAGCGTGTCTGTTGTTGCTATTGGTGTACATGCCCACTTGGAACACTGTATGATATTAAAGTATATATACTAGTTGACCTTGACTCCCAGCATAGAACTGGGTGCTGAGGACCTACTGGCTTTGTAAGGTTAGTATGATGTGAATGGCCAGAGTCAAGGCATTCTTTGGACTTAACTTGCTGAGTGATCGTGAGCAATTTATTCAGTGCTTGAGACCCCAAATTTTCCTGTCTCTTGAATGAGCATGCTTTATTTATCTCTGGCAAATAATTGATAGGAGCTCAGATGAGCTGACGTGACCATGGCCCGTCAACTTCAAAATGCCACAGCTGATAATAATAAGGCATAATAACATCAAGCTATAACGATAACTGTAAAAACATCATTGCAAAATCTGGAACCAACAGAAGTTTCTATTGCTAGAGTATTTATTAAGTAACTGATATTAGATCAATACTCTATAGCACCAGGCAGCCGGTAATAATGTTTATTGAATTATTTATTTTGTGGAGGGCTCTGTCTGAGCATTTCATAGATATCGTGTCTGAGCTTTACCACATCCCTGTGCGATCTAGATTCTGTGACCCTCATTTTACCGACCCGGGAGCTCGGTGACAGGTACGGCATTAGCTATGCACCGTTTTTAGACATCGATGAAAGGTGAGTTGAAGCAGAAGCTATGTGAAGTGTAAGACACATTTCTTATGCATAGAAAAAACAGTCTTGATGGATTATCTGTCAAAGAATTACTAGTAGCTATCTCTAGACATTGTACTTATGGAGGATGGGGTGGATTTTCTTCTCTACCAAGGAGCCCTGGTGGTGCTCTTGGGTGAGCATTGCACTGAGACAGCGAGCTAGGTCAGCGGCTCAGCCCACCAGCCGTTCCCTGGGAGAAAGAGGGAGCCACCTACTCCTGTAAATTCTCACAGCCTTAGAAGCGTTATATACGCAGCCTTGGTGGTGGATCATGTATTAAACTACTAACCACAAGACCGATGGTTCGAATCCACTAGCTCTTCTGAAGGTGAAAGAGGAGGCTGTCTGCTGCCATAAAGATGAAAAGTCTTGAAAATTCGATGAAGCAATTCTATTCTGCCCTATAGGGCCGCTGAGAATTGGAATTGACTTAATGGTGGTGCATTGGTTTATGAGTTGGGATTGCCCTGACACTGGCAGTGGGTTTTTGTCATTCTCGACAGGTCATTTTTCTGTTAGGTTTGAATGCTTTATTTCACTTATTTTTCCAATGAGCATGTATTACACTTACAATTAATAAAATGAATGTAATAAACTCTAGCTTCTTTTTTGAAGAAAATATTTTATTGCATGCTGAGAAGCTAAGTGTTTAACTAAAATATTAGGTTATTTTTTTAGTCTTTCTGGCAGAGATGTCTGATTACTGAGTATAAAATAGTGTGGCCTGAAGAAATGATTCCCACTATTTTCTCTGTCCTCCTTGCCCATCATTAAGGAGCCTTGGTGGCATATTGAGCATGCGTCAAGCTGTTAACCAAAAGTGAGCACTTTGAACCCACCTGCTGCTCCGAGGGAGGGTGGCAGAGCTTTGTACTCCCCTAGATAGTGCCAGTCTCAGAAGCTCACAGGGCCAGTTCTACTCTGTCTCATAGAGTCACCGTGAGTTGGCATCGACTTTGGTTACCAATCATTTTCTCTGTATTTCCTGGATCTCAGCAGTTAGTGTGCACTTGACCTTCGTTTACCTTATTCATGAGTTTTAGCAACGTGTGATGGGTTGAATGATGTCTCTCCGAGACACCTGCTGGCTCTCTGGCTCTTAGACCTATGGGTGTAATCCTATTTGGTAATAAGCTTTTATTATGTCAACCAAAAGCCTGAGTCCTAAACCCAGGTCCTTCTGAGGTACCAGGAGCAGCATAGACACCAACACCCAAACCTGTAACCCCCAACCCTCTGCCCTGGAGTGGGTTCCAGCCCAGAGCGAGCCGCGACACAGAGACAGGTAGGTCCCAAGAAGCCCTGCACCTGCGGTGGCCACAAACACTCAAAGAGCCCGGGGGGAGAGAGAGAGAGAGAGAGAGAGAGAGAGAGAGAGAGTCCCGAGAGCTGGCGCCTCAATTCGGACTTCTAGCTTCCTTGAATTGTGAGACAATACACCCCTCTTCTTCAAAGTCACCTACTGGTGGTGTTTGAGTTACAGAAGCACAAGGAAACTGCGACAGGCTGCAAACAATGCCACGCGGTTCTCAGCGCATGGAAAACGCATGCCTTGTTGACTGGGAAGCGGATGAGCTCCCATGTAATCCTTTATCTGTCACAAGAAGAAGTTGTTTTTGTTTTTGAGATGAAAGACATCAAATTTCTCTTTCCACTAAGGACCACACCTTTAGATGAAGAAATGTAATCGGCCAGATGACTCATCCTAAATTATATGGACGTTATGATTCTAATTAAACTGGCATCTCCTGCGAAGGTACCCAACTTGGGTCAGTGGCTGTTTCAGTGGCATAAGGATGTTCTAGTTAATCACCTGTACAGGACTGTGAAAGAGCTCACGCTTGCTGTGGGAGGCCATCACAAAGTGTCGATGTACCAGTGAAGGGAAAGCCGCCTGGTTGTCAATACGCCCAGCAATGAGGGCAATGAGGCTGCCAGTCGCTGCCACCTACCTGGCTGGTGAACCTCCTCGGAACATACAGTCCTGTGTCTTGTCTCCTGAGGGACCCCAACTCTCACTGTTGCCTCAGAAATGTTTATTACCACAGAATTTTCTCCCACTCGTTGGCCCTGATGTTTGCTGGATTCCCGGGCTAGGGTGTGTGGTCAGGCAGCCAAATTCCAATTTTAGAATGTTGCCTGTGACCACTGAAAAACCCTGTTAACTCAGGCTCATAAAGGGCTGCGAAGGTGTAGATAGGTGTGTGCTTCGGCAGAGGACCGTGATGAAGGCCAGCCAGCAAATCATTCCTAACCTGCGAGCTAGCATGGGCCCCGATGCCCAGTGCTCTCGGGGTGCTAGCAGGGATCAGAGGGATCTGAAGGGTGAATGAATCAAGAATGTTAACTCCTCCATCTTCCCCAGGAGAGTTCCCTGAGATTCTTTCAGAAAGATTTAACCTTGGCTTTACCTCCTAATTCCTAGCCGTTTCTTAACCTTCAACAACGTGTACCGGTCTGTTCACATTTCTACTTTCTAAATATCCTTACTCCTTCTAACAGTGGAGAGACCAACCTGAGTCCACTCCTTCCTTCCTCCCTCCCTCCCTCCCTTCCTTCCTTCTTTCCTCCCTCCTTCCCTCCCTCCCTCCCTCCCTCCCTCCCTCCCTCCCTCCCTCCCTTCCTTCCTTCCTTCCTTCCTTCCTTCCTTCCTTCCTTCCTTCCTCTCTCTCTTTCTATCTTCTGTTTTTCCTTCATCCTTTCTTCCCTGCTGTCTTCACTTTCTCCCTCCCCCTTTTTCTTCCTCCCTCCCTCCCTTCCTTCCTGAGAGCCTGTTCTTTCCTTTTTAAAATCATTTTATTGGGGGCGCATACAGCTCTCATCACAATCCATCCATCTATGCACATTATGCACATTTGTTCAGAGGTTGCCGTCATCATTTTCAAAACATTTTCTTTCTATTTGAGCCCTTGGTATCAGCTCATTTTCCCCCGTCTCCACCCTCCCTACCTCATGATCCCTTGGTAATTTATAAATTACTATTTTTTTCATATCTTACATAGACCACAGTCTCCCTTCACCCACTTTCTTGTTGTCTGTGTCCTTAGGAGGGGGTTATATGTATGTCATTGTGATCGATTCCCCTTTCTACCCCCACCTTCCTCCTTCCCTCCTGGCATCGCTACTCTGTTATCTGTACCAGTGTACATGCTCTGGTCTAACCGGATTTATAGGGTAGAATTGGGATCATGATAGTGGAGGTGGGGGGAGGGGGGAGAAGCATTAAAGACCTTGAGGAAAGTTGTATGTGTCATCGGTGCTGTACTGCACCCTGCCTGGCTCGCTTCCTTCTTGGGACCCTTCTGAAAGGAGATGTCCAATTGTCTACAGATGGGCTTTAGGTTTGTACTCCACGCTCCCCCTCATTCACAATGATATGATTGATGCCTGATACCTGATCCCATTGACACCTCATGATCATGCAGTCTAGTGTGTTTCTTCCATGTGGACTTCGTTGCTTCTGAGCTAGATGGCTGCTTGTTTATCTTCAAACTTTTAAGACCCCAGGTGCTATATCTTTTGATAGCTGTGTACCATCATTTTTCTTCACCATATTTGCTTATGCACCCATTTTGTCTTGAGCAATCATGTCGGGAAAGTGAGCATCACAGAATGCCAGGGTATTAGAACAAAGTGTTCTTACATTGAGGGAGGACTTGAGTCAAGGCCCAGTGTCCATCTCTGAGAGTCTATTCTTTGACAGGTGTTGTTCTTGGCCTTGATGAGACAGCATTGAGCCAAAACAGGCAAGTTTCTTTGCTCCCAAGAAATGGTCACTCTACTGGAGACAAATAATAAATAAATTGTTTGTAAAAATTCAACACAAATTTCAACCATAAGCACGGGGGATAAAATGAAACAAGATAGTCTGGTAGAGAGAAGCAGGACTGGGAAGTGGGGCTTACGGCTCTTCATTGGGTGGTCTGGGAAAGTTTGCCTCTCTGAGGAGCTGATGTGTCAGCGGAGGAATGAATGAGGAGAAGTTAGGGAAGAAACTTCCCGCCAGACTGTGGGTTTCAGGTTTCCCTATGTAATGGTGGCAAGGTGGATAGGGTGGTTGGGATGACCTGGGCTGGCACACAGGAGTGACCAGAATAGTGCCTTGGCATATAAGACCATTGTTCTTATTAGTTGCCCCAGTTCATGGCCATAATCGGTGCCTCATAGGAGAAAACATGGCCAGAGCCAGCACCATCATGACACATGTTAATAAGTTCACTGCTACATCTTCTGTGTAATTTTCGTGCCTTCTAACATAGGGAGTGCATCTCCCAGCACGATATTGGGCAGTTGTGATTCATAGGACATTGTTTTTGTTTTCTGCTACTTTTGGGATGAGTTTTGTCCTCATCTGCCTTGGTTTGGAAACTCAGCTCGAACCTGTCCACCATGGGTGACCTTGTGGACGTTAGAAGTACCAGTGGCACGGCTGCCAGCCGCATTCATATACAGCGGCACAGCACCATCCTATTGGGCTCACACTGCATCGTAGCCCTGCCCTATGAAAAATTAGTTCTTATGACATGGCCCTACTGGATACTTGCTCTCTTAAAGCGATGTCTGAAGATATGGGGCTATAGCAAAGTGTGGTGAAGAAATCAGATGGTGCCCAGCTATAAGAAAGAACAGCATCTGGAGTCTCTAAAAAACTTGTCTTAACTCAAGTGGCCATCTAAGCGAGGCATCGAGTAAGTTCGCATGAAGAAGTACATCAATCGCGTGATCCAAGGACTGTTGATAATAAAGTACAAATCCAAAGAAGCTTAAATTCGGAAAACCCAGTCTGTATGTTGGTGGAAGCCCAAGGTCCGTTTGCAGGGACCGCACGTCGATTAAGCCGTCAGTGAACCAGTGATTATAGTCCAGATATGTGAATAGTCCAGTCGTGCTATCAGATAGAGACCATTGTAAAATCTATTATGGATGATGGAGTTAGCTTAAAATGTAACATCATTATCATTTATTCTCTTTGGACTCATTGTAAAGTTATTTCAGTTTCTCTTATTTCCTGCTTGGTTTTGGATTGAGGTTCTTCTCTATTGTGTTGTCATTGTTGGTTTGTTGCTTTGCATGCTTCTCTGCATGTGAAATCCAGGATAGGGAAATCTCTAGAGACAGTAACTGGATCAACAATTACCTTGGAGCACGGAAGTGAGGGTGGGGGGAAATGGGGAGCTAACGACCATGTATAGGAGATAGAAGAAAATGTTCTAACATTGATGGCAGTGATGATCACATGCAACTATTCTTAATATGATGGCATGATTAAATTGTATGGCATGTGAATTATATGTCAACGAAACTCTCTAAAAAAGCCACCGCACTATACCAAAATGACAGTTGGGTGATGGTTAATAACATTAACTTGAAATATTGGGGGGGAGCTCTAAAAAGTATCCCCTCTTTCCACTTTTGCGTGTCTGTTAGTTGAAATAGAAAACAATTGATGTTGACTATGGAGGCCAGCATAAAAGATTACTGGAGTCATGTTATGGATTTAGGGCTTGGGAGCAAACAAGATGATACAGACATTTTTCTTTGCCTCTTGAGATTACCAAGTGGCTTAATTATGTTCCATTGTTTGCCAACTTTATATCAGGCGTTGGCTGGGATTTAGTTACTTGATGGATGACTTGGACAGAAGGCTTCACAATATGAACCACGCCTTAGGTTTACTTAACCTAATTCCTCCTCCCCAAGGAGGTGAGTTGCAGGAAGCCCTGAAGCGAGGGCCAACACTAGCTTTGGGAGGCTCTCGAGATCTGCTCAACGCTTGGCAGGTCTTCTCTTCCAATCTCTGAGGTCTGCACTGCGGACTTTGGAAGAGATGGCCTGGGAAGATTCAATGGCAGGTGTTACCTAGTGGCTGCCAAGTGCAGGAGGACAGAGATTGTTCCTTGGAGGAATGCTGGGAAAAGCACAGGAACTGAACACATAGTCAATTTAAATTTGCTGTTGCTGGGGGCTGGAGAGTGGATCTTGATTTAGCACAGCAGAACAAAGCACTGCCCTGTCCTGCATCAACTTCACAAGCATTCCTACGATTAAGCCCATAGTTGCAGCCACTGTGTCAATCCACACACGGTTGAGGGTCTTCTTATTCTCTGACCCCTCATTTTACTAAACATATTGTCCTCTAGGAACTGGTCTCTTCTGATAACCTGCCAAAGGTATGTGAGATGAAGTCTTGCCATTCTTGCTTCCAAGGAGCATTCTGGCTGTACTTCTTCCAACACAGATGTGTCTGTTCTTCTGGCTGTCCATGCTATATTTGCTATTCTTTGCCAATACTAGTTCAATAGCACCAGTTCTCCCTTTGTCTTCCTTATTTGCTATTCAACTTTTACATGCATATGAAGTGACTGAAAATATTCTGGCTTGGGTCAGGTGTGCCTTAGTCTTCAAAGTGACAGCTTTGTGTTTTCATTTTTATAATAGATATGCTCAGTGCTTTTACATAATCTGATTCCTTGTCTGCTGCCTCATGGGTGTTCACTATGGATCTGTGTAAAATGAAATCCTTGAACACTTGAATATTTTCTTTGTGCATCCTGCTGTTGCTTAGTGGTCCAATAATGAAGATTTTTGCTTTGCTGCTATTTTTCTATTTTATTTATTTTTGTCTTTATGATTTTGCTTTGTTGCAGTATTCCCTTCAGAAGCTGGACTCAATCGCTTGGTTCTAAATATAGTAATATTTCTGCTTTTTTCCCTTGTGTTGACCAAGTAGGAGTCGTTTAAACTATAGAATTAGAAAGTAGAATATTGATAGTTAAGATTATAGTAATATTCATGTGTCGTTAGTTGCTGTAGAATCATCCCCAACCCGATGTATGACAGAATGAAATGTAGTCTGCTCATGTGTCATCTTCATGATCCTGGGTACATTGGCATCCATTATGGTTGCTCATGGGGAGACTAATTTTTCAGCACTGTTAGGGCAGTGTCAGATTAGGTTTACCAAGTTTTCACTGGCTAATTTTCAATATTATACCATTAGGCTTTTCTTCCTCATCTGTCTTAGTGTGGAAGTGCTGCTTCAAACCTGTTCACCATGGATGACCCAGTGCTATTAAAAATCGTGGTGCATAGCTTCCAGTATCGTAATAAGCCACCGCAGGATGACAAGTATGACAAGTGGTGACTAGTAATGCTCATGATGGGCTTTGTTCTTAGTTGACATTGAGTGGCTTTTGATTCACGGCGATTCTGTGTGTGCAAGGCCGAACTGCACTGGAAGGTTTTCAAGGCTGGGACATTTCAAAAGCAGATTCCGCCCCCTGCCAAGGCACCTCTGGGTGGTTTTGAACTACCAACCTTTTGGTTAGTAACTGAGTGCTTTATCATGTGTGCTGCCAGGGGCTCTCTGTTATTATTAGCAGGAATACCATTATTTCTGCTTCATACAGGGGAAAGCGAGATCCGTAGCAGTTATTTCTCAATGAATCACGATATGCTTTAGGTTGATATCTTCAGTTTGCCATTGGGTTTTCATTCTTCTTCTTCATCTTATAAGAACATAATTTGAGTGTGAAAATTTCTGAATGAAAAAGGTATTTCTAGTATGGTTTCTAATGAAATCATCTTTCCTGTGAAGCAAAAATGATACAATAAGATTATGAGGTGAGCTAGACAATGAACTATCACTTCACACAAGTCAATTTGGATGGCTGTTATAGGAAGACAGAGAATGATGACAAGAGTTGTCAGTGAGGATGTGCAGAGAACCCTTGTGCATTCTTGGTGGGAATATCAAATGATGCAGCCGCTGTGGGTACCAGCTTGGCAGTTCTCCCCAGAGTTCGGCATAGACTTACCATGTGACCCGGCAGTTCCATTCTTAGCTATTGAAACCAGGCACTGAGAGAGATACTTGTACACCAGCACTGAAGCACATGTTTATCAATAGACGGTGGGTCAACAAAAGTGATGCATGCATACAGACATGTTATTCAGCTACGGAGAGAAATGAAGTATCGATTCATGCTACCACATCGCCGATCGTTGAAAGCATGATGGTCAATGAAATAAGCCAGATACTTGTTAAAAAAAAAAAAAGAAAGAAGCCAGATACAAGTGAACAAATCTTGTGTTTCTACTTACATGAAATATTTAAAATATCCAAATTGGGAGAGAAAATCGATGAGAGGTTTCCAGGGGCTATAAGGAGGAGAAATGGAGAATTCTCATCTAATAGGGACATACTTTCTGTTTGGGATGATGGAAACTTTTGGAAATAGATAGTGGTGGTGGCACACAGCACTGTGAATATAAGTAATGTCATTGAACTGACATTTGCAAATGGTTAAAATTGTGCTGGGACAAATTTGGTGAAAAATGAGAACACTCACTTGATACTTTTTCTTTTTAGAAGTGGAAAAATGTTTTAAAAATCAAGTTACAATATTGTTGTTAGGTGTGTCCAGCTGTTCCACTTCATAGGGCCCCTTTGCCACTGAAGGAGACCCCGCAGGCGGGCTGCTGCGTGCGTCCCTCACCATGGTTCTCACGGTTAAGTCCATTGTTGCAGCCACTGGGTCCAACCATCTCGTCAAGGACATTCCTCTTTGTTTGTTTTGTTTTTTTTTCTGCCCCTCTGCTTTACCAAGCCTGATGCCCTTCCCCAGGGACTCTCTCTCCTGACAACATGTCCAAAGTACATGAGACAGTCTTGCCAGCCTTGCTTGTAATTCGTATTCTGTCTGCTCTTTTGGTAGTCCACGGGACTTTTAATTTTTGGCTAGGACCCTAAGAAATAAATAAGAAATTAGCAGGTGAATAATAAATTTTGGGTTAAAGCAGTCAAGGTGCAGCAAGATTGGAAATTGCCTGCACGGCTTCAGCAGATACCAGGAGATTTTGAAATGAGTTCCTCTTGCCCTCATGGGCAGTGAGCTACCTCCTAAAGAGGTGACCCAGAAGGCTGCCATTCCTGGGGTGCTTGACAAGCAGCAGCAGAAGCCAGTGTGTGACCTGAAGACACAAGAAGAGTCAGCAAACCTGTGGATTGACTTGAAGTGGTAACTTCTTTCCAAGGGTCATTGCCTGTTGGCTCCAATTACAGAGTCATCAACAAATGGAAACAGTTGAATTTCATGAAGTCTGGGAAGACATCATAAAATGACACGATCATAGGTTGTTTTGGGTGGGCCACTTCCCAGTGTGACCAAGAAAATGAATTTGAATTTGGTCAACTGAATTCTGTGAATGCGTTGCATGAAGCACAAGTACGTTGTGTAGGGGTCAGAAACGAAGCCTGTGGAACTCTGTGGAGAAGACTGTGGTGGTGGCGGCTGGGTCTTGACTCAGAGTGACACTATACAACAGAAGGAGACCCCGCCGGGTCCTGCCCCGTCCTCACCATCTTGGCTATGTGGGAACCCACTGGTGCAGCCAGCTGTGAATCCATCACGTGGAGGGATTCACTCTTTTCACCGATCCTCTATGTGACCAAGTGTGGTAGTTATATAATCTGGTGTCCATTTGAGAGGATTACGAGTGAGGGGGTAGAGTCTGAAGAGGACTTTATAGATTGGTATCAGACAGATGGGCTATTACCGGATTTATGGGCTTGGACTGGACTGGGTTGGGATGCTTTCTTAGCGTACAATTACCCTTTATATAAAACCCTCTCTTATACACATATGAGTTTCTATGTTTTTCCCCCCCTAGTGCACCTGGACTAACACACCAAGTATGATGTCCTTCTCTGGGGACTGGTCCCTTCTGGTCCCGTGCTTAAGACGATGAGACAAAGTCTCCCAGTCTTGCGTCTGAGGAGAGTTCTGAACACAAGCATATCGATTTGAGAGTGGGGTCAAGGTGAGAAGCTATGCTGAGTCATGTTAAGAGAGACAGAGAGGCAGAGGGGTGGATAAACAGGCTCTTCCAGAGACCCTCCTGAGGGCACAGGCCAGGGGAGTTCGTCAGGTTGATGTACAGAGTGCAGAAATGAACTTGAAGTAATTGCCTCGTCAGCCTCAAACACTCCCTGGACACACATGAAGATAGGAGGTATCTGCTTGGTCACGTGCACTGGGAGATCCAGGTCACGTGCTTCCTGCCCTGGGTTTTTACCAGCCACATACAACGGAGAGCTTGTACTGAGCTCCTCTGAGGCGGCGCTCCACTGTGGATGCCCCGAATATCCTGGGATGTGACTCGGCTAGTTCCCCCTCAAGCCTCCGTCAGCCTCGTGAATGGCAGCGCTCTGTCACAGCTGCCTTACTCTGGGACTTCAAGTTGGAGCTGTGAAACTAGCCGTTACCTGTCACAGCAACTCACCTCTCTTCTATGTTAACTTAAATGCAGGCCAGTATCTTTCACAGACATCACATATGTGACTGCATGATTATGTTCACGAAACTCAAGCTCTGGGAGATTATTTGAACTTGGTTGAGAGGAGAATGAGCTGCTGTTGAAAGACTGACATCGTCGTGAAGAGTACAAGCCAGGAAAATGTCACACAAGCATCTAAATGAAAAAGACGCTTCCACATACCTGTTCTACTGAAGGAAGGGAATTCTTACATCCCGGAAAAGAAACAAGGGCGTCGTTGGTTCTCTTGAAGCTGTTGTGCTAGTTGGAAAGGGAAAGGAAAAAAGAGCTACTCAGTGACCTCGAATCAGTTTTTGTTTTCTCTCAACCTCAGTTTCTTCAGTTCTAAAATAAGATTAATAGAAGTATCAATGCCATTGGACTTTTGTGAAGAGTAAATGAAAGGTGGCATTGTGTACAGTAAATGTTAAGGGGAGAAGCGATTTTATTGTGTACCTGATATTTGGGGAGGTGAACCAACCCAACCCGACCAGACTCGACCCAAGCCAATATAAGTCAATCCAAACTCACTGACAATGAGCTGACTCTGACTCATAGCAACCCTATCAGACAGGAAAGAACAGCCCCTGGGGGCTTCTAAGGCTCACTTTCTGGTGGCTTTGAACTGATCACCTTGACCTTAGCAGCCTAAGCCATAACCACTGCCACCAGGGCTCCTCAGGGAGGTGCAGAATCACAGACTGCAAGCCATATCCTTGTAGCTACATACTTATGTCACGGTGACACTAGAATTCCCATGAGGATTCATGGTGGCTCAATGCTGGGTTTGGGGCTCTGCTGCTAACTGGAGGGCTGCCGACTGGAACCTCCCTAGCACCTCACTGGAGAACGACCCGGGATCTGCTCCCATAAAGATGGCTGCCCAGCGACCTATAGGGAGCGGTTCGATGCTGTCAAAATCCACTGGATGACATCTAGCAACACCAGCCACAGACTTCAAACAGAGTTCCTTTGGACTGAAGAGGTTCATCGTCTGCACCGAAATTTCTTTTTCTGATTTTGAACCTGCATGTAACTGAATGTAGCTTAGTCCATGCGCGAACTCCACTCGACGTAGTTAACAGGTCGCTCTGGTTTCGTCTCCACTGGGTCCTAGCAGAGTAGGCTTGAACATGCCATTTCACTTTCAGTGCCTCGGTTTGTCATCTGTGACAGGGGAGTCAGACTGCTGTGGCTGCCTGGTGGAGGGGGGATTTAAGGCCTCCACTTGAGAGATGCTCGCATACAAATACTGAGTCTAACCCTTTCTGACATAACACATTAGAGTGGTGAAGAGCACGTTTAGAAAGAGCAGGCCTGGAGGTTCACTCATCCAATAGAGAGCATATGCATGGCATGCCCTTGTTAAAATCTAGAAAATTCTTAAACAGTAAAAGCATACCTTGTTCCAGCCCCTCAGCCAAGGGTCTGTTGGTGTGGACCTATTAATTAGCCAGTAAGATGCTTTGGTTTTCGTGTTGCTGTTGGGTGCTGTCAAGTCGGTTCCTCTACTCCCAGTGTTTACTCCCTAACTAACCCACAGCAGCCTCAGCCAGGGCTTCTCCACACCCTTTGGGAGTGGGGGTAATCTCTCCTCAGTGGACACCCCCCCCCAACCCAAAGAAGTTTATCCTGTTGCTTTCAGAGGCCAGAGCTGTGACGCACACAGGGAGGCAGGTAGAGAACGCCAGGAGTGCCCATTGCAGGGTTCATCTGCAGTGACTCACAGCAGACGTCCAGGGGACAGTGCCTGGGTACGGGGTACTCCAAGGAGGCCCACCTTGTTTCTATCAGAGCCCTCCCAGGTCTGGGCTGGCAGTGGATGTCGTCCGCTAAGCTGCCTGTGCGTTGTCATTGGCTACCATAGTCAGCAGCTTGCAGCACGAACCAAAAAGGGGATCCCTGAGATATCTGTCCTGTCGTTTTCAAAGGTCTGAGCTAAAACACTTGGGAGATGTTGGCAAAGCATTGCTCCTGAGAAGGAACTGCATTATGTGAGTTTCTGCTCCCCATTCAGAACCAGGCTTGCAGCGGACGGTATTTGGACGAGGCAGGTGCTGGCACCGTCCAAACAGACCCTGAGGATGTCTGCCTTATTGACTTTAGGGCAGACTCCTTGAGTTCCGCATCTTTCTGGGGGCAGAGGCTGTGGTGTACAGGGGAACGGACGGACTCATTTCCTGGGGCTACTCCCCCACGCACAGCCTCTGATTGCCTGTGTGCATGGGCTATGGAATTGTTCCTACGATGTGCCGTTCATTGACTTGATTTTTTCCCATCTGCTTTTCTCCCCTGCTTTCCTCTGCTCCCCAATCCAGAGTTCCTGAAAGCCAAGCATCAGTTATTTTAAAAAATGTCTTCGTCATTGGGATTGAATACATACATCATGTCACTCCATAGTTTAGCCACGTCAAGTAGAATTGTTCAATCGTTACCATAATCCACTTCCAGACATTCTTTTTCTACATTGACTCCTTGATATTGTCTCCCTTTATTCCCCCACCTCCCACCCCACTGTACCCCCTTCTCCCGAAACCCTTACTCTACCTGCTGTCCCTGTAGGCTCATCAGTTCTGGGTTTCATAGATCGAAAAACGGAAAAACCATAACACAGCTTCTAGAGGGTGACCTACAGTGTCATAACACCTCTGAGATACACCCTAATCCGATCAAACAAAAACCAAAGCAAACAATACAAACCCAAAATACAGGAAAACTTTTGGGAGCCAGATCAGGTCCAGCCTGCATCATAGGGAGATCTACTGACAGAGTTTTCACTCTTCAAGTTAGACTCATGCCTTTGATCATCTATACGCCTCTCCTCCAAGGACTGTTTACTGACAGCTTTCCTTCCATCCCTCCATTGTAGAGAGGGGTTCTCTGGAGGCTTATTCCCTACGCAGATCCACTAATGGATCGTGGGCTCCACCGTCATCCATCCCCTTCTGCACACACTCTCACAATGTATGCTCTGATACTAACCCCTCCTTCGACTTTGGGTAGTTATTTGTATTTTTTGATGTATCTATGGGTGAGGGCTAGAATGACGCTTTGTTTGTGTTGTCATTCCCAGAATTCCCTTGATTTGGGGGATGGCTGATGAGAGACTATGGGCCTTAGTGACTTCGCAGCTGCCCCCTCGCTTGTGCTGTGGCCAGCTATTGCCTAGTTTCCTTTCTGAAACGTGGCTTCTTCTGGCTAAGACGGAGTGACTGTCTCTGTCATTTGTCTTCTGCTTCCTGCAGGAAATCTGCACTTTTTTAACCTCTACAGCCAAAGAGAAAGTCCAAAGGAAATTCATCTGCTTTCCTCTGGATGTCTGGGTTAGATCCCGAT
This sequence comes from Tenrec ecaudatus, assembly GCF_050624435.1. Lineage (NCBI taxonomy): Eukaryota > Metazoa > Chordata > Mammalia > Afrosoricida > Tenrecidae > Tenrec > Tenrec ecaudatus. The sequence goes on along the minus strand of NC_134532.1, from coordinate 180,725,260 downwards.
GAGCTGTCTTGCAGTTACACAAATATTCCTTTGGGCCACCAGCTTTCCATGTCACTGCCTGGCCCTTTCCTCCTTTATCAGTGCTCGAGGAATATGACAATATTCGTTGCTTCTCGCAGCCTATGTTTGGCAAGGTAGAAATAAAATTTTAAATTAAGAAGAGCATATCAGTTGTTCTTTTAAACATATAAAAAGTGTTTGAACAGGTAAGCTTAAAAAACAAAAATAAAAACAGGGCATAGGGGAAAAGCTTCTACATACATACGTCCCTTGGGAGCAACTAGGGCAGGGGCCAAACCCAGTCCAGGAATACATAAGGTAGCCAACTAATTAAGAGGCTGAAAGAAAGGCGGGGGGGGGGGGGGGGGGGGGGAGGAGCCATGGGTAGGGGGAAGCAGGGAACTAACCCACCTAAGGGGGAGGGTATTGTTTATATCTCCACAGGGGGGAGAGAGAGAGAGAGAGAGAGAGAGAGAGAGAGAGAGAGAGAGAGAGAGAGAGAGAGAGAGAGACCAGACTTCAACCCTATGCACCAAGACATAAATACAACATACCGTCACGTACCAGGGAACCAATAGAGGTCTACAGGGCTGGCCCCAATCCCAACTATGTGGACACCCCCTCTCCCCACCTCAGAAGAACCCACTCAGAGGACAGCACTGAGGCTATAGCTTGGAGAGAGGGGCGCGTCAGATTAGAGCACACAGGAGAAATGCAAAGGGATGGAGAGGGAGGAGAAGACATCTTGGACCACCAAGCCCGGAGGACGATGTTCCTGCTCAGAGCAGACAATGCACGGGGAGGACTGTAGGGCCGGCCCCACCATGGGACATAGTGTCCCTCACTGAATCATGATGCTGCAGGGGACAGCACTGCAGACAGTTCGGGAACAGTGCACAGTCTGGCCCCATCACACTGGGGCGAGGCACTGAGGGCATGAAACAGAGCAGCAGGGGGTGCAGAGTGATGAACCCCCTGGGGAATACCAAAATAGACTTGGGAGACAGAGTGTGGCACCCCATCAGACTCGACTGTAAAACACTTTTAAAGGCCAGCAAACAGACCTTCAACTACCATATATACTCGAATATAAGCCTACCTGAATATAAGCCGAGGTACCTAATTATTACCTGGGAAACCAGAAAACTGATTGACCCGAGTATAAGCCTAGGGTGGAAAATGCACAAGCTATTGGTGAGTTTCAATAATCAAAACAAATGAAAATAAAATTACTAAAAATTGAGACATCAGTGGGGTAATGTATTTAAATATTTATTTTAAATAAAAAACATAAATAAAAGTACAAGTCATTTAACATTAGTAAACCAGCATAGTAAGTAGAAAATAGGTTCAACAAAAACAATAAGGTATCAACAATGATACCCTGAGCTCAATTAACAACCAAGCTAAAATCTAAAGAGTTAAAATCCTTCAATACTGGATTCCTCATCATCATCCGTATCCCAATGCAGAGCTTTAGCTGGTGTGAGGTCATCATAGACGCTGTCCTCACTGAGATCGCCGTCATCACCATCACTGCTGTCATTTTCATACAAAGTACAGTCTTCACTGCCATCCATAGCATTACTAATACTACATTTCTGGAAGGCACGCCGCACCATGTCTTTTGGACTGTCTTCCCATGCATCTCGACCCACTTTGCTATTAACTCTATGTCAGGCTTCATGAGATTTCCTCCTTTTGTTAGTCGGGCTTGACCAGATGACATCCATTCATGCCACATCTTTTGCACACGGTCTTTAAAAGGCTTATTCAAAGATACATCCAGAGGCTGCAGTACAGATGTAAGCCCACCTGGAATAATGGCTAAAGTAACTTTATTAGATTTTGCCAAATTTTTTATGTCATCCAACAGGTGGGCTCTGAACATATCCCAAACAAGTAAAGGCTGCTCCTGGTCATCAGTTCCAAATTTCTTCCAGCCATCTTTTTGTTCCATCTTCATCCATCCAGCCTTTAACATGTGTACGCACAGTAATTCTTGGTAGGAAATTGATCTTTTTAGGCAAGGTCTTTTTTTAAAAAACAATGACAGGACGCAGCTTAGTTCCATTAGCCAAATATGATAGAACAACTGTAAAGTGTTTTTTTTTCATTTCCTGTGGTTTTGAGAAAAATGGTTTTTTCTCCTAAACTTGCCACAGTTCTGTTGCTTGGAAGATCAAAAGTCATGGCAGATTCATCCATGTTCCCAATATCTACGAGGTCACAATTATAAATCCTTCTTTGTTTTATAATAAATGACTGGAATGACATAATTTTTTCTTCAAGGTTTTGTGGCAAGTTCTGGGAAATCTTTGTTCTTTGTCTCAAACATACCGGTAGGCCAAACCTATTCATAAAACGAGTACACCATTCTGCTGACGCAGAAACATTTTTCAATGCCTGGTGCTTTATATTTGTCATCCTTAGCCATTTGTGCTGAAAAACTTGGCTTATACACGAGTATGTATGGTATTTATAGGCTTTTCCATTTTTGTTAATGGCTTTCTTTTTGTTGTTTTTGACTTCCTTTGTTGTTTGTTTGGCTTTGCCTGGTTTTTGCGCTTATTCTTGTCTCTGCATGCCTATCTAGATAAGAGAGGTGGGCTAAGCAATTCAGAGACAAAAAGAATGGCACTGATGGCTGGGGTGGGCGGGTGCAGGCATCCAGGAGAAGGACAGGTGGAAGGAAGGGGAGGGGGGACCAAGCCAGGGACAAGGGAACTACAAGTGCAATAAAATCAATGGAGAGAAGGGTGTAGGATGCCTAGTGGAGCTTACTCAAGGGCAATGTAGCAGCAAGGAATTAGTAAACCCCCAAATGAAGTTCGAACATGATGGTAGGACAAGAGGCGAGTAAAAGAAAATAGAAGAAAGAACCAGGAGGCAAAGGATATGTATAGAGGTCTAAATACAGGCATGTACAGATGTAAATATATTTATATATGAGAGGGGAATAGATCTATGTACTTATATCTATATGTTAAGAATTAAGGTTGCAGATGGACATTGGGCCTCGACTCAAGTACTCCTTCTACACAAGAACACTTTGTTCTAATAATCTGGCATTCTGTGATGCACACCTTCCTGACAAAATTGCTGAAGACAAATGGGTGCATAAGAAAATGTGGTGAAGAAAGCCGATGGTGTCCTTCTATCAAAAGATATACTGTCAGGGGTCTTAAAGGCTTGAAGGTAAACAAGCGGCCATCTGGCTCAGAAGCAACAAAGCCCACATGGAAGAAGCACACCAGCCTGTGTGATCATGAGGCGTCGATGGGATCAGTTATCAGGCATCTGAGCACCAGAATATAATCATACCCAAGGTGAATTGGGGGGGCATGGAGTGGAGACCCAGTGCCCATCTGTAGACAATTGGACATCACCTCACAGAGGGGTCACAGGGAAGAGATGAGCCAGTCAGGGTGCGGTATAGCACTGATGAAACACAACTTTTCTCTAGCTCTTTGGTGCTTCCTTCCCCCACTATAATGACCTCAATTCTGCCTTACGAATCAGATTATATCAGAGCATGCACACTGCTACAGATAAGAGCCCGCAACACAGGGAATCCAGGATAGAAGATCCCCCCAGCTTCAACAAAAGCGTAGAGATACCAGGAGGATTAGGGGAGGGTGGAGGGCAGGGAGAAAGGGGGCACCAATCACAAGGATCAATCTAGAACCCTCTCCCAGAGGGATGAATAACGGAAAATTGGGTGAGGGGTAATGAAGGATGATGTAAAATATGGAAAAATAATCTATAACTTATCAAGGGTTCATGATGGAGGGTGGGTTGGGGAGGGAGGGGGAAGAAATGGGGAGCTGATATCAGGGGCTCAAGCGAGAAGAGAATGCTTGGAAAATGATGATGGCGGCATATGTGCAAATGTGCTTGACACACTGGAGGAATGCATGGATTGTGATAAGAGATGTAAGAGCCCCCGATGGAAGTATTTTCTATAGAAAAAAACATACGAAAACCCAAACAAACAAATAAAAATCAACCCAACAACAATAACAAAAGACACCAGAGAAAATCCTCCATCAAAAAGAAAGCACAAAACAATAGCAACTAGAAAAGTTTAAAATGGGTCAAAAAGGAGAACGTGTGATTGGGTGTTACATTTTAACGTCACCCCATCTGCAAGAATCCACTTTTCAATGCGCTCTGACTTACAGGTATGTACTCGCATCCCTGGCCAATGGTCAGCGCGGCTTCTCTGGAGCAGGGGCCTCAAACTTTTTAAACAGGGGCCAGTTCACTGTCCCTCAGACCCGTTGGAGGGCCAGACTATACTTGAAAAAAAACCCAACCAAAACTATGAACAAATTCCTGCACACACTGCACATACCTTATTTTGAAGTAAAAAACCAAAAGGGGGACAAACACCCGGTGGGTCAGATAAATGTCTTCGGTGGACTGCAGGTGAAACCCTGCTATGGGGGCTTAATCCATGTGAAGATCCTGTAAATGGGTTTTGGCCTTTCGCTCTCATTTATAACCTTCTGAAAACTGGTTGCTGAGATTTTAAATGCTAGCATGGTTCCCTCCTATGGTCTTGGATTTTAGTATTTATACTTCTCGGATCACACCGGTTGGTGTACTTCCTCCGGGTGGACTTAGCTGACCCTTCACGTAGACAGCTGCTTGTTTGAAGACAAGGCTTGTAAGACTCCAGGTGCAATTCTTTCTGACAGCTGGCACCACCTGATTTCGCCACCATGCTTTGCTGCAGCTCCGCTGTTTTCAGGGCTCTCTCCATGAGGCACGTGAGATCATAGCTGGTCATCCTTCTGTGTCTGTGAAGGACTGTGCCCATCAACTGTCCATCGACTTCTCCCCTTTGTCCTCCCCCCTCACTTTCAGTGCTCTCGGAGCATCTTTCCCAGCACCTTAGCATTGATTCAAGGAGCCCTGGTGGCACTGTGGGTTAAGCATCGGGCTGCTAACTGCAAGGTCAGCAGTTCAAACCAAGTCGCCACTCCCCAGGGGAAAGTAACAATCTAATGGCTCCGAAATCCTAAGGAGTAGCCCTACTCTGTGGTAGTTAGATACTTGTATGTAGGCCATCTTTCCAAAGAATAGATCCCAATCTCTATCACAAGGAGCCCTGGTGGCTAACTTCAAGGTCAGCAGTTTGAAACCAAGGAAGCGAAATGAGGTTTTCTGCTCCAGTTAAAAGTTGTAGAATTGGAAACCCAGTCCAGCTGGAATGGACCCCCTGGCAGGGAGACAGAGGCACTCAGTTCTCACAGGGACCCTGTGGGGAAGGAGAACTGGACCTGTCAGTTTCCAAGACTGACTTTTTAGGAAGCAGAAATCCGAGGCTCTCTGCTTGAAGAGGCTGGTGGCTTCCAACTGCTGGCCTTGCAGTTGGCAGCCCAGCACATCACCCTGTCCGCCACCAGCGCACCTTTTAAAACGAACTCTATCACACGTGAGGAATAGCCTTCCTTAAATCGACGGTGCGAGACCAAAGGGTTAACTCTACAGACCAGAAGAGGCAGACGGGCGGGGTGGTGAGATGGGCAGAAACAGAACAAACGTGGCGGACGTCGGGAGTGCTGACATATCCGGAGCGTGTGAACCATGTCAGGGAGCACTTTGTAGAGAGTTCAACGGCAAGATCGTGCCCACCTCAAACCCCACAGACACTGAAAAAGAAAACCAAAATCAAGGTGCAGTGGCCTGCAGAGCAGGGGCCGCTCCCTTGGTCTTGGGGTCAAAGAGTCAGCTAGCTGGATGGTGCTCACGTGCCACAGATACGGAAATTCTGGTTTCACGGCTGGGCCCGTTTCGGCGTGCCCGAGAGCTGGTCCTCTAAGGTGCTGTGGGCCTTATGAACGGTGATGCTATGCGGACGGTGTGCGTCTGACACCTAGGCTGCTGTGAAACCCGAGGGACCGAGAGATAAGATTCCAGGTGATTTTTTTTTGCTCGCCCCCCCCCCCCTCCTGCCCCTCCTCAACCCTGGGCCACCCCTGCCCTGGTAGTACAAGAGAAGACTTGTTACATATTCTTTTTTTGTAATAGTGAAAGATTTACCGTGTCTAGATATTTCATAGGAGACTTTAGTTAAATCTATGAACCATAACTGTGTCCTGGCAATTTTACCTTAGAAACGGTTTGTGTTTGGAGGGATGCAGCAGGCCTCTGGTGGCTCTTTGGTCCGGGAGGCTCGGTTCCCAGGTTCGGAGAAGAGCGTTCTCTGGGCGTCCGTCCCTCATTGTTCTCACACAGCGGTGTCATTTCCTATCTGGGACTGTCCCCTGTAGATTCAGGGTTGGCACAGGAACCCGCTGGCTCACCAGAGCCACCCTGTCCCTCAGTGCCGTTTGAGACATCTCCGTCAACAAACCTCTTCAGCTTTTGCTACAGTGCGTGGGAAAATCCAGGACCTCACATTCCTGGTTGACAGCTTTGCGCCATGTTGATGGCTTCCCCCGCTTCTAGAACAACCAGTCCTAAGATAGGAGATGAAGAATACTCTTTCATTTACGCACGTTCAGAACCCAAACCTACTGGTCTCTTTATCCTCGTGCTTACACAGATATGTCTAAATAGAACATAAAGCATGCCATTGCGACTGTTACCGTTTACTGTGGAGTGTTCATAACAGATCATTTTTTGGCGTAGCTGTTTTTAAGTGTGCCACTTAATGGCGTTGATTATCTTCACAGTGTTGCACAACCAACGCTGTTATTTCCTTCTAAAACTGTTAAGTCAGGCCAAACACAAACTCTGTACCCATGAGGCAGGAACACCTCCACTCCTCTCCCCTCAAAACCCTGCTAACTACGCCGCTACTTCCCGTCTCGGCGCATTTGCCTGTTCTAGATGCTTCATTTCAGTGGGTTCATGTATATTTGTCCTTTTGAAGCTGACTTATTTAATACAATGTTTTCAAGGTTCATTCATGTTGTGGCATGTACTAAGGCTTCATTTCTCTTTATGAGTGAATAATATTGACAAACACACACACACACACTATTCTGTTGTTCCATTCATCTGTTGATGGAGTTTTGGGTTATTGTGAATCATTTACATAGTTTTTATAACTACCACATCTGCTTGATAGTTTCAGTCTAACCCCAGCTACCTCATCACTCACTGCTTTGATTTCTCCTCCCCTACTCCCCACTCCCCTGTCTGATGGTCTCTTCCCCCAGCACCTTGCTGAGAAAGAGCTGGGTGGGGTGAATCAATGAGCAATGATCATTCATACCTCTTGATGGAATCTGATGGTTAGAGCAAATGGCCAGATAGAAGTATTTGACACCTTGGCATTTCTTGGAAAGTTTAGTGGTGGAGCGTTTTGAAATTGATGGCTTGAATGATGTGAATTTTCCTGTGAATTCCATTGCTTTTCCTGTCCCTTCTCTGTTTTCTGCCTCTGACTGGGTAGGGCCTGCCTGCAGAAGCTATTGTGTGTTTAAAAATCTCACATAAATTGGTCCTCAAAGTGAAACTTCCTTGGCCAAGCACACAAATGATATATTTTGTTTTGGGTTTTTGTTTCTTCCTCCTGCCAGAGGGTCAAGAGAGTAGGCAGTTTTGTATTCTCCAGTCTAAGGAGTAATTTCCTCCCCCCCTGCCCCCCCACAGTCCTCCCCCCTTGTCTTGTGCAAGAAAACCAGGGGCTGGTACCTTGACCTCCACTAGGTCAGACACAATTCTGGAAGCCTTTGTGTGCTTATTTCCTGAAAGCAGTGGAAGGTAAAATATGTGAAAGGCGGGCAGCTGCTGGCTGTTCCAAACATCAGTGTCAATTGTTTGTTTGTCTGGCTTTTAACAAAGGAGCTCTTGCCAGAAGACCTTTGCACTCCCCACTCCTGCAAGCCCCCCAATTGCAAAAATAATAATAATAAAAAATAAGACAGAAGCCAGACTGAAGGTTATCTTACCAAAACAGGACTCCTTCCTTTTGTGGATTGTGCAAACAAACAAGTTCCCGTTAAGTTTCAATCAATCATTCAGTACAAGGGTTGTTTTATCTTTAAACTCCTACCTCCTGGTCTAGCCTTTAGAGCTATCTGTTTCCTCGCCGTGTTTACCCAGCAAATGGCAAGTCCATTTTGGGGAAAGAAGGCCCCAAAGAATGGATTGCTGGTTTCTTTTCCTCTTCGGGTGTTCAGCCGTTTAAAAGCAGTCATCTTCAAAAGGTGTGCTAAGGAAGAGTAAGCAGTTTTCCTGGAGTGGTTGAACCAGTCCAAAGACCAGATGGCTTTGGATGAAGATCTTCGAAGGCCGCCTCTTGAAAGGGTGGAGTGTGACTCTCTAACCTTGGAGGGAGAAGAGGATTCATCGGTGGAGAGAGGCAGCATAAAGTCCAAGGACTCTGAAGGCAGTTTTCTTGACTTTGAATCCTGGCTCTGTCTCTAACTAGCTGTACCCATGGGCAAGTCACTTTGCTGTGCCTCATCTGTAGAATGGGGACTGTAGTTGTACTGAACCTGTGTTATGTCATTAAATGCATTGCTAGATCAAATATCAATTAGAATAATGCTTGGCACTTGGTCAATCCAGACCAAAACTGTTAGACTCTTCAGGTGGGAAATTCCCCGGTCATTGACTTAGAATAAGAAAGAATTCTGGTTTGTGATCCAAGTGAGTTTTCATAAAGGAAAGAGGAAGTTTCAGGTTCAACATAGGCACCCTTGGGGTGGTGGGTTCCTGATTCTGGCTTTTGAGGGCCCTTCACTGGGAGGCATGATTGATGGTACTGGTTGGCCCTATTGGCAGAATTAAGCCCACGTGGCCTAGATTGGGGCCCACTCAGGTGTACTGGTTTCCTGGCTCAAGGGCCTGGATTAGCACATGCCCTCTAGCCTTTATCTCAGTGTTTCTCAACCTCCCTAATGCTGCGACCCTTTCATACAGTTCCTCATGCTGTGGTGACCCCCCCATCCATAAAATTATTTTTGTTGCAACTTTGTCACTGTAATTTTGCTACTGTGATGAATCGGACGACCCCTGTGAAGGGGTTATTGGACCCCCAAAGGGGTCTTGACCCACGGGTTGAGAACCGCTGCTTTATCGGCTTCCAACTTGTTTCGGGACAACTCCTGGTTTCTGCCTCTAGCTACCTAACAAATCCATTACCAGTGTGTCTATGCTACCTCATACCACCAACAGCAACAGAGTAGAACTCCCCTCTAGACTAAGGATTTCTTAGGCTCTAAATCTTTACGGGAGCAGATAGCCACCTTGTTTCTCCCTTGAAGTCACGGTGGGTCCGGATTGCCTGCCTTTCTGTTAGCTGCTGAGCGCTTCTCCTGGGAGCCAGCAGGGCTCTTGGCACAGAGTACATGCTGTAGAGGGACAAAAAGCCACGGAGCCAAGTGTGACTCATGACAGGTGATCCCATGAGTGACAGAGTACCAGTGTACTCCAAGGGTTTCACTGGCTGATATTTTTGTCTGAAGTAGTTTGCCAGGCTTTCCGAGGCCACCTCTGGGTAGACTTGACTGCCCAATCTTTTAATATTGAACTGTTTGTACTGCTTGGGGACGCCGAAGGAAGATACAACGGTTTGCCAATAAGCCAGACCCACTGCTGTTTCCTTCTGCCATGCGTAGGGTCGCTGTGGGTCGGCACCCACTCGATAACACCTTACGGCAACAACAGCAGCCACTGTCCCTTCAGACTCATGGCCTCCTCCAGGGACAGAGAAGAACTACCCACGATGCACTCTCTACATGTCTCCTCTTTCTCCGGGGTTCGAACTCTCAACTTTTCAGTTAGCACTTGGTTACTCCCTTAACCTTGGCACTACTGGGGCTCTTCTTGTGAAGAAATGAAGACAAAATGGAACTGGGAAAGTGGCCAGAGGGATTCGTTTCAATAGTCCCCAGGCAGGAGATCAAGTTCAAATGGGAGATCATACAAGTGACAGAGCAAACAAATTGATGAAGGCCATGTACATGGTCATTTAGAGATCGGAAGTGGTCTATAACTATTTGGAAGCATGACCTTGACCCGGTCCATTGACTTCCCCATTTGTTGTTGTTTGGTGCCGTGGAGTAAATTTCGACTCACAGTGAATAATGCCAGGGACAGAGAAATGCCCGCGAGAAATGCCCCTGAGGTTTCTCTCGGTGGTGAGCTTTCTGGGAGACTGCCAGCCCTTGCTCCCACGCAGTTGCTGGCAGGGGCTTCAAACCATGGACCCTCACAACTGCCAAACACTGAACCCTGATTCCACCAGACGCCTTTTCCCAGTCATCTGGTGTGATCTCTTTCTAGAGTTGCATGCCAACCCCAGACCCCCCCCTGTCTGACTTCCATTTTTAGTGCAACACACAGCGCAGAAACTGGACAATGGTTGTCGATCGTGTTGAGGAGCTACGACAGGGTCCGTGCATGGTGATTTCCCGAGTGTCCCTGGGAAAGCGGCGCTCACCGAGGGCAAGGCGGAGGCTGGGAGACGTGGCGATGAGTTGTTTCCTGAAGATAGTTTCTCACTGCTTCCTAAAGACTTAAAACATTTTTTTCCTTACTATTCCCTGCATTCTGTCTGTCTTCTCTCAAGTATTTGGTTCTGTACCCTACTTTTTTTTTTGGTCTTGCATTTCCCCTTTCTAAGATGCATGTGAAAGGACCACATTATTTGAACTCTACTGGGGAGCTGTAACTTTAATTTACTTGTGCTTAGCCAATGACTGTAAGGTACTGTGGTAGTTACATAATCTGGTGTCATATTGAGGGTATTAAGTGTGAAGGGGTGGAGTTTAGCTTGTCAATCAGGTATCAGCCTGGTTGGAAGGCAACTGAGATAAATGGCTTTCTGGAGGCTAGCCTCTCCATCTATGTACTTCACCTTCCTGTTGACAAGCCACGTGGTGGAGTCATACTAAGACCTTGGAGAGCTCTGGAGATGCTTCCACTGCCACTGGATCCACAAACCTTTGCACCCACTGGCCTGTGGTCTTCCTGCATTTTGCATCATTGCATGTGCTGCGTGAGTCTGATGAGCAGTACTGGACTAATGGGCTGATATGGGACTTATGGACTTGATCTAGACTGTGCTGGGATGTTTTCTCAATCTACAACTACTCTTTGTCATAAAGCTCTTTCTTCTACGTCTATGAATGTCTCTGGACTTGTCCCCAGTCATCCCGGCCTGACACGGGGACTCTTCCCTGAGGGATGCTCTTGCAAACAGACTGTTCGCTAGTTTGAGGTACGTTTGAAGGTGGTGCTGACAGCAGGGGCACTCAGCAGCAGGATGTTCTACCCAGACAATTCCATTTCCTTATAGTTAAGCTCATTTCAGGCTGTGATAGGCAAACTGTTCTTGAAGCTGGACCTATGAAGACTTATGAAAAAGCACCATGAGTCCAATGGAAAAGGGTCCTTTGACCAAGGTCAGGGTCAGAAGACTATGACCCGTGACCCACACGTAGCTTTTTTCAGTCCTTCTATGCGGCTCTGATGTGAGATTAAAAGGAAAACAAATGGTCAATCTTTCATTTGTAAAATTTCTGAAGGATATTACTCAGATCATGGTGATTCCAGTTGTTTGTACAAATGTAGTCATGGCTCTCGAGTGATTTTAAAATTGTTGTGAGGGACAGGATTGGGTCTTCTGCTTTAAAAGTTTGCTGACCCCTGGCCTAGATGGTTAAGTTTTCATTCAGTAAAGTTTCATTCAGAATTGGTGTCAGATTGTGCTAAGTTTTGCCATAGTAACAAACAACATCCAAACTCAGTTGCTTAAAACAGCAAAATCATGTTTTCCTTCTTTTTAACTTGCTTATCCTACATACAAGAAACCTGGTAATGCAATGGGTTCATTTGAGTTTTTATAGATGTCCAACTTATTGGTGGTGGCAATTACAGTAATCAACTGTGAACCCCTACCCTTAATCGATGCGCTTTTCCTAATACGACTACTCCCCTTTTATCCTCTCCCTTTCCCTGGAAGGGTCCCTGATGGTGTAGTGGGTTAAACATTGGGCTGCTAACCAGAAGGTCAGCAGTTTGAAACCACCAGTCGGTCCTCAGGAGAAAGAAGAGGCTTTCTTCTCCAATAAAGCTTTCCAGTCTTAGAATCCCCAGGGCAGTTCTACTCTGTGTGGAGGGTCACTGTGAGGCAGAATTGACCCCATAGCAGTGAGTTCGGGATTTAGTTTTATGTTGCATACATGATCCATGCCAGAGAAAGATGGGTTGGCAATTCTTTTCTATGTAGATTTCCTCCTTGGATGCAGATGGAAGGAATCTTTCCCATTTGGAATGGTGTCAGTCTCCATGGGGAAATGAAGGGATTCTGGTGAATCATGCATTTTGTCCACTGGGCTTCCACTGCCCGGTTGCAACTTCTGTTCTTTCTCCTGATGTTTCATTGGCCAAGGCAAGTCAGGTGGCCATTTCTAACTTCAGGTGGCCAGGGAACACCATGGTTTCCACTTTCCCATCATGCTGTTGGACAGAAGAAAACGGGACATACTTGGTGAACAATGCTGAACGCCTGCCACCGACTAAACGTCGCAGGAGCCTATCATGGGTGCCAGCAAAACGAGGACCAACAGAGTGCGTCTGAGTCACCGAGAAGTTACATTCTGTGGATATTGTTCTACCTAGACATTCCAAAACATCATAATGATGCTAAGAAGATTTAAAAACCAGCCCTGGTGGTGTAGTGGTTATGCATTGGGCTGCAATCGAAAGGCCAGCAATTCAAATCACCAGCCCACTCCCCAAGAGGACGATGGGGCTTTCTACTCTCATACACCCGTCCAGTCTCAGAAACTCACAGGGGCAGTCCTGCCCCGTGTTATAGGGTGGCTGTGAGTCAGTGTTGACTTGAAGGCAGTGAGTTTGGTTTGTTTTTTGTGTATGTTTGAAAAGGGATTGGGAAAGTCTCCTTTATCATCCTACTTCTCCAGTTTTTCATTCATTCTCCAAAGGTTACAGAGTCACCAAACCCCCTGCTAGTGAGTGGCCGCCTGACTCACAGAGATTCTCTAGCACAGAGCAAAACTGCCCCCTTAGGCTTTCCGGGACTATGGTTCTTGATGAGTGCACACAACCTCATCTTTCTCTCTCAGAACAGGCGATGGGTTCCATAACTCAGTATGCTACCAGGGCCTCCTGAACACTCTAGAACTTAAGTCTGCTTAAGAAAACCTGTCTTAATTTTCTGTTATCTTATGGGTACTCTTTTGAATCTGTGTGCATATGAAACTTACCCCTGTTGTACTCTGGCTATGCCTTAGCAGCCTGAGAATCCAATGCACCCGAAGAGAATAACGAGTGTCTTTATTACAGGCTGGCATCAAACCCAGACAGAATTCCACTAACAGCCAATTGGTTTTCTCTCCCCACCCTCTCTGTGTCCCTCAGTGCCAGAGCTGGACACAACCCAGCATTATGGCTTCGAAACGGAAAGTATAGCAATTCTACACAATGCACAAGCAAGTTTGCCATTTAAAATCTCAGACTCATGTCTGAAGTTGGTGCTGACCTTCCACACTGCCGCTGAATGTTCAGATTGTGCTGTCACCAGGGTCCCTCATCCATTTCCAGTGCTGGGGTCGCAGCCCCTGCTTTTTGTCTGCTTCCTGGTGGGTTGTGGGATGTTTCCTAGAGTCTAGACAGGAGATGAAAAATGATTGTGTAATCCATTTCCCGTTCTCTGCAAAACTCAGAGGAAGGTCTCAATGCTCAGAGACACACTGTCTCCCCGCACTGGAAAGAACAGAGCCCAACATGAGAACTGACTGCCCAGCTGCCATAGGACCGGGGGCAGGCTGCGTAATGTCTTTAAACCTTAGTTTCCTTCTCAGTCAGACAGAGCAATTGTTTCAATGGATTTTAGTGACAGTTGAAGTATATGGCTTATGTAACATGCCAACAACGCCTGACTTGAAAGAAGCACCCAATAAATATTCCCTATTGACACAGTGTTTCCTGGTTTCTATAGGACTTCATTGTATTTTAGCTCAGCGTAAAGCATGAAAGTGATTTATATATATGTATATATATATGATGACTATTTTTGTGTGTATATATATGATGACAATTATTGTGTGTGTATGTATATAAATACTATATACATTTAAAGTCATATCTTGGTATCACTGGATGATTGGTTCTGGGACCATCTCAGATATTGAAATGTGTGCATGGAAACATCTTGCATATAAAATACCTTAATATTTGCATTTAACTTATACCCTTAATATTTGCATCTAACCCACACACATCCTCCTGTCTCCCTTGTGAACAAGGCATGGGGGCCGTCTGACCTCTTTAGGCTGGAAGGGGGAAACTGGTTCTAACCCCACATCTACCCAGTGACCATTTCTATGAATTGGATACCCTCTTCTCTACCCTACTTGGACACCAGCGGTCACTCCCAAGACACGCTGCTTCTTTTCTGGCTTCAGTCATTGGTTGCAATAGGCAAGCAGAACTCAGAGGTGGTTCTCCTGAGTGTGGGAGTTTGTGAGGGAAGCCGGCAGGTTACACAATGATAAGGATACAGTTCTTTTGTCTGCAGGGCGTCTTCTCAGTCATGCCGCCAGACATGCCTCTCAGTATTAGCTCCCTCAGCCACGTGAGGTGCTGACCTCTGCTTCCTGGAGCTAGGAAGCCCACCAGCCATTCTGCCTCCGGTCTCAGCGCTGCTTCCCTGCTCTGTCTCCTGGTCCAGGTGCGTGGGCCTCTGGCGCCTCTGGCGCTTCTACCACTTGAGGCAGGGATGTCGCACATGCTTGGCTGGTGCCTTTTCTTTCTGGATGGTAGTGGGGTTCCTCTCCCTGCTTTGGGGATGGTTCACTCTTAGGATCAGCAGGATGATAAAACTGATCAGCCCTCAAGTTCACAGCCCTCTACAGCTCATCGATATCCGGTCAGGTCAGTAAGTCAATCATTTGGTGGAATTACAAAGACATGGATAGAAGAACTGCAATAAATGATTTCACGTCACTCTTTAACTCATCTGAATAGTTCTTGGGATGCTTAATGCAATGTTGAAGTGCTATCCCACCAGCATTCCACACTCCCTCTCAGCCTGTGAGGGACTGCGTTGACTGCCTACATTGTTTTGTCCCCACCCCCAACCCTGAGTGTTTTTAGTCGATGTGGTTGAATAGAGCCTGTGGACACCAAGGACCGACTTGTTGAGCTGACTTTACATTAACTTGCACACACACACACACACACACACACAATCTTGGTATAGCCATCACAGCTAACTTGACAAAGGTTTTATTGAATCCTGCCATTTGTCTGTTTCCTATTCATGTGACTCATCACTTGTTCTATTCCACAGGGACCATGTCCCATGGTTAGGACTGTGTCAAACCACTTTTCTTAACTTACAAATCCCTCCTTGTGCTCTTATGAATTTGGGGGTGATTGTTTTGGCAAGTGCTGATTAACGGCTGAAGAGAAGAAAACCAAGACTTTAATAATTTCAATAACAATGATCATTATGGCCGTGGACTCAGTTCCCGCGCATGCCAAGCCAACGGACAAAGCCAGGCGCCCCGGCTAGGGGCTGCCCCATAGTCAGGGTCCATGGTCTGCTCGAGTCCACCCTTTTTCATGTTCCACTTATTTATTTATAAGTCATGTTACTGGGGGCTCGTTCAACTCTTATCATAGTCCATCCATCCATCCATCCATTGTGTGAAGCACATTTGTACATATGTTGCCATCATCATTCTCAAAACATTTTCTTTCTACTTGAGTCCTTGGTATCAGCTCCTTTTTATTCCCCCTCCCTTCCTACCCTCCGCCCCTTGTGAACCCTTGATAATTTATAAGTTATTTTTATTTTCATAGTTTACACCATCCGCTGGCTCCCTTCACCCAGGTTTCTATTGTTTGTCACCCTGTGTGTGTGTGTGTGTGTGTTGGGATTATTTGTCGATCATTGTGATTGATTCCCTCTTCCTCCCCCTTCTCCACCTACCTTCCCCCTACCCTCCTGGTATCCCTACTCGTATCATTATTGGTCCTGAGGGGTTTATCTGTCCTGGATTCTGTGTGTTGAGAGCTCTTATGTGTACCAGTGTACATGCATGCTCTGGTTTAGCCAAATTTGTAAGATAGCTCTGGAGTCATGATAGGGGTGGGGGTGGGGAGGAAGAGGAAGCATTAAAGAATTAAAGGAATGTGTGTTTCGTGGGTGCTATACTGTACCCTGGCTGGCTTATTCCTTCCTTGTAACCCATTCTGTGGGGGGATGTCCAATTGTCTACAGATGGGCTTTTGGTCTCCATTCTGACCCCCCCTCATTCGTATCAAAATGTCCAGTCCACTCTTGTGACCAATGTTCAGTTTGTTTGCCTTCCAACCTAGGGGCCTCACCCCTGAGCACTCTCGCAGACTCTTCTGTAGGGTGTTCACTGGCTACTTTCTGAAAGTAGCCCTTCAGCCCTTTCTTCCCAGACTGTCTGCGTCTGGACGCTCTGAGACCTGCCCACCATGGGTAACCGTGCCGGTGTGGGAAGTACTGGTGTTAGCCCCTCCAGCATCAGAACAACACGTAAGCCAGCATAGCTGGACAAACTGACAGGCTGGAGACGGTTAAGTATAATGATTTGTGTCAGACTCTTAAATGGATTTCTCTTTTGTCTCATGAAATCATAGTCTGTCTGTCCTCAACCCTGTAAAGTAGCTCTGATCAGTATTTGCATGTTACAAATGAGGGAATTCAGGCGAAGAAGTTAAATCATCTCCTCGGGGCTACGTACTGAGTAGTTAAGTGATAAACTTGGAAGTTGAATCTAGGACTATTGGATTTCAAAAGAGCTTGCTTCCCCTGGCTGAACTCGATTGCAAAGACAAGGCTGAGTAAGTTTCCTCCAGCTGCCCAGGGGCAAATCCTGTTCTGTACACAATCTTGCAACGTCGGGGCCTTCGAGGAGATGCTTTGGATGGATGTGCAGACTGAAAAGGTGGCAGTGGGAGAGTGGGAGGGTCCTTTGCTGTCTCACTCCCACAGAGCATCTTTGTAGATGTGCCTTTCCTTCTGCTGCAAGTATATCCACCAGTGTGGTGGCGCACACAGGGGACAACGTGATGAAAACTTCTCAGACAGAAGCAAATACTTTGAGGGATTGAGCGGCGGGCTGTGGGGCTGCCCATCTTTTCAGGTGGCATGAAGTCGTGGGCATAATAAAGTCCTCAAGGATGACCAGCAGCCGAGGTTTTGAAAGCTCTTGCGAGGCAATCTACAGTGTAGCGACCAGTCTTCCTCCATCCAGAGGAAAGGAAAGTGATGATGATGGGGAGACACATGGAAACAATTCATCCAAATGGATGAAGGGGTCACACCAACCTCAGTTTCTTTAACCCCGAGGCTGGAAGAACTGCACGGTGCTCGGCTACCACTACCCACTGCTCAGGATCAGGAAGGAGAAACAGGCTTCTAGGTCAGACTGAGATAGGTAGGAACCCCCAACTCTGGACCTTATCTGTCACGTCTGGAACTGAACACATCTCCACATTAGAATGATCAGCCATTTACAGCGGTTCTCAACCTATGGGTTGTGACCGCTTTGGTATTACGAGTGATCCTCTCACAGGGGTCGCCTGATTCATCACAGTAGCAAAATGACAGTGATGAAGTAACAACGGAAATAATGTTATGGTGGGGGGTCACCACCACACGAGGAACTGTATGAAAGGGTCGTGGCATGAGGAAGGTTGAGTACCATTAGCTTTTACCCAAAGACAGAGTTCAGAGGGTATGTGTGGCCAGAGGAGGAGGAAACCTGAAACACAGGAAGGAAGAGGTGGTACATTGAGGGTGTTGCCATGGGTGGGTTGGATCAGGATGTGTATGAATGGTTGAGTGTAAAACTATGATGTACACATCTTGACCTAATGCACAATAAAAAGTTTTATATCTATATCTATCTATGTATCTCTCTATCATGTATGTATGTACGTATGTATCCATCCATCCATCCATCCATCCATCCATCCATCCATCCATCCATCCATCCATCCATCCATCCATATCGTTACTTCTCCAGTTGCCATGGAACCAACTCCAGTGCATGTAAGTCCATCTATGTCAGAGTAGAACAGTGCTCCTTGGGTTTCTAATGGCCGATGTCTCTGAAGCCTTTCCTCTGAGGCCCCGGGGTCAGCGCCACGCAGGGGCTCCTGAACTGGTAACGGGGAGATTATGTTCCTGTCCTGCCTGGCGACTGCTGCCTGAATGCTGTGCCTGTGTGAATTAATCGCAGTAGCTAAAAGTGACCGAGTGTATCGTTGGCTTTTTGCACTGTCTAATCGTGCTCGTCTGGGTGCCTGTAAAATGTAACTGTTGTTGCCCTTGGTTCCTGAAAGGGGTTTTCAGACACAGAGGAGCCTGTCCTTTGTGTAACGTTCCTTGTGTAACTTCAGATCCTGTGTTCCTGTGGCTCCTTGGCTGGGGATGGGAGTGAGGGAGGGTGGGTGGACTGGTGATGGAAAGAGGCAAGGGTAAAGATGGGCGTTAGAAACACAAATAATCCCTCTCTCCCAGTCTGGATGACCCCTGCTCCTGCTCCTTCCTGACAACATTCTAAACGAATTGGCCCAGTAAAGTAATCCAGAGGTCCTCCATCCCTGTCTGCAGGAGCATCATGGGAGCATGGCTTTGTTGTCTCAGTTTCCCACTGGAAAACATTTCCTACGGTCAGCTTTTCTCAAGTCACAGTAAGGCCCAAAGAGCCACACACAAGAGGTTGGAATTTTTACTTTGAATTGTGCATGTGAATTACTTACCTGGACACTCTTCATATATGTAGGCGATCTGTCATGCCTTAAAACTTGCTCACTTAAGTACTGCGTGCTTGGGAGATCTGGAAAGGATCAAGTTCCCACAACAGTGGAGCCTGAGGCATAATGTTCCAATCTAGTTTCATGGTCCTTGTGATCCTCCAGAAATAGAACAGAAGGAGCCAGCATCTCAAAGAGTTAATGCGGTGGAATTTCACACCCAGCCCAGGCATCACTGTCTGTCCTTCACATTCCTCAGGGATTTTCTCACTGATGTCAAAAGACTTTGGTTTGTTACGCAAGACAGTGGCCAGTGACTTTGCATCTCACTTTTCTTAATCCAGTGGGAAACCCCTGCATGCTAATTGGGGAAGAAAACAAAAAGTGGTTCTTTGGCCACAGATGAATTCAAGAGTGAGTGCATTTAGTTTAAAAACAAAACCAAAAAACATCGCCCAGCAAAATACAGTGGGCTATTTCTGTTGAAATAGCTCCTTAGCACACTTTGGCCATTTTGTATTTGCCCAACTATACAGTGTTTCTGTGATGGTGTTTTATTTGGGGAAACAATCTGCACATACAGGTTGTTTGTATAGAATTGTCCCCACTGGCTGCTTGCGATACCTGTTGTTCCGTTGGTCAAGGACAGCCAGGGACCAGGGGGCGCTGTGTGATTCTCTTCTCTAGAAGTCACAGTGGTCATGTGAGCACACTCCATCCATCCATTCACCCCCTTTCAGTGATGAGCCGGAGGAAGACAAGAACGTGGAAGCACCGAACATGCTGTTTGCACGGATTGAACATAAAGGAAAGGCATTTTTAATGTCTTCAATTGGACTACATTTTTCTCCAGATTGGTCTAAAATCAAGTCTCTCCCCTCCTGCCTTACAATCTTTTCTCTCCCACTTCTATACTGTTTCTATTTGATAAGGGCACCAAGAGGCTGTCAGTTAAGTTCAGTAACTTTGTTCTGGTTCAGGATGAAAAATTCACATCTTTCAGTGCCACCAGGAGCAAGATACAGCAGTGTGGCCCGTCACACTGTATCCATCAGAAACTTCTGCACAGAATGCAAGCTTTCAGGACCTAGAAAGTCCTCTCTTCAAAGTGCTACATTGTCCCAACTGACAGAACTTGACACAATTTATCATAAAAATAATGTGAAAACAATGGTCACTAACTGCTTTACTTAATTCACTCATTTTCAATAAATTGAACATATCAAATTTTTCCTTAGGAAGTTAGTCAATTTGATCCTTGTTATTGTTGTTAGGTGCTGTTGAGTTGGTTCCGGCCCATAGTGACCTTATGCATCACAGAACGAAAAAGCACTGTCTTGCGCCATCCTCACACTTGTTCCTGTGCTTGATGCCATTGTTGCAGCCTCTGTGTCGGTCCATCTGGTCCAGGACCTTCCTCTTTTTTGCTGCCCCTCCACTTTCCCAAGCATGCTCTCCTTCTCCAGGGACTGGTCTCCCCTGACAACATGTGCGTGTCACCTTTTGTTTGGCTCTTAATGGCAGAGACAAGTCTTCAATCTGGGCACAGCTTCTCATGGAGCTCCGTTTTAATTTTCCTTGGTGGGAACGTTTAATAGAACCACAGGAAAAGCTCTGTAAATTCTGTTTCTAGGGAGAGGAACACAAGCAAATTTGTTCTGCGTTTGGATGTGTTTTGGGGTACAAAAGAGACCTCGATCTCAAATACAGCATAAGGAGAACGTTTATTAAGTCTCAAATGCGGCAAAGACGAAGGTACACCTTACAGATCAGGGAGACCATCAGCACAAGGCAAAACGGCATCCCAGGGTTTGCCGAGAGATTCTGAGCTTTGAAAAGGACCTGGGAGAGCAAGGGAAATTGTCACAGAAGCACGATTGGTGTCAGACCGAACATCACGGTTACAGGTGGGACTGTGAACCTGGAACCAAACCATGATAGGGACAATACTTTATGTTAGAAGAGCAAGGTTGCAAGTTCAATTCTGAGTCTTCTGACCAAGGCAGTCAGTGAATGAATGGCTGATAGGGCTTGGCTCGACTGTGAGACCCCCAGCACTGTCCCTGGCATGATGATCTCCATGAAGGACACACCCAGGCAAAGCCTGAAGAGAGCCTGCCCCTCCCTGGGCTGGCTGGCAGGGGTGGTGGTAATCCACTTCCTGATGTCCTCTGCCTGAAACCGAGCTGATCTACAGTCTTGGTTGATGATCAGAAGGAAGTCACTGGAAGCTTAATCTGGGTGGGATCCCTGCAAGTGGATTTTGGGTCCGCACCGTCATCCATCGCCTTCTGCAAATGGAGTGCTCAGAATTGAAGCTCTAGTACAGGTGCCAGGAATCCTTCTTCTACTTCTGGAGGGTACCACGTTGCCTGGGGTCTCCTCATTGATGTCAAGGTTCTTGGACATCAGGATTGCCGACTCTTTGCAAGTCTCTCCCTGGAGAGAAAGCACCTCTGACCACCTGCCTTAAAGTGGGCGCACATGGAGTTCGCTTCCCCTTGAGTTTCTGTGACTTGGGAGAGAGAAGCAGTTCCCCCATTAGAGGGTTGGGTCACAGCCTTTACCAGGCTCTTTGGGGAATCTTTTGTCATGGACTTGGCTCCATGACAGGAACGAGGTCCTGTATCATCCTCAGGACTGGACCCCTGTGAGCCATAGGGTTTTCTTTTTTGATTCATTTTATTAGGGGCTCATACATACATCAATTGTGTAAAGCATATTTGTACATTCATTGCCCTCATCATTCTCAAAACCTTTGCTCTCCACCTAAGCCCTGGCATCAGGTCCTCATTTTTTCCCCTCCCTCTCCGCTCCCCACTCCCTCATTGACTCTTGATAATTTATAAATTATTATTTTGTCATATCTTTCCCTGTCCGACGTCTCCCTTCACCTACTTTTCTGTTGTCCATCCCCCAGGGAGGAGGTTATATGTAGATTCTTGTAATCGGTTCCCCCTTTCCAACCCACCCTCCCAGTATTGCCATTCACACCACTGGTCCTGAATGGATCATCCGCCCTGGATTTCCTGTGTTTCTAGTTCCTATCTGTACCAGTGTACATCCTCTGGTCTTGCCATATTTGTAAGGTAGAATTGGGATCATGATAGTTCCGGGGGAGGAAACATTTAGGAACTAGAGGAAAGTTCTATGTTTCATCGTTGCTACATTGCACCCTGACTGGCTCATCTCCTCCATGAAGCCCTTCTGTAAGGGGATGTCCAATAGCCTACAAATGGGCTTTGGTTCTCCACTCCACTCTGCCCTCCTCACGCACAATGATACGATTTTTTGTTCTGATGATGCCTGATACCTGATCCCTTCGCCACCTTGTGATCATGCAGGCTGGTGTGCTTCTTCCATGTGGGCTTTGATGCTTCTCAGCTAGTTTACCTTCAAGCCTTTAAGACCCCAGATGCTATATCTTTTGATAGCCGGGCACCATCTGCTTTCTTCGCCACATTTGCTTATGCACCCATTTGTCTTCAGTGATCATATCAGCGAGGTGAACACACAATGATGTGAGATTTCTTTCTTTGATGCCTGATAACTGGTCCCTTCGGCACCTCGTGATCACGCAGGCTGGTGTGCATCTTCCATGTGGAACTGTAGGGTTTCCATCAACTCATTGTTGGGACACAATTTTCAGACCTTTTTACTTATTTTGTCTTAGGCGCTGTTGAAGCCTATTCAGTCTCAGAAGCTTATAAGCCTCCACATGTGATACTTTTGGGATTTGAACCAGGGTCAGCTGTGTGGAAGGCTACTTTCTCTCACTGCATCACCACCACGCTCTCCTCAGGCATTTGGGTCATTCAGAGATAATGTCCATTTTGTGTTACAAATCTTAGTGAGCCAGTTTATCCCCAGTGAAATATTTCCTGTGTGAGTCTGGGTAGACTAGAGAAACAAATCTAAGGAGACTCATATGTGTATAAGAGATTTATATACAAAAGCAATTGAACGTTGAGAAAACATCCCATCCCAGTCCAGATCAAGACCATAACCCAGATATTAGCTCATATATCCGATACCAATCTATAAAGTGCTCTTCACTCAGGAAACACATGCAATGATGCCAAATGTAGAAGATCACAGGCCAGTGGGTAGGAAGTCTTTGGATCCAGTGTCATTGGAAACATCTCAGCGCTGGCAGGGTTCTCTGCATCAGGGTGGGTCCATGTGTCTTGTCAGCTCCTATGTCTCCCAGGGTGTGAGCAGAGTCTCCCACCTCCAAGGAGGAAATACTGGAAATTCCTAGAATTCTCAGGAGAAGGCCATGCCCACCCAGAAGCCTCATTGGCTATGATCTGATTGACAGACTAGACTCCACCCCTTCACTCATAATCCTCTCAAATTGACAATTATATAACAACCACATTTCCCTTCCACTGTCACTGTGCTATTTGAAGCACCAAGTTCCACCAAGACCTCTTTCCCCTGGTGTCCTCGGGATTGTAGAGGCAGTAAGAAAAGCAATAAGTGCCGACCCCAGGGCGATCTGTTCGAGAGGCTGGTGCGCCTGGAAATGGAAGCCAGAAACTTCTGAATTCCTGCTCATTGGTTGCAGTCACGATGCACAGGTTATTAGCGGCTCCTTCCTCCCAGGAAGGCAGCCCATTCCTTGTTTGTCGCCTGCTCTTCATCTAGGAGCTCCCCTGAAACCTGTTCACTAATGGTGACCCCACGGGCATTTGACATAGCCAGGGACATAGCTGCCAGCCTCACGGCGACCCACAAGCCACCACAGTACGACAGACTGACAGGAAAGTGGTGAAAATACCACCGACCTCCAAAAGGACAAACCAATCTGTCTTGGAAGTACAGCCAGAGTGCTCCTTAGAGGCAAGGACGGCGAGACTTCGTCTTACACGCTTTGGACATGTTGTCGGAAGAGACCAGACCCTGGAGAAGGACATCATGTTTGGTAAAGCAGAGGGCCAGCGAAAGAGAGGCAGGCCTTCATCAACAGCTGGATGGACGTCCTGGCTGCAACAATGGGCTCAGACTAGGAACAGTTGCGAGGCCCGGCGGCGTCTCCCTGTGTGCTCGGAGGGCCTGCAGGCGTTGGAATCCGCAGCAGCAGCAGCAGCAGCAGCAGCAGCAGCAGCAGCAGCAGCAGCAGCAGCAGCAGCAGCGTCTTCTTCATAACCTTGACAGCGTGGGTTCAAACTCCTGGCTTCCTGTTGGCCTTTCCTATACTCTTCTCTGAAAGGGGGATCCTTTCTTCAACTGAGCACAAATGATATCTTGAAGGCTTCTAGGTAATTTGACAAATGCCGCCGTGGCGACCCCCTATCCCCCCCTTTGGTACTCATTTCTTTCTGAATGTAAGCTTGACCCCCAAGCCACTTCTTCCGAAGGATTTCCAGAAGGGTTGATGTAGCCGAGGGCAGGCTGAGAAAGAGATCTCTTCTCCTCCTTTTTAAAGAAAATCCAGTTTGTGCCTGCTAAGACTATATATCAATAAGTACCTTTGCCTGTCTAGACAGGCGTGGTGATCAGTAGCCCTTCTACAGAACAGCTATTATTCGCCACACAAACTTCGTGAGGTCCTGTGTGACCCGAGTGACCCCCCCTTGGCTAGTGTAACAGGAGCCAGGCGCGTGCGAGGAACCGGACCTTGGTGACTGATGCGATAAATCAGTCCTGGCTTGGGGCTTCCTGTGTTTACCCAGCAGCCCCCTGAAGATGGCTGTCTATTGGCTGCAGACTGAGGGGTTAAATAAAAAAGTCCAACTTGGTGTGAGTACTTCCAGGCGTGGGGGGGAGGGGGAAGGAGCAGTGCTGCTTAGGGACCATTGAGATTCTGTGGCTGGTGGCGTCTTTTGGAAGCTGCTGGGCACAGCGCGTGCACAAAGTGAGGAAGGCGGTCAGGGACCCAGGACGCTCGCTCGGTCGTGCGGGTTAGGGAGGCGGGAGCGAAGACGGGTTGGCAGACAAGAAGAGGACAGACAGGAGGAGCCTGAAGCTGCATGTCTGTGGGTGTTGTCACAGCAGTCCGGGATGATCTTGTGTGGAATGTGCGTGACAGCGTCTGGCTATGAAACAAGGAAGCGGCGTGAGGGGTGGTGTTGGCATAGCAGCAGGTGTCCCCTCAGGTGGCATTGTGACAGATTGGAAGCAACCGCCGAGCTGTAACTCAGGCCAATAAAGAGAGGCAGAAAAAGAACAGTTTTCACCGGCAAAGAAATAGCAAAGGAAAGACCCAAAGTGAACGTTTACCGAGTTAAACTCACTGTTTTAGCCAAAGACTGTGTGCGAGGCACCATAGATGGGCCTCATAAAAACATAACTCCACCCTCCCCCCCAAAAAATGATGTCACCCCCCACTCCCATTTGTAGAGTGGCCAACATGGCCCTAGGCATACACTTAGATGTCATCTCTGGGGTTCTGTTTTCACGTACATTTTAAAAAAACCGCGCTTGTTCTGCACATCTCCTGTGTGAGACCATCCGTCAGGAAAGCAACCCCAGAAAGCCGGGTTCAGCCTCCCTTGTTGTGGGATGGAGCTGAGAAAGTGTTCCTTTCACAACACACCATAGCAAATGGTCACAAGAGGTTCCGTTAGGACCCCTGCAGTGACCACGAATCACTATGTGTTGGATTCTTCACCAAGATCGAGTCTAGGGGGTGAGCGTTGAGCGGCTCACCTCAAGTTTGGCAGTTCAAACCCACCAGCTGTCCCTCAGAGGAAAGATGAGGCAGTCTGCTCCCATAAAGATCACCAGCCTCAGAAATCCTCCATAGGATCGCTGTGAGTCAGAGTTGACTTGATGGCAGTGGGTTTGGGTTTTGTATTGTTGGGATGTAAGAAGTGCAGCCTGCTGTTTTATTGCTGGATGCTTCATGGTTCAGATACCCTACCCCCTCGCTCCCCCTCCCCCCGCCAATGACTCAATTCCAGCCACTGTGACTCCATACCAAGATTCTGAGACTGCAGATCTTTACAGGAGAAGAAGACAGCCTAATCTTCCTCCCTCAGAGTGGCTGGTGGGTTTAAACTGCAGAACTTCTGGTTAGCAGCTCATGCACCCAAAAGTACCACCGGGGCTCCTGGGTGGGTGAGATAAGTGTTCCTGCACTCTGTGTTTCATTTCTGTTCTGCAAGGGAGGAAGTAAGTAAGATGATATATATCTTTAAAAATCATTAAATATAAACTTTTACGTTAAATCTGCTACTAATCTGTCTTCTAAAAATAATTTAAGAATTTAAAGACTGTATTGCTGAGTGCTTAGTATATGCTTTCCACAACAATGACAGAAAACTCACTGACCTTGAGTTATTTCTGACTCACACGATCCTTTCGAGTGGCTGGTAGGTTTGAACCTCTCACCTTGCTGGTGGCTACCAGTTCAGTGCATACAGCCAGGGTTCTAGCTATGTGCTTTCTAGGCAATGGAATAGGGAGCTTGTCGTAATTTTATTTTTAAGGCCTTTAATCAGACAACGACTATCTAATTAGATCAACATCTATGGGAAAATTGTCTTCTACTGCAAAATTTTTGATGTTGACATTTCCTCAAGAATAAACCTGTCAGACAGACATGTGAAAAACTGCTGTACTTGTTAGAACAATTTTGCTTTTTTTAAAAATTCAATGATTATCACAGCAGAGTCTTTAAAAAAAACTAAAACAGATCTATTGGCATACAATTCATGTACCATATAATTCAATGAGTTAAAATGTATTAAAAAGAACCATGCGATCACCAACACAATCCATGTGAGAGCCTTTTCTTCATTCTCCATTATGATTAGTTCCTCATCACTCCCCCCACCTCCTCTACGGGACTAGTAATCCAGTTAATGTCTCTATAGAGTGATCTAGCCTGGATTTCATACACAGAAGGCCATACCCCCAAACCAACAGCTATAACAAAATCAAACACAAGGAAACCTCAATTTAAGGACAGCAGAAGACAATAGAAGCTAAAACAGATGAAAAATGGGCCCAAAGGGAAAACAAATGATAATCTGTAACATTGTAACCTTACTCTACCTGCTGTGGGAGAAACAAAAGGCGTCCTACTCTGTAAAGAGTTCCGGTCTCAGAAACTCACAGGGGCGGTTCTTCTCTGTCCGATAGGGGCGCTAGGAGTCAGCATCTACTCCAGTGGTTCTCAACCTTCCTCATGCCGTGACCCTTACATACAGGTACTCATGTAGTGGTGACCCCCAACCATAAAATTATTTTTGTTGCTGCATAACTGTCATTTTGCTATTGTTATGAATCATCATGTAAATATCTGATATGCAAGATATATTTTCATTGTTACAAATCGAGCATAATTAAAGCATAGCGATTCATCACAAAATAATATGTAATTATATATTGTGAAATACTTATTTATAATTACAAGTAAATGAAATTTTGTCTTGAAGCATGGTGTAGCATGGGTAAACAGTCTCTCACGCCGGGTACTCATATGTGGGTGTATCTACATGTGGGCGGACCCACCTGGAGACGGATAGAGGAGCAGTGTCTTGGTTCCTACCTAAGACCATCAGAAATATGTATTTTCCAATGGTCTTAGGCGACCCCTGTGAAACGGTCATTCGAACCTCAAAGGGTTCACTACCCCCGGTTGAGAACTGCTGATCTACTCAATGGCAGTGAGGGTTGTTTCTTTTTTGTTTGATTTTAGTCTGCAGTAATCCACTTTCCAGTGCACTATCTGAGGGCAAGACCATTCACATCCCTGGTCAACGGTCCGAGGGGGTCTGATGGGGGGTCCGTCCATGTGAGGACTGTGAGCTTTCTGTCGGCCCATCTCTTATATAGAAATCAATCTCCAGGAAAAGATATGGAAATGCATCTTGAGATCGTTAGAGAAGCCTATGGAGAATTAAATAAGTTTCTATTTATAAAGTGAACTGCCTTTTCATTAAAAAAAAATCTCCATTTGTAATCTGTAAGATCTTATTCTTCGAGAATGTAAGAGATGTTCGTGTGAGAGAAGGCTGACCTCGGGCCAGCGGTTTGAGCTCAGCAGCTGCTCCATGGGAAAAGGCTCTCCACTCCCGTGGAGACTTGCAATTCTGGAAGCTCACTGAGGCAGATCTACTCCAGTCGATGGTAGTGAGGTTTTTTTGGTTGTTTTTTTTGTGTGGTGAATTTCAGATCTGATTCATGTATTTTAAAGTATTGGTGCTGGTGTAGATTCCTGCAGTCCACTCAGTCAGTGTCTCTGGGTGTACTTTTGACTTTCCTTCAAGAAAGACTTAAAAGCACAAGCATTCTCTTCCTCTTGGCTTCCAGAGTTGCCACCATTCTAATTTTCACTTTGGAAAAGGCCTCCTAATGGCTTGGTTTTAACATAAGGGGAAATGAAGTTGGAGGGTAGACTTGGTATTAAATATTTGGATTTTCTTTCTTCCTCTGCAAACCCAATTTAGAAAGTAGACTTGGGGCTTGGAAACCAAATTAGACATAGTACCTTTCAGAGACCCTATTTTAAGATGGCTTTATAAACGGTAGAGAGCGCTGCTTCCTGACTAGGGTCATTTCATTCAGGAGATTAAGTCCCAAAGCTGTGTTTAGGAATCTCTTCCTGGCACTTCATTTTGACTTCCCAAAGAATGAAAGACCTTTTAAAAAAAACCCATAGAGAAATCCGTCTGAAATGTTTACACGTCCAATATGAACTAGTTTGCTCGTAGACACGAACCATAATATAAATGAATACATTCCTCTTACCGATGAATTTTCTGGATGTGTACACACAGGGACATCTGCTAAGGAAATAGTCATTCGAATAAGGAGCACTTTAATTCTTTTGCCTCTGCCCCTCACCTTTGAACGGAGACAGAGATAGTTGTAACCAAAGGCGAGATATGATTCTTCTCGTGCCCACGAACTTTGAGATGAAGGGGGACACAGGGATGAGAGGGAACCACTATCAATATATTTTGCAAAGGACATGTGTCTGCTCCGAATACATCTGTATTTTGCTCACCATCACATGTACACGCCTGGCTTGCTGCCTGCATATACGTGGCCTGCGTCTGTATTTGTGGGGCGAGTGAGTGAAGAGAGAAATCGGGTATTCGACTGGTTCAGTGAGGGTTAAAAACTCTTAGTTTGGGACAAAGTTGTGGGTTGCAACGGCCTGTATTTTCGCCACACATTGTCCCTGTGCTCATTGTGTGGCTGAGAGAGATAACACTCTCCGTCTGGCCATCCGACTGCAGCTTCGGACACAGGCCCATGGGCTGAGCGGATGTAGCACAGAGATACTAACAGGCCTCATTTGAACTTTCGGATCGGTATGCACACCTTTCCCCGCTCCCTCTCTACTTTATCCTATGCAGTTGCCATGGAATACATGAGTAGGTAAACCCGAGCCCACAATAATGGCTGAGAAATGATGATTGTTCATTTAAAAAAGGAATTGCGAACTGCACAGAAAGGGCCACACAACCTGTGTGCTGGGCTTGGTGATGCTTTATAACGGTTTGGCCATCCAAGAAGGGGCCTAACTTGGACCTGCCAGTGGGTGATGCTAGTTTTTGTTTTTCAAATATCTGAGGAAAGGTCATATCATTTTTCATGTGCATTGAGGGAGAGATGT
This sequence comes from Tenrec ecaudatus, assembly GCF_050624435.1. Taxonomy (NCBI): domain Eukaryota; kingdom Metazoa; phylum Chordata; class Mammalia; order Afrosoricida; family Tenrecidae; genus Tenrec; species Tenrec ecaudatus. Next base: position 180,695,949 of record NC_134532.1, on the reverse strand, counting down.
GTTTCAGAAGAGCAGGCATAAGCTAGGAGATGGTCGTTTCATCTTTGGGGATTGGGTTTCCCACCTCAAAGCTTTGTGTCTCATGCGTCAATGTTACAGAGGAAAGAAAAAGAAATCATATTGGATGTCTTGTGCTTTCTGCTCGGAAGGTCCATCTACCATGGCCAACACGGTGTGCGTGTGTGTATCAGACCACCCGTGAGACTCCAAATTGCACTTCCTGAATCTGTGCTGAATTAAATGACAGCGTTTGATTATAGTCTTTAGAGAAAAATCAAGGAACTTCAGCTGACTCGGTGGGGTAAACACATTTAATAGTAGTATCGCCCTTGCCCGTACGGCAAATGGATTATTACCCCGAGGAAACCATTTCTCTTTCAAGTTGTAAAGCTTTTCCAGATTTCCAGAAGATGGGCTGCTGTGATCCCAAAGCAGGGGAAATGGAAGGCCGGTAGCCTACAGTCCTTCTGAGCGGTGGCTAAGCCGCCCTTCTAGGGCATGAGGAATCCACCTGGAGGAGGAGGCCGGGCCCGCCAGAGATGGAACATTCTCCACCAAACGAGGGAGCAGCCTGGGGGTGACAGGCTCATGGAGCAGGTGCTGCTACAATTCCATATCCGGCATGGGACGGATGTCAGGGAATTTGGTGGCCTCCAGGGTAGAGACCGGTGGATAGAAGCCCCTCAGCAATTTCTCTCTTCCACTCAAGAAAACACAACTTGACGAGACTTAACTGACCCAGGGACGAATTCAAAGCCCTACATCTGCTGGAGAAAGCTCTGGCATCAGAGACCGGAGAAACTTCTATTTGGAGAGCTATTGTCAGCGAGACTGAAGGGAGTTGGCGTGTGTACAGGAGATGGCTCCGGGACTGACAAACTCTTCCACCATGTATGCAGCTGAATGGTTTCCAAACGTTAGACACCCATTTGGTTCGAGTCTGCGTCCTGTCTGATGTTCGTTGTTCCACATTCTAATTTTGATCCTGCCCAGCTGCCATCTGGGGACTTCTCCCAGCCATCTCTATGAGCCATATGGGCTTTGTCGCTCTCTACTATGAAGTCCACACCATTCACTTCTGATTTTAGTTTCCTTGAGACGTAGCGAGCACGTCATGCATTGGTAGGTTTGGGAGGGACAGCAACATCAATACCTAAGCTTGACCTTAAGGGCGAGTCTCACTGGATCTGAAAACATTTGGACACAGCAGGCTAGTTCTCAGCTTGCGCCTATGGTGACTCTTCACTGCCCAATTCAATGGGCCTTTGCTTGGCCCTCTCTACCTCTGACGAATGCCCACGTCCCCAGATAACCCTGGGAACAGAAGAGCCACCAGAATCACAGTCGTTTGCCAACCACAACATGAGATTCCATCAGCCACAGGAGTGGTGTCTCCCGAAACCTCCGCGACCCATCGAGTCAGCCCTCAGAGCAGTGCAATTCCCAGTCTTGCTCAACTTTGAGGATTGGAGTCTCTCTTGGCATCATCTTTTCTTCCTTCCACCCCTGTTAGGGATGGAGTCCTTGTGAAAGAAACCTTCTATGCGCTATATTTTGCCAAAATCTGATCCTCTCCAGTTGCTGTTGCCAGGAGGAGACACCAGATGGAGGTGGAAGAGCCACATCATTGATTTGCCAATGCTTCTAACTTCTTCTGGCTCAGCACCTTGCTCAGTCAGCGGTCCATGCTCTGGATGGCACAGACGGCAAGTTTCTACGGCTGCCAACCCGAAGGTTGGAGGTTCCACTACACCTAGAAGAAAGAGGTGAGGACTTACTTCTGAAAAAAATCAGTCACTGAAAACCCGAAGGGGCACTGTACTGCCATGACACACCTGAGGTTGCCTTGTGTCACCGTTGACTCAACCACAGCTGGTGGTGGTGTGTTCTTTCCAGTGCCGACTAGGAGGAACCCCAGCACACGTCTAGTTCGTATTCACTGGCAGGGAGCCTCTCTGGATCGCAGGTCTGATTGATGATCAATCAATGGTGTTGGGTCAATTGGTGATCGAATGCCTGTGAACGAGGGACGCACTGTCCTCTGTTCCCTGGCCCTAGTGAGGTGGACAGTGCTGCCCATTTTGTGTAATGAAACCCTCTGTACCCAGCGAGCAGGAAGATCGGCACCCCCCGTGGCATCGGGTGCACACATTTTGGGCAGTAGAGGTCGCGTCGGAACCCTCTTTGGATTGTCGAGGAAAATCCCCCGAGTGGATTGTGACCACTGGCTCTCCAATGAAGTTGTCCGGTAGAGGAAGAAAGCCTGGGGTGTGTTTTGTCTCTGTTTGTTCACCGACTAGTATCTTTTCACACTCTCTCCAGTGGAATTGATGGAAATTCATTTTACACCAGTGGCCCGAGCTGAGTGCTCCCGTGTGTTCTGGAGACAGGGGTAGCTGCTGGCCTTAGGATCTGGCTGTATTATCTGCTGGTCTTGGCCGGACCCCTCTCTTCTAGGATGGATTCCCGGAATGGCTTGGTAAAGTAACTGGGCGCCTGGCACTCTGTGGCTGAGATAAGTACACACGTCAGTTTAGAGTTGGTCTTCTTTCCCCTCAATGAGTGACTCCCTGGAGAATTGCCATTATAAAAAGAATTTAAAAGTTAAATGTACGAGAAAGATGTTTTTGTAAAACTTGATGGCCAAGCCTTAGCCTATTGTGTGTTATTTTAGAATAGGTCTGGTCAAAAGCTTTGCGGGTTCCTCCTGTTATGAGGGCCCTGGAGCCGGTCCTGGCTCTTGGTGACCCTGTAGCCAACAGAAGGACACAGCATTGCTCTCATTGTGGCAGCCAGCGTATCAGTCCATCTCATCAAGGGCTTTCTTCGTTTTCCTACCCCTTCACTTGACTAAGCATGGTGTCTGTGTTAGTTCGGGTAGACTAGAGGAGCAGATTCATTGACACTCAAGTGTGCATAAGAAAGAGCTTTCTCTACAAGAGCAATTGGATATTGAGAAAACATCCCAGCCCAGATCAAGTTCCTAAGTCTAACATTAGCCCATATGTCTGTCTGATACCAATCTATAAATTCCTCTTCAGACTCACACAACACATGCAATGACGCTGAATGCAGGAAGATCACGGGCCAGTGGGTGGGAAGTCTTGTGGATCCAGTGGCGTTGTAAGCATCTCAGTGTTGGCAGGGGTCTCCATGGGGCTCCCCTAGGTCAGGGCACTGGCTACATCAGGGTAGCTTCATGTGGCTTCTTGTCAGAAATGTCTCACAGGGAGTCAGCGACGGTCTCACCCCCAGTTAGCTATTTATCTCCTTAGAGTCTCTGAATGAGGTCATTAAGCTGCGACCTGACAACAGATCATGTAACTACTGCCATATCCTTCTCCAGAGACTGGTCTGTACTGATTACATGTCCAAAGCATGTGAGATGAAGTCTAGCCTTTCTTGCCTCTAAGGAACATTCTGGTTGTACTTTTTACCAGGCAGAGCTATTTGTTTTTTTTTGACCATCCATGGTTCTTTCAATATTCCTCACCAACAAACACCACAGTTCAAATACACTGATTTTTCTTCAGTTCTTCTTGTTCATCTGAGGTGATTGAAAATATCATGGCTTGGCACATCTTGCCAGTCTGTTTTAAACACCAAGGGTGAAGGGACCCATTCTAAACTGCAGGTTCTAATACAACTTAAAACATAAAGTGAAAAACTCATCAATCAAAATAACGGTCGCTGCAGCGTTAATGTTGACTCATGGGAACTTCACATTTATTAGAGTAGAACTCTGTGCCATGTGCCTTTCAATGACTGAGTTTTCAGAAGTGGATGTTGTTGTTGTCGTTAGGGGCCATGAGATAGTTTATTGTGCCAGCCTGGCCGATAAACACGAATGGGATTAATTGAAGGGAGGAGATATAAATAGCTGGGTGAGCCTCTCCTTTCTTGTCTCTCGCTCTTTAATCATCGGACCAGTGTGCGGCTGCCTTGCTAGTTCTGGTCCTCAATTTAAAGGGTACACTACCTGTAGGATACCTATGCTGTTGACTGTGTCGCTGTAAGTCGAGGTCCCTTTAAGACCACAGGATTGGAATTTACATCTCTGGACTGGGGACTGACGGTTGGTGACCTGCCTTGCTGTTTGCTGCCTGCGTTGGCATAGCCTAGCTCTCTCTACAGAGGACTACCTGGCAGCTCTCAAGATTTGAAGGGCTGCCAGTGACTCACTACTCTCTCATCGGAGTGAGTTGCACTGAGCCATTTGTACTGCTTTATAATTTAACTGTTCATTTCTTGTATTATATATCTTTCTATCTGTATATAATTTAACAGTTCATTTCTTGTGTTATACATCTATCTTTATATATATGTATATAATTATCAGCAATCTGGCTTTATCTCTCTAGAGAACCCTGTCTAACACAGGCCATCAGTGGGCTCTGACCCATAGCAACCCTATGCACAACAGAACAGAGCACTGCATCCAGAGCCATGGTCCTGTATCATCCTCCCCATTGATGCCTGAACCTATTGATGCGGCCATTGGGTCAAGCCATCTTGTTGAGGGCTTCCTCTTTTTCGCTGCCCTTCCACTTTACCAAACATGAGGCCCTTCTCCAGAGACTGGTCTCTCCTGACAACATGTCCAAAGTATGTAAGATGAACTCTTGCTTCCAAGGAGCACGTTGGCCTTACTTCGTCCAACACAGACCAGTTTGTCCTAAAGTGTAGCAGTCCGTGGTGCTTTCAATCTTCTTTTCCAGCACCACAATTCCCATGCATCGATTCCTTTATGGTCTTCCTGATTCAATATCCAACCTTCACATGCATGTGATGCAGTGGGGAATATCTTGGCTTGGGTCAGGCACATGGGAGTCCTCAAAGTACCATCCTTGTTCTTCAATACTCTGAAGAGGTCTTGGGCAGCAGACGGAAGTAGATAGGCCTTTCTTCGGGAGGGCCTGAACTTCTGATCTTTTGGGGGGCACCCAAGCATGCTAACCTTTTGCATCACCTCAGGACTATGAGAACACACCAGCCCCCAACCTCACTGCGGTGCGGTTGACTCCAGCTCCGTGTTGCCCTAACTAAGGTTTCCAAGGCTGTAAGTTTTTAAAGAAGAAAAGAGCCTCATCTTTCTACCACAGAGTGGCTGGTGGGTTTGAACCCGTAGCAGACCAGCGCTCACCTGACAGGATTCATTCATGAGTGGTTGGAAACGCAGATGCAACCAATGGGATTTGGGTGGCATGTGGAGTGGAGGACAGAAGGGTACAGCTGGCTTAGAATTGCATTCCAATTCCCACTGCACTTCAGAAACCTCTGTATCTATTAGTGCTCCCTAAAAGTCCATCTTAAAAGAGATGAAAGGCTAGATGCCGAAAGGATCATGCCAAGAGAGTCACAGATCTGAGTAATTCCTGGAGCCATCGCGTTTGGAAGTGGCTTTTCAGGGGCAAGCCTGGAAATAGCTGGAATGGAGTGGGAATTCCTGATCCTGATGGTTTTACTTTCATACCAGCTAATGAGTCCGTTCGTCATGGCGAACAAATGTAGCCATGTGCTGAGTAAGGGTCGGAAGACAGCAATACGAGCCCTTAGGCAATCAGCTGGAAGTGCAAGGCTAAAGCCATGTGTTTGTACTTACAGGAGAAAAGGCTCCCATCTAATCCTAATTGGCAACACTTTCCACAGAGAGACGTGAGAAAAATCCCCCCATTTTCTTTCTTGACCCTTTACAGTTTCTTTAACAACGGGAAGTATATTTGTGATAGAGGGAAAGGATGGTTGGCTTGAGGGTGTCCAGGCCTGAATTCTGAGTTAAAGAGTCTGATCTGGACCACTGTCATGGAAACATCCGAGTCCAATTAATTCCTTGACTTGCTAGAGGAGCGAGAGCTGCTAGAACAGGGCTGCAGGGACGGACGTTGGTGCGGTTGGTCTAAACAACAGATTTCTGCCCCTTCCAGGGGGTCACCACCGTCGTCTATATCTGGAAGGAAGTAAGACGATTCTTGGGCAGCAAAATGCTGTTTTTATTATGACCGCAGTGATGTCAATCCAAACTAGATGACTGGGATTCATGGAATCTTCAAGGAGAACCAAATATTCTTTTTTTAATAAAGGAATGGAGTTGGGGATTACACATCTGCTCTTTAAAGTCTCCTTTTTTTCATAACAGGGAACATATGTTAATCGCCATATCTTTTTTTTTTTTTAAAGGAAAATCCTTGTTGAATAGGATGGATTCTAGATCCTGGAAAGGTAGAATGACGGAGAAGAGCGAATTCAGACAGCTGCTGGTTCCCCACCATCTTATCCATCGTTTGGAAAGAGTTACTCTTTTCAAAGTGCTGCTTATAACCCACCCTGGGGAAATGAAGCTGAGGTTGTGACAAGCGCCCGAGGGGGGTGGGAGGGGAGAGAGAATGAAGGAAATGGAATAGAAAATGTCAGCGTATATTGACGATAGTAAACACGAGTACTGCCTTGCGGAGCTTTTTTTGCAGTTCAGTGTTTATGTGTGTGTGCTTGTGTATTTGGCCATGACGGAAAATGTACTTTTTTGTGTGTTTCTTCTAGAGCAGGAGTTGGGAGATATTTGAGATCTCCTGTCCCTCACAATTTTTTTTCAAGAGCCATAAATATTTTTACAAACAAATGAAATCACTGTTATCTGAATGCTACCCTTTAAACCAGGGGTTCTCAACCCTCCTGATGCCACGACCCTTTTATGCAGTTCCTCATGTGGTGGTGACCCCATAACCATAACATTATTTTCGTTGCTATTTCATCACTGTCATTTTGCTACTGGTATGAATCGGGCGACCCCTGTGAAAGGGTCGTTGGACCATCAAAGGGATTGTTGAGACCCACAAGTTGAGAACCGCTGCTTTAAATGATACTATGTTTTCATTTTCAGTTTTACTTCAGGGCCACATGTTCTTACCGAAAGGGTTTGCGAGCCACAGTGTGCCCAGCCCTGTTCTAGAGCACACATTCCCAAACACATTTGACCCACTTCCCCCGTTTTCAGGAAAAAAGAAAAAGTACTCAGCGCTCCCCTGGCAATGGAAAACGTTTATACTATATCCGATAATTCAGGATCGAATATAGGTCCCTGTTTCTGCAGTGCCCCCACCCTCCCTCCCCTGCCCAAGTCCTTCTAGGGCCCTCTACTCTGGTCTGGTGGAACAGCAGGCAACCTTCCTGTCTGCATGGTCTTCTCACCCGCTGTCAAGGTGGTGTTTTGGTTGTTCCCGTGCCTGGAACATTCTTTATCGCTCTCTCTCTCTCCCCTTTTGGGACACTCTGTCTAATTCATAAAGAATATACACAGGTTTGTCACCCCTCATTGGTTTCTTCTCCCCCACCCCCTTACCCCAAATAGCTGTTCCTTTTGCTCCCTCCCCTCTTTACCCCATAATACCTGTACCTGAGAACACGTAGTCAGTGTATTGGGTTCTATCTATCCCATGGGAAATGGCATGGTGGCCATTCCTCCAGCTTCAGTAGGCGCAAGGAGAGCCCAACTCCCCACCAGCCAAAGGCTGACTGCCTCAAGGCTGTGTTCAGATCTGTACGTCTGCTCCATCCTTACCCTCTCCTAGGATACTCTGATTCTCTGCTGGGTTTCATAACTTAATGCAGTGGCCATGCAAAACTCACAGACAATACTCGCAATTATATGGGGTGTCTATTGGGGAGGCTAACTCATCACCAGTATTAAGGATACATATCACTTCTTCGAATCACGCCGGCAGACAACACATCCCCCTGTTGTCCCCTGCCTCACGGTCCTGGGCCTCTGCTCCCTGTCTCAGGGTTTCAGCATGGCTCCTCTGCTCTGTCCCGTGGTCTCCCTGCTGCAGCCTCTGGTGTGTCCGCTGCTTCTGCCACTCCAGCCAGGGATCTTGCATGTGCTCCACTGGTGATGCTTCTCACTCGATGGTCATGGGATGCCTCTTTCTGAGATTCTCACTTTTACACCTAGAGGAACGCCACAACGGCCCATCCCAGAGTTCGAATCGTGTGAACCTTTTATGCATACTTGTACCCAGTTATTTGGTGGGAGTTATCAACACGATGTATGGAGAACCATAGCGGATAATTTCACTTCACCACACCCTTGCTAGAGCAGGTGATTGTGCGTGAGGAGTGCTGAGAACTCCAAGCATGGCATTTTGAAAACAACAGCCGCTCTTTGGGAGTAAAATGAGGCTTCCTACTCCCATGAAGATTCACAGTCTCAGAAACTCACAGAGGCAGACGTGTCCTGTCCTATAGGTCGCTAAGAGTTGGAATCAACCGGATAGCAGGGAGTTTGAGTTTTATTATTATAAGTAATGCGGTGAATAAACTTTTCCTAATACATGAATCTTTGCACGTTTCCACCTGTCTTTTAAGGATAAATTCTTAGAGTGTTGAGGCCAATGTTGTCATAATTTTAAAAATCCAGAAAAGGAGTTTGGGATCAGATTGTAAAGTGGGATGAGTCTTAGTTTGGAGCATTCCCAGCACTGAATCTTGCTTACTGAGGTATTGATTGATAGACAATTGAATTTATATTTCACTCAGGGGAAATTCATACGCTCTTAAGTTAAATCTTGAGATCTATTACTTATCCTAAAGGATGTTGATGGCATGATGGTGGGGCACTTAGCGTCTCACCAGCCGATCCGCGGCTCAAAACCACCAGGAAAGCACTTAGAAACCACCTGCTGCTGCTCGGTGGGAGAGAGAGGAGGCTTTCTGTTCTCGGGAAGAGTTGTTGTGTTATGTGACTCACCAAGAACCAACACACAACCGAAGGAAGTGCTGCCTGGTCCCGCGTCATCCTCACAATTGTTCTTGTGCCACAGCCCATTGATGCAGCCACCGTGTCCGTCCAGCTTGTCTAGGGCCTGCTCTTTTTTGCTGCCCCTCCACTTTTCCAAACACTATGTCCTTCTCCAGGCCCTGCTCTTGCCGGACAGCACGTCCAAAGGACAGATGATAAAGCCTTGCCATCCTTGCCTGTAAGGAACATTGTATGGCTGTACTTCTTCTAAGACAGGTCCTTTGTTCCTTTGGCAATTGATGGTACTTTCAATATTCTTTGCCAGCTTTGTAGTTCAGATCCATCGGTTTTTCTTCAGTTTTCCTTAGTCAAAGTCCAGTTGTTACATGCCTGAGAGAGAATTGAAAATAACTCAGTTGGGGTCAGGTACATCTCAGTGCTCAAAGTAACATCCTTGCTTTCCAACACTTTAAACAGGTCTTCTGCAATGACTTTACCCAGTCCAGCTTGTCTGTCTTTGATCTCTTGACTGCTGCCTTCTGCCAGTTACCGTCTTGGAAACCCACAGGGACAGCTCTGCTCTGTGCTATAGGATCATCGGGAGTTGACATCACCTCACTTGAGTGAGTGAGAGTGAGCGAATAAACAGAAAAACTCAATGAAGCTGCTTAGATTTCACCCCTGCTATTCTGTCCTGCATTGTAACCTAGTTACCCTTTCCTCCAGAGCCCTCTTTCCACACGACCTCCTCAATTGCCTCAGGTTCAGGTGTAGCTGAGGACTGGCTTACGGCTCCCAGTCAGTGTTTCTCATAGATGAAGGCAAAAATCATCTAAGATCTGGAAGCCAGAGGAGACCTGCACTTCACAGACGTGCAGTTCCTGGTTTGAATACCGCCTTGCTGTTGGCTGCTTCATGTCAGTTAAGACGCCCACTCACGGGCTAGTGGTACACCTCGAATCATGACATCGTTTCCTCTCCTTTCTCCTCCGTCCTCTTTTCGTCCGCACAACCATTCATCTGGACCTTGACAACTGTCTGCCCGTCTGCTTGCCTTTCCCCGGACTTCTCCGGGCTCAGAGACCTCTGCCAGCTTCGGGCATAGCTAAATTTCTCAAGGGGGGCTTCAGTTGTGACCTTGCCTCCTAATCAACGCCATGGCAAGGTTTCCGGGTGGGAGGTGGGTCTCTTTCTTCTCTGCCTGGCTCGTCGTCTGGCTCAGCTGCAGTCTGCCGCCTTCCGCTGCAGAGGACTGAAAAGGGCAAAGCCGTGCTTTGGCTGCTCTGGCAACCCTGGCTTGCGCTTCTTAGCCTTCTTTTGAAGCCACTTCCTAGTTGTGAAGGTTGATTTGAATGAAACTGAACAATAAGGAGGTTCAAAGCTTTGAACTGCTCCCAACCCTCATTTGGAGGCTTTTTTTGAATTTCTTCTCACAAGCCCTTATAGGAGCTGTTGGGTTTGTGGATTTTCCCCCAGGACCGGTATTTAGACTGTTTTCCCTGCCCACGGCTTCTAGAGCCTTTCCTTGTCGCTACGTCTACACGGCCCCCTCAGGAAGGTGGTGTAGCTCTTTGTAATGCCCCCTCATCTGAGAATATCTTTTTGGCAGATGGGCGGGGGTGGGAGTGGTGATATAAGCCTAAGAGAGGTGCTTTCATCCGAAGTGCAGACTTGACAACAGGTGACAACGCACACTGGGATGTTGTGAAAGTGCACACGCTCAACCCCCTTTAACAACGGGCGACCTAGGAACAGCTCCGAAAGGCCGCTTTCAGCCCTCCCATGGGGTAGGGATGGAGAGGCCTAGGAGGTTGTGGGAAAACACAGAACTGGGTTTGGGGCCTGCAGGGAGCACTGTGACAGACAACTTGGTGACGTGATGAGGGGATCTGTTATGCGGAGCGCCTAGGCTGCTTCTTTTGGATGGTCCTTCAAAGAAGATGCCTTAGGTCCTTGAGGCCATGTGATGTCAGCCGGGATCCCTTTTATACATTTTCCTACCAAGTTGACTGCTTATCCTGGTTTAAAAGTACTCCCTGGGTGTGGGAAGTCACTTTCAACACAGAGGACCTCAACCCACCTTTGGTAGTTCAGGCGTGGTTCAAATGGCTCCTAATAGAAGCGCTGTTGAACAAATGCTTGCTGATCTACTTTCTGAAAACCAAGCCACTGAAAACCCACAGAGCCCAGGTCCACTGGGACACCCCAGGGGCAACATGGGTTAGAACCGACCTGATAGCAGTTGGTTTGTTCCCATGGTGGTGTCATGTGTCTGAATCGACATGATGGTAAAGGATTCGGGTTTTGTTGGGCCTGGCATCAGACCTGCCAGCCTACCCAGAGAGGACTGATGACTAGAGGCCAGGGCAGTCCCGCGTGGCCCCAGTTGCAGCGGCTCGGTGCATTGCAGTGGAATACATGTGAAGCTCTTTCTATTCTCATTCCCAGTGCCATTCTGCTCTCATTTTCAGAAGCTGCTTCGAGCATGAATTTGGCATGAATCACTCCCATACCTATTTTCTGATAGTTGCACGGTTGATCGCTGCCATTGGGTCAGCTTTGGCTCTTGGTGGCCAGATGAAATGTTGCTTGGTCTTGTACTATCTTCCTGATCATCAATCGGAATGTTCGAATGTGTTGCAGCAGCTGAGTATCTGTCAATCGATCCCCGTTAGAGTGTCCCTCCTTTTCCTTGCCCTCTAGGTTCTCAAACACGATGGCTTTTCCGGTCTGGGAGGAAGCACAGCCGGAATGCTCTGTAGAAGCAAGGGTGACAAAACTTAGCCTCACATACTTTTGGATGCATTGCCAGGAGCCCCGTCTCTGGAAAAAGACACCGTGTTTGGTTGGGTTCTCCAGAGAAGTATGTGTTGTTCATAAAAAAGAGATTCATATCAGGAAACGGCTAACAAAGTTGTAGTCCCTGCCTGTTCAAGTCCGGCTTCTCCTGACGCATAGAAGCTGATGAGCAGGCAGCAGCATGATGAAGCAGAGGCAGCTGGGGGACACAGGCTGTTGGATGCAGAGCCACGGAGTTGGACACATGAATCTCCCCTCGGTTGTCTGGTGATAGATCTGGGGATCAGCAGGTGACACAAATGAAGATCTGGGAACCAGATGCAAATTCCAGCTCTGGCAGAGGGCGAAAGCCAAAGAAGATTTGACTCCGCTTGGTCTCTCGTTCATGTTACAAAAAGGCTCCAGCACCAAGGAAGTGTCAGCAGCGGTGACACAGTTGATAGGTTGGGCTCCGCCCCTGCTCTCAGCCAGAAGGTGAGACTTAATCCCTAGCAATAGCAGTGATGTAGGGAGCTTGCAGAACAGAAGATTGACAAGATGGGGTGACACGGGGGCTTTCTCAGTGGGCTCAAAGATTACCATGGTTGTGGGAGTCGGGCAGGGCGGAGCAGTGTTTCCTTCTGTTGTGCATAGGGCTGCGATGCCTTAGAGTCCGCTGAATGGCATCTAGCACAGCAGCAGCAGCAGTGATGGGGCTCCGGTGATGCAAAGTCTCTCCATGTTTGCTTCTCAGGAGCATTCTGGTGTATTTCTTTGAAGACTTGATTTGTTCCTGCTTCTGGCATTTGACACGATATTCACGATTCTTCACCAATCCCACAGTTCAAATGCATCCCTCTGTCTTCCGGGATGTTCTCCTGCATGTCTGTCTTCATAAACCGTGTCTTTAAGTCGATGTTACACTTTTAAAAACATTTAGAAATGCTAAAACGCTGAGCCTATCATCATGGGACTTACTTCCTTTGCCTTTGAAATGTGTCCTTTCGTTCCAGCTCATCTTTTTTGCAGCTGAATCGCATTGTACAGAAATGCCACGATGTATTTCTGTCAAACAGTAAGAGTGCTTGAATTTTTCTGCTACAATCTGTTGGGACGGAACAACTTTACGGATCTCTCTCTGTGTGTATCAGTTTTTCTAGAGCAGTGGTTCTCCACCTTCCTGGTGCTGTGAACCTTTCACACACGTCCTCATGTGGTGGTGACCCCGCAACCATACAATTATTTTCGTTGCTACTTCATCCGTCATTTTGCTACTGTTATGAATCGGGTGACCAGTGTGAAAGAGTCGTTTGACCCCCAAAGGGGTCATGGCCCACAGGTTGAGAACCGCTGTTCTAGATAGTTGTGTTGGGTAACTGAGTCCTACGGTGTCTGCTCTCATTAGTCTTTCCACAAGCTGACCAGTTGCTTCTGAAAGTGCTTACTCCACTGTGCTCTCCCAAGAGCACTGGATTCGAGGTTTGTCCCCTGCAGTCCCTCTTAAGACCAGGTCTGTCATTTCTCTTGTACTTCCTTTATGAGAGTCTCCTAGCTCGATAAATATTTGCCTTTTGGTCACACATGTTCAATGTCCTCTCTTGTCACACTGCACTTGCTAAGAGGTAGGGCCCCAAATGGAAACTGAACTTAATGCCATCGCATTGCTTATTGCTAACTTATGGCTATCACATTGATTCTGACGCCTATGACCCCATGCGGCACGGCAGAGCTACCCCTGCAGGTCTCCAAGACTGCGACGCTTTCTGGCAGTAGAAGCTTCATCTCTCTACAGATGATTGAACGAGCCTTTTCAGCTAGTAGCCCACGTCCAGCCCCTCCACCAGCAGTGCCTGCTTATTCAACCTTTCTTAGGAACAGCCCAAGCCCAGCCCCTTCATCATTCTGTTGTACTGCAAGGCCGATCTCAGATGTCACCCCTTCCACAAAACCTTCGTGGACCCCTCAACACCAGGGGGCTCCCCTCTCTGAGCACAGCACTTTGTTCCTCGTGCAGGCTTCCTCCCGTAGTCTGCCATGAATCCGTGTCCATGCGCCGCTCCTCCCGCTCCTAGCAGTCTATCTTGTTCTTGAGAACAGAGAGGTTCTCCCCGTCTTTGTAGTACCCGCAGGGCCTGTGCTCTCGGTGCCTGTTACGGCCGGGTGTGTCCTGGGAAATCCTTCACGTGCTTCTTGTTGATGGTGTTCTTTGGAGTTGCCAAAACAGAGAATTGGCGCTTATCAGAGCATGTGGATCTGCTGCCATGTGGTCCTCTAAGAGTGTTCCTGCTTCATTCCTGCCCAGGTGCTGGGTTCTTGGCTCTCCGTGGGAGACACGGAGAGAAGGGCGCCCCTCAGCTTCAACTTATTCCGATTGCTAGTACAGTTGAAAACCTTATGAATGTTAGCCATTTTGTGCCCACGCACCTGTGCACGCTCACGCTCACACGCACACAGACACACACATGAGAGGGCTTCTAAAAGTTTGTGGGAAATGGAATTAAAAGATACAGACACCCCCCTCACACCATTGACTGGGATGTGGGCAGTCTTGCCTTAAGTCAGAGGATATTGGAACAATAGATTTCTGTAGATGTATTTAGGTTAAATTTAATACCTTATCATTTGTCCATACAATTCTTATCACAATCCATACACACATCCATTGTGTCAAGAACATATGTATATTTGTTGCCATCATTTCAAAACATTTGCCTTCTACTTGCGCCCTTAATATCTGCTGCTCATTTTCCCCCTCCCTCCCCACTCCCCGCTACCTCATGAACCCTTCATCATTCATAAATTATTATTATTTTGTTATATGTTACACTGTCCGACGTCTCCCCCTCCTTCTTCTCTGCTGTCCCTCCCCCAGGGAGGAGGGTATACATAGATTCTTGTAATCAGTTCCCCCTTTTCTACTCCACATTCTCTCCACCCTCCAGGCATCGCCACTCTCACCTTTGGTCCTGAAGGAGTCATCTGTCCTGGATTCCCTGTGTTTCCAGTTGCTATCTGTCCCTATGTCCATCCTCTGGTCTAGACAGATTTGTAAGGTAGACTTGGGATCATGATAGTTGTGGGGAGGAAGTATTTAAGAACTAGAGGAAAGTTGTGTGTTTCTTCATTGCTACCCTGCACCCTGACTGGCTCATCTCCTCCCCACAACCCTTCAGTAAGGGGGTGTCCGGTTGGCTACCAATGGGCTTTGAGTCTCCACTCTGCTCTTACCCACATTTACAATGATATGTTTTTTTGTTTTTTGATGCTTGATACCTGATCCCTTCGACAGCTCGTGGTCACACAGGCTGATGTGCTTCTTCCATGTGGGCTTTGATGCTTCTCAGCTAGATGGCTGCTTGTTTATCTTCAAGCCTTTAGGACCCCAGATGCTATATCTTTTGATAGCCGGGCACCGTCAGCTTTCTTCACCACATTTGCTTATGCACACATGTGTCTTCAGCAATCGTGTAGGGAAGGTGTGCATCCTGGAATGCCAATTTAATAGAACCTGTTCTTGCATTGAGTAAGTGCTTGAGTGGAGGTCTTTGGGCCCATTTTTAATGTGTTCTAGTTTCTATTATCTTCTATTTTCCTTTGGATTGAAGTATTTCTGTGTTTATTTTGTTGTCATTATTGGGTTTTTAAAAATATGATTTCTCTATATGAAATTCAGGATGGATAATCCATCGAGATAGTAACTAGATTAATAATGCTTTAGGGATAACTCCCTCCCAGGGGAATGGACAACAGAAAAGTGGGTGATGGAAGATATCAGTCAGTGTAAGACATGGAAACATAATAATAATTTATAAATTATCAAGGGTTCATGAGGGACTGTGAGTGGGGTAGGAAGGGGAAAAATGAGAAGCTGACACCAAGGGCTCAAGTAGAAAACAAATGTTTTGAGAATGATGATGGCAACAAATGTCCAAATGTGCTTGACACAATGGATGAATGGATGGATTGTGATAAGAGTTGTATGAGCCCCTAATAAAATGATTAAAAAAAACCAGTCCTTTAAGGTTATGGCAGGGAGGTGGTGGACAAACGGGGAGTAAGTCGTATTGGGTGCACAGATGAAGAAAATGTCCTCAGACAGATTGTGGTGCTGCTCTTTTAAGTGTATCCAAGCCATTGAATTGTATGGTACGCGATTTATTTTCCAAGAAAACGGCTTAAAAAAAAAGACTGTCATGTCTCTTTTTTCTGTTGGATTTTTAATAGGAAAATAAAAAAAGAACAAGCGATATTTCTTGAAGACAATCTACAGGGACAGGCAGTAGAGTCGTACCTGCCCAGGGCAGGGCGTGGCGGTCAAGGGTTTCACTGGGTGATGCAGAGAGTCCCAAACTAGCTTATGGTAAAGGCGGCACAAGTGGATCGCTTTCTAAGGATCATCTATGTCCATGTGAAACGAATGAATTATATCATATATACACTATGTTTCAATGGAATTGTAAGTAATAAAGCACTATCCCATTAAAAATACTCCATGGGAGAGTTCTACTCTGTCACACGGGGACACGCAGCATCAAAAGGATGCTGCGAGGATGCAACAAGTTCTCCGTCCGTCCATCCCTCTACTCCCCACTGTGCCTTCCCTCTGTCCACATGCTCAGCTGGCCAACTTCTTCTCAACCAGAATATCCAAGTGTGACTGTCACCGCCTTGGAACGGCCGAGCCAATCCTCCCTGCAGGCAAATCAAACACCGTGCAGCTTCCCACCCACTCTGTCAGCCGTCAGCACTTTCCCACTCTCTTCTGGGCCTTCACTGCCACTGCGTTACCGGGTCAACCCCCCAAGGGCAGCGCTGAAATCTGTGTGGGAAATAATGGAATAAAATAAAGTCAAGCGAGACTCTTGGATTGTTGTCTTATTGAATTAAACCTCATCATGACTGTCTTAAACTAAAAGGGAAATTTTATTTCATCAGCTGGTAAAGGAATCTGAAGGCCTCCATTTATGACCTGGTGGGAAAAAATGTGTTTGCTCAATGCGAATTAATAAAAGCAGAGCTTTTTCAAATGGGTGGATGACCAAGAGAGAGAGAATGTGCATCGGGGAGCCAAACAGCTGCATGCTTGGGAGGAGGTGCGGCCAGCTGTTGATTCTGTCCAGGAGGCTGCCGCACCCCTCCGGGTGGCTTCCCCATGAAGACGCTGGGAGAGACCTATGGCATTCAGACAGCCCCCTGACTGCGCGTGTATCACAAGGTAGTGTTTCTGGCGGCAGTGCCCAGCTTTATAGTTATCCATAAAAGATAAGCAGGATGTAAGCTATGCAGGACACGTCCACCTTCCCAGCAAGCTCTGTTCTAGAGGGCACTTGTGCGTCTGATCTGATGATCAGGCTGTTTTCAACACACAGAGGGTGTGTTTTAAGGGCAATCCTGTGCTCAGTGTGAGAAGACGGAGGCTTGAAATTCTGACCTTCTCTGATTTTGCATCGGATGCTCACACAGCATAGAAAATACATACCTGAGGGCTTTTTTTTTTGGCATATTTTAAAAATCATTTTATTAGGGGCTCATACAACTCTTATCACAATCCATACATATACATACATCAATTGTGTAAAGCACATCTGTACATTCATTGCCCATACCTGAGGGTTTTACAGCGTTATGTGCGTGTGTTTGAGTGTGTGAGTGTATCCGTGTGGTCAAATGCCCATGGACTCATGCTTCGGCGGTCCGTTGGGTTTATTGACATGAGCACCAGCGCTACAGTCATAAAATGCACTGTATTTCCTTGTGGCTTTGACTGCTATGAATATTTATGTATAGTTTATCCTCTGGCATGCAGTTTTCCCAGATCAGAAGAACAATAGCTGGCTCTCCCGAAGGCTGGAAAGGGAGGCTGCTATCAATTATAGGCTTTTAAAACATGGCTTTAGATAAAAGGATGATGGTTACTTAACGTAGCAAACAATATTGTGAGCAAGTTCTAGCTGGCCACATGTGGGTGTGTTCTCCTTGACCCTAAATGAGCAGGGTGATCCAGAAGTGATGAGCTTGGAACCAAGTTGGAACTCGCAGAGCGGGTGGGACTGGACTCGTATGGCGTGGAGCCACTGTGTGTGTTGCTCCCTACAACTGAAAGCGGGTGTCTGGGGACGGCAGCGCTGCAGCCCTGCTGTGCGCAGGACCGGCTGCACTTGGTCTTGGACTGCTTCTTGTTGAGGAAGGTGGAGTAAGTTCTCAGTTCTCTTGAGGTGGTTGCCTTACTGTTTAGTTGTCCTTTAGACTAATGTTATGTTCACTGCCATCGAGTTGATGCCGACTCGTCATGACCCTGTAGGACAGAGTGGAACTGTCCTGTATAAATTTGTTTGCGTCTTCCAGACTAGAACTGTTTACAGGAGTTCACATCAGGGCAGCAGGCTCAAAGGGGAAGTAGCACTGGGCACTGGGCATTTCAAACCTAACAGTCTCCACGTTGGTGGTGGTTGTTGGTAGGTACCATGGACTGTGTTCCAACTCATAGCCACCCATGGACGGCACAGCCAGACCCTGCCCAGCCCCGCGCCATCCTCCCAATTGTTCCCATACCGACTCCGTGGCTGCAGCCACTGTGTCAGTGCATTCCCCTGAAGGCCTTCCCCTTTGTCCTTGTCCTTGCACTTTTCCGAACATCATGTCCTCCAGGGTCTGGTTTCTCCTGACAACACACACAAAGTACGTGAGACGTCTCAGCATCGTTAGTTCGTTCTGGGGAGCATTCTGGCCTCCTTCTTCCGAAACAGATTGGTTTGTTCTATTGGCCGTCCGTGGTGCCCCGTCATATTCTTCGCCAGCCCCGCAATATAACTGCCTCGGCTCTTTTTGCTCTTCCTTATTCAGTGTCCAACCCGTAGGGGAGATATGGCAAACCCATTTGTGTGTGCTTTAAGAGAGGGATGGCGGCACACAGCTACTGAGCAATTGCACACACCTCGCAATTTTCTGAACTTTCCAGAGCTTGATTCACTGTATATGCCCTTATATTGATGCGAATCTGCTCACAGTAAATTTGCATATCTTGCGTTGTAGGGATAGACTATTTGTTTCTCAGAGGACAGAAAGAGACAGGGAGGGCTTGGATCTAAGATTTTGAACTCCATGACGTGGTGAAATGATAAGGCTTTTAAGCAGTACTACGATATCGCTAAGGAGCTCTGGTGACACAGTGGGCTGTGTGTTGGGCAGCTAGCCACAAGGCTAACAGTTCAAACCCACCAGCTGCTCTGCAGGGTAAGATGAGGCTGTCTGCTTCCGTAAAGAGTGACAGTTTCAGGAATCTGAAGGAGCAGCTCTATTCTATCCGACAGGGTCACCATGAGACAGAATTGACTTTCAGGCAGCGGGTTTGATTCATTGAATTTTAATTTTTTATCACACCATTGGTTTGAGTAAGTGATATCATATTAGCAAGAGCAAATAATTAGCATGTTCTTGGCATTGTTTTAAGTACTTTACATAAATAACTCATTTAATCCTTACAGTAGAACTATAAGGCAGGTAATTTATGATTGTGATTTTACAGATGAGGTAACTGTAGACTAGGAGACATTGTTGTTGTTGTGTGTCTCTGAGTGAGTTCACACTCTGATGGTCCTACACCATCCTCACACTTGTTCTGTTTGAGCCATTGTTGCAGCCACTGTGTCAGTCCATCTTGTCAAAGGGCCTTCCTTTTTATCGCTGCCCGTCCCCTTTACCAAGCAGGATGTCCTTCTCCGGGGACTGGTCTCTCCTGACAACATGTCTAAAGTCCTACCAGCCTTCCCTCTAAGGAGCACTCTGGCCATACTTCTTCTTCGAAGACACATCTGTTTGTTCTTTAGGCAGCCCACGGGTACTTTCAATATCCTTTCTCAACAGCATAATTCAAACGTATTGATTTATCTTGGCTATTATGTTACTTGTCTCAAATCATAAAGTTACCACGTACTGGAGCTGAGTTAAAACCTAGGCATTTTAGTTTTCAAATCCATGCCCATACTGTGATGAGAATTCTCTGGCTGGAAATGATTTGCATATTCTATAGCTAACGGAAAGGTGAATGTTCAAGTCCACTCAGAGATGCCCTGGGAGAAAACTCTGGCGAGTCACTTCTGAAAAGCAAAGCATGGTTCTACTGGGGGTGTCATGAGTCATGCCATTAATTCAATGGCAACTGCCCTTTAAAACCCCAGTGAAAATAGTCCCTGGATGATTTAAATGGTTACATGCTCAACTACTGGAGGAAAGGTGGGCAGTTGGAAGTCACCCAGATGCATCTCATAAGGCAGACCTGGTGATCTGCTTTTGAAAGGTCACAGCTATAAAAACCCCATGGAGCAATTCTGTTCTGCACACACGGGCCCACTGTCCAGTCGAAAAAGACTGGACAGTGATTAATAACAAGAAGATTGAGAATCTGATCTCCATTGAATCCACAAAGCCACCATGATGCTGTATCAATAATGACTTACGTCAATAAATTCAAGAATATTTGCATATCATTTTAGGGTGAAACTCACTTTTAGATGCTGCTGAGAGATTATATATATATATATATATTTAAAACAGACGATGTATCATATCAAGACCTTCACAGCTTAGCTAAGATAGTAAAATCAGATAATAATTTGAATATAAGACAAACAATGGCCAAATGGGTCAGGAAACATGCAATGGTGCACTCAGAAAAAAGGTGAGGGGACCGTTAGGAAATCTAAGAAGTTAGTAAATATTTATTGTGTTGGAAATAAATGGAATTTTCAGCAATTCCTGGGAGACACTTGCGTGATATACTAAAGAAAGAAAACAAAAATAGGAAATCAGCTGTTGACTCCAACACTTGATCATGTTTATGTCAGAATAAAGCTTTGTACCATAGAGCTTATTGTTTTAAATTAATACATCGTTTTATTGGGAGCTCTTGCCTATAATAGTCTATACTTCCATTATATTAAGTGGCTATGTACAGATATTGCCATCAACAATTTCAAAACATTATCCTTCTTCTTGGGGTCCTTGATAATCAGTTCCTCTGTTTCCTTCCCTCCCCAGCCCTGCCACCCTCTAGAACCCTTAATATATTATGTCTTGTTATTTATACATATCTTACACTGTTTCCCTTCTATCCCATGACCTACAATCCTGGCATTCATCCCCCTCAAGGGGGATTGTTTCTCCGTCATTGCTATCAGTTCCCCCTGCCCCTACCCTTCGGGAAATCGTTACTCCCATTACTGTTTATACTGGACTAGCTGGATTTTCGAGGTAGGACTGAGATCACAATAGTGGGGGGAGGAAGAATTAAGGGTGGAGAGGTGTTGTGTGTTTCATCGGTGCCATACTGCCCCCTGGATGCATCTTCTCTTCTGTGTGGCCCCTCTCTGTTGGAATGTCCAATTATCCCCAGATGGGCTCTGGTTCTCTACCTCCACCCTCTCCTTCACCTCGATGAAGTTGTTTATTTTTGAACTTCTGATGCCTGTTCCCATTGACACCTCATGATCACACAGGCTGGTGTACTTCTTCCATGTGGACTTTGTTGATTTCCTGCTAGATGGCCACTTGTTTGGTTTCCAGCTTTTAAGACCCAGGATACTATGCCTTTGAATGGCCGGGCACCATATGCTTTCTTCACTACATTTGCTTATGCACCCAATTTGTCTTCAGCTATCATGTCAGGAAGGTGGGCAACGCTACTTCTTTTGAATTGGACCACAGGCCTTTCTTTTGAGACACCTCCAGGTAGACTCACACCCAGTGTTTTGCTTAGGCCTGAGAAAATGGCATGGGGTCACATCTAACCTTTTCAGGTCTCAGTAGCAGGAAGGAAAATCCAGTTCTATACCAGCCGAAGGCCTATTGCCACGAGACAGAGGTCATGCATACTTTAACCCACCGTCTTTCTTTAATCTGTCCCAACACTAACCACCCCTCCCATGGTATCCTACTTGTCTTCTGGGTTAGAGAATGCATTGCATTGCCACAAGCAGTGGGTCACAAGCCATCCTCACAATTACGAGGCTTCTTAGGGAGGCGAGCAGGTCACAGGATGTTAATGATTCTGTTCTTCAGTTCTTTTACCTGCAATAGTTCTCAGTCATGCCAGCAGGCCTGACTCTCTGGTATTCAGCCGCTCAGCCACATCCTCCTGAGGCCTCTGCCTTGTGCAGTGGGCCAGGACGCCTGCCTCTGTGCCTCATGGGCTCTGCGTGACTCCTCTGCTGTGTCTCATGATCTCCAGGCTGCCGCCGTCACTGATCCGTCTTCTGCCTCACCGCTTCAGACGGTGATGTGCTGGTGGCTCTTGTTTGATGGCGGTCTGGGTGTTCTCTCTGCCTGCTTCTGCCATGGCTCACCCATACGCCCAGGGGAGTGGCAAAACGGACCAATCTCCTCTGTCAATGTGTCAAGCAGCCTCTTTGCACGGTCCCTTCCAAGACATGAATAGAAGAACTCCAGTCAGGGGTTTCACCTGACCATAGCAGCCAAACCTGACCATAGCAGCCAAACCTGACCATAGCAGCCAAACCTGACCATAGCAGCCAAACCTGACCATAGCAGCCAAACAGGTTAACCAGCTGTGCCAGCCAGGGATTGGTTTGGGAGTCCTCAGTGTTTGGTGAGGATCATAAAAAGCAATGGCCCGGCATTTCAATGGAGAGCCTTCTTTGGGGGGATGTTTCGCATGCAGGTGTAAGAAGTCCTTGGGGGATGGAGAGGCAAGGCAGAGGTCAGCGGTAGCAGGAAGCCATGGCTACTCAGCAGGCTAGGGGAACCCGGGGAGAGGAGTTTCACCTGATTCACAGGTGGGGGCTGAGCAGGGGAAGCAGTAAGGGGGAGCTGGCTGGTGGGGACAGGAAGCCACCCTTGGAGGTGCCACTCAAGGCAAAGCCGTGAGAAGCTCTTTGGCTTTTTCACTCTCCCTGTACCTGAGCCTCTCACTGCCTGACCTTCATGAGAGTCTGGAACCGTCCAAGCTCCCTGGATATAAAGCCGATTGGAGCCAGGGCGGTGGTGAATGGAATGGATCTGAGAGCAAACAGACGCACAGCTGCCCCACAGCATGTGGTAGTCCTTCATTCCGCCCGGTCCCCAGTGGCTCCGCCAGCCACGCATGTCTGTTTAGCTTCTCGACAGATGAAATGAAGAGGTCTGCGTCCCAGCGGCGCTCACTAGCAGCATTTCAAATAGAACAGGATGGTGCGTGGATGTGCTGGCGGGAGAGAAAGGCAGACCCAGGAGGTGTGAGGTACCGCGGGGGATAGAGGCGGATGCTACAGTCTAAAGAACCACACTTACTGCCTTCCAGTTGATGTTGACTCACAGTGTCCCGACAGGACAGGATAGAACTGCCACTGTGGGGTTCCGAGACTAACCCTTTATGGGAGTAGAAAGCCCTGCCTGTCTCCTGAGGAGGGGCTGGTGGTTTTGAACCACTTCTCTTGAAGTTAGCAGCCCAGTGCGTAATCATTATGCTACCAGGCCTCCTCCGCTACCATTTGATACCTGCATTCAAGGTATTTCAGGAGATGCTGTGATGCGCTCTGTGGGGTCAGGTGAACTGGTTCTTGGGGAACATAGGCAAAGGGGTGGGGCGTAGGAAAAGGGGATGAAAACAGTAGAATCAAGAGAGGCGAGAGGATTCTGGTCCATTCTGGTCATGAGGGGAGGATGGCTGCAGACCTGTGCTTAGGCTGTAAAGACGTTTAGGAAGGAGATAGCGAAGACGGGGGGGGGGGGGGGTTCCCGAGGGTTATGAAAACACAGAGAATGCCAAGGAGGCACGGCCTTTGATTCTGCAGTATTTTATATCACTAACTGGCCCTAAAGTCACCCAAACCAAACTCATTGCCATCAAGTGAGACCAGGGTGGAACTGCCCCTGGGGTTGCCAAGACAACAACTATCGTTCTCCCACTGCCAATAGAGTTAGGTGAAAACTTAACGGCTGATGGTTTTGAACTGCTGACCTTGCAGTTAGCAACCCAATATATAACCACTATGTCACCAGGGCTCAGGGTTGGCTTAAAAGTCCCTTTTGATCGTGACGTTTAAAAACGAGGAAGTTATCGTGTCTTATGTACAGAGAATCTCTCAGGTTTCCTGGAATGCCCTGGTGCCCCTCAGGTAGTGCAATTTTGGAGAAAGGTTGAGCCCCAGTTTCGGTCGGAATGGCCTCCACCAGCCCAGCCTCACGTCAGGCTCCTCTGCTGCCGAGCAGCTCTGTCTTTTGTAGGCAGGGAGCGAGGTCGAGCAGGTGTCTTCCTGGCTGGTCTGCCTGATAGGCCCTTTATTTTCTGTGGGTGCGCATAGCTGACTGGTGTTCAGAGCCAACGTGAAAAGCTATGGTAGGGAGAAGATGCCATCTGAGATAACTTTCTGCCTGGCCATTTGGAATGTGTCACCGTTTACTTATTTATTTTAAAAGTTGGGGTGTTATTGAGTATTTTTCTTATAGCTTATTGCTCTCCATTTGTTGAAGCTGTAGGAATCTGGATTGGCTCTAGTTTCACGGACATTGTAAGACCAAACCAGACCAAACCCATTGCTGGTGTCTCAAATCCAACTCAACAGCGAGCCTGGTGGACAGAGTAGAACTGCTTCTTCACTTTTCTGAGGCTGGGAATCCTTACGGATGCACTGTGCCTCATCTTTCCTCTGCGGAACAGCAAGTAGATTCAAACTGCTGGTCTTTTGGTTAGCAACCCAACACTTAACCCACAGTGCCAGCAGGGTCCTTTGAAATTGTATAGTGAGCATGTATCTAGTGGTTACTATGTGACAGACTCATTTCTACTGACACGCTGCAAAGGTTAAAGCCGCAAAGACTTTGTCTTGCTTGGATCCGTCATCAGCGTTCATGGAAGATCTGATGGCACTTTCCATTGAGTAAATCTGCTGCACATGATCTCTTTAAAGGGTAGAAGGGCCATGATGTCATTTTGAGGACTAAGGTGCTTCTGACTCAACCCATGGTATTTTCAATGTCTTCATGGGAAGAGACTGTGGACGTTGGACACTGACTAAAGATACCGAAGAAGAATCGCTACATTTGATGTTCTGGTGAAGAATAAAGGAAGCACCACGGGCTGCCAAAAGAACACACAGGTCTGTCTTGGAGGAGGCACAGCCAGACTGCATCTTAGAAGAGAGGACGAGAGCCTTCATCTCATGCGCTTTGGACCTGTGAGAGGGAGAGGCCAGTCTCTGGAAAGGACATCACTCTTATCAAGTACGGTGGCAGAGAGAAAGAGGAGGAGCCTCACGGAGATGGACTGACATCGTGACTGCAACAGTCTTGGGCTCAAACATAACAATTGTGAGGATGGCCGGGACTGGGGGTCTTTTGTTCTGTTGTCGTTTCTATGAGTGGGAGCTGACTTGACGGGCCCATGTCCAAGTTTCCCCCCCAGCAGCACTTTCCAAGGGTCTGTTAATCCAAGTACTCATCACAAAGCCATTATGCGTAAGCACTGTGCGTATTCCTAACTCACAGCGAGGGAATGCTAAGTAACAACCTGCGTTGCACGATAGGAAGTGATGGATAGGGTTTCAAGGCCGGGCAGCCTGGCTCCACAGTCACAGCTCTAGGCCTTTCCTTTGCTCTCCCACTCTTGAGGCCCAGCAGTGCTGGATGCCTTGGGGTTGACCACGGAAAAAGGCCAACGCGATGGTGCCTGATTGGATGTAGAGTTCTGTTATGAGTTGCACGATTTTCATGATGTCTTTAACTTAAAGAAATGTTTTAAAGAGAGATAAAAATCTTAAGAGAAAATGAAAGATGGATTTAGAGGCACTGAGGGCTTGTTGGTTCCAGCTGGATGTATTTCGGCCTGAAATAACAAGAGCGTGGGAGTCCAGTCCCTCGTTGTTGGTTGTTGTTGAGTTGGCTCTGACTCATAACCAACCGAATGTCTAACACAGCCAAACCTTGTCTGGCCTGGCACTGCCTCTGGGATCGGCGGTTTTGTCCTTAAGGCCGTTGGGTCAGCCCGAGTGTCTCCTGGAGAGATTCCCCATATTTTTGTTGGCTTTTCCAGCCGGGCTGTCCTTTCCCTGGTGCGGTGTCTACAGTGAGTGAACCACAGGCTCACCATCTTCCCTGCTAAGGAGCCTTCTGGTTCTATTTCTTCTCAGAGGGATTTGTTTCTTGCTTACTGATATTCCTTATAGCCCGTGTGTGTTCCAAGTGGTTCCTACCAAAGGTTAGAGGTTGGAGTTCACCCAGAGGAACCTTGGAAGCAAACCTTGATGACCAACTCCCCAAAACAAAATCACACATCGAAAACCCCAAGGACGCACAGTTCTAGGCTGACATATCTGTGACCACGTGGAGTTGGATTCTGTTCCGTGGCACCTGGTCATTCCCTTCAAATGTATTCACAGATTCACCACAAGAATAGTAGGAAGGAGAGGTAGGGCTTCCTGCGGTTGTGTTTGGAGCTGGCGTCTGATACCTGTTAGGTTCGGAACGCTTGGCAACTTCTTCAAGAGTGGGAGGCCCTTACCATCATCTGGCTTATTTTTTTTTGAAAGCCATCAGCAAAACATTAGCCCAGGCTGCATTTCCCTTTCACATGTTGCTCCTTTGTTTTGTATGGAAATGATTACCTTTGTTTGAAAACATAAAGAAGAACTGTTTTCAGACCTAAGTAAGGTCCTAATGAAATAAACATGTGCAGCCCAGAGCCCTTCATCAGGGCTCAGGCCGGGACGGTTGGGTCTGCACGACTGTCTAAATCAGTAGCATGTTTCTGGACAGCCTGCAGATCGGCCAGCATTGCCAGGGGGGATGCTGCTTCAGGTTAGCATGATCGGCCAGCATTGCCAGGGGGGGATGCTGCTTCAGGTCTGCAGAGTTCCCTTGTAGGACAGAGCGTTATAGCGGGACCTGTCGGGGTGAGCATGTGGCTGATGGAAAGATTGACTTGAAAGCCTGGTGAACTTAGTGTGTGCAATTCCAGCATCTGGTGTGGGGCCTTGATGCAGGGGGTGGGGTGGGCGGTATGCTTGGCATCTGTGCATTAGGTCCTAGAATGTTCTTTTCAAGTGGTTTATACTGGTCCCAGTTGACTTGTATCCTTCAGGAAATAAAAAAAAAGCAACTGCAGAATGGATTAATTGGATTCCATCTCTCTGGAGGAGGTGGCGGGGGCAGTTTATTGGTAGCTTCTATTTTGAGATGAGAGTTTTCCTTGGTGATGTAACTCCTCATAGAGTTGACATCTTCCCTGAGTGGCCTGAGTGGATTTGACTTCAGGAAATGACTGAAAAATTTTAAGTTCAAACATCATGAAGGTCAAAAGATAGAAGAGGAGGAAGAGAGAGAAAGACTCATCCAGGAATCAGGAGAGCATTTGGCACAGAGAAGGAGAAGTCATTCAAACATTAACTGAAAAATGCTTTGAATCACATGGGCAAGCATACGTAAGCCATCAAGTGGTGTTGGCTGCATCTCGAAATTTTGCACTTTTGTACACGGCATAACTTAAAAGAGCCCAGGATTCACAGCGATGACCTTAAACCGCAAAGTAACGTACTTTTATGAACACTGGAGTAAGTGCCGGTGTTTGCTGGCTTGCGCTTGGACATGAAACTTCAATGAGGAAATATCTCTTGGCTCCCCTCACCCACAACAAACAAACAAGTAGAAAACGAAGACAGCTGGCAGAAGGCAGTGTGTTGCCTTACTTTTAATTGCCCAGAAATTTTCAAACAGACCTTATATTTTTCAGACTTGATATTGAAATTCCATCTTTACCTGAAGTGAGCGAACACAGGTTTAAGAGCACATATTGGTCTCTCATGTGCAGTTTACATTATGTGGCGGGAGGGGCTTCCTTGGGTTGGAACAGACTGGAGAGAAACTAACCACTGCAGTAACAAACATGCTTCCTGATTTGGGGACGGAGGTACTTGGATAACTATGATCCTGGACCAATTGTCTTCCATACTTCTGTTCCCATGTACTCCCTGAAAAGTCTCAAATATACTTGTACATAGAAAATGATTTGAGGTTTATATAGCCATCCCTCTGTATAACTACCTAAATAGCTATATCCATATGTACAACAACATACATAACAATACCTTATAAACGCAAGTATAAACTGACCCGAATATCAGCTGAGACACCTAATTTTACCACAGAAACTGCATTAAGAATGTGCTGAAAAACTCATCTTATACACGAGTATATGCAGTATATATGCATATATACATAGCAATGTATACATATACGGTACTGCTGGGTAAGTGTTGGACCGCCAGGTCAGTGGTTCAAACCCACCAGCTACTCTATAGGTGGAAGATGAGGCTATTTGCCTCCATGTAGATTTATAGCCTTGGGTACTTTATACAGGGTGATGGTAAGGAGTTTGGTTTGGGGTTTTGAGATAGATACATTACAATAAAGTTCTTTTTCTAAAGTTTGAAGTCTCACTGGGGAGCTTGGGCTGAGTCACCCAGGTATCAGCCACTGTTTAAGATCTAGACCTTATCAGCTGCCTAGCACTCACTGGCAATTCTTTCGTTGGCAAACTGCAAGTCGTGTTATCACATAGCCTTTGGCAGTTAAACTGGTAGAAATGCACCACTGTTGGCTAATTGTGATGCTATTTCCAGTTAGTGGTCCCCCACGGCAGTGCCCAGGTGCTTTATCTGCATCTGCTCTGTCCACACATCTCTCCCCAGTGAGATCTTGAAGTACACATCCAATCCCGTCCATCCCCTCTGCCACTCTATTTAAAATGCAATGTGTGTGTCTTTCCATTAGTCTTTGTGGTGTTAATTTCTTGGGGCTGCTGCAATGTCTAATGTACCACCTGCTGAACGTCTTTTACAAATCAGATAGCGCGTCTCGCAGTTCTTGAGGGTGCTGGCACGGCTGAGTGTTTGCCAAAGGCTCCAGAGTAAGATCCTTGTTCATCTCGCCTCATGTTTTGGTAAACCCAGACATTCCTTGGCTTGCAGCTGCAGCATAACTCCCTTTGTGCCCGTTTCTCCACATGGCCATTTTCCCTGGGCATCTGTTCTCCTACTCAACAAGGACCTCATGCATGATAGGAGCAGTACCCACTCTATTCTTGTATGACCTAAAATTAACTGATAGCATCTTTCAAGACACTATTTCCAAACAAAGTCATCCATATTCACAGGTTGTATGGATGAAGATTTGAGCATCTCTTTTTTGGTGTGTGTGTGTGTGTGTGTGTGTGTGTGTAGGGGTACACAATAACACTTGGAGTCAGTTGGCTGTTTTCAAGTTCCCTCAAGACTCTGCACTGCTCCTGGTCCCACCTGCACCTCTAGCTTTGTATTACACTCTGGTCACCATTGGGCTCTGTGTGTCTGCTACTGTCCCCTCTTCCCATGCCTGCACTTGTCATTGTACCTTCCCTCCACTGGGCTTTACACACTGCTTCCTCTTCCTGGAAGGCTCTTGCCTCTCTATTGATTTCCTAAACTCATAGTCAAGACCCAGGTGTCGTTTTCTTGAGTAAATCACCTTCCTCACTCTAAGGTCTTCTACCACTGTGGACGGCTTTACACTCTGACACTCATCACGGTCGAAGGTTAACACGGTATGTATGTATTTGGTGAGCATCATCCCTATTCTACATGCCTCGCCATCTTATAGCTTGACTCAAACACAGCGTCTTTCTCATAGTAGGTTCTGAAAGCATGTGTAGAATTAGTGAATGTTCGGGAAAAATCGACGTCCTGCTTCAGAGTGGAGGCACAATGACCTAACCGTGTATTTGCAGACTTTAGACCTTTGCAGTGGCGATGCCTCTGGTTTAGCCATCTGCCTTTTAAAAAATAATTTATTGGGACTTATACAATTATTATCACAATTCATACATACATCAATTGTGTAAGGCACAGTTATACATTCATTGCCCTCATCATTCTCAAAATTCGCTTTCCTCTTGGGTTCCTGGAATCAGCTCCTCATTGTTCTTTTCTCCCTCCCCCACCTCCCCGCTCCTTCCTCCCTCATGAACCCTTAATAATTTATGAATTATTATTTTATCTTATCTTACACTGCCCAGCATCTAGCCTCCACCCACTTTTCTGTTGCCCATTCCCCAGGCAGGAGGTTATATGTAGATCTTTGTGATCAGTTCCCCCTTTCTACCTCCCCTTCCCTCCCGGTATTGCTACTCTCACTGCTGGTCCTGAGGGGTTCATGTGTCCTGGATTCCCTGTGTTTCCAGTTCCCATCTGTACCGCTGTGCATCCTCTGGTCTAACCAGGTTTGCAAGGTAGAATTGGGATTATGATAGTTGGGAGGAGGAAGCATTTAAGAACTAGAGGAAGGTTGTGAGTTTCATTGTTGCTACACTGAACCCTGATTGACTCATCTCCTCCCCACTACCCCTCTGCAAGGGATGTCCAGTTGTCTACAGATGGGCATTGGGTCCCCATCATGCACTCCCCTCATTCACGATATGATTTCCCCCCCCCCCCCCCCCCCCGCCTTTGGTGCTTGAAACTGGGTCCCCTTGGCCCTTCATGATCACACATGTTGGTGTGCTGTTTCCATGTAGGCTTTGTTGTTTCTGGGCTAGATGACCGCTTGTTTACTTTCAAGCCTTTCAGTCCCCAGATGCTAAATCTCTCAATAGTCAGGCACCATCAGCCTTCTTCGTCACACTTACTTATGCACACATTCATCTTCAGAGTTTATGTGGGGAAGGTGATGACACATGATGGTTTTTGTTCTTTGGTGTCCGATCCCTTCAACACCTCGTGTTCACACAGGCTTGTGTGCTTCTTCTCCGTGTAGCCATCTGCCTTTTGATGCACAGTTTGCATATTCAAAATCTATAACTTCTGAAATTTTCTTTCAAACCACTACATTCTTGGAAGTCCAGAAGTAGATTAAGCAAGTTACTCCAAGTAACACCACAAAACATGCCCAGTGCCACTGAGTGGCCTGGGACACATAGCAACTCAAGAGGACATAGTAGCCCTGCTCCGGGGGTTCTAAGGCTATACAGCTACATAAACAGACACCTCACCCCTCCTTCACAGAGCAGGGCTATTGGATCTGAACCACTGACCCAGTTAACGACAGCTCAATGCTTAGCTCACTGCCAGGAAACGTTGCTGTTGTTCTTTGTCATTGGGTGCCATCGAGTTGGTTCTGACCCACAGCGACCTTATGCACAACAGAAGGAAACACTACCTGGTCCGGCACCATCCTCACAATTGTTCCTGTGCTTGAGCCCATTGCTGCAGTCACTGTGTCCGTCCATATTCTCGAGGGTCTGCCTCCTTTTTGCTGGCCCTCCGCTTTATCGAATATGATGTCCTTCTTAGAGGTGAGAATTCTCCAAGTTGCACTTCTCACAGGGCATATGGGGTAATATTGGACTATGGAGTTGATCTGGGCTGGGCTGGGATGTTCTCTCAATATTCAGTTGCTCTTGTATATAAAGCTCTTTCTTATACACACGAGTCTCCCTGGATTTGTTTCTTTAGTCTATCCAAACTCACACAGTGGCCCTTCTGGTATTTTAAATATCAGTGGCCTGGTTACTAGCACCACAGGAACTGCAAGCCACCCCACTGCAGCAAACTGACAGGCGGGTGGCAGAAATTCCTCCTATGCCAGTCTATTGTCTGTCTCCCCTTTAAGTCAGTAATATGTCTGCTAAGTCTTTGATGTATCGCTTCCCTGGAATGTTCCACTCATCCGCGACTCCCAGGTACTTGTCGAAGTAAAGATGGAGTCGACGCTGCACATGGGCTGTCTGACATACTTGCGGCCATCGGCGTTTTTCAAAGTGTGCATCACCTGAGCAGTGACGCACATTGCAGAAAAGCCTTCATTTCAGTGTGAACCTAATGTGCAGGATAATATCCTTGTGGGTTTTGGTAAGGTCAATGCTATTGTTCTGAGAGTGAGAAAGAACTACAGATCAGATATATTTGCTAAAACCACATAGCTAGTTAGTGGCAGAGATTGAATTTTTTAAAATGTGTGAAAATAGATCCAAGAGATCACACACTCATTCAACATTTCTGTAGGTTCACTTGAATGATACCGGCTGTTCATGTTGTAGCTGCATTCTGGCTTCTCCCCTCATCTTTCCTTTGTCATTGATTTAGACTCACTGCCCGCCCCCAATTACCCAATAGTGCTTTACTAGGGAGCCCTGGTGGTGCAATGGTTATGTGTTGGGCAGTTAACCTCAAAGTCAGCAGTTCGAATCCACCAGTAGCTTCATCAGAGAAACATGTTACAGACTCAGAAACCCACAGGGGGACATTCTACCTTGTCCTATAGAGTCACTATGAATCAGAATGTACTTGATGATATTAGATTTGTTGTGTTGTTGTTGTTGTTGTTCAGGGGTGGGGTAGGGGGAACTTATCTCCCCTTTGGTTAACATTTTCCTTTCTACCTCCAAAGAAGAACTCTCTTTCTTCCCCTGCAAGTCCCTCCAACCAAGGCCCGTATGTGTCCTCTCCTTTCTGTCTTACTTGAAATTCTAACCAAACCCCAGGTGCTCAGGTGGTGTCATGGGTTACATACCTCGCTTTGAGTCAGCAGTTCGAATCCACTAGCCGTCTCTTCCCATAAAGCTTTAAATCCCAAAGGAGCAGACACAACCTCCACTCTCCTTAAACTGCACATCAAGGAAGCTACGCTACCAGGGGGCTTCAAAATGTTCCTGGGAAAATGGAATTTAAACATCATGGAATTTCCCCCATGAATTTTTTGAAGCCTCCTTGTACAAACAAATCTAGCCCCTGTATGAGCTCATCACACTCACTCGGGTCCTGTCACCTCTGCTTATGCCATGTATTATGTCTGTGATACCTGTGCTCATTTTATTTACCTTCAACCTCATGTTCAGATTTCCCTGAAGTGCCCAGTAACTCCTATACACCTAAACCCAGATTCTCCTTGGTCTGCCAAAGGACATTGTTCTTGAAATAAGACAGGTCTTAGGATCAGGACCTGGGTTTAAATCCTACCTCTATGCCGCAGAGGAAGTAGGAATTGGAGAAGAAAGTAGACGCAGATCTAGTTCCATCCATGAACTACTGTCTCCTTTGCCACGAGACGAGAAGAATTGGATGGTGCCCAGCTACTAGAATCAAATGTAGGACTTAATAGATGAATCCTGATCAAAAATGGGAGGAAATATGGAACAGAATTCAAAATTTTTTAGAACACAGATTTACTGAACCCGTAGAAGCCAAATCCCTGAGAAAATATCCAAAACTTGAACTGAAACGATTGATTCCTTGAAGTCAGCTTCAAGATAAAGAGCAGTCTACCATATATACTTGAGTGTAAGCCAAGTTTACAGCACATTTTTAATGCGGTTTTTGTGGTAAATTAGTTGCCTTGGCTGATATTCGGGTTGGCTTATACTCGAGTATGTACAGTAGTTAAATTATCAGAGAACATCTGCCTTGACCATTGTGCCCTTTCATGTAATTATGTATGTGAGGGCATCCAGACAACTGGAACACTAATAAGACACCCTCCAACTCTCTGCCACTGAGTTGATGCCAATCACAGAGACCCTATGGCCCAAACAACACTGCCCTGTGAGTCTGTGAGTCTGTAACTGTAGTTCTTGCTGGTGTCTTTCCCCCAGGTACTGATAGGCCCCAGCCTTTTATAGAATCATTTTGTTTGTGTCTGAGGATGCCACTCTTGTTTTATTTTATTTATTATTAAAAAAATCATTTTAGGGCTTGTACAACTCATCACAATCCATCCGTCCGTCCGTCCATCCATCCGTCCGTCCGTCCGTCCGTCCATCCGTCTGTCCGTCCATCCATCCATCGTGTCAAGCACATTTGTGCAATTGTTACCATCATCATTCTCAAAACATTTTCTTTCTATTTGAGCCCTTGGGATCAGCTCCTCATTTTTCCCCTCCCTCCCCCACCCTCCCTCTCTCACGAACCCTGGATAATATATAAATTATTATGATGTTTTCATGACTTATACTGACCCATGTCTCCCATCACCTACTTTCCTGTCATCCGTGCCCCTGAGAGGGGGTTGTATGTAGATTTTAAAAGGCATTGCGTTGTTAGTAAAGTGGTAGAGAATAAAACCCACACTCTGTCATCGAGACGGTTCCAGCTCTTAGCAACCCTGTCTATTTCTAGGGCTTCCAAGGCTGTAAAGCTCCATGGAATCTGATAGCCTCATCTTTTCCCCTTGGAGCAGCTGCTGGGCTTGAACTGCTGACCTTACAATTAGCAGCCCAACAACAGAAATCAAAGATTGAAAGAAAGAAAGTCTTGAATAGCAACAATTAGGTCTTAACTCAGATGAGCAAACACATTTTTGAACTTTTATCTAGCTCTCACATCTTGATGAAAAAGTATTTTTGGATCCTTTAAAAATTATGCTAATCTCATTGTGGCGGAGCTAAACTTCTCTTATGACTTCAAGGTGAAGTTTTTGTTTCAGAAACTGACTCACTTTGAACTAGTGTTTAGTAAATGTGCTAGAATGGTAGAATGCCCTGGGCGGAACAATGCTGACGATTTCTCAGTGAGCGTTGGCAAATCTATTTCAGCTTCTTAGTAAGAGGATCTGCAAGATTCCAGAATTATTTTTCAAACTGGTTCCCTGACTCTGGGAGGCTGTGCTACCCCAGGTCTGTGGGACTGGCCATCGATGTTTGCTGTAATTGATTCTGCATCTGGCCTTTGTGGAAATGGCTCTGGGAATGCCTTAGTCATCCATCTGGGAAATAGCTAGTGTTTATCCTCCTCGAGATGGGATTTAATGGCCAGATGACTTGATTTGACCCTCTCCGTGCCCCAGACCTACTTATTTGTTCAGAATTCCTCACTGCTATGCTCCCCAATTAACATTTCAAATTAAAACGCCGGGCATGTGTGCTTGAATCTATATCTGGAAGCGGCCTGTGATCTATTTTTGTGCTTATTGATTCCAGCTATGTGCTTTTGTTCTTGAAGCTTCCTGGAGCTCCTGGCACATTCTTCCCTGCGCCCCACCAATCTGAGCCCAGCACCACTTCTCAGAAAACTAGCCGCTTTACTCCCCAAGCTCTGACTGCCCAAAGAGCCCTGGGGAGGCAGTTGGACTTCAACCTTGGCCTGCTAACAGAAAGGTCGACTTTCTAACCCATAGCGCCCAGTTGTCTGAGGGAGAAAGGTGAAGCCACCTGCCTCCTCAGATGCTTTCCGCCTGGCACACCCTCTCTCTGCCTGTCGGGTGACTCAGAAATGGGGTCATCGGAGGATTCCTCACTTGACTTGTTTCATTCCTCTGAACGCCTGTACCAGAGCACGCTCCACTGTCTCCAACGCCATTGGAAACACAGTGTCTTACATCAAGCCTCTACTGCTTCAGGCTTTCAAACATTCGGTGTGCAAGAGGGGCATGGTTTGGTATTGGTTCACCTCTTTGTCAAGAGAAGC
Source organism: Tenrec ecaudatus (assembly GCF_050624435.1). NCBI lineage: Eukaryota > Metazoa > Chordata > Mammalia > Afrosoricida > Tenrecidae > Tenrec > Tenrec ecaudatus. Next base: position 180,661,020 of record NC_134532.1, on the reverse strand, counting down.
AAATCAAAGGAGTCATCAAATTAAAAAACCTCAAACTTTGTTCTTATTCTTAAAAATATATATTATTAAATACTTTTAGTGGGAGCTCTTATAGCTCTTATCACAATCTATACATGCATCCATTGTATCAAGCACAGTTGCGCATTTGTAGCCCTCATCATTTTCAAAGCATTTTCTTTCTACTTGAGCCCTTAATACCAGCTCCTCATTTCCTCCTCCCTTCCCCACACTCCCTTCCTCATGAATCCTTGATGATTTATAAATTATTATTTTCATATCTTACATTATCCGCTGTCTCCATTCAACCATTTTTCTGTTTTTTGTCCCCCTGCGAGGGGGTTATATGTTGATCTTTATGATCAATTCCCCCTCTTGCCCCCCATATTCCCCTTACCCTCCTGGTATCTCTATTCTCATTATTGATCCTGAGCGCTTTATCTGTCCTGTTTTCCCTATGTTTCAGGCTCTTTTCTGTAGCAGTGTACATATTCTGGTCTAGTCAGATTTATAAGGCAGAATTGAGGACATGATAGTGGAGGGAGGGAGCATTAAAGAACTAGAGGAAAGTTGTATGTTTCATTGGTGCTGTAGTGTGCCCTGACTGGCTTATTTCTTCCTTGTGACCCTTCTATAAGTGGATGTCCAACTGTCTACAGATTAGCTTTGGGTTTCCACTCTATGCTCCCTCCCTTCACATTAGTATTTTTGTTCTTGTTCTTTGATGCCTGATACCCGATCCCATAGGCACCTCGTGATCACACAGGCTGGTGTGCTTCTTCCACATGGACTTTAATGCTTCTTAGCTAGATGGTGGCTTGTTTATCTTCAAGCCGTTAAGACCCCTGATGCTATATCTTTTGATAGCCAGGCAACATCAGCTTTCTTCACCACATTTGCTTATGCACCCATTTTGTCTTCAGCAATCATGTCAGGAAGGTGAGCATCATGGAATGCCAGATTCTTAGAACAAAGTATTCTTGCATTGAGAGAGTACTTGAGTCGAGGCCCAATGTCCATCTGTTACTTAATACTTAAAATATAAATATAAGCACATAGACCTATTTCCCTATTGTTATATATAAATATATTTACATATGTACATGCCTGTATTTAGACCTCTACAAGTGTCATTTACCTCCTAGTTCTTTCCTCTATTTCCTTTTACTTGTCCCACTATCATGTTCAGCCTTCATTTGGGGTTACATTGCACTTGCTTAAGACCTACTAGGCATTCTACACACTTCTCTCCATCTATTTTTAGATCACTTGTTCCCTTGTCCCTGGGTTGGTTTTCCCCACTTCCTTTCTCCCACCGCCCCCCTTCTCCCTTGTTCCCCCAGAACCATTGGTCCCGTTGTTTTCTTCTCAGAATTTTTTATCCCTTCTATCTTATCTAGAGAGACATGCAGAAACACTTATAAGCTCCCAAACAAGGAAAAGCCAAACAAAACAACAAAGAAGACAAAACCACCATCACCACCACCAACACCAACAATAAAATAACAACAACAAAAAGAGAGCCAATGGCAAAAAAGGAGACCTTTATAAATAGTCTCAAATCCATTTGTTGACCTTTAGGAGTCTTTTCCAGTCGAGTCTGATGGGGTGGCACACTCTGTTCCCCAAGTCTGATTTTGGTATTCCCCAGTGACTTGTTTTTCTCCCCTTACTGCTCTGTTGCATGCCTCTTAGTGTTTTGCTCCAGTGTGATGGGGTCAGATTGGGCACAATTCCTGCACTGTGTCTCCAGTGTTGTCCCCTGGAACACTATGGTTCAGTGAGGGATGTTGTGTCTTTTGGTGGGGCTGGCCCTATGGTTGTTCTTATTCTTTAAATGTTGATTTTACAAGACCTTTTGAACTTTTGGTGACTTAGTCAAATGTCTTATAGCATCACAAGGGCTAATACAATAAAGGCCAGGCAATATGTATGATGGGCTTGTTTGGCTCCCTTAGCCCACCCCCCACCCTCTCCCAACCATCCCCCTTGAGTTAGTATCTGATATTGTGGAAAGCCAGCATTTTCTCCTCGAAGTTCTACAGAACCCTGGTCCCACCCACTCTTTCTCATAAAGGAGTCTTGTTTAAGTTGCGTAGGAAACAGTCTGCTCCTTCACTGGAGGAACTCAAAAGAGTCCTAGTGGTGCAGTGGTTAAGCACTTGGCTGTGAACTCGACGGCTGGTGATTCAGTCCACCACCCACCAGCTTCTGCTCAGGAGAAAGATGTGGTAGGGTCTGCCCACCTACCCATTTACCACCTTGGAAAGCCCAAGGGGCAGCTATACTAAAGGATCCTTATGAGTTGGGATTAACTGAATAGCAATGAGTTTGGGAGTGTGTTAGGCAAGGTTCTCTAAGAAACAAAACCAGGACACTTATGATTATATACATATAAGAGGACAGGTTTATACAGCGAGGAGGAATATAACAGCTATGGTAGTTGCATAATCTGTTGTCAATTTGAGTAGTAAGAGTGAAGGGGTAGAGTTTAGCCTGTCAATCATGTCCCAGATTGATGACCTCATTTGGAGATGCTAAGGAGATATATTCCTCCTTGGAGGCAGGAGACACTCTCTCTGCTCACTCCCTGTGAGACATCCCTGAGGAGAAGCCACATGGACCTACCCTGATGCAGCCAGAGCCCTGGACCTTGAGATGCTTACAACGCCACTGGGTCCACAAGACTTTCCACCTACTGACCTGTGATCATCTTGCATTTGGTGTCATTGTATGTGCTTCATGAGTCTGAAGAGGACTTTATAGATCAGTATCAGACATATGGACTAATATTGGACTTATGGACTTGATCTGGACTGGGCTGGGATGTTTTCTCCATATTCAATTGCTCTTGTATCTGAAGCTCTTTCCTATACACATATCAGTGTCTCTATGAATTTGTTTCTCTAGTTCGCCTCGACTAAGACAACAGCTAATTAGTCTACACAACAGTGCAGAGGGCTCAGTTCAACTCACCTTTGTGGAACAGTTAATATACTGGAAGTCCCTGAGCTCACCTGGGTCCAAGGTGGATTTCAGGCTTTCAGACAGCTGGAGGTTTCCCTCAGGCAAGGCATCAGAGACTGCCCACAGGCAGCAGACAGCAGGGTGGGTCAGCAACAGTCAGTAGCTGGGGAGCTTATCGAGGCAGGCCTTGATGGCATCTGGAACTCAAGCATGGGGAGAGGATCCACCAGCCTCCAGCTTAAGTCACGTATACACCAGCAGCATGGAGCCTCAAGCTCTAGTGACACAATCCATGGGTTGGCTTGGCCCACAGGTAGTGTAGCACACAGGTTGAGGCAGAGAACTAACTCAAGCAGCAGCACATTGTTCTAATCACTAGGGAGCAAGAGGGAGATGGAATGCCGGCTATCTTTATTTATTTCGGTCGCCCTCCAATCAAGCTGTGATCTGATTTAACTGTGCCCACGTGTTCCTATTGGCCTAGTTGGCACAGTAAAGCTATCACAGGGAGGATATCCATATCATTAAATTCTACCAACTCTGAGAAAGGGAGTCCTGGTGTTGTAGTGAGTTATCAGTTGGATTGCTAACCCTTGCAAGGTCAGCAGTTTGAAACCACCAGCCATTCTGAGGAAGATAGATGAGGCTTTCTACTCCGGTAAATAGTTAGAGTCCCAGAAACACACCCACAGGGGCAAATCTACCCTGTCCTATAGGGTCATTATTGGAGCTCTGAGAAGACTCAAGATTATATAGCTATAGATATAGCGACCCCAAACTTAACTATGTAATCTATTCTGCTTCAAATCTCTTAAGGTACTGTGGAGATTGGATTCTGTAGAGCACTCTTTGGGATAGGTTGATGTAAACATTTCCTCTCCTGGACAGACCAGAGAGTAAGTGTGAAAGCCAATCCCTATCAAATAAGAACTGAATGCCCCTAAATATATCGGGTGACAGACAAGTATTTCTTTGCCTTTTAACTCCTCCCAGTGCCATAGCTGGACGACGCAATACCATTTTCTACTAGCCGTGTGTCTTTTGGAGTCCCGCATGCTGCAAATGGTTAGCGAGTTCACTTCTATGGAGGCGATGCCAAATCATAGTGATCCTATAGGATCAGCCGGTGGTTTTGAACTACAAGGTCACCGCTAACCAGAGGGTTAGTAATTTGAGTCCACTGGGAGCCTAGGTGGTGTAGTGGTTACGCATTACATTGGTCTACTAACTGCAAGATCAGCAGTTTGAAACCACCAGCTGCTCCAAGGAAGAAAGAGGAGGCTTTCTACTCCTGTAAAGAGTTACAGTCTAGGAAACTCACAGAGATGTTCTATCCTGCCCTTTAGGGATATTATGAGTCAGAATCAACTTGATGGGAGTGAGTGAGCGAGTGGGTGGGTGGGTGAGTGGGTGGGTGAGTGAGTAAGTGGCACCTTGGAAGAAAAACCTGATCATCTCCTTCTGAAAAAAACGGTTCTGCCCTGCCCCACCCGGAGCAGCATGAGTCAGCATCAACTCCCCCGCAGCTGGTCTGGTTTTATGTCTCCCTCCGTTAAGGACCTGCCAATACCCAGAGGAGACAGGAGGAGACGTGAGCACTGTTGGCCGTGTGCACTTTGAGATGTTGGGGCGGCCTCGCTGGCTTCCCCGAGGTTTGCCTTTGTGTTCCGTTGCATCTCCCAGTCCCATCGCCGCCAACGTGTTACATAATGGATGAGGCTGAAGAGACCCAGGCAGCAGGTGCTCCAGCAACTTAACAAAAAATAAAGAACAGAGCTGTTGATTGTTTCCAGCAGCGTCCAGCCTCCTCCTCTTCCCTTCTCACACAACAGCCCCTGTGTGTCGGTCAGCCCTAAAAGGGCAGCGGGTCGGCGTGCCTGGTTCTGCTTCTTAGCTCCTGGCAGGGCCGTGAAGGGTCTCCTCTGGATCATATGGACCATGAGGTTGGAAGGAGGGTACGCTTTCTCCTTCTCTCGAAGTTCATGCCAGTCAGGTTAGCCGCTTGTGGATTTCTTTAATATAAAGCACATTGCTTGTGTATGAGAATGGACGGAGGACCCTTCTTCGCTTGGCTATCTGGTTTTTGGCTCTCCTGGATGGAGAGGAGGAAGAAAGCCATGTGTGCTTTCTAACAAATGTAGGACTGGAGAATGCGGAAACTTCCGAGAATTGGAGCATGCTTCATGTGTAGGAAACAGTTAATTTAGGAGGACAAAAGGGAGTCTGTCCCCGTCTTGATGATTTTAAATACTTGGAAAAGATGTTTCTTCTTTTCTCTCTTTTTAAAAAATGTTTGTTATTCATCCAGTTTGGGGGTATTTAGTGGAGGTCTTTTATATTTGCTTTTTATATCCTATGTATTCGGAGAGCCAGGAAACAGGAAGCCTTGCAGGGAGAGAGTGCCAAGAAGACAGGGTGACACCCTGGCTGCACCAATGGGCTCATTGTGAGAATGGCGCAGAACCAGGCAGTATTGTGCACGAGGCCGCTATGGGTCAGAACCAGCTCAAGGGCCCCAACACCACAACAGACACTTGGCTTCCAAGCATTATTTGACAAAACTTACTAATGTCATGGGTGTTTAGGGATTATAATACGGTCGGAACACTGTATTCAAATGAACTGTGAGCCTCATAATCCCCTCCTTGAGACCAAACCCACTATCATTGAGTCCATTCTAACTCATAGTAACCCAATTTAATATAGAGTTTCTGTAACTGTGCAGGGGCTGGTGAGTTTGAACCACCAACCTTATGGTTAGCAGCCCAACCCTTATCCCACAGTGCTACTAGGACTTTGACCACCATACTATTTGTAAGGAGTACGGACGGAGCTTCACAGTGCTATACTGGGGCTGGCTCATATCGTTGGTGAGCATCTCTTCTCTCCTCTGCATTCGCTGGCATGGGGGCAGTAGCTTCAAGTTTGCCAGCGTGGAAGTATTTACACCATAGGCATCTGCAAATGCTACAGATCATCTCTTCCCCCAACCTTCCTATAAGAGCCTGTAGGTTGCAAAGCATTTACCAGAACACGGCTGCTTCTAAACTCTTAGAATTATTTGGTTCTTGGGATTATCTAAAACATAGCTCTTGGAACATAGGAAGGGAGAGAACAATAGCAGTTACCTTTAAAATACTTAATTCCTCTCCCCAGTCCTTCGGTTCATGCCCTTTAAGATGGCATGTGGGCAGAGGGACCCATTTCATCGGGGCAGTCCAGATATTCCACCGTGGTGTTATTATTATTTTTAGTCACTTTATTGGAGGATTGTACATCTTTTATCACAATCCATACATACATTATCTGTGTCACGCGCATTTTTACATTTGTTGCCATCATCATTCTCAAAACATTTGCTTTCTACTTGAGCCCTTGGATCGGCTCCTCATTTTTTTCCTTCCCTTCCCTGCTCAACGCCCCCTCCCATGAACTCTTGATGATTTACAAATTATTGTTATTTTTTCATGTCTTACACTGACCTATGTCTCCCTTCACCCACTTTTCTGTTGTCTGTCCCCCTGCGAGGGGGTTATAATGTGAATCATTGTGATCAGTTCCCCTCTCTTCTCCCACCTTCCCTTTCCCCTCCTGGTATTGCTATTCTCATTATTGGTCCTGAGGGGTTTATCTGTCCTGGATTCCCTGTGTTTCCAGCTCTTATCTGTACCTATGTACATGCTCTGGTCTAGCCGGATTTGTAAGGTAGAATTGGGGTCATGCTGGTAAGCTGAGCATCACTGAATGCCAAGTTATTAAAACAAAGTATTCTTGCATTGAGGGAGTACTTGAGTGGAGGCCCAATGTCCGTCTGCTACCTTAATACTTAACATTTATATATGTACATATAAAAATATTTGATATTTATACATGTACATATAAACACACAATATTTATATGTATACATATAAATACATGTACTTAATATTTATAAATACTTAATATTTATATATGTACATATATAAATATATGAATACAGGTCTATTTCTCTATCGTTATATATAAATATATTTACATATGTACATGCCTGTATATAGACCTCTATAAATGCCCATTTGCTTCCTAGTGCTTTCCTCTATTTCCTTTTACTTTCCTCTTGTCCCACTATCATGTTCGGCCTTCATTCGGGTTTCAGTAATTCCTCTCAGTTACATTTCCCTTGATAAAGCCCTACCAGTCCTCCTATACCCTCCTCACCATCAATTTTAGATCATTGTTCCCTTGTCCCTGGGTTTGTTAACAAATACTTGCTTTCCCCTGCTTCCCCTTCTCCTGTGTCCTCCTCCGGATTGTTTATCCCACCTATGTTATCTAGATAGACATGCAGAGACAATAATAAGCACAAAAACATGACAGGGCAAAACGAAACAACAACTAAACCAACGACCAAAAAAGAAAAGGCTATAAATAGTTCTAGATCTGTTTGCTGACCTTTAGGAGTGTTGTCCAGTCCAGTCTGATGGTAAGCCACACCCTGGCCCCAAAATCTATTTTTGGTATTCCCCAGGGACTTCATTGCTCTGCTCCCCTTGCTCCTCTGTTGCAGGCCCTTAGAATTTCATTCCATCCACCACGTTCTTATGTTTCTCTATAATACCCCAGAGACAGGCCTGCTTTCTGTTGTGTGCTCTTTTGAGTGATAAGAAGAACCAAGCACAGCCTGAGCATTGTCCTCTCTGGTCCATGCCGAGGCGGAAGCTGCTTTGTCTCTCCGCTGGGCTTACCACCTGCCGCCCACCTCACAGCAGCCAGAACAGCCTTCCTGGCAGAATTCATTAGTTGTACGTGTTAAGCACCAGAAGCTAAGTAAGGACATATTTTGTTGTCAAAATGCCTCGTGGTCTGAAAGGAGGCATCTCGTCTTCCTTCTTTCCACCCCCGTGAACGACCATTTAGTTTTGTTTCCGTAGGGGATCGAGTCAGAGGTGACGATATTTTGAAGAGAGAGAGTGGCACAGGTCCTGTGAAAACATCAAGATGGTCATTAGTTCAGCCCGTGCTGTTGAGTGAACTGATTAATGAACAGGTACATTGACGTGTCTCAGGATTGCGGGGAGGGGGCTCTCATTCCACGTCTGGAAGAAAAGGCATGTTCAACGGAGAAGAAGGTGCTGGAGGCAGTGGAAAGTCAGGACTTAAACAAACAAGCAAACAACCCAACTCAACTGATACTAGGGGGAAATCACCAGGCTCACAAACCTGTAAGTAGTAGGATGGTCAGCAGCCAAACTGCCCCCGTTAGGCCCCTGCCTCCGCCATCTGCAAAGCTAGGAGAAATGCGGCCAATTCCTCAGTAGCTTCTACTTCCGTTTCCTCCTTTCTAAACCAGCAGTAATAACAGTCCTTACATGCGATCCCCCTGGTAGCCAAGAGAACAGCGCTGTGTACATTGGAGAAAGGTGTCCCCTCAGCATGGTCTCTGTGGGTTTAGGTGCAGACAGTGGCTTTGTGAGAATTAGGAAAATGAGACCCTCAGGTCAACAAGCCCCTTCCAGAGGAAGGGCTCGGGGGTGTAGGCTTGGTTTTTCTTCCTAGCTTGTCTCCTAGAGGAGCCCCGGTGGCCTGCTGAGTTATACTTGGGCTGCAAACCACAAGGTCAGAAGTTCAAACCACCAGCCATTCCGTGGAAGAAAGCCAAGGCTTTTTACTTCCATAAATAGAGTCTTGGGAACCCACAGAGGGAGTTCTACTCTGTCTTACAGGGTCTCTCGGAGTCGGAATCCACTCGATGGCAGGGAGTTTGTTTGTTATTGCCTTAGCTGAGCAGCCTTGTCTGGGGCACAGTCTAGAAAATGAAATAGGGTAATTCTGACCTCAAAGGGGATTAAATAAGTCAATTAATGTAATAATTTCAAGGTGAGAGTTCAGTAGGGCATATAGGTTAATGTCAAGTAATATTAGACTTCAAGAAGTAGAGGCGGTTGCCAGGAGCCTGTCACTAACCCTGCCTGGGTGCCATTAGCCCATTGTGTGATTCAAACAAAGAGACCATTGGTAAAATATGGGGTTGGGACACCATGGTTATTGTCTTTTAAAATCATTTTACTGGGGCTCACACAGCTCTTATCACAATCCATACATACATCCTTGTGTCAAGCACGTTTGTATATATGTTGCTATCATCATTTTTCAAAACATTTTCTTTCTACTTGAGCCCTTGGTATCAGCTCTTCATTTCCCCCTTCCTCACCCTCCCTCCCTCATGAACCCTTGATACTTTATAAAAATGTTTGTTTCCCCATGTCTTACACTGATCGCTGTCTCCCTTCACCCACCTTTCTGTTGCCCATTCCCCTAGGAAGGGGTTATATGTAGATCATTGTGATTGATGCCCTCTTTCTCCCCCCACCTTCTCCTTACCCTCCTGGTATCTCTATTCTCTGTCCTGAATTCCCTGTATTGCAAGCTCTTATCTGTAGCAGTGTACATGTTCTGGTCCAGCCGGGCTAGTAAGGTAGAATTGAGGTCATGATAGTGGGGGGAGGAAGCATTAAAGAATGAGAGGAAAGGTGTATGTTTCATCTCTTCCTTGTAGCCCTTCTGACAAATGATGTCCAGTTGTCTACAGATGGGCTTTGGGTCTCGACTCTGGGCTTCCCCTCATTCACATGGATGGGATTTGTTGTTCGGGGTCTTTGATGACCAGGGTTATTTTCAACCCAACTGGTCACCTGTTGCTGTTGTTAGGTGCCATCAAGTCAGCTCCAACCCATAGGAACCCTCTGCAGGGCAGAGAAAAACACTGCCAGGTCCTGCGCCATCCTCACAATTGTTCCTGTGCCCGAGCCCGCTGATACAAGCATGGTGTCCACCCATGTCCTTGAAAGCCTCCCTCTTGTTTGCTGCCCCTCCATGTTACCACACATCATGTCCTTCTCCAGGGACTGGTGTCTCCTGACAATGTGTCCAAAATATATAAGACAAAGTCTTGCCATCTGTGCCCGGAAAGAGCACTCTGGCTTTGCTTCTTTAGTACAGATCGGTTTGTCCTTTTCATGTCCATGGTGCTTTCAGCATTCTTCTCCAGTGCCACGATTCCAATGCCTCGGCTATGGCGTGACAGTGGATATTGAAAGTATTGCGGACTACCGAAATAATGAACAAATTTGTCTTGGTAAAAAACATGGCCAGAATGCTCCTTAAAAGGGAGACTGGCAAGACTGCATCTCAGATACTGTGGGCATCCTATCAGGAGACACCGGTAATTCGTAGAAAAGGACATCATGCTCGGTAAAGCAGAGGGTCAGAAGAAACTCGAAGACCCTCAGGTAGACAGACTGACACAGTGGCCACAACAGTGGACTGAGCCTAAGGACAAGTCTGCGGATGGCACGAGACCAGGTGATATTTCATTCATTCTGCGGCACGTGGGCTTTCTATGGGCCGACACAGGCTCGGCAGTACCCTACGACAGCAACAGTAGTAGATAGAGATGCATTTCTGTTAGTGCCACACTACAGATTAAGCAATATTTACACATGGCATTTTCTAAGTATAAAGTCTCTTTCTTAGTATTACTAAGTGCAAAATTTCTTTAGTTGAGAGAGAGACGGGGGGGGGGGGGAAAGAGGGAGAGAGAGAGAGAGAGGATAAAGGTTAGTCTACATATCCCCAGCTATCCTTGCAGACTTTTCGTTTATAAAATGTCACACGATGGAGAAACCCATGTAGAACGAGCACACACTCTGGTCCTCACTGCTGATCGGGGGACCCTCCCAATGTGTGCAAAGTAGACCCATATCACCTTGATTTTCTTTGCAAGGGAATATTTACTTAATTTTTAAAAGGTCGTTTTATCGGCATTGACTTCACATGGCGCACAATGTAGTCATTCAGTCATATCGAGAAGATTTGTGCCGTCACCACCATGGTCAACTTTAGAATATTTTCTTCTCCTCCTCATGGTTGATAACTTTGCATCCTGCCACCTCCTCTTCTCATACCCCCCCCCCACCTCCTTGGCTCCCATGGCCCCTATGCACTTATCCGTCCAGTTTCTGGTTCTATAGATGGCGAATTGGGAGATTTATAGAGCAGGTCAGTTTTCCATTCAGCAATTCATATGCATCTTTCGCATGGTCCTTGATTTCAGTCACCACAGGCAACACCAGCTCATGCCATTTCTTCCCTCTTTCTCCCATATCCATTTCTTCTTTTTTACCCTACCCTCTCTTGCCTATTGAGCTTTGTCCTTGGGTAAATGCCACCCTTTTGCTTAAGGACAGTTAGTGCCTCTCAAGAGTGCTGTCCCCTTGAAGTCCTGTTCACCTTGTGGACCTCCCTCCCTATTGTTTAGCTGGAACCTGAGCCCAAGGAGTGAGGTTCTACAGTGTTATCAGAAGCAGAGCTCAGGCTTGTCTTCTGAGGTGCCCCTGGGAGGAACTGAACTGCCAACTTTTCTGCTAAGAGTCAAACACTTCACCTTTTGGGCCCTCTCAGTGAGTCGACGCTGAACCTACAGGACAGGGAAGAACTGCCCCCGTGGGTTTCTGAAACTGACTTTTCAGGGGAGGAGGACACATCCTCTTCCTCCCCATGGAGCAGCGGGAGGTCTTGAACTACTGATCTTGTGGTTAGCAGCCGAATACGTAACTATGGTACCAACCAGGTTATCTTAAACACACACTTGGCAACTAGTTAAGTCCAAGGGTTTTGTAACCGTTGCTCATGTCAGGAGGTAGGAGCCCTTCTTGGATGCTTTCCTTATTAAAATGCTTTTCTTTCTTCCTGTAACTCACCCTCCCTGTTTTGAAGCTCACCCGTCTTTGCTTTTCTGTAGAGGTCTGTTATCCAAGTCCTTGAAGGATAAACCAAACTAACTCCGCTGCCATCAGCCACCCTTTTGTAGGGTTTGCGATGGTCAATGTCAAAGACAGGCGCAGGCAGTCTCATCTTTCTCCCCACAGTGACCCGACAGACTTGAACCGCAGCCTTGCAGTTAGCTGCCTAACGTCTATCCCGCAGTGCCCCCGGCGAGAGGGGTGTTCGCATAGGCTTGCCCCATCTCTGGTTCTAAATGAGCACTTCGCCACATTTTATTTTCCAGGGAAATCTAATATCTTGTTTGGGTGAAGTCTGGCGGTTTCCTGATGTGAGTTTGGTGCCTTTTAAAATGCCAAGCTCTCAAATTCTGGAGAAGCACAACAGTTTTGTGGTTAGTTTGGATGCTTAGGGGGAAACTCTGTGTTTATTAGAATATCAAGTAGTGAAATCAATCACTTTTTCAGAGCGATCTACAGGACTCTGTGTACTTGGCTGGATAAACCCCTGGGTCTGGTTCTTCGTCTCAAACCAGGAAACCTGGGATCTGATCCTCTTTCCATCCCACTCCTTGTGCTGAGTCACTTTGACTTGATGCCTGGCAAGTGTCCTGAGGGTGACAGGAGCAGGTGAGGGTGTGAGCTGAGTATCAGTGAAAGGGTCACTTGTCGGCTGGTAATGATGGTCACCAGGGGAAACAGAGATGAAAACGTCCTTCTTTGGAGTTAAGAGGATATGGACTCAGCCCTTTCCCCAGGCTACTGACCAGCTCCCAGCCCTAGTCCCCAAACAACATCTTATTATGAATATTTCAAACAGTAACAAAGAGAAAGGGAAATTTGATTCAAAGAAGCCCACATACCTACTACCCAATTGCAGCAATTCTTGTTAACATTCTCTAGTTTACGTAATCCATACACACACACACACACACACACACATGCATACAAAGCATACCATTTTTTCAGACCCACTTCCCCTCTCAATACTCTAACATGCATCTCCCCCCAAAAGTAAGACAGAGACGAACACTGTCATACGTGACTGCAGCTTGGATTAAAGGTTGTCAGGTTGACTCTGACTCATGGTCACCTACGTGGTGTAGAACTGCGCTCCACAGGGTTTCTGTGGCCCTGTGGGGAGGGAGTGGTCAGGCCTTCCTTCCCAGGTGCTCTGGTTTACTCTCACTGGTCCTTGTGCGAGCTGCCTACTAGCAGTCAACCTCACTGGTCAATCATGTTAGCTGTGTACCATGCAGGTGTTCCGACACCACTATCACTTTGAGCTATACAAACTAGCTTATATTTAGATATATAAAGTAATCAGGGTATGTTCAAATCCCTACTTGCGGCTCCCTGAGGAGGAAAGAGCTGGCAACCTGCCCATGAAAAGACTGTTGTTGGTGCTTGCTGCCATCGGTCGAGTCAGTTCCCACCCAGAGTGACCTTATCACAACAGAACGACAAGGCGCCTTCGAGTCCGTGATGCTCACCTTGTGATGCTCACCTTCCGACACTATCACTGAAGACAAATGGGTGCATAAGCAAATATGGTGAAGGAAGCTGATGGTGCCTGGCTATCAAAAGATATAGCGTCTGGGGTCTTAAAGGCTTGAAGATAAACAAGCAGCCATCTAGCTCAGAAGCAACAATGCCCACATGGAAGAAGCACACCAGCCTGTGTGATCACGATGTGTCGATGGGCATCAAAGACCCAGAACAAAAAATAATATCATTGTGAATGAGGGGGAATGTGTGCAGAGTGGAGACCAAAGCCCATCTGTAGGGAATTGGACACCCCCTTACAGAAAGGTCATGGGGAGGAGATGAGCCAGTCAGGGTGCAATATAATACTGATGAAACATACAACTTTCTTCTAGTTTTTAAATGCTTCTCCCCCTCCCCACTATCATGACCAAATTCTACCTTACAAATCTGCCTAGACCAGACCATATAAAAGGTACAGATAAGAACTGGAAACACAAGGAATCCAGGAATCCATGACCAATATTGAGAGTAGCCATACCAGAAGGAGAAGGGAATGTGTGTGTGGGGTGGGGTGGGGTGGGGTGGAAATAGGGGGAACCGATCATAATATCTATCTATGTATAACCCCTTATCAGGAGGATGGACAACGGAAAAGTTAGTGAAGGGAGACATCGGTCAGTGCAAGACATGAAAAAGTAATAATAATTTATAAATTATCAAGGGTTCATAAGGGAGGGAGGGGGAAAATAAGAAACATACCAATGTTTCAAGTAGAAAGCAAATGTTTTGAGAATGATGAGGGCAACAAATGTACAAACGTGCTTGACACCATGGATGGATGGATGGATGGATGGATGGATGGATGGATGGATGGATGGATGGATGGATGAATTGTGAGAAGAGATGTATGAGCCCCAATACAATGATTACCAAAAAAATCAAACAAACAAGATCACCACCTTGGAAACCCAATGGGTAGTTTTGCTCTGGCATGAGTCAGTCAGCACCGACTGACCAGCACACCAGAATAACAACATTCCAGTTTCCCCCCAAATGCCACCGAGGATGTTTCTAATGATTTTAAGTAGGATCTAACTAAGGAGCATTGGCTACTTGTTACGTCTCACGGGTCTCTTATTCTAGTTAATCAATCCTCCCTACCCACCCCATTTGCCTTTTGATGACCAATTTTCTTTTTTTTAATTTTAATAAATCATTTTATTGGAGGCTCTTACAGCTCATATAACAATCCATACATCAATTATATCAAGCGCATTTGTACTTAGGCAACATCATTATCTCCAAAACATTTTCTTTTGACCAAGTTTCTTTTAGTGGTGCAGTCTGGATTGGCACAGCTGCCTCCTGATGGTCTCCGGTAACCCACGTACTGAGCTTCACCAAACCCAACCCAACCCAACCGAGCCTGGTGCCACGGGGCTAATGCCAGCTAAGGGTGACCGTCTAGGACAGAGCAGACCAGCCCCGGAGGTTTCCAGTCTGTCCATTATTTGTGGAAGCCGACCGCCACATCGTTCCCTCCCAAAGAGCACTTCGTGGGTTTCAACTGCTGGACTAAGTGGTCTATTTGCATTTTGGCATGAAAATAAAAGAGTCACCACCTGATTTAGACAGTCCAATTATGGGTTTTTTTGGGTTTTTCCCCCCAAGATTAGTTCCTTATATGTTAGCCCTGGGGCAGGGGTGAGGTGGGTATGCTGGTCACAGAATTGCCCTTTTTCTATACTCGGTAAGTCAGGAACTCTCACCCATGAGGCCCAGCCTCTTAGCAACCTTGTGAATGACGGCTTCCGCTGCTACAATGAGGAAGCAGGCTCAGAGCACTTAAGCCATTTTCCCAGTGTCACACAGCGAACGAAGTTCCAGGCCTGGTTTGCACCCAGATCTGCCTAATCCAATGGGGTTCAATTCCGCTGTGCAGAGGACTCGGGGACAGGCACAGAGCTTGATTTGCCAGAATCCTGCTGGCCCTCAGAATTTAACGAGCAACTTGAGACCCAGGATAACATAGCGCGGTGGCTGGGGGTGTCCATGCTTCTTGAGATGCAGGCAGACAGCCCGCTCAGCCCGACAGCCCGCCACTAGCCCATTTTCCTTCTGGAGTTTTCTTCCCCTTTGTTCTCAAAGGCATCGCTCCAGCTTTGTGTCACATGGAGGCCCATCTTGGGTGCTGCCGGTCTGTCTGTCTTTTGCACCTTCTGTGCTGCCTGTCAGGCAAGGACAGCTTGCAGACATGCAAACACAGTTGCTGCTAAACTCACTCATGTGTCCCGGCCCTGACCCATTTTCTGCATCTCGATCCTACTGTGGCTAGAGCAGGGGATTTCGTATTCCCAGGGTGCTTTTGAGCACTGGCTGCACTCGTAATTCGAAATTGTTTTAAAGCGGGGGCTGGGGGAGGGGGGGGGTTGGTTGGAGTGGAGTAGAGTCTGTCAATCTGTGGCTATAAACATCGCTTTCTGGCTTTCTGATGACACGATGAAAATATAAATGGATTCTGCAGATTGCGTTTTTATTATCCTCACCATTAAGCACTCGGAGCTCGTATTGGACCGGATCATGGTCTGATGATGTTGATTAAATAACCCCAGGCCTGGGCTCCTGTGCTGTTTCTGTGGCAGCCCGGGCTGCGTAGATGTAGGGCGCTGTGGTTATTAAACAAAGGGCAGGGAAGTAGTGTCGCAAGAAGCAGAGCCCAGCTTGAGAACGCACGGGGGAAAGAAGACGTGATTTTTGCCTCATCCTTCCTGCTAAGTAGCTACATGACCGTGGCCAAGTCACCCGAGACATCGATTCTTAGTCCTCAAAGTGATACCCTTGCTTTTCAATACTGGAAAGAGTTTGGAGGCAGGCCATTCACTCAAAGATTGGCATCATGGCACTGGATCAGTCTGCTGCACAGGGTCCCCTTGGTGGTGTTGTCAGGTGCCAGCCAGTCAGTCTGCTTCATAGTGACCTAATGTACAACAGAATGAAACTGCCTGCTCCTGCCCATCCTCCCCATTGTTCCTATTCTGGAGCCCATTGTGGTGGCCACTGTGCCAATCCGTCTTGTTGAGGGCCTGCCTCTTCTTTGCTGCCCCTCTACTTTACCAAGCATGATGTCCTTCTCCAGGGACTGGTTGCTCCTGATAACACGTCCAAAGTATGTGAGATGAAGTCTCCCCATCCTTGCTTCTAGGGAGTGTTCTGGCTGCTGGAGAAGCTTCAACAGGCCCGGGGCCAAGTTCATGAACTTGTCTAATATGATCTAGTGTCTGTGTGGTGGCATTGGACTCAAAAAGTTTCAACTCTGGAGTGTTTCTCAGTGACTTAACCTAGGGTACCTTGCAGATGGTTGGACTCTGATGCCAGGGTAATGGCTAGAGGATCCTCGTGCAGGGAGTTTGGGATATGAAAGGAAGGAGACACCCAGGATGGGCTGGATGGAGTTGGGATTTTTAGAGGAAGAGGAAACTCATTATTCCCAGCAGGAAGGCAGGCAGAGGAAGCATTGGGCAGGCTGAGATAAAAGGTATTACCGAGAGGTGGCAACAACTCTATCTACCTGATAGAGCAAGCCAGTTTAGGAAAGAGGAAGAATGATATTCCCGCGGAGCTGCAAGGAAAAGGTAAGACAGATGGGGGTGCTGGGAATGGGTGTGGTGTGAGGGTGGTCTTCCGAAAGCAGTGATTCTCAACCTGTGGGTGTCAAATGTCCCTCTTATAGGGGTTGCCCAATTCATAACAGTAGCAAAGTGACAGTGATGAAGTAGCAATGTAAATAATTTTATGGTTGCGGGGGGGGGGTCACTATAGCACGAGGAACTGTATTAAAGGGTCATGGCAGTAGAAAGGTTGAGCATCATAGTACTAAAGGCAAGCCTGGCCAGATGTTCAGATGGCTGTAAATGGGGAGAGTTCACAAGGAAATCATTGGGAGTGACAAATTCCATCTAATTCTGGAACAATCTCTTCAGAAGTGGAGAATTCATGGGAAAAATGGGGAAGGGTTGCCAGCAATCTCCCACCCTTTGTCCCCACCTTCTGAAGGGTCTCTTGTTCCAGGAGCGAGTGTAACCCACGGGCTTGGCACACAAAGTCCTTCACCATCTGGGCCCTGCTACGCTGGCACCATCTGCCCGGCCCTCTATGCTCCATCCCTCATCTCGGCTCAAAAAAGCCCTTGTCAACACTTTTAGATCCTTGTGTCTGCCGGGCATGCCTGGCTTCCTTTATTTTCTTCCTGCAGGGAATCCCTTCTCATCTCAGAACCAACTCAAAGTTCAGCCTCTCAAAGGAACCTTCCCTGGCTCCCGGAGGCAGTGGCGGTCACTCCTCCGACTGCCCATGGCATCTTGCTGAGGCCACACGGCAGTGCGCTTAAGAGCATGGACAGAACACATGTTGCTAGGCCGTGCGCCACCTTCATGATCACTGGTGTGACCGAATCCCCTTGAGTGGCGATCCTGGTTTTCATGGACCACCCTTTTCGAATGCTGGGTCTTCCCCAATGCTGGGTTCCACACGAACAAGTTGCCATCCGGTAGGGAGTTTGGTGCTGCTAACTGTAAGGCCGGCTATTCAAAACCACCCGCTGCTCCTCCAGAGAAAGACAGGCTTTCTCCTCCTGTAAAGAGTCAGTCTCGGAAACGCACTCTGATTCAGCATCAATTCGGTGGCAGTGAGTTCAGTTGGGCTGGCTTACAATGCTGGGAGCTGTGCCAGTGGTACTTAACATAGCAGCAGGGTCACACGGAGGAAGCACACCAGCCTGTGTGATCATGAGGTGTCGATGGGATCAGCTATCAGGCAGCAAAGACCCAGAGCAAAAAACCGTATCATTGTGAATGAGGGGGAGTGTGGAGTGGGGTCCCAAAGGCCATCTGTAGACAACTGGACATCCCCTTACAGAAGGGTCTCAGGGAGGAGACGAGCCAGTCAGGGTGCAGTATAGCACTGATGAAACATACAACTTTCCTCTAGTTCTTTAATGCTCTCCCCTCCCCCACTATCATGATCCCAATTCTACCTTACAAATCCGGCTAGACCAGAGGATGCACACGGGTACAGATAGGAACTGGAAACACAGGGAATCCAGGACAGACAAACCCCTCAGGACCAATAATGAGAGTAGTGATACCAGAAGGGGAAGGGGAAGGAGAGGGGAGGTGGGGAGAAAGGGGGAACCGATCACTATGATCTACCTATAACCCCCTCCCAGGAGGATGGACAATGGAAAAGTGGGTGAAGGGAGTCATTGGTCAGTGTAAGACATGAAAAACAAATTATAATCTATAAATTATCAAGGGTTCATGAGGGAGGGAGGGGGGAAATGAGGAGCTGATACCAAGGGCTCAAGTAGAAAGCAAATGTTTTGAGAAAGATGATGGCAACAAATGAACAAATGTGCTTGACACAATGTATGTATGTATGGATTGTGATAAGAGCTGTATGAGCCACCAATAAAATGATTTATTTAAAAATGGAAAAAATAAACCAGCAGGGCTCTCCATGGTGGACAGATTTCAGCAGAGCTTCCAGGCTAAGAGTAGCCAGAGAGGACTGGTGTACTACTCCTGAAAATTAGCCAGTGAAACCCGGATGGCAGTCACACCACCTGGGATTAATTAATGCCAGGCTCCGCTGCCTACTCTTTTTGTGCCCTCAAGCCAGTTATGAGAACTTAACCTTTCTATGCCTAAGTTTCTTCCTCTTTAGAGTGGGAATAACAATCAGACTCACTGCAGCGAGCACACAGGTGGATTCAATACATTCATACACTCAGCCATCCAGTCAATGCTGACTTACAACACCCCCACCCCACCCCAGTAGATTTCTGAAACTAAATGCTTATGGGAGTAGAAAGCCAACTCTTTCTCCTGCAAAAAAAAGTGAGATAAAATAATATAATACAAGTCAGCTCCAAAGAGTGGGAACACTGAATGAGAAGATACTTCATTTTCCCACCAACTTTTTGAATGTGGACAGTATGTGTCTTTGTCATGTGGCCAGTAAGTCAGAGCATGTGGCTTGTATGTGGCCAGTAAGTCAGAGCATGTGGCTTGTAGGTGGCCAGTAAGTCAGAGCATGTGGCTTGTATGTGGCCAGTAAGTCAGAGCGGACCCAGGGTATGTGGGAGATGAATAGGAGCTATTATAGTCTTATTATCTGGGATTTCTTTTGAGCTATTATACTGTTATCACCCAGGAATTTCTTTCGCCATATCATCTGTGTTTCTATTTGGACACTCACTATATTGTAACGCTTCATCTTTTTCTTTGGATTGTGGTTTACTGTTGGCAGGGCCCACGTGTGATTTTGCCTGTTTGTATCACTGTACCTGACAGCCTGGTGTGTAGCAGAGAGTTCATAAATGCCTGATTGTCTGATGAGCAATTCTGACTTAGACAAGTCTGATGGAGCATCCTTTACAAAGAGTTTCTATAGCATTCTGATTTGTGTTTTCTGACAACCGTCAGAGGAGAGAGAGGCCGCAGCAGGTTTCTTTCTAAGAGAATTTGAAAAGAGCGACTTTGCTCTGCTCTGCTTTCACAGTTTTGGTGTAAAATCTGCAGAAATGTTCCTGCTAAATAAGTCAAGTCTGATCAGGAGAGAAGAGCACATAATGAGCTGAACTAATCGTCGGCGAATCGGGAGGTGTCATTTTCATGGGCAGTTTCTCAGGGGACATCGCACTCTTCTGAAGGCTGTACCTGTTTTCAGGGAATGATTTGGAGAAAACAGCTATCCTGACTTTCAAACGTGAAGTCAAAATCTATTTTAAAATGGTTTTAATTGCCTGAGACCAGGGACCATTATTTTGCCAACCTACTGAGGAAGAAGGTGTGTCTGACCCAAGCCATGGTGGCTTCTGTGGCCGTAAGAGAGACTGAAAAAGAATTGATGGATTTGAATTGTTGTGCTGGAGAAGAGTATTGAAAAAAAGTCCACTGGGCTGCTGAAACCGCCCGTCCTCTGTAAGACCAGAGGGCTCCGGAGAGTCCAGGATAACAGGACTTTGTCTTATGCACTTTGGATACGTTGTCAGGAGAGACCAGTCCCTGGTGGCGGGCCAGGGAAAAGAGAAAGGCCCTCAAGGAGATGGATGGACATTGGGGCTACAGGAATGGGCGCAGGCAGAGGAATAATTGTGAGGAGGGGGCAGGACCGGGCGGTGTTTTGTTCTGTTGTGCGCAGGGTTGCTATGTGTCGGAACTGACGGGAGGGCACCTAACAGCAGCCATCACAACAGCAACATGGAATCTCAGGAGTTCGAACCCATCAGCTACTCCGTGGAGGAAAGATGAGACGTGCTGCACCTGTTAAGACGTGCAGCCTGGGAAACCCGCAGGGAGAGTTCTCCTCTGTGCTTTAGGGCGCTGTGAGTTAGAATGGACTCGATGGCCGCGAGCTAGGTCGATTTAAACTCGTGGCGGCCCCGTGTGTTACAAGAACTGCTCCATAGGGGTTTCTTGTCTGTAATCACGATGGAAGCAGGTTGCCAGGCCTGTCTTTGTACCACCACTCGGGACGGGGGGTTGGGAGGTTCAATCCACCATCCCTGGGCGTAGTAACCAAGCACCGACGGCACATATGCCAGCGTTCTATAATTTGTCTAACACGTTGCATTTTGACGACAACTGAAGATAAAAAAAAATCTGGAATTCAATTTCCATCGTTGGTGATGAGCAGGCTGGGAGAATGATTCTTGGCAGCCTCTTAACTGCTCATGATAATTACTAATAATGATGGTAACAAAGTAATTAGCAGTGTGTCATGTTGTGATATACAATGTGTTACATTATAAACACATTGTAACATGTTACCATGCAGTTGTGTGGTTTTGTTTAGCAGGCTGATTAGTTGAAGACCTCCTACCCCGTGACTTGAATGGCTTAGCTTAGAGCGGTGCCATCAGCATGGATGCACCCCGAGAAAGAACTACCTTGTAGGTCCCTGGGAAGGAAATTGGATACAGGTGAGCGCCCGCAATAATGACTCGCAGAGGGCTGATGACTCACTGTGGTGGCCTCTGGCCTTTACATTCAGCTTCATCACTAAGGCAGACGAGAGCTTCTCTTTCCTTCAAAACCACCATGGTTTGGGCACGTTCTAGCCACAGAGCATTTTAATCTGAAACTTGAAACACGACCTTCCCAGCCCTTCCTGCCACACAGATCTGCGTCGACAATGGAAGTGAAGTAATAGGAAGTTACTTGGGGGTGGCTGTTGGTTGCCATCCTGCTGATTCCATTGGGCGGGGTGGGGGGGTGCGGTCCTGGTGTAAGTGGTAACAGCAGGAAGGATCTGACCATAGGCCTTTCAGAAAGTCATGCAGTAGGTCTAGTGCAGTGGTTCTCAACCTTCCTAAGGACATGACCCTTTAATACAGTTCCTCATGTTGTGGTGACCCCCAACCATAACATTATCTTAGTTGCTACTTCATCACTGTCATTTTGCTACTGTTAGAATCATAATGTAAACATCTGAGATTTATACAGTAGCTCCTATCTACATAGTCGCTGCTCTCTACACATGTGTGACTGGTTCCCATAAGTACATTATGGTGCCAACCCTGTCACATACGTCTGTATTTGTACGGATGTATGTGACGGGGTTGACACAATGATATCGTCATGCCAGGTCCTTGTATGTGGGCGTATCTGCATGTGAGTGGACCCGCCTGGAGATGGTGGGTTGTCTTGGTTCCTAAGGCCATAAGAAATATTGTTAGTTTATAAATTAAATTAATTTGATTGTTATAAAGTAACTATATTTAAAAAATATAGTTAAAATTATTTTAATTTTAATCCTATATTTGTTTCTAAATAATAACAATACTAAATTGTATTATTTTTCTGTGAATTTGCCATAACATAAGTTGTGTCACTTTCAAGGCTGGCATTAGACTTTTTGTCGCCACTATAAAATATAAATAATGTGAGTACCATCTGCTAAATTCAAGAAAATGTATGTATTTATGAAATAAATATATAAATTACTGACCTAAATTATCTAACTGATTTGTTGACATCACTTGTTTAACTAGCACTAGCACGCAGTAAGATGTCTATCGTCTGAGAGACAGTTACAAAATGTTTTCGTCGTTGCCAATGCCAAAAAAAATGCCATTGTTCATTAAGTCCAAACAATGGTGGTCGAATTTTAACAACTGATCAACAATGCGAACTCTGATAAGCAGTTCTGGATGATCGGTTCTCAACAATTATTTGGTATTATTAATGTTTAACATTGTAAAATTAAAAATCATATAAAACTCATATCCTGGCGAAATAGCCACATGGCAGTCGAAAACCGTATATTCCCTTCTCGTTCTCCCGCCGTTCCCTAGCTTGTCGTGCATTCTTTCCCAAAATTGGGACTTTTCTCAAACGCCGCGGGACACATTGTTGGGAAGCTGGACGGGTGGTCACCCCTGGAACAAAGCTGGGAGGGTCAGAAAGGAGGAGTGGAGACAGCAAGGGGGTTGGGGGCGTAGGAGGGGCCACAGAAAGCTGGGACATGACCAGTTACTGACTCTGAGCTCACATCTGCTCTGGAAATCTTACCCAGGTCATCGTAAAAGGTCAACAGCAACAACACCATGGCGGCCTCTGATGATCTGAGTCAAAGGCGGGGATGGATTTTATTCAACGGGAAGACTGGGGTCAAGGGAGTGGGGTATTTAAGGGAGGATGAAGTCTTCCTTTTTTTGGCACTACAAAGAGTTTTTATTTCTAATTGATTACCATTACGTTCATAACAAGTAACAGGTCTTACACGCTCATGTCTGTTCATCTCTCTAGAGGAGTGCAGGTATTCCTGGCTTTTCCAAAGTCCGAGTTCTGCCGCTTAGCGTTTCTGAAAGGCCTCCATCGGTGTCTGCTTTCGCTCACCGGAAGAAACCACCAGGATCTTGACCCTGATGGAAAGACGCGAAGAGTAAAACTAGCTTTCGGCGTTTCACAGTGTGCACCCCAAACAGCACAGTGGCCGCACTGAGTTCCTTGCCTGGGGGACCCTCCCTCAGTATCAGCTCGGCTTCAGGCTGGCAGTTTGGAACCATGTCTGTGGACACCGGTTCTCAGTGCTGTGTTTTGTTTTGTGTGTTATTTGGTATGACTTGATGGGCTTCTTTTCTGGAAAGCTCAAGAACATTTCCCATTTAAATTAATGCCAAATTCTCCTTTTACAAAAACTTTCACGGCCAAGCTCTACTTTCTTTAAGATAGCAGGGCACACCGGTGTCCCGTTGTTCTAACCCTTAAACACAAAGGATTGTTTCAAGGCTGCCTGCTGGCTCTACAGGTCAAAAAATAGCGAGTCACTCTGCCTTTTTCATCGATAAAGCCCCTGACCTTCAAAGACAGTGTTAGGGAAACATTTAACCCATTTCTTTCTGCTGATTCAGCTAACGAGCATAGGAAAGCCTTGTATCCCATAAAATTCTTAAGAAACACGAGGTAAAAAGATGAGCTCTTTGGATACACTCAAAGTCCACACAAAGAACTTGGCTGGCTACTCTGCAAAGAGAGAAGGCAGCTACTCTGTAATCTACAGAAATCATTCAAAGCCTCTTTGCCAGAATAAGACTCTTAACGCTATTGAAGCTTCTTGATCCATGTGAGGCAACTAAGGCCCACAGCCCGGAACATGAAAAGTCCGTCCTCCCTGTCTGCCAGTGCAGACTTCTGGGCAGATGGAGCTCAGGAGGGTGTCCTGGTGTCAGCACCTCATAAAAGTGTTGCTGGAAGGGATTGCTGAGAAGGGGTCACCCCCGGTTCTGATTCTAAGGGAGGCTCTTCCTTTATGACTCTGGACTCCTGGCTTTGTGTGGTATTCAAGGTAAAATTCAAGAACTTTAAAATGAAAAATTCTGTAGTATTTGTAAAATTTACCGCACTCATGAAACACATAGGGAGGGGTCTTTAGTAAATCCCAGTTCTCCTTTAGGAGGTCTGGCGGGTAGAGAGGATGGAGAGTTCATCTTTTTAACATTAATTTTAGGGGAAGATACAATTGACCAGAAAGACCAGCCACTGGTGTGGCAAAGCCCCTGGTGAGTTTCTGGAATCTTTTCATCTGGTTATCATCTTAACATCGTTCTCCCCGAATCAGGTGGCCTTTAAAGAACGGGTGCTATTTGAATCATTGTTGAGTAATGAGAGGGCATGCGGAGATCTCAGGGGCGCAGGGAAGGGAGACGGTAGGCAGAGGGAGGAGAAGAACAGTGGTGTTCAGCATGTGCCTCCAAACGCGTGCTTTCTACTCCCGTCAGCTGGGGCTGGTGGCTCAGCGGCAGGAGGCTCCTTTCCAAGCACAGCCACCCCCCATCTGTCAGGGGAGGCTTGGGCGTTGCTTGAATGGGTCTCAGGGGCGTTTACAGCTAGGGAGAAAGAGCTGACAATCATTTCCTGAAAATCAGCCAATGCACACTCTATGACTTTCAGCGATCTGATCCCCAACCAATCATGGGCAGGGTGCCCCATGACATTTTACAAAGTGTGAATGGCCTGCATCCTGTGCCTTCTAGATGAATGAGCTAACAAGACTGCCATGTAACCAGCCCCCATAGTAATAAAGCCTTATCAGGACGAACAGATGTTTTTACAGGCAGAAGGTGTGTGTGGGGAGAGGGAGGGGCATAGCATCAAAGGAATTGTCTAAATTTAATTTTAGCTGACCTAGTCAAGGCTACGTGATGGAAAGGAAATGTCATCTCCCAGAATTTTCCTGTCCTTGGAATCTCACCGTCATCCCAAGAGCCTTGAATGTAAAAATACAACAAAAAAAAAAAACAAAACCAATGGGCCTTTTGATTCAAGAAACATATTTACGTTTGTCATTTCTTTCTCTTTTCCAGCAAGCAACTGGCCGAAGTTTTGGTGACAAGGATTTTCGGACAGGGCTTGAGAATGGAATCCTTCTGTGCGAGTAAGTAGAGCCTGCGCTCAATTGTTCTTACACACACACACACACACACACACACACACACACACACACACACACACACACCCTTTGTGGATGTATCTACAGTTTGAATTTGGAACTGGGCTGGCAATGCAGGTAGGAGAGGGCATCCTGGCAGAAGGGGATGGTGAAGACAGTGGCAGCTTCCAAATCGACACAGAAGATTCAGACATTGACCTAGGCCACTTCTGCTGTCGAGAAGCGTGGGTCCAGGAATTTGCAACGACATGGACTGGATCTTATCGAAAATCGCTTCTTCATCTCACAGACCCAAAGCTGCGTGTGGCACCTGAGAGCAGTGTTCGAGTTTACCTGCACATCTTACAGGCTTCCCATCAGGCAACTTCACGCATGTCGTGTGAATCTGTTTTGACCTACGCTGTTGGCAAAATTCACGCTGGGACCGCAACTCCAGTGCTGACATGTTCTTGTCTTGATGCCGGGTTTGTCGCACAGCATTCTGTTGTGACAGCAAGTCCCAGGGTTTCCGGTGATGTGGCCCCAATTACAAAATAAGTTGTGGGCAGCTTTAATACTTGGAGAGGGTGGGCATCATCTTCACCCCAGGGTTTCAACGTTCAGATTTATGTAAAAGGTTCTGTAGTTTGGGTCAGAAACATACCTACCTTGAATTCCTACACATTAAATCTAGTGGATTTTGGCCCATTGTGTTCACACGCATAACTTGCATCCTGATCAGGCACAACAATAAAGGGTCAGCAGTTCAAACCTACCAGCAGTTCCTCAGAAGACAGACGAGGCTTTCAGTTCATGTAAAGAATTATAGAATTCCACAGGGGCAGTTCTACCCGGTGCTATGCGGTCACGGTGAGTTGGCTTGACCCTGTGCAGTGGTTTGGGTTGAGTTTGGTACAGTCAATTACTCTTCTCTCTATTGCCATGGATTTTAGTTCAGTTTAGTTTTCCTTCTTGTTCTTGGACTTTCTCGCTGCCATTGACTTGATTCCGACTCACAGTGGCCTTACAGGCCAGGGGAAATAGGGTTTCTGGGACTGTATCTCTTTCTCCCATGGACCGACAGATGGTTTTGAACTGTGGATCCTGCCGTCAGCTTCCCAGCGACTAGCCACTGCATTACCAGGGTCTCCTTGCCTTATGCAATGGAATTGCACAGAAGGGACTCTTGTGTCTGACATCTTTCTCTCGTTTGGGGCCCACTTGGGGCATCTTTTTCTCTTTGGGGACTACTGATAGAGCATGGGTTTGGGAGACTGGGTGCTGACCACGTAAGCTCTGGCCTCACCTGTACGAGTGCTCCGCCATTAAAGAAGTCATTTGACCTCCTTGAGTCCGGTCCTGTTCCCCCCCCCCCCGCCCCCGCTCTAAAATGATAGCCTAAAAATGTACAGCTCTACCCATTTCATAGGCTTTTCAGGAATTTCAGCAGGACCAAGTGGATCAGGTGTTTAAGAGCTATGCACACAGTGCTGCCCATGCCGGATGGCACAGGGTCGGGCAGCACTTCATCCTGTTATACAGTCAGAACTGGCGGCACGACACCTAACAACAGCGGCAGTCTACAAACACTGGCTATTTTGCAGGACTTCTCAACAGAGTCCATGTCAGCATCATTTTCTTCTCTCCCCCCAACGCCCCCCCCCCCAACCCGGCAGCTTTCCTTTTCTTTGGAGGAACATCTGCATCCACTGGATGTCCTTTGCAGACTCCTTCCTTAGCGGTCTCCCCCTGTACTCGTTCATTTCTTCTTTCACCTCCTCTTCTCCCTTTGTTAAATCCATCTCTTCGATGAACTGCATATTAATTGAGCACCTCCGCAGAGATAAGCCTAGAAAGACTCCAAGCCCTTCTCTGTTCTAATGGTGACTAGTTGCTGCCCCTTCAATTCCAGCTCCTGGTGACCCCATGGGTCAGAGCAGAAACCCAAGAGTCTTCAATGGTCAACATTCCAGAAGTGGATTCTCAGGCCTTTCTTCTGAGGCCCCTCTAGGTGAATTCAAACCTTCTGTTAGCATCTGAACATGCTAATTGCTAGTACCACACCGGGACACCATCCCTTCTGTTGTTTTCATTGTTGGCGTGCCTACAAATCAGTTCTGACTCACAGAGAGCCAGTGCATAATAGAACAAAGCACTCTGGGTCCCACACCCGCCTCACAATCATTGCAAAACTTGAGCCCATTGGTGCAGACTCCATGTCAGGCCATCTCCTTGAGGGTGTCCCTCTTTTTGGCTGACCCACTACTTTACCAACCAAGACGTCCTTCACCAGGGACAGGTCTTTCCTGATAACATGCTCAAAGCATATACAGTATGCCTTGCTATCTCATTTCTAAGGAGCATTCTGGATGTTTTTCTTCCAACACCTATTTGTTTGTTGTGTGGCACTTTCAATATTCTTCACTAACATCATAATTCAAATGTATGTTGTTTGCTTTCTTGACTGCTGCTTCCATGATGTTGATTAAGGATCCAAGTAGAGAGAAAGCCTTGACCACTTCAACCTGGTCATGATGTTTTCTGTGGTCCAGTTGCAAGGATTTTTGTTTTCTCCTGCAGTGTTTGCTTTCCCGGTGATGAGCCCTCTCTGACAGACAGAGGAGCTCTGGCTCTCTTAGCAGACTAGCCAGAAGCTGCTCTAATGGATGAGTCTTTCATATTCATTATTCTTCACCTCAGGAGTCCTGGTGGCCCTGTGGTTTGGGCAGTGGGCCGCTGTGTAAGAGGCTGCCAATTCAGACCTAACAGCTTCTCCAGGCAGATGAGGCGGTCGGCCACTGTAAAGACGTACAGCCTTGGGAACCCTTTGGAGGCTTGCTAAGAGTTGGAATTGACTCGATGGCAGGGATTTTCATTTCCTATTGGATTCCTGAGATTCTTATAGGCATCCATCTCTCCATTCCATTTCTGTAAATCAATCTGTCTGGAGTAATAACACCTACATGACTTTCATTAGGCTCATCTGTAGCCAAGACTTGGAACCTAGAGGCAGTGACACACATATAGCGTGTTGCTGACCATGTTGAGTTGAAGTATGGTGACTCCCTGTGTGTGCAGAGTGGAGGGGTGGCGCACACACAGGTCTTGCCCAGCCATATTCAAGGTCAGGGCTGCCCAGTGGTACAGAGGTGGGTCTGAGCTACCAGCCAGGAAATGATGGAATGAGATGGAGGCAGAGATCATAGGGAAGGGCAGCCTCATATACATACGTCACGGGCCCTGCTGAGTTTGGAAGCAGGTCACCACAGAAGACACAGTCAGCTATCGCTGTGTGGGTAGATAGGACACAACCCTACACAAATATTAGAAGTGTATGGTTGGAAGTAATAGAGATGTACATTCTCATAGTTCAGGAGGCTAGAGTTTGGAATTCAGGGCAGGGGTTGGGGGTGGGCTGGGAGGTCCCAGTTCAGCTTCTTGTGGCCCCAGCCATCCTTGGCATTCCTAGACTTTTAGTTGTAGCGGTTAATTGTGTCCATCTTCATGTGGCATCTTCCTCCTCTAAGGCCGTGTCTACTCCGATCTTCTTATGACTCAGAAGTGATGACTTTGAGGATCTACCATCCACTGAAAGTGACATAGGAACACTAGCACTCCCTATCCCAACAGGCCCACATCCACAGGCGCACGAGCAGGGTTTTGCTAGCTATTTGGGGGGAGGGATTAGATGTAGTTCAATGGGGATGTGGACTGATGGCAGGGTCCCCAAGGCAGAGCACTCAGTAGAGCCTCAGCCCTGGAACTAGAAAAGTGACCTGACCCCGACATTGAACCTCACAGATTTTAGCTCCCCGGCTCAGGTGAGCAATGGCTGAATGTCTAAGGCCATGCTGCTCTCTCGACACAGAGGTCGTTGTGAAGGTTCTGGTAACTCAGGAGGTTTTTTTCTCTCATAGCCACCACTTCTGTAACCACCTGTAGATAACCCCTCTCCATTTTCAGAATTGGAAAATGAGTCAGTTTTATATGACATGTTAATGTTGTATACAGCCCTCTTTTTAAAAAAGCATGTGGAACTTTCCATCTTGGTCATGTTCAAAGTGGAAGTCTGGCCCTTGTCTTGGAAGCGTATCAGGACCCCAGGAGACAGATACAAAGCTGTCACTGGTGCATTTGTTCCTTTGTTCAACCCAGTTCATATGTTTTTGTCTGAGTCAGATCAGTCTTAAATGTTAGTTGCAGCTGTGCAGAGACACCACGCTCTTTGTTCGTGAGCTATGACTGCGTTCTGTAAGTGCCTCTGTGGGCAGGGATGGGGAGAGCAGGGGCGGAATCGCATCATCCTCGTGAAACAGCAGGACGCCTTCTGGCTGGGCATGGAGACTGGCTTTCTTCTTCCCACCCTGGTTCCAAACGTATCTTTGGTCTCTAAAGTGCAATGCCTATGTCACATCGGACAGAGGGAGAAACAGGAAGGTTATTAGCTTGGCTAGGGTCCTACCCGGTGGGGCTTTCAGGTCAGCATTAGCCTGCTAACCACCAGGTCAGCGGTTGAAACCCACCAGCACCCCTGAGGGAGAAAGATGAGACTGTCTGCTCCCATAATAATAGGCAGCCTCAGAAACCCAGGCTGTGCATAGGAAGTGAGTTGACACCAGTGGGGAGGGCCAGAGAGCTCAACGGAGTGACATCAAAGCAGCCTGTTTCCTTAGCTATTGCTCTTTACCACAGAACCGTGTGTGGAATTGGGGTTTTGCTAGGCTGGGTGATGCCTGGTGGTGTAGTGGCTACACATTGGGCTGTGATCCTCATGGCTGGCAGTTCAAAACCACCAGCAACTCCACAAGAGAAAGACTGGGTTTTCTATTCCGTAAACAGTTACCATCTCAGAAACCCACCGGGGTCTCTGTGAGTCTGCCCTGAGCTTGGTTTGGGTTTGAAGTCATGCTTGGAAATCTGGGACAGCAGGAGAAAGGCGAGGCGAAGGCTGCACCTTGGCATGAGGCGGGGTCTCAGGGGCCAGAGGAGGGCCTGTCTGGGACTCATGGGTCTGAGGACATGCGAGCATCCAGGGACCTGAAGTCAAAAGCAGGAGAGCAAGGGAGTTGTGAGTGTGGGAGGCTGGGGGGACCTAGGAGTCTACCCTTGGTCCTAGGGCCATTCAAACTCGATGGAACCCAAGAAGCAAGGGCACCTGGACAAAAGGCTACAGAGATGGGCCAGAGAGACTTGATACCGCTAACTTTCCTTTAAGACAGGAATTGAGTAGCATCAGTCACCCTGGGAGATCACATTGTTCACGTGGGATGTACACGACCCATGGCTCTGTGTGTCCAACTGCGCACGGTTAAACACATGCCTGCATCCCTCACAGTCACACTGTCCTTGTGGCTGTGGTGCTGGCAGGTCTCTTTGGGACCCACAGCAGCCGTGGGGGAGAGAACAACAGGCCCACGGCGGGGTTCCAGCCTGCAGCCTCTACAGGAGCACGTCACCAGGCCTTCTGTGTTGCTGCTTGTGGGGAGGGGATTCAGACCCCCCTCCGTTAACTGCTGGATCACCAGGGCACTTCACTCACAGTGGGAGCAAGTTTAGAGTGCACGTGCCGAAGAGAAGGATGCTGCATGTGCGCTTGCTGTCGTCGTAGTCCTCATCCTCATCCTCATCTCTATGGCTTTGTTAACGTTTTAGAGATTAACTGTTCAACTGGTGTGGGCCTTCTGCTAAGCTGAGAAGCAAAGGAAAGACAATTTTAAAAACATGCCTGTTGACCTGACCACAAGTGAAGCATGGTGGTACAGTTTTAAAACACTGCTGCACACACACACACATACACACACATATACACACACACACATACACACTCACATACACACACATACACATACATACACGCACATGCACATACACACACACATACACTAACATGCAACAACAAAAGAATCCGTGTTGGCCTCCAACCTCAAAGGAATCCCTGTTGGCCTCCAACCAAGCTGATTCCAACTCGGGGCGAGGAGCCTGTAGGCCAGGGAACTGCCCAGAGGGCTTCTGAGACTGTAGATCTTTGTGGGGGTAGAAAGTTTCGTCTTTCTCCTGCAGAGCTGGCTGGTAACTTCAAACTGCTGACCTTGTACTTAGCAGCCCTGCCACCAGGGCTCCTTCTGTGGGGTCTCCAAAGCCTACAATGTCCACTACTTGGCTCTTTCCTGAAGACATTGGCCAACCCTTGTGAGGTAGTTAGTTTATTGTGCCAACCTGGCCGATAAACACATGTGGGGTTAATTGAAGGGTGGAGGGATAAATGGCTCAGTGAGTCTCGCCTTTCTAGTTCTCAGGTCTCTTGCTTTCTGATGGGTGGACCAGGGTGCAGCTGCCTTAGCCTGTTCCCTGCTTTAGCTGGCAATGATCACCTCCTGCAAGACATCCCCAAGGAGAAGCCACATGGACCTACCTCAATGCAGCCCTGGGTGCTGGAGAAACCGTGTGGAGACCCCTGCCAGCACTGAGATGCTTACACATTCACTGACTTGGCTTTCTTCCTGTAGTCGGCATCATTGCGTCTGTTTTGTGAGATGGAGGAGGACTTTGTGGATTGGTGTTGAACATATGGGTTAATGTTGGACTTGTGGGCTTGGGCAGCACTGGGTTGGGATGTTTTCTTGATGCACACTTAACCTTTATCTAAAATTCTCTGTTATACATGCGTTTCTGTGGGTTTGTGTCTCTAAAGTACCCAGGCTAACACACCCTGGTTGGTCGCTATGACTATGACTCTTTATTTTTCCTGAACCAACTTAAAATACAATGCAGATATCCTGGCACTCAGCTTCTAAATGCGTCCACAGGTCTCTAAGAACAGAGATGGTCTTCTACATTACCCCAAAGACATAGCGTGTGGTAAGGCTTAATGTACAAGCATCACGTGGTGTTTTGAGCCTCAGTCTCCTCAAACCTGAAACTTTTCATCCAGCCTGTTGGGTTTTTTATGACACAAACCTGTTTGCAAAGCCCAGGACTGTTACTCTGTGGGATAGTCTCTGTTTTAGATTTCTCTCATTGTTTCTTCATGCTTCGCTCTGGGTAGGCAGTTTGGGTTACTGTACTACAGAGTGGGAGCTGTGACTTCCTTGTTGTGTTTCCTAATGTCACTGGCCCCATTGTTGGCCATAAGAATGCTGATCCCTTGGGGAGGTCGTGTCCTAAGATCTATGCATACGTTAATGTTACTCATATCGCTAGGAGGTACTCAGTGACTGGGGATTGCTTTATACCCCAACAGCTTTCCCTTTGCGGGTTTAGGACCCATTGCTGGTACTTTCTGAATCAGTCATTGCATTGGTGATTGGAACAGGGTTGGGGATGATCCGAATCTATTCTGTTCTCTCACTTCTATTTCTTTCCCCCCCGTGAACCGGTAGAGCGGTGTGAATGAGCAAGAGCACGCTCCTGGCTTGCCTACCTGACCATCGACGGTGAGAACATCAAGAAGTCTTCAGTAGTTCCAACCTTAGTCTTTTCACCAGAGCTATGGAAAGCTGTATTTCTATTCATGAACTTAAGCTGGCCTCTGTTGGCATGGTAGTTCCTCCCTTATGCGCATTTCTTGACATGTAAAAGCAAGAAAGGACAAGTGTTCCAGGGAGATGTCTTTGATCGCCTGGAGCTCCTTCTGGAAGATGAGTGGACCCAATGACCTTGTCCTCTCTTCTCCTTGCCTCCTGCCTCCTGGGGTCATTCTTGAGCAGGAAAGGGGCTTCTTTGCATTTTCCTTTCTAAGAGCCAAAGGAAATTAATTGAGAAAAAAAAGTCAACTTTTCCCCACAGAGAAGGCATACTGACTAATTTATAGAAAACAAATTAGTTCCACTGTGCTGATCTTGTTTTAGATCCAGAGTGAAGTTGACATCTGCTACCTTTCTTTACCTTTTCAAAGTCCTCCTTTTTTACTGAGATGCAGAGATAAGGGAAGGAATGTTAAGTCCTCTGTCTTTAAAGACTGTTTTCTTTCTTTGTTTGGTTTTTGCTTTGGGGGTGGGGCCGTGAGAGCTTGTGTAGTTGCCAGTGATGTAAATGCTATCATCTGAGTGAAGGGAGAGCTGCCTGATTAATGTCACTGAGAAGCACAGGGGTGAATCACATCACGCACACCCGTCAATCAGCACACCTGTACCCTCGTGCTGGAACTGGCTCCCTCTCTCTTTCTTGCACCCTGGTGGTGCAATGGTTAAGCACTTGAGGGCTAAGTGCCAGGTGGGCAGTTTGAAGCTACCAGTTTGAAGCTGAAGGAGAAAGACCACACTGTTGTAAAAATCTGTTGTGTGTTATTGTTAGGTGCCATAGCACTGACTCTGATGCATAGCAACCGGTGTACTGCAGAATGAAACACTGCCTGGTCCCAAGGCATCCTTACGGTCGTTCTGTTTGAGGCCATCCCTGCAGCCACTGGGTCAATCTCCTTTGTCGCTGTCCTCCTCTTTTTCTGCGGATCTTCTACTTTATCAGGCATAACGTCCTTTTCCAGGGACTGGTCTCTTCTGATACCACAGCTGAAGTATGTGAGACAGTCTCACCTCCCGGCTTCTAAAGCCTTATGGGGGTTGCTCCATCACACGAGGTCACTACATGTCAAAACCCAACTCACTGGCACCTAACCCAAACAACATCTATCTCTTGGCTCTTTTTCTCTCTTGACTTTGTCCTTGGGTAAATTCGTCCTAAGTGGCCATTAGCTTCCAGATGACATGCCAGTTTTTGCAATCCCAATGGGGAAAAGCGATATTCTTTCAAGTAATTCCAGCAAAAGTCCTGGGGCCTGCTCATCAATGACCTCAACTCGGTCTGTGCCCTTCTTGGCACTACCCTGATTTGGCCGAGTCTGGGTTTGTGCTTGCTCAGAGCCAGGAAGTAGAGTCAGCACTCTCCCCACTGCCCAACCCACATACTGCTCCACTAGCTTGGACAGGAGGGAGGAAAGCTCCTCAGAGAGCCGAGCAGGACGGAGAGGGAAAGGCTACAAGGGCTCAGGGGTCCCACAGATGCCTCAGGAACTCCTGTATCCCATCAGAACACTGGCTCTCTAGAGGCTCTGGCAAAGAAAGGGGACACTGAAGACTAGACTGCAGGTTATGTTAGGCTCCCTTGTGACCTGGGGTAGACTTCCGGAGGGAAAACCCAAGCGAGAGGCTGGAGAGGACCAATGCTTCCAGACCCTCCCTGCCAAGAGTCCATGCCATTGACACTCTCCTCGTTAAATCTCTGAGCGAATCACCCTGATTCGATGGAATCCCTCAATAACCCATTCCTTGGGATCGCCAGAGCAAACTCTCTCAGAGTTCCTGGTACCAAGCACTCGGGCCGAGGCTGCCAGGGGACGCAGTGTCCACACCCCTCTGCTGTTGGCGCTCCTCTAGTCTTGCTTTTTTGTGACCCTGGGAGCTGACTGCTGCTGACAGCTCTTCCGCTGAACCCTAGATGGGCACTTCTGTGTGCGTTCTGCCCACTTGCTTTAAAAAAAAAAATACAAACTCACTGTCATCGAGTCCATTCCAACTCACAGTGACTCTATAGAGCCTGGTCGATGACCCAAGGGTTTCTGAGGCTGCAAATCTTGGCAGGAGCAAAAAATCTCATCTTTCCCCCTATTGAATGGCGTGCGTGGTGCTTTATGCCCTGGCGGTGGGACGGAGGCCTCGGAGTTGATCTCAGTAGGTTTCTCCAGCTGACCGTCTGCCGCCACCCAGACTGGACCTTTCCAGCTCTATCTCTGCCCACCGTTTTCTTCCAGGGGTTGGG
The DNA here is from genome assembly GCF_050624435.1 of Tenrec ecaudatus. Taxonomy (NCBI): domain Eukaryota; kingdom Metazoa; phylum Chordata; class Mammalia; order Afrosoricida; family Tenrecidae; genus Tenrec; species Tenrec ecaudatus. The sequence goes on along the minus strand of NC_134532.1, from coordinate 180,626,125 downwards.
GGTCAATATTTCTTTCCTTGGTATCAATCTTGGCAGCTCTTTTACCTGAGTTTCCTAAAATTCCTTCACCTTCTTGGTCCAGGAGGTCTAGTGGGTCCTCAGCTGATGAGACCCTCGGGATACTCCGCCCACCTCCTGGAGCCCCCTCAGAGAGTGTACAATATGAAGGACCCCCGTGTCTCTTCCAGGGTACGACTGGCTTTGTACGAACCATTTCTCACTGCTTCTCAACAGTGCTGCTCTTTGCAGGACGTTATCCCTCCTTGGCCTCTGTTTACCACAAGCGACACTGTCTCCCCGGCTTGGGAACAGCCCCAAGCTCGCCTTTACACTTTCAAATGTTCTCGCAAAGCTTGTACACAGATCCCCCCCACCCCCACCCAGGCCTTTCTATCACCACCCTGGGGATGAACTTGCCCAAGGACGGGGATAGGAAGACGTCAGCGTATGATTTCATTGACTGCCGCGCTCCCCTTTGGGCAGGCATGCTCTTCTTGCTTCTGTGTGGTTTGATTTCTCCTCTTCCCCCCATCCTTCTCTCCCTTTCACTCCCCAGAGACACATATTTAATAAAAGCCACGTCAAATCATCTTAGGAAGGGGGAGAGAGGAGCCTTTGTTTGACTCTTATGAAAATGTGGTGTGAGTTGACCAACTACAGCCACATCACGCCACCCCGGGCAGTCCAGTCAAGGAGATGGACCAGATCCTTGATTTGCATCCTGGGTGCCCTTAGGAAAGTGACCTCATCTGTCTGTGGCCCAGGTTACGGATCTATATGGATTAGGACAATAGTGCCTAATCCATAAGTTTCTACGAGGACACAATGAATGAATCTGACATATAAAAAATGTTGTTTTCCGGTGTTTGGAGTATAGCAGGCCCTGGAACGTGAATGCCCCTGCCCCCATCTCTGAAATAGAGGAACCTCCTTGGTGATGTCTCCCAGGCGGGAGACCCGGGTTCGAATCCCAGCCAGTGGACCTCACGTGCACCTACCACTTGCCTACCAGTGGAGGCTGTGCACTGCTCTGACGTCACACAGATCTCACTGGCCCTTCCCGACTAACACAGACCGAGAAGAAAGGCCCAAGGAGCCACTTCCAACATCCAGCCAGCCGATCACCGTGGTCCTGTCAGCCACCAGTCATGGGAATGGTGCTGGTCCCGGAGGGCTTCGGGCTGTCGGGGATAGAGCTGCATGAGCCGGAGCCAACGCGTTGGCAGCGAGCAGCAGTGACCTCATAAGGGCGCTGGGAGGACTCCCATGAGCACGTACAGGAAAGCGTCCAGCAATGTCTGGCCCGCCTGGCCCTCTGTGCCACTAGCTGTTCTCATTATTGTGCTTGGGACGGGACCAGCAGTGAGTGAAGGCTATGGCAAGGTCCCGTCAATGTGTCCCTGTGTGCCCCTCCGCTCTCTCCCCGGGCCTGCCAACGAGCCACAGGGCGAGCGAACCTGGGTTTTCCTTCCCAGCTTCTCTTGGGGAGCTGCTGGTCCAGCACTGGGCCGGGCAGCTTGGGTGCTTCACAAGCCCCATTGTCTGAGAAGTACAGAGTTGACTGACAGGGCTTGAGGTCAACCGTGATGGTTTTGAAAACCCAAACCTTGCCCTCTGTGGTGATGTCATTTCCTCTTGCTCCCCCCACAACATGCGTCAAGCCGGTGGTGGTTTTGCCCAATCCCCCACCCCCCATGAAGCTGTTTGGAACTTCTCCAGACAGGGTTAGCAGGTTCCCCTTCAGTGCCTGGACCCCCTCTGCTCCAGCACTTGCCCCTTGCTCTATCTCTGCCCCATGCTTGCTCCCTGACTAAGAGCAAACACTCCTGGAAGAGGCTTTGTCCATATCTCTGTATTGTCTGCGCTGCATCCTGGCCTGGCACATAGACCCAAAACACCAGCCCGGCGGCACCATCTCGGTGATTCCAGGTAATGTAATGACACCATATGCCACCCTGCTGGGTGGCTTCAAACTGCTCACCTTTAGCTTAGCAACTCAGCACACCCTTTGTGCCACTCAGCGACTTGGCACATGATGATAGGCCTGGTATAAATGCATGTTGAATAAATTGAGACCCAGCAATAAGATTCCAGTGGAGTCTTAGTGGTTAAAATGGTTTAACCTGTGAACCACAAGGCCAGCTGTTCAAATCCCCCAGCTGCTCAGTGAGAAGCATGAGGCTGACCGCTGCAGTAAAGATTTACAGGCTCAGGTTATATAATGTCCTGTAGGGTTGCTATGAATCAGACCTAGATGATTTCTATCTAGATTGCCTGGTCATCCAGGACTCCTTTTAATTTCCTTCCCAATTTTAGCTGGCATAGTCAATGTGATTCCCACTGTACCCAACCTCCCTCCACCCACCCACCCCAACACGATTGTATATGAAGAGCAGATTCATCCCTGAAGACAGAGAACCTAACGGTATCAGCGGATACCGGCAGGTGCTTTCTGGAAGTGTAAGACTCTCCATGGCAGCTTCTTGCTTCCTGGGAGCCGTGGCAGGTTTGGGTTTGGAGACGCATTCTCATGGAGTACAAAGTCTGAGTGGGTTAGTCTGCAAATAAGTGACCAATAAAGAATGTCTTAGTGGATTTTTGTCTCAGTTCTTATGTGGCTGGAATAATTCGCTGAAGATAAGAAATCTGTTGGCAAACCCTTGTTTACATCACTGCTGATGAATGAGCTGCTTGTTCTGAGAAGGAGGGCTTGTCTTGGATTCTTGTCGTGGCTGCAGCGTGAGATGCAGTGTGCCCCAGACACGGCCTACTCTTCCTGGATGGGTTGGGAATTGATGGGGCAGCTGGTCACATGGCAGACTGGCTGGTATTGACGGTGCACAGCACAGCACCAGATTGAGCTCTAGGGGACATCAAGAAGAAATGTAAAGCATGGCCCCTGATTCAGAAGAGCTGTATAATATGGATGGGGATTGAACACACACACACACACACACACACACACACACACACACACAGCAGTTCAGTTACAGTGTAAAACAGTGGCGAGTCAATGCACACATGACTAAGACTTGATCCCCAGAGAGGCTAAACCAGGGGAGATTTCTGTGGATTGGGAAGCAAATTATCGGGGAGTTGTTACACCAACTGAAATTTACTAAAGAGGTGAATGTTGCTGCTTGGTGCCATCAAGTTGGCTCCAACTCACAGCGACCCGATGCATCACAGAACGACACACCGCCCGAACCTGTGCCATCCTCAGAGTGGGGGCCATGTTGCAGCCACTGAGTCAGTCCGTCTCCTTGAGGACCTTCATCTTTTTTGCTGCCCAAGAATGATGTTCTTTTCCCGAGTCTGGTTTCTCTTGACAACATCCAAAGCACCGAGACACAGTCTCACTATCGTCACGTCGAAGGAGCATCTGGTTGTCCTTCTTCCAAGGCACATTTGTTTGTTCAAAGGGCAGTCCATGCTACTTTCAATAGTCTTTGCCAACACTGGACTTCACATGTGGGAAAGAACGGGGCACATTGTTGTTGTTGTTGTTTTCAGGCACCATTGACAACTCAATGCATTTGAGATGAGATGATGTGGTTCTGACTCAGTGACCCGATGCCCAACAGACTGAAACACTGTGCCATCCTCACAGTGGTGCTTATGTTTGAGCCCATCATTGGAGCCACTGTGCCAATCCATCTTGTCGGAGGCCTTCCTTTTTCCACTGCCCCTCCACTCTACCAGCATGCTGTCCTTCTCCAGGGACTGGCTTCTCTTGACAACCTTCCCAAGTACACGAGACAAAGTCTCACCATCCTTGCCTCTAAGGAACACACCCACTTGTTTGTCCTTTGCGTACTTTCAATGTTCTTTGCCAGCGCCATAATCCAAACACGTGGATTCTTCTTCGTCTTATTCAGTGTCTGACTTCCACATGTATATGAGGCGATTGAAAATACCGTGGCTTGGGTCAGGAAGGCTTCCAACTTACATCGAGCACCCCACCATTCTTCCTGTCATCTATGGTTACAATCTTGAAGTTGTTTCGTGCCTTTTAGACATCTCTCTGCCCTGCCAGATCCTGTTGATTTCATCAAAATTCTACTTTGATGCAAAGTGGAAACCGTTGCTCCCTCCCAGGACATCTTACACAGGGGCCCCAGGGGGGAGGAGAGGTTCATAGTCAGGAATGAGGATTCTGTTTGACAGACATAGAGAAGATATACTTTTTACAATGAACTTTTTACCGAACTCACTTATTATTGTGATCATGTCCTCTAGTAGCTTGTTCACGATGCAATCCAATGATTAATAGTGAGACCCTGATCAGATCTGAAATCAAATTATGACTCCAAGTTTCCTTGCGGAGATATCTGTTAGAGGCCTTACTGAGGAGGAGATGCTAGCCAGGAAGAAGGGAGAGGAGGTAGAAGTCAGAAGCTCACTTGTTCTAGGCTGAAAGAATAACATTTGAAAGCTCCTCGGGCAGGAAGAAGCTTTGTACATTGGAGGATTCGGAGAAATATTTATATGGCCAACAGTGACAAAAATCCAAACAGACAAAGGGAGTTTGAGAGAGAGATAGAAAGGCTAGAGAGAGCAAGTAGGCAAGGACTGGATCCTGCAAGGCCCCATAAGGATTTTAAAGTTCGATCCTCAGAGAAATGACAGGGTAGAGTGATGAATAGAAGGCCAGAGACAGCTTCAAGACTGCAGTCGCGAAGGACAAGAGGAGGGGTGTCGGGGTGCTTGATGTAAGCTGGAAAAGGTTCTCTCAGCATTTGAGATGATGTGTGATTTGAGTGCCGGCAGGATGAGACTGGCATTCAGACAGCTCACCCACAGAGTTGGTAAGCGTCTGTAGACTGCTGGAGAAAAAGGGCCCGGGTCTTAGGAGTGAGGTGGAAGGTGAAACTGAATTGACTTGGACTGGAGAGCCTTTGCTGGCTCTCAGAATTCAAGCTTGTGGCTTGTCAATCTTTCAGAGGGGAAGCACCTCACAAAAGCGCCGCAGAAGAAGCTGGCCATTTGAAAAGGGCTCCACCATGGCCAGGGTGGGAGAAAGACAAGGTCACAAAATAGCCATGCAGGAGACAGGAGGAAACCCATCAATGTGCTGTGCTGCGCAAGAGCAAGACCTCAAGACAGACTCACCTTACTGGTGCAGGGAGGCACTGGAGACCTCGGTCTGTTACTAGCCATCTCTTGGAACTGCCAGTCCAGTGATCAGAATCCCACATGGTTGTAGGTCTGGCTCACATCATCGCAACAGGCTCCTGCTAGAGACCTCATCTACAATAAGCTATGCTCCTACAATGGTCCCAAACTGCTACAAAAGAAATCGATGAGTCTGAACCAGCAGCTTGTTTGCAGAGTGACCATATGGTTTGTCATTCAAATGGGGAAGCCTGAGAGTGAAAGTGGGACACGGAGCTGATAGGACGTTGGAGTAAGAGGTGAGATCTGGGAAATGGATGAACACTCCAGTCGGTGGCTCCGTATGCAAATCTCTGGGCACCGGTGCTTTTCGGTAGTCACAAACCCACCCCTGTTGGTCCCCACAGCCTACATTGCCCAATTCCCCTTCTGCCAATAGATAAGTAACTTGAAGTGCAAGAATCCATTCTCTCCAACCCTCTAAATCAGTGCTTCTCCACCTTCCTCATGCCGCGACCCTTTCACAGAGTTCCTTATGTTGTGGTGACCCCCAAACCATAAAACTATTTTCTTTGCTACTTCATCACTGTCATTTTGCTGCTGTTAGGAATCAGGCGACCCCTGGGAAAGGGTGATTCAACCCCCCCCCACAAAGGATTGCGACCCACAGGTTGAGAACCCCTGCTCTAAATCCTTACCTAGAGCCCATTTGCTAACTCAGTTGCTTACTCAACTCGAAACAAATCTGGTTCCTTCTGCTGCTGGTCATTTTGGCCTTGATGGGCTGTTAAGAATGTGATCGGCCTTCTGTGTAGGGTTCTCCCTTGTCTCCAGGCCAAATCACAACTGGCCTCACTGACTTGGCCTGTTTCCAGCCTTCTGGCACCAAGACCATTAAGCCGTTAGGTTCAAGTGAGGACATTGTGACCGTCAGTGGAAAGCTGCTTTTTCTTTGAGGCTTGGCCTGGCTTAGGTGGGGACTTGGTCAAGGACCCAGTATCCCCAACAGCCCTCTGTTAGGAACGATGGAAACACATGGAGAGCATGCAAGGCGAATTTGCAGAATTCATGATGAGCTGAATAGACCCCCAGTGTTGTTGCCCTTTAAAAAAAAAAAAAGCCAAACTAAATAAACAGCGCTTGGTTCTTGCTCTAAAGAGGAACTCTCAGCACAGTGAAGGACAGTGTTCCCATTCAAAACGGAACTTCGGCATCAATCCCTGGAGTTCGCTGGGCTGGTGGTGACTCTGGCATAGACTTGTTAATTAGCATGGAAAATCTGCAGACTCATCCATCTTGGTGCATAGTTTGTCCCTTGAACATGATATAACCTGTGTCATGATTCCTTTACTCTTGCCACATAGTGACCTCACTGAGCAATTAAAACATTTGTTTTGGGTGCTTTTAAAAAAAAGTATGAAAATTATTTTCGTTCAGGTTAATTGTGTTTCTCTACTGACATTATTTTAGCCTAATTATCATGCAGAAAGCACTCTCCTCAAAACGTGATGATTTCCTTCACCGTACCAAGCGGTACCCAAGTAAACACCGAACGCTTGTTCCCATAACATCACATGTTTAAGTTGGACACACATATTGCATGTCCATGTGTGCCATCAGAACGGCCAATTGACTTAGATCCAAAACCAAGCTATGAGACATCAGACTGAAATGTTGACTGCTCGTGTGGAAGATGTGAAACTAGCCAGCCTCTTTATTTATCTACTCCCACATGCCAGTAGGGTGGCAGGTGGGATGAGACTCTGTGTAGATTTGGAAGGATTGAGTAGTTCTCCAATGGTGATTCCTTAATAATCCATTTAAAAAAAAACTGTGTATGATGGCCTGTCCGGCTGTGTGGGCTAGCTTCCCACAATGAAGTGTGAAAATGTCCTGCCTGAAGGATGTTGTTTTCCATGTTGCCTTTGGTTCTTCACGGGGGGAGATCTTTTCTCAAATAGCCCACCAAGGCTCTAGTTTCTAAATGATTTCCTTTTAATGCTGCAGAGAAATCGACTTGCCTCTCCAGGTTAAGGGGAAAAGAAAGGCGGATGATAAGAAACTAAAGGTTAAGACTGCCTGGCTGAGGGATGCTCTCTAGGTCTGCCTTCCCTTGAGGCACCATGGACTCTGCTGTTAGATTAACATCCCCCAATCTCTTCCTCGTGCCCAGTGTCCCTGTTCACAAGATGGACACAATTCAAATGCTGGTCATTGGAATGCGACGGCCCTCGTGTGTGAGCAGTTTTTCTGCCTGGCTTGCTTTCACCACCTCCCCCGCATGACCCCGCAGGGTGACCTGCTGTTCTGCGATGCCCTTTGTGCTTTGGCCACCTCTCCGTCTTACTGCATTTGGAGTCCTTGCAGTACATCCGTGGACTCAGTTGTCAAGAAATTAAATGGTGTATTGGGACAATCTACTGGAACATGGTAAAAAGCAAGGTGTCACTTTGAGGACGAATGTGTGCCTGACATCGGAAAGCTGGACAATGTCAACGAAAGACCGAGAAGAATCGATGCATTTGAGGAACACCCAATCCACCGTGGACTGCCATAAGGTCGCACAGATCTGTTAGGAGTAAGGCCAGTTGTGCCTGAGAGGCAAGGGTGATGAGGTTCGTCTGACATACTTTGGACATGTTGCAGGGGTGACCGTCCCTGGAGAGGGGCATATGCTTGGTAAAGTAGAAGGACAGGGGAAAAGAGGAAGGTCCTCAAGGACATGGACTGACACAGCGGCTGCAACAATGCACTCAAACACAGGATGGACAGGTTGTGAGGATGGGGCCGGCGGGCAGCATTTTGCTCTGCGGTACGTAGGGTCAACCTATGAGTTGGAACTGATTGGCCGCCACCTCATAATGACAACTCCAAGCATAGCCTTCATTGGCCACCTCTGGGTCTTCACTTCACTCGGTGGTCCTTCCCTGTCTGTGTCCATCTCTCTAAATCCTCACTCTACACATTGGGCCCCTTTACCTCCATGAAGGTGTGTCCCTCGGGGCTGTTTCACTGGTTCTCTCAGCTCCGTGACTGTCACTACTATGCGTCCTGGGATAGAGATGAGCGTGGAGATTTCAACTAACCTCTCTCTCTCGTTTCTGGTTTGAAAAATATTCTGACTGTGCCCAGAGCAAGTAATGTGTCGCCTGTGTGACACTACCTAGGAGAGGTTTGTGTACACGTCCTGTTAGATTACAAATTCGTTGAAATAGGACCCTGCCTTTGTGGATCTAATCATGTGTGCACATTAGGCCAGGCACAGGGTACATTTTTGGATGGTGCATGGGAAGAAGGAAAATGTTTCCAAAGAACACTTAGGAAATCATTAACTATTTATAACGGATGGATGCCTTGGTATTAAAACCACACTCTGATAGCACAGAGGAGCGGCTGGTAGTTTCAAAGTGATGACCTTGAGGTTGGCAGCCCAATGAGTAACCCACTACGCCACCGTTAGGGCTCCTTAGGGAGAAGGTTCAAAACCCCCAAACCTCAAACTCACTGCCTTGAGTCCATTCTCACAGATGGTGACCTGGTAGGAAAGGGTGGCACTTCCCCGGTGGCTTTGCGGGGTTCTAACTCTTTATGAGCGGAAAAGACCTTACGTTTCCCCAGTGACGGGCTGGTGGCTTCAAACTTCAGCCCAAAGCTTAACCCATGACGCCACCAGGGCTCCTAAGAGAAACCGGTAGTGGCAGTGAAAGGGTTGCGATGTCGTTTCGGTAAACATGAAATGTTTTAAAATTAGAGATGGCAGTGACAGGTGCATGTACTAAAGCATAACGCGTTCTACAGTTCAGGTGGGTGAAGTTACGCGTGAAACTGTAACGCTGTTAAGAAAGCACGATCTAGAATTTTAAAGGTCGACTTCAAAAGGGTTAAAATGCCCTCGGAGGAGGAGGCTCATTTCAAGTGGCATCTAGTGCATTTCCAGAGATGTGTGTAGCATATTGACGAGAAGCGGCTGCGTGTGCGTCGCGAGCCACCTTGGAGCGGACCTCAACTCGCAGCGGTCCCCGACGAGAGAACGAAACGCCTCCCTGTCCGTGCCATCCCCGGATCCGCGGCAGACCTGAGTGCTGTGATCGGAAGGCTTTTCATGTCATTGGCTGACTTTTTCAAGTTGATCACCGGGCTTTTCTTCCTGGTTCATCTTAGTCTGGAAGCACCACTGAAACCTGGACAGCATCCGAGCAAAACAGAAACCTTCGCTGCCAGACAGGCAGTGGCTTCACATGAAATGTGTTTGGCCAGGGATCAAACCAGGGTCTCTTGTGTGGAAGGACAGACAGAATTCTACCTCTGTTTGTATTGGTTGCATTTTCCAACCTTGATGGTTTTTACATCTATCTACTGGTCGCATTTACAAATATTGGTGGTTTTGCCATCGATTTTAAATATATATATAAATGACAGAATTTTTTCAAAGAGCAAAACCAATAACATAAAACAAAGAAAGACTCACAGAGTGAGGGAAAGAGGAGACTGTATTGTGTCACTCTTTTACGGCTGTTTGGTCACTTAGACTGTAGATGTCAAGCTTTGTGTGTCGTCCCATGCTCTCCAGCCTCTGTGGGAGGATGGGCTGCCTGGCTCTCTGCCCCACACCCCATGGAGCCCAGTGGTGTGCCTTGGGAGGTGTGCTCACCGTGTTTCTGCTGCACACCTCCCGCTTGTGTGCCCATCACCAAAGAAGAAAGACCTAGAATCTTGGCTGCCTTCTTTCAGGCCAACAAGTTCCTCATTCTCCTGTAGGGAGAAGCGGGGTGACTCCACTAAGCCCTCAGACCCACCAGTATCCTTCAGCCTTGTGGCATCAAGTCAGCGAGAACGCAAGGGCCGGTAACTGCAGGAATGAATTAGCAACCCGTCAGATGTCTGTGTTGTACGGTGTGGTTGCTTGAACCTAACTTAGTCTTCTTGTCAAGAAAATGATTCATAGGTGATTAATTCACAACACCAACAACATGGTGAATGGAATGAAACTCCGTTGACATTTCCAAATGGATTCTTTTGGGCTTTCCTAATACATTGTTATTATTATCTCACCTCGTCATAAAATCCTTAAGCAACAAAAGTGGGGGCCTGATTAAGAGTTCATACCTACATTAGAGATGGAGTTACAGAGAAGACTAACCCCTTCTCTCGTGATGTATGATGGCGACTAGGGAAGCCAAGCAGTGTGGAGCCCCATACGTGGAAGTTTCCATCTCTGCCTAGGAAATAATTCAGAGGAATTAAGACTTAAGGAGATTGAAAGGTGAATAGGTGTTCGCTGGTCAGACAAGAGCAGCTGGGCCAGCTGAGGAAGAGTGTAGCATCAGCATCAGTATTGGGGGCAGCCTCATCAACAGCTTTCAACATATAAATGCTACCGCCGGGCTTGCTGAAAGAAAGCAAGGGGAACGTGAAGATGGAAGACTCCAGTCTTCGGTAGGATCAGAACTCCGTGTACAGAAAGCAAAAATCCTCACAACTCCACCAATAAATGGGGAAAGGATGGAAGTGTCAAAGGTTTCATTTGACTCGGATTCACAATCATCAATCACTCTTGGAAACCTCAGTCAAGAAATCCAAGATAGATAAACCCTTCAGAAATAGTCATGGGAGTAATGATTCCCTCAGGGTGGGGGAAGGGGGTACTGGTAGCAGCGATGACTGTATAAGCCCACTCGAGGGGAATGGATAGCAGAATGGTAGGTGAGTGGACACATTGGGTGGGTGGTGCAAGACAGAGTGAAAAAGAAGAGAAGGAATAACAATAATAATATTGATATTTAATATAGGTAATAACAAGGGTTTGGGGGGCAGGGTAGAAGAAGGTGGGGATCAAGGGAGCTGACATCAAAGAGTGCAATGAAAGAGAAAATGTTTTGAAGATACGGTGGCATCAATTGTACAATCATGCTTGATCTCATTGAGCCTTGGATTGTTATATCTGTAAGAGCTCCAAATAAGTGGGGAGGGGGAGGGAATCAAAGGATGTATTATATTGGGCAAATCTATTTCACAAGAACTCTTTAAAGAGTTCAAGGATGTCACTTTGAGGCCTAAGGTGTACCTGACCGAGGCCACCGTATTTTCCATCACCTAATATGCGTGTCGGGAGCCCTGGGGCACTGTCAGTAAGAGTTGGACTGAAGTCAACAGCCACTCTGCGGGAGCAAGGGGAGGCTGTCTGGCCTCAGAGACAGAAATCAGACAGACATAGGGCCAGTCTGAGTCGCAATTGACTTGGTGTGTTGGTTCTGGGACAGCCAAGGTGGTTCCTAGTTCTTGGCTTACCTTATCATCCTCAGACGGAGGAGGAGACAGGACCCTTGGCCAGAGTTAAAGGGCAGCTAGGCTGTGGAGGAAAGTGGGGTGAGAGCCAGCATGGGCACTGTTTCAGTGTCGTGGAATTTGTCCTTGGCGCGCGCCTTCCCTTTGCCTGTATCCTCCCTTCCTTCCCCCCATCTGCACTGTTCTTGTGCCTTCCTGCTGCACAGAGACCACACCCAGAGAGGCCCGCCCTCCACAAGGACTCATATGATCTCCCTGCTGCCCTGCTGTATGCTCTTCTCCCTCCACTCCCAGCCTAACTGTAAACCCAGGCAGGATCCTGGGGAGAGATGGGCCGCTAGTTGACACATCAGACTTCCTCCTATGGGCAGGGCCGGGGTGCCGTCTGCACGGGGCAGGAAGGGATGAGGATAACAACTGTCACTGATGCGCATAGGATGCACGAGGCCCCGCGCCAAGTGCACGGAGGCATCATTTTACTTACGTAACACAATGATCCTGTGCCAACAAGCTCCAGTTGCTGTTGTTTTTGCCTCATGGCTACCCCAAGTGTGCCAGAGTAAAGATGTGGTGCATAGGATTTTCAGAGGCTGAGTTTTTAAATTTCCAGCGTTTTTGACACGTGATTCAGTGGCTTAAACACACATAAAAAGTTACGCAGTCGTCACCACCCTCAATGTTTGAACCTTTTCTTCATTCTTGTGCTCATTATAATGAGCTTCCCATTTACCCCCAACCTCCCCTGTCATAACCCTAAGAAACTATGAGTGCTATCTTTATAGATTACCTATTCTGGGCTTCATAGTAAAAAAAATACCAAAACACCCCAAAGAAAAAACAAATCCAACAATAATAAACAATAAAGCAGAAACATCTCAATCCAAAAGAAGCATAAAATAATAAAAATTAGCACACATTTAAGATGGATCAAAAGATGGAACAAATGATAAGGTATTAAATTATTACCTAGCTGCATCGGCCCTGGTGGTATAGCGGTTATGTGTTGGGCTACAATCTGCAAGGTCTGTGCTTTGAAACTACCAGGGAGAAAGAGGACTTTCTACTCCCTTAAGCAGCCCCAGAAACTCACTGGGGCACTTCTACCCTGTCCTATAAACTTGCTCTGAGTCACCCTTGCTTCAATGGCAGTGAGTGAGACATAGGCATTAATCCACTTTCCAATGGCCTTGATAGATAGCAAGGCTACGTACATCCCTAGTCAGTGGTCAGAGGAGGTTCTCAGAGGCGTGATCCACATGAGAACACTGCAAATGTATCTGGGGCTTTCACTGTCATCATCGTCTTCTGCAAATTGGATGCTCAGATGTTAAGCTTGAGTCCCCTCCTGTCTTGGGTCTCATGCACAATCCTTGAATCATACAGGCTGCTGTGCTTCTTCCATGTGGACTCAGCTGACACCTAATTTAGATGGCTTCTTGTTTTAAAAGAAGTCTTTAAGATTGTAGACTCTATTCTTTTCGATAGCCATCTGCTTTCTTCACCACCCTTTGCTATAGCTCCCACATCTTCAGTGATCTCTTCATGAGGGCAACTACTGAGTAGAGCCATGTCGCAAGAACTACTGTAATTGCTCTTAGTTTAGGGTTTATGATTAAGTGTAAGCTCAAAGTCTATTTATATCGGTGGTTTATATATGTCCCCAGTCCACTTGCCAGGCCTTCTCCTCAAGGCTCTTTGGGTAGACTTGGCCTTCCAACATTTATTTCAGTTACCAGTTAGACACATTAATCATTCGCATCACCCAGGGTCTCCTTCTCACTGATTGAAACACAAAACCCACTACGTTTGAGTTGATTCTGACTCATAGAGACCCTAGTTCATTGAGACCCCAATTAGTCGCTTCCCAAGACTAATTTAGCTTACTATTCTCTTTTCAAGAAGAAGAAGAAAAAATACCTGGTGTCCCCACTGGCAGTTAAAAACTTTTGTATTAAAGTCATGATCCAGAATAAAGTACAGGTATCTGCTTTTGTGACGTTTCCTGGATCAGTCCAGGGGCCCCCAGGGAGTGGTATTGCCTACTTGGAAAACATTGCCAGGTAGGGTTTTGGAGGCTGTAAATCTTCACAGGAGCAGATAGCCTCACCTTTATCCCACCAAGCAACTGGTGGCTTTGAACTACCGATCTTGTGGTTATCAGTCACCGGGTATCATTTTTATCATTTTACAGAAGAGGAAACTGAGACTCACTGATACTGAGTACACAAATAACTCTCCTGGACTCAGCTCCCTGGCTGCAGGGTTGGAGGCACCTCTGACTGCTGGAACTTTATGGATCCCAAACTTCATGGTTCTTGGAGCCACGTGTAGCTAGAGAAATGCCGAGAGGACCTAACTGGCTGCTGATCCACCCAGGTCCCGAAACCGATACCCTCAGAGCTGTTTCACAGCATTTGCCACCCAAGTTCTCTCTTTCCACCCTCCTGACAGCAAAACCAGCAATACTGGGCTGTAACTACATAAAAGAAATGCTAATTACAATCATTTGTACATAATTAGGACATAGCACCATGATGATTACATAGACCCTCACTTGTGTCAGGATAACTGTATTCTCCACTTTATCCAGTTACATTAAATTTTGTTCATGTGCTGTCAGCTGTCACAGTTCAATGATCCCAAGTGTCATCTTAAACGTGCAGCCTATGACAGCAGGGAACAGCTTGAGTGGCAAGGACGAAGTTTGGCTTGATGGCCAGTGAAGGCATTTGGAAATTACTGGAAGAAGGAAGCAGCATAAGCAAAACCAGGTACTAGAAGGGCTTGGCTGTGTGCAGTGAATGGACTGAGGTAAGACGGTGGGCACTGCTGACTGGAACTCATTTCTAGAAGACCCAATCAATGGTTTCATGAAAGCACTCTGCTCGGATTCAGAGATGAGTCGTAAATTCAACTCTGTCGCTTTGGATCCCTGCCCCTGAGCATGCCCCTTATCTTTCCTTGGTGATAACTTCCTGATATAAATTATTTTATTTGGTCCCCAGGCTTTGATGCTAACCCAACAGTTGGTGGTTTGAACCCAGCAGAAAGTTCACCGGAGAAAAGCCTTGCTTTCATCAAGGCTGCATCCTAGGTAGCCCTATGGGGTAGGAAGCCCTATGGGGTGGTATAGGAAACCCTTTCCTATAGGGTCACCCTGACTGTGAATTGACTCAATAGCATGCAACAACAGCAGTAGACCTCCACTTGTGCCCAAATTCCACAATTCCAGACAGCTGGAATGGTTGACCAGGAGACAACCACTGAAAATGAATCAAAAGAACCCTTAAGATTTAGTATAGATTCCTATCATTACTATGGATTCCTTTCCATATTTGTATTCATGGGAGTTTCTAACTCCGAGTGACCCCCATGGACAACACACGGAAACACAGCCTTTTCCTGCAGCATCTTCACAATCATTCCTATATGAGCCCATTGCTGCAGCCACCGTGTCTCTCTCCTGGATAATATTCCTCTTTTGTTGACCCTCCAGTTTACCAAGCATGATGTCCATCTCCAGAGATTGGTCCCTCTGGATAACACGTCTTAAGTAGGAGAGACCAAGTCTCACTGTCCTTGCTTCTGAGGGACATTCTGACAATACTTCTTCCCACACAGATCTGTTCATTCCTTGGTCAGTCTGTGGCTCTTTCCATCTTCTTTGCCAACACCATAGTTTAAATGGGGCCTTTTTTCTTCTGTCTTCTTTCTTCAATGGACACCTTTCACGTGCAAAATACCAAGGCTAGATCAGGCGCACCGTAATCCTCAAAGAATCATCTTTTCTTTTCATCACTTTAAAAATACCTTGTGCAAGGAGTTTACTCAATGCAGAGTGTCATTTGATCTCTTGACTGCTGCTTCCATGAGCAGTGATTGTGGATTTAAGCAAGATGAAATCCTTGACAGCTTATATATTTCCTCTGTTTACGATTATCCCTATTGCTGCAGTTGTGAGGATTTCCTTTAGATTGAGTTGTATTCCAGACTGAAGGCTACGGCCCTTGATCTTCATCAGCAAGGGGTTCAAGTCCTTCTCTGTTGTGCTGTCAGCATATCCCACGTCGGTAATGAAACTTCTTCCAATCCTCTTGCCACATTCTTCTTCATATACTCCAGATTCTCTAATGATTTGCTCCGTATACAGATTGAAAAAGTATGGTGAGAGGCTACACCGCAAACATATACGTTTCCTGATTTTAAAACGTGCAGTATGATTCTGTTAGCATAACTGCCTCTTGATTCATATGAGAACAATGACATGGTCTAGAATTCCCATTCGTCTTAAGGCTATCCATAGTTTGTTTTGATCCACAAAGTCAATTGCCTTTGAACGGTCAATGAAACACAAGTCAACGTTTTTCTGGTATTCGCTCCTTTCAGCCAAGACCTGCCAGAGTGGGATCCCCAGTAATTATATGTCTTGTTTTACATCCTCTTCGGAATCCAGCTCGAACCTCTGGTAGTTCTCTGTCACTGTACTGCCGCCCCCACTGTTGAATGATCTTCAGCAAAGTTTTACTTGCATGTGATATCAGTGATATTGTTCTATAATTTGAACATTCTTTTTGAGTAAACCATCTTTGGGATGGGTACAGATTTGGACTCCTACCCGTCAGTCAGCTAAGGAGCTGTCTTCTAAATTTCCTGGCATAGACAAGTAAGTGCTTCCAATATTTTATCAGCTTACTGCAACACTTCACTGGGTAGTCCATCAATTCCTGGAGCCTTGATTTTGGCCAATGCTTTCAGTACAGCTTGCACTTTCTTCAGTAAAACTAGTTCTTGCTCATATGGTGCTTCTTGAAATGGTTGAATGACTACTGGTTCTTTTTGGTGACTATATTCTTTCCGTCTTCTTCTGATACATCATTTGATATTTTGCCCATACAATCTTTCGATATTGTAATATGAGGCTTGATTTTTTTCTTGAAGTTTAAGAAATGCTGAGCATATCCTTCCCTTTTGGTCTTTGTGTATCTCATTATAATATTTTTAATTTGTCTCTGGAGCTGCCCTTTGAAATGTTCTATTCCGCCCTTTGACTTCATTATTTGTTCCTTCCATTTTCCTAGCAACTCGATCATTAAGAGCAGTGCAGAGTGTCTTCTGACACCCACGCTCATCTTTTCTTGTCTTTCTAACGACCTTTCGCTTTCTTCATGAAGGATGTTGTTGGTGACATCCTGCAGCTCATCAGGTCTTGCCATTAGTGTTTAATGCATCAAATCTGTTCTTGAGATGTACTTGAAATGCAGGTGGTTTAGCAACAAGGTTATATTTTGGCTCTTGTGGATTTGTTTTCATTTTGTTCAACTTTAATCTGAACTTACATGTGAACAGTTGGTCTGTTCAGGCCCCTGGCCTTGTATCTGCTGATATTGAGCTTCTCTATAATCTCTTCCCAAGATGTAGTCAAATGATTTCTGTGTATATGGAGAGCTCCATGTGTATGGTCATCCTTTGTGTTGTTGGGGGGAAAAGCAATAACAATGAAGAAGTTAATGGTTATGGCAGTTACATAATCTGGTGTCAGCTTATGAAGGGGTGAAGTCTAACCAGTCAATCAGGTTGTAGTTTGATAACCTCATTTGGAGGCATCATGAAGATAAATAGCTGACTAGAGGCCAAAATACACAAAAACTCAGCTTCATTTTCCTGCTGACAAGACACATGGAGCTACCCTAGAGCCCTGGAGTTGGAGGAGTCATGTGGAGACCCCTGCCAATGCTGAGATGCTTCCACTGCCACTGGATCCACAAGACTTTCCACCCACTGGCCTGTGATCTTCCTGCATTTGACATCATTGCATGTTTTGCGTGAGTCTGAAGAGGAATTTATAGATTGAGATCAGTCATATGGGCTAATATTGGTCTTGGGGGCTTGATCTTGACTGGGATGTTTCTTAATATACAAGTACTGTTTATGTAAAGCTCTTTCTTATACACATTAGTATCTATGGATTTGTTTCTCTGGTCTACCCAGACTAACACAGTGGTCTTGCAAAATTCCGACATGTGATCCCCAGCTTCATTTCTATCACCAAGACCATATTCTCTATCGTTCCTTCCTTTGTTACCAAAATGTACATTCTAATCAATAGTAATTATCAATACATATCGATTGTATGTTTGATCAATTTCAGACTGAAGACTATAGACTTCTTCAATTTCTGCATCACTAGCTTTTGTGGTGCGTGCATAAACGTGAATAATACTTGTATTGACTGGATTTTCATTTATGGAGATAGACATTATCCTACTACAGGTGGATAATGTGCTTCAAAATGGATTTTGAAATGTCCTTTATACTAAGCCATAGGATTTTCTGATTCAAAATGGCCAACACCCATCCATTTCAGCTCACTAACACCTAGGACATCCATCTTTGTATGTTCATTGAATTTTTGATGACTTAGAATTCGTCTAGATTCATCCTTTATGTATTCGTTTCCAAGTAGTCATTAGTGTTTGCAGCGATTTCTTTTCATTTTGAGTCATGCTCCATCAGCAAATGAATGTCCCAAAGTCTTTTCTTCATGTGTGTAGTGTGGAAGACTCTGCTTTGAGAAGGCAGCTCCTGCTGGTCAGCTTTTGACTGTCTTCTGGTCGGAGGGGCTCATCTTCTGGCGCTCTCTCTGACAATGTTCTGCTTCTTCTCATTCGGTTTTCA
Organism: Tenrec ecaudatus; assembly: GCF_050624435.1. NCBI lineage: Eukaryota > Metazoa > Chordata > Mammalia > Afrosoricida > Tenrecidae > Tenrec > Tenrec ecaudatus. The sequence goes on along the minus strand of NC_134532.1, from coordinate 180,608,050 downwards.
GTAACTGACAGTGTTTGAATGGTGTCCATAGGATTTTTCAGTGACCAATTCATCAGAAGCGGCTAGCCTATTTCTTCTTCCTTGTCCGGTCTTAGTCTGGAAGCTCTGCCCAACTGTGTTCACTTTCGGTGAGAGCTCAGGTATTTGAAATACCGGCGACATAGTTTCCAGCATCACAACAACACACAAGCCACCCCAGGACGACAAACTACAGACAAGCAGTAGCCACCACTCATCGTACAAAACTCCTCTGTGGTTCAATTTTCACTTTTCCTGCATCTTAGTCAATTTTTCTTGACCTCTGAAGGTATGTTAATTTTCTTGGTTTTTCCAAAGCAACTCAAAGGGGGCACACGGAGAAACTTTTAAAACGACATCTGTAACAGGTTTATGGTCAGGATCAAATTGATCTAAATTGATCTCATGCTTAGGTTCAAAAACTGTTGCCATGTTGAATTATACGAAAGTGCATGCACTCTTGTCCAGGGGACACGGTCAGAGCCAGAACATGATCAAGAAACCACATAGAAAAACACGATTGAGCCAAATTAAAAGGGACACAGAGTAGATGATTTTGTGATCACAGTGCCCAGTGCAGCTGTGCAAACCCAGCTAATGAGATGATGATGTAATCTCTTGTTGCGAAGAATAAAGTGATTTCCCCTGAGATTAAGGGTAACCTGCCCAACCGTGTGTTCAAGTCTAGATAGCCCCCCTGGCTTCCCTCAAACTCTAAAATAAACAGCGAGAGTGAACTGCTGAGCCGAATGACTTAGACAGTAAGGGAAATTTCCCAATTCTTAAAAATGTTTACCTTTACTGTTTGGATTACAGGCCAGTGACAGATATATCACTCTTTGGATGGTCCAGCAATAATAATAATAAATAATAATACCATCATGATAATGTCTAGGTGGTCTATTCATGTGTCCTTCATAGCAGTATTCTTGGTGTCATGCTCAGAGCAACATGGGATGGGACCTCTGCCTTCTTGGTAGGGAGTTCAGGTATATGTCATTGCAAACAGACGACTGTAAATTTTATCACCATTAAAAACAGTGAGCGGGAGCTCATTGGCATGGTGGTTACATGTTGGGCTGTTCATGTCAAGGCCAACAGTTTGAAACCACCAGCTGTTCCATGGGGGAAAGTGAGGCTCTCAACTCCTGTCAGAGTTGCAGTCTTGGAAGCCCAAGCGGGTCTCCCAGGGCACGTGGAGGTATAAACTGGACCCTGTGGTTGAGTCATTGCATTGGAGATATTCCTCATCACCTCACCAATTGAACCTTTCAGGAATCGAATTTTCTAAAGAACCGTTTCCCCGGAACATGTACCAGATGTGTCGTTAATTCACGTTAAAAAATCCCAGGTGGCCATGCCTGCAGTGGTATGACAACAAGCTGCAGATGTACACAGTTCTTTTGGTCTGCCTGTGGGTTTTGAATTTACCTGGTGTCACTGCCAGTAAGCATTGAACTAGCTACAAGGTCAACAACCACGTCTTGGGAGATAGGTCGGGCTGTCTACGCCCATAAAGATTTACAGCCTCAGAAACCAGGTATGAGGTCACTGTGAACTGACTTGATGGCAGTGGGCCTTAGACTGAGTGTACTAAATGCACTAAATGTCTATCATGTGGGAGAAACCTTGGGTCTGCCTTGCCTTTCTTTATGACCCTACCAATGAGATTTGGCCCAGAGCATCATATGTGCTTGATAAATATTTGTTGGAAGGAACATATGGAATAGCCTATTTGAATAAGTCACGGTGTGTTTTTGGTTTAGATTTCAAGGGGTTAGTAGACACTATTTCATTTGTCTCCTATGAGAACCATGCATTTTTGCTTACCTTCAATGTTGTCAACTGTTTCCATAATTAAGGATTAGGCAGGATTGGAACTTTTCCTCCTGCTCCCAGTTGTTTCTCATCAGACGTCAATTAGGCAAGCTATACACATTTGCCGGCTTGATTCATTAATAGGAGATTTTTCTCCAAAGGTGGCCAGAGAAAGAACAATCAGTCACACTTGTTTTGGTCTTTGGCAACTGGCTAATGGAAAAGTTGAAACTGAAATAGCTCGCATTACCTAGCCAAAGGGGACCGTGACATGCTCGGTGTCCTCACATGCATGTGAACCAGAATACCCGGTGGCCCATTGAAGTCTCACTGCAATCCCGGGTGGATGATGGGCCTTTTGAAATCCACGCTTTATTGAGGTGAAAGCTGAAACTCTGCCCCAGTGACTTCCCCAGGGGTTCACAGTGAATGTCTTGGAATCGACTATGAAAACCAATGCTTCTGACTCCACTTCACGGCTCCTTCCATTTCCTCATGGATTTCAGGGTGGCTCCAGTGGGTAAATCCCTGGATACTAACCAAATCTACCCAAAGGCTCTGGACAGTCGCAGCCATTGGCAGCCTGTGGAGTACAGTTCTGCTTGGAAACCCAGAGGGTGGCCATGAGTTAGAATGAGCTAGGTTGTGTTTGTGTGTGTGTGGCGGGGGTGGGAGGGTGTCCTTTTACTTTTCCAAGCTTGATGCCTTTTCCAGGGACGGGCCTCTCCTGATAACATGTCCAAAGTACATGAGACCAAGACTCACCATGCTTGAATCTAAGGCGCGCTCTCACTGTCCTCTTCCAAGCCAGATGGGTTTGTTCTGTAGGCAGTCCGTGGCACTTTCAGCAGTCTTCATCAGCAACATCATTCAAAGGCCTCGATTCCTCTTCGGTCTTCCTTCCTCACTGCCCAACTCTCACGTGCATATGAGGTCGTGGACAATGCCATGGCTTGCGTCAGGTGCACCTTAGTTCTCAAAGTAACCCCCTTGCTTTTCAAATCTTTAAAGAGGTCTCGTGCGGCAGATTTTCAGAAAACAATGTGTCATTGGATATAGAAGTAAATTAAAAACAAAAAGCAAACTTACTGCCGTCGAGTCGATGCTGACTTATAGCAACGTTCCAGGAGAGGGTAGAATTACCCCTGTGAGTTTCCAAGATTGCAGCGAGTGGCTGGTGGTTCTGAACTGCTGATCACGCAGATCGCAGCTCAGTGTGTGCCACAACACCGCCAAGACTTTTTATCTGTAAATGGAGCATCCTACTTAGCTCCTACATATTTGGGGTTTTTAATTATTTTTTTTTATTTTTGCTTGTAGCTGTGATAAATTAAGGACTCCTAGTGGTGTCGTGGTTGTGAGTTGGGCTGTGGTCCTGGCTGGCAGTTCGAAACCACCAGCGGTTCCCCAGGAGACAGACTGGACTTTCTACTCCTGCCGATCGGTACAGAAGGTCCTTATGAGTCAGCAGTGATTTCATGGCAGGGAAGGGAGTAATACATTCAGGACAAAAGATGGGAGGTGGTACAAATGGACAATTTCTGTGTTGTGTGAAATTATGCCACACACCATCTACTCTGCCAGGCTGAGAGGACACCCTGACCATCCAGACTGTACAGCTTTAGGCTTTGCCTTAGAGTCCTGCCCATAAGTAGGGAATTGGCATCAGGGTCTGCTGAGTTGGAAGTGGCTGGCCAGTGACTTTGTTCTGTAATTGCAGCTGATGTTGTTTATCCTCTGCAGACCAAACTCGGAACGCTTAGGCCATATACTAACTATTCTTCTTTCTCTCTCGGTGTTGAGAGTTTTCCATTATGTTTAGGTAGGGTTTGGTTGGGCTTTTGCTCTTTGTTTATTTTTCATCTGTTTGAGGGTGGCTTGTTGACACCTACTGAAGCTCAACTTTCTAGAGTAACCAAGTCACAGAATAGAGTGACTCGCATCAGTTGCAGAAGACTGTCGTGGCCCGGCTGCAGGCCAGGTGTGTTTCTCTCTGGGCAAGTCTTTCCATTGGTCTTTCTTGGGTAAAAATTATGGAACAAATTCATGACCTGTCTCTGTAGGACAAGGGTTTTAGAAGATGATGTATCTCAGAAGGTATATAAATATATGGTATCATCTACCACCACTGCTACACCTACCAACACCTCCACCACCACCACCACCACCACCATCACCACCACCACCACCATCACCACCACCATCACCACCTCCACCACCACCATCACCACCTCCACCTCCACCACCACCACCACCTCCACCACCACCACCACGACCATCACCACCACGACCACCACCTCCACCATCACTACTACCACCACCACCACCACCACCATCACCACCACCATCACCACCATCACCACCACCACTACTACCACCATCACTGCTACACCACCAATTAAAAGTATGCCCTCAATATTTATTGAAAGCATTTGGATTTTAATTTCCATAGATGAGCAGTAGTAGTCTTAAATAAAATCTCAATTGAACCTTCTTTTAATCTTCTTAATTATCTGCTGTTTTGATCATCTCTGGTTCCTAATACATGTACAAAGTGTTCTCAGTTTAATACAGACTACAAAATAAGCAGGTGTTGAGCATTTCTACAATGTGAATTCCATGTTTTCTGGTATCATTGTGTACTGTAAACTATACTCAGGATTGGGGCAATGTTTACATGAAAAAAAATACAATACCTCAATCTTGCTAAGACTTTCAATATCTAAGAGCTCTTTTACTTTTAACATGTTAAGGTGAAGCAAATCAGATTAGTGATTTTGTCATCTAGCTAAGGTCTAATATTATGGTTTCTTTTTTTTTTAACCCTTCTTATGTCAGGGAAGATTTCTACCCTTTATCTATAAGTCTACAAATGAAGAATACAGTGAAGGGCTTAAGACTGTTTTAGAAGATGATCCAAGTCTGTGTAAAATTAGACGTTGTTGGTCCCAGAATCACTAAGGATATTAATGGTGTTCTTCAATGATACATTTTTGAAACAGTTTTTTAAAATCTTTAAAATGTTTTAATCCTATAATGCATTAAAGCTAACTCTGGCCAATTAACAAGAAGGCTTAGGATCTGGTAGCAATTTTATTTAATTAAAAGAATATAAGCATTTTAGATGAAGTAGTTGATCTATTATGCTATAATTTAAACAATTGGCACAAAAATATAGAGAAGCATTAATAGTGAATGGCTTATGCGCCAGATTCTGTTCTGGCTTCGTACTCACTTTCTCTCACGTGTGCCTCCTCGACATCTTTGCAAGTGATACTACTGTATTTAGAGCTAGTTGGCAGTAGAGTCACGAAGCTTGGTGGACTTGCCCAAGATTGCATTCGTAGTAGATGGCAGATCTGGGTTTTAATTCAGTCGGCTGACCTCCAGAGCCCCCTTTCACCCACCCTGCCAACTCCTATCAGTTGGCAGTAGTCCACAGCTATCGAAAAGGACAGGTTGTTAGGTGCCATTGAACAGATTTGTGATCCATAGCGACCCAACATGACAGCAGAGAGCTTGTCCCCAGAGGGCTTTCAATCTATAGCCTTGAAAGGGGTACTTTGCCAGGTTGTTCTTGCTACGGAGCACTGATGGGTTTGAACTTCTGATATTCTGGATAGCAGCCAAGTGTATAACCATTCTATTACCAGGACTCCTTACAAAGGACATAGTTTTATAGGCTGATAAGGTTTCAGTCATCAAAGTAAGTAATGCTACTTTCAGGGTATAACAGAGGTCTTCCAAAAGTTCATGGAAAATTGAACTAAAAGATAACGAATTCTTCCATGAATGACTCAAAACCCTTCACTTATTGGTAAGAGAAAAACAAATTGTTCAGATGGACAGTGTATATAACCACTATGTCTTTCTTGATATAGTCAATGATCTTCCAGCTCCAAAGTTCACAGGGGCACTGGTGATGTAATGCGTTACCTGCTGGACTGTTCATGGCAAGATCAGCAGTTTGAAACCGCCAGCCACTGCGCAGGCAGTGATAAAGAGGAAGACTCTCACCAAGGTGGACTGGCACAGTAGCTGCAACAATGGGCTCAGGCAGAGGAACAATTGTGAGGATGGCATAGGACCATGCAGTGTTTCGCTCTGTTGTGCATAGGGTGGCTATGGGTCAGAGCTGCCTTGAGGAGAATTGTAGGACCGGGCGGTGTTTGGTACTATTGTACAGAGGGTCACTGTGTGTTGGAACCGACTCAATGGCACCTAACCATCACAACCACAAGGGCTTCGGAAACGCACAGGGGCAGATTTACTCTGTCCTAGAGGGCTGCTATGAGTCAGGATCGACTCAATGGCAGTGAGTCTGGTTTTTATTGGGTTGAAGACTTTAAGGAGAAGTTCCACGACCTTTTCATTCTATTTTTCCATCGTAAACTTTCCGACACCCCCTTGTATGTATCGGGATGCACTGCTACCGTCTGATGGACAGCACCGGCTGCATATACTTCTGTGGTTTCATGAGGTGTGTATCTGTTTGTTTTTTTGTTTGTGTTGTTGCTGTTAGGTGCCATCGAGTCGAATCCAGCGCATCGTGGCCCCTACATCCAATAGAACCAAACACCGCCCTCGTTTTCATGTTTGAATCCACTATTGCATTTTGTTGAGGGCCTTCCTCGTTTTCGCTGCCCCTCTACTTTACCAAACATAACGTGCTTCTCCCGGGACTGGCCCCCTGACAACAGGTCCAAAGAATGACAGACCATGTATCACCATCTTTGCTTCCATGGAACATTCTGGCTGTGCTTCTTCCAAAACAGTTTCGTTTGTTCCCTTGGTGGTCCATGGTATCGCCAAAATTCTTTGCGGGCACCGTAATTCAAGTCTATTCTGTCTTCCTTATTCAATGTTCAACTTTCACATCTGGATGGGGCGATTGAGAGAGAATACCAGGGCTTGGGTCAGGAACACTTAAATCCTCAAAGTCACTCCTTGCTTTCCAACACGTTCAAGAGGTCTTGTGCAGCAGGTTTACTTAATGCAATGCGTCTTTTGATCTCTTGACTGCTGCTTCCATGAGCAGTGATTGTGGATCCAAGTGAAACAAAATTCTTGGCAACTTCCATCTTTTCTGTGCTCATCATAATGTAACCTATTGGCCTGGCTGTGAGGATTTGGGGTTTCTCCACATTGAGTTGTAACCCGTATTGAAGGCTGCGATGCTTGGTCTTCATCAGCAAGTCCTTTAAGTCCTCCTCACTTTCAACAGATCAGGTGTGCCATCTGCAGACCACAAGTTGTTAACCAGCCTTCCTCCCATCTTGATGCTACCTTCTTCTTCATAGAAGCCAGCTTCTCTGATGCTTTGCTCACTAGACAACAAATTGAATAAGTATGGTGAAAGGATACAATCCTGATGCACACCTTCCCCAATTCCTGTTTACATAACCGCCTCTTGAACCATGTAGAGGTTCTACATGACCACAATGAAGTGTTCCGGAATTCCCATTGTTCTTAAAGTGATCCCTAGTTTGTTGTGATTCACACAGTCAAATGCCTTTGCATAATCAACAAAACAGAAGTAAACATCTTTCTGTTCTTCTCTGCTTTCAGCCAAGATCCATTTGATATCAGTAATAATATTCCTTGTTTCAAGTCCTCTTGTGAATCTGGTCTGAATCTCTGGCAGCTCCCTGTGAGTGTGCTGCTATAACAACAGTTGTTGGATGATCTTCAGCAAAACTTTACTTGCATGTGATATCAATGATATTATTCTTTAAGCCTTCTATTGGGCCAACGGTCTTTGAAATGGGTACAAATATGGGTCTCTTCTAGTCAGTTGACCAAGTAGCTGTCTTTCAAATGTTCTGCCATAGACAAGTAAGTCTTTCCAGGGCTTTCATCAGCTTGCTGAAATGTTTCAACTGATATTTCATCAATTCCTGGAGCCTTGGGTTTGGCAAATGCTCACAGTGCAGCTTGAACTCTTTCCTTCAGCACATTGGTTCTTGCTCATATGCGACCTGAGATGGCAGAATTCCGGCTAGTTCTTTTTGGTCCAATGACTGTATTGTTTCCATCTTCTTTTGCTGCATCCTGCATGATTCATTATTTTGCCAATAGAATCTTTCGATATTGAAACTTGAGACTTGAATTTTTTTCTTGTGTTCTTGATATTTAAGAAATGCTGAACGTGTCTTTCCTTTTTGGTAGGTCTTTGTGTATTCCATTGTGTTTATTATTTTTGTTTATTATTTCCCACAATGGTTTTTAAAGACTCCCAACCTCCCAGAGTGAAGAAGCAGCCAGACTCAGGGCTTCCCCAATGTCTACAGTCCTCTCTTCCCCCTTCCTTCCCTCCTCCTGGCTGCATTCACCCGCAGCAGCCATTCAGCCATCCACTTCTGGAGCAGTGCTCCGCCACTCTGCTACAGACACTGCCATTGCTGGCCAGACCATTGTGGCAGTGGCCGAATATGATCATGAAGCAGCCAAAGCATTAGTGTGGTGCAAGCCAGGGCCACCAAGGTCACCAGTGATCCCTGGACCCACATACCTATTCCCTGTGGCCACCTCTCCATCCTCACCTCCCCCCTCTCCCTCCACCGAATGGCACCGCCATGAAGTATATTTCTATTCCTAGTCATCCTGGACAGGATTTCCAGAGCTGGAGATCTTTACTGGAATAGACCAACTCTGTCTCCTACAGAGTGGTTGCTGGGTTCGAACCTCTAACCAGTGCTTAGCAGCCCAAGGCTTGCCCTGTGGCACTGCCAGAGCCCCTTCGAGCACAGCCTTGATGGGCTGCCCTGACAGGCCCTACAGGGCCCAGCTGGTTGATACAGCTTTCAGGCTTGGTCCAGCCAACCCTCCTAGGGTTTTTTTTTTCCCTAATGGGCTTGATATGAACTTAACTACAGATCACACTGGGACTGCCTGTGTATAAATAACACAGTGCTCCCATGGTGTCTGAGTCACTGAGCGGCCTGCTTCCTAGAACATAGGGTGGCTGTCATCAATGCATACCTTCGATTAAAGATGCCTGAGGGTGTAACGGTTAAGGAACTGGCTGCTAACCAGAAGGTCCATGGTGTGATCCATCTCTGTTGGAGAGATGACTTGGCCATCTCTTCCTAGTAAAAAAAAAAAACCACAGTCGAGGAAAGACTATGGCGGCAGTTCTCCTCGGTCCCACAGGGCTGCTCTCAGCAGGGATTTGCCGGATGACGTAGAACCAGAGTGTCAACATAGGTATATTAATGAACTATCTTGGAAAACTCTAAAAAGTTTCTGTCAGGAGGGAGGAGGCTTCGTTAGAACCTGAAGTTCACTGGTGCTACTGCCACGAGAGCTACCTTAAGTAGGTGGCTTTAAAGGACAGAAGTCTGTTTTAGGCCAGCTCAAAATCCAGATGGAAGAACCCACGGAGTGCTCCAGGGGGAGGCGCTTCCTTGTCTATTTCCATTGGTAGCAGCTGCCTGCAAAACACAGTGCTTCTGTCTCTGTCACCTGTCCTCCCCCGCGCCCCCCCCCCCCCCATGTGTGTCTCTGTGCCTATTCTGGTCTTTTGGTTTGGTTTTCAATAAGGAGACAGTAAAACTTGTTATTTGTTTATGTAAGTGTCTGGTTGTGAATTGATCTTTTCTGATAACTCACAAATGATTAGATTTAGGATTCTTCCTACTCAGAAGAGTCTTGATTACACATTGGGCCTACAAGGTCATCAATCCCAAACCACCCTCTGCTCCTTGGTAGAACGGTGGGGCTTTCTGCTCCTGTGAGGATGACCGTCTTGGAAACCCACAGGGCTGGTTCCACTGCAGCCTCTGTGGGTCGGTGTTGATTCAATGGCAGTGAGTTTGTTTTTTGTTGTTGGTGGTGGGGGTGGGTGGGTGGTTATTCAGGTATAGCCTCTTTAACATAATAAAAGAAAGCAAACAAAACTCACTGCTGGCAAATTGATCCAGACTCCTAGTGACCTTAATAGAGCTTCGAAGACTATCAAACTTTATGGGAACAGATATCCTCATTTTTCTTCTGAGGGGTGGCTGATGGGTTTGAACTGCTGACCTTGTGGTTATCGGCCCAATGTCTAACTCATGACGCCATCAGGGCTCCTTAACATAACAAAATAAAATCCTCATTTCCAAACAGTGGCATATATACTGACTGCCATTGAGTAGATTCCAACTCACAGTGATCCTATAGGACAGTTGTTCTCCACCTTCCTAATGCCATGACCCTTTCATACAGTTCCTCATGTTGTAGTGACCTCTAATCATAAAATTATTTTCATTGGTACTTCATCACTGTAATTTTCCTACTGTTATGATCATTATGCAAATATCTGATATGCATAGATTACATCTGATATGTAGGATGCATTTTGTTGTTACAAATTCAACATAATTAAAGCATAATGATTAATCACAAAATGATATGTAATTAAATATTGTGAAATATTTATTTCTAATGACAAAAAATGAAATTTTGTCTGGAAGCATGATGTAGCATGGGTAATAGTCTTCACACCGGTACTTGTATGTGGGCGGTCCGCCTGGACACGGATAGAGGAGCCCTGTCTCAATTCCTAAGGCCTTTGGAAATATATGTTTTCTGATGGTCTTAGGTGACCCCTGTGAAAGAATCATTGGACCCCCAAAGGGGTCATGACCCACAGGTTGAGAACCACTGCTATAGGATAAAGCAGACTTATACCCTGGGGAGTCTGGGACTATAAATGATTATGGGCTTAGACAGTCTCATATTTCTCCTTGGGAGTGATGGATAGGTTTGAACTGCTGACCTTGTTGTCAGCAACCACCCTACCATAAGGGCTCGTTGGTTATATTTACAGGCACCACCAAAATCAATCTAGGGCAGTTAATTCCACGTTCTAGTGATCTGGTTCCATGTGTATCAAACTAGAACTGTGCTCCACTGGAATTCCAGTGTCTGATTTTGGGGAAGAAGGTCACAGATTTTTCTTCTAATGCAGCTCTGAGTGGTATCAAACCTTCAACCTTTTGGTTATCAGCCACGCACATGACCATTTTTACCCAAGGATCCCATTTATGGGCATTGGTTTGTTGCCACTGAATTGGTTTCGATTCATAGGGAGCCTATATGCAATAGAACAAAACATTGCCTGGTCCTGCACCATCCTCACAATCGTGCCTACTTTTGAGCCCATTGTTGCAGCCACTGTGTCCGTCCATCTTGTCAGGGGCCTTCCTTGTTGTTGCTGCTGTACCGAGAATGATGTCCATCTCCAGGGACTGCCCTTTTCTGACAACATGTTCAAAGCACACGAGACCAAGTTTCACCATTCTTGCCTCTAAAGAGCATTCTGACTATACTGAGATAGATTTGTTTGTTCTTTTGGCAGTCCATGGGACATTCAGTATTCTTCACCAGCCCCATAAGTCAAATGCATCCATTTATGGGCATATTGTTATTATTGTTAGGAGGCAGAAAGTAGGTTCCAACCCATAGAGACCCTACGCACAACAGATCCCAAAAAAGACGCACTGTCCTGTGCCATCCTCACAATTGTTCCTACTTTTGAGCCCATTAATGCAGCCACTGTGTCAGTCCATCTCCTCGAGGGTCTTCCTTTTGTTTTTTGCTGCCCCTCCACTTTACCAAGTATGATGTCCTTCTCCAGGGACTGGTCTCTCCTGATAACATGTCCAAAGTACGTGAGACAAAAATCTTGCCATCCTTGCTTCTAAGGAGAATTCTGGCTGTACTTTTTCCAAGACAGGTTTGTTTGTCCTTTCAGCAATCCATGGTACTTTCAATATTCTTTGCCAGAAGAATACATCAACTCAAACACAACAATTCTTCTTGGGTCTTCCTTATTCAATGTTCAACTTTCACATACATACGATGCAATGGAGAATACCATGACTTCGGTCAGGTGCACCTTAGTCCTCAAAGCAACATCCTTGCTCCATCGATACTCTAAAGAGGTCTTGGGCAGCAGATTTATTTAATACAATATGTCTTTTGATCTCTTTCCCCCGCCCCTGGTATTTATTTATTTATTTTTAAATCATTTTGCGGGGGGGGGTGCTTATACAACTCTTACCACAATCCATGCATCAGTCGAATCGGGCATGTCTGTACATATGCTGCCCTCATTCTCTTCTAGACATTTACTTCCTATTGAGCCCTCGGTACCAGCTCTTTTTGTTCCCTTGCCGCACCCACATAACCCCCTGATAGAGTGAACATTGCTATTATTTTCATCTCTTATACCAAGTGCTGTCTCCCTTCCCCTATGTTTTCTGTTGTTCTTCCCCCTGTAGAGGGGTATATGGTTATGTGTCAATTATTGCAATTGGTTCCCCCTTTCTCCCTTCCTCTCCCCACTTCCCCCTACCCTTCCGGCATCACCATTCCCACTTGTGGATTCTGTGTGTCATGAGCTCCCTTCCCTTTCTATACCTGTGTACATGTTTCAGTCTAGTCTGAACTGGGAAGCAGCACTGGGATCATGATAGTGGTGGGTAAGGAAGCCTCAAGGAACCAGAGGAATATAGTGTGTTTCATCGGTTTTACTGCACCCTGGTTGACTCATGCCCTCCCTGTGGACCCTCTGTGGAGGGATTGTTCCACTATCTTCAGATGGGATTTTGATCTCTGCTCCAGCACCCCTCATTCTCAACAATATGTTTTGTTTGTTATGTTTTGTTTGTAAGAGGTGCCTGCTGATGCCTATTACCCGGTCCCTATGACTCCTCATGATCGCACTGGTGGTGTTCTTCCTTCATGTGGACGTGTTACTTCACTGTTGAATGGTGGCTTGTGTAACTTCAAGCCTTTAAGACCCCAGACACTATATCTTTTAATAGCCAGGCACCATCCACCCTCTTCACCACATTTGCTTATGCACCTGTTTTATCTTCAGTGATCGTGTCAGGAGGGTGAACATCTCAGACAGCTGATTGGTTAGAACAAAGTGTTCTTGTATTGAGGGAGGGTATGAGCAGAGGCCCAAATTCCATCCCCTACCTCAGTGTATTGCCATATAAATATATGTACATGGGCCAATACCTTTATTTTTGTGGATTAATGTATTTACATATGTATACCGCTATGTTTATACCTCTATCCATTGCTTTGCTTCCTTGGTCCTTCCTCTGTTTCCTTTTACCTACCTCCTGTCCCACTGTCACTTTCCCCTTATTTCCGCCTCTTGGTACCTCCTCTTAGCTAGTTTGCTGTTGCTCCCACACCCACCCCCCTGCACCCCCTCAGATCCCTATCTCCTCCTTGTTATTGACTCCAACCCCCCAGTTCCCCTGTCATGTATTTTGATCTCTTGACTGCTGCTTCCATGAGCATTGATTGTGGACCCAAGTAAAACAGAATCCTTGACAACTTCAGCCTTTTCTCCATGTACCTTGATGTTACCTATTGGTCCAGTAGTGAAGATTTTAGTCTTCCTTAGATAGAGTTGTAATCCATATTGAGAGCTACAATCATTGACCTTCATCAGCAAGTGCTTTAAGTCCTCCTCACTTTTAGCAAGCAAGGTTGTGCCATGTGCATATGGCAAGCTGTTAATAAGCCTTCCTCCAATCCTGATGCTGCGCTCTTCTTCACATACGCCTGCTTCTCTGACGCTTTGCTCAGCAGACAGATGGAACAAGTATGGTGAGAGGATACAAGTATGGAGAGAGGATACAACCCTGACACACACTGATTTTATTTATTTATTTATTTATTTATTTATTTATTTATTTATTTATTTATTTATTTTAATTAGGGGCTCATACAACTCTTATCACAATCCATTGTGTAAAGCACATTTGTACATTCATTGTGTAAAGCATCCATTGTACATTCATTGCCCTCATCATTCTCAAAACATTTGCTTTCCACTTAAGCCCCTAGCATCAGGTCCTCATTTTCCCCCTCCCTCCCCGCTCCCCCCTCCCTCAGAAACCCTTGATAATTTATAACTTATTATTTTGTCATATCTTGCCCTGTCCGACGTCTCCCTTCACCCACTTTTCTGTTGTCCGTCCCCCAGGGAGGAGGTCACAGGTAGATCCTTGTAATCAGTTCCCCCTTTCCAACCCTTCCTCCCTCTACGCTCCCAGTATCGCCACACATACCACTGGTCTTGAAGGGATCATCCGCCCTGGATTCCTTGTGTTTCCAGTTCCTATCTGTACCAGTGTACATCTTCTGGTCTAGCCAGACTTGCAAGGAAGAATTGGGATCGTGATAGTGGGGGGGTGGGGGGGTGGGGGGGGCGAGGAAGCATTTAGGAATTAGAGGAAAGTTGTATTTTTCATTGTTGCTATATCTCACCCTGACTGGATCATCTCCTCCCTGAGGCCCAGCTCTGCAAGGAGGTCTCCAGTGGCCTACAAATGGACTTTGAGTCTCCACTCCGCACTCCCCCCCTCATTCAGTAGGGTAAAATTTTTTGTTCTGATGATACCTGATCCCTTTGACACCTCGTGATCGCACAGGCTGGTGTGCTTCTTCCAAGTGGGCTTTGTTGCTTCCGAGCTAGATGGCCGCTTGTTTACCTTCAAGCCTTTAAGACTGTAGATTCTACACCTTTTGATAGCCGGGCACCATCCTCTTTCTTTGCCATGTTTGCCTATGCACCCATTTGTCTTCAGCAATCATATCATGGAGGTGAGCACACAATGATATGATTTTTCTTTCTTTGATGCCTGATAACTGATCCCTTCGGCACCTCATGATCACACAGGCTGGTGTGCTTCTTCCATGTGGGCTTTGTTGCTTCTGAGCTAGATGGCCACTTGTTTACCTTCAAACTTTTAAGACCCCAGATGCTATATCTTTTGATAGCCAGGCACCATCAGCTTTCTTCATCACATTTGCTTATTCACCCGCTTTGTCTTCAGCAGTTGTGTCAGGAAAGTGAGCATCATAGAATGCCAATTTAATAGAAGAAAGTATTCTTGCATTGAGGGAGTATTTGAGTGGAGGCCCAATGTCCTTCTGCTACCTTAATACTAGACCTATAAATATATTCACATAGATCTATTTCCTCATCCTCATATATAAATATATTTGCATATATACATGTATTTATCTAGACCTCTTTAAATGCCCTTTGCCTCCCAGCTCTTTCCTCTATTTCCCTTGACCTTCTTCCTGTTCCACTATCATGCTCAGTCCCCACCAGGGTTTCAGGATTCCTCTTGGTTACATTACCCTTGATCAGGCCCTACCAGGCCTCCCACACCCTCCTCACCAACAATTTAGATCACTTGTTCCTTTTTCCCTGGGTTTGCTAACATCACTTCCCTTCCCCTCCTCCCCCTCTCCCATGTCCCCCCGGAACTGTTGGTTCCGTTGTTTTCTCCTCCAGATTGTTCATCCAGCCTGTCTTATTTAGACAGACCTGCGGAGATATTAACATGCACAAAAACAAGACAGAGCAAAACCAAGCAACAATATACAACATAACAACAACAAACCAATGGCAATGAAACAAAACAAAACACAATAAGAAAAGACTGTAGTTAGTTCAGGGATCATTTGTTGGCCTTTAGGAATGTTTTTCAGTCCATTCTGTTGGGGCACCAAGCCCTGGCCCCAAAGTCCACCTTCAGCATTCCCTGGGGACCTCACCGCTCCATTCCCATGCTGTTCTGTTGCACCCCCTTAGTGTTTTTCCTCGGTGTGGCGGGATCAGATCAGGTGCAATTCCCACACTGTGTCTCTGGTGTTGTCCCATTTGGGCTATGGGTCAGTGAGGGCCGTCATGTCTCATAGTGGGGCTGGCCATGTGGTTCTCTCTGTGGACTGGCTGCCCTAACTGGAATCATCGTCCTCAAGGCCTGGTGGGTCAGGATGTGCTCCACTCTTTCCTCCTCCCCTTTCATCTGCTCCCATGTGCTCCGATCAGATAAGTCATTTTCCTGGAGCTGCAGATTCAATGCCGTCTTTTGAAATAAATTCTTCTGCGGGGAGGGGCAGGTGTCCACTTAGTAGTTGAGATTGGGACTGGCCACCCAGACATCTCCACTGGTTCCCCATACACTGATTTTAAACCCTGCAGTATACCCTTGTCCTGTTTGCACAACTGCCTCTTGGTCTGTGTACAAGTCCTGAGTAAGCATAATTAAGTGTTCTGGAATGCCCATTCTTCTCAATGTTATTCACAGTTTATTATGGTCCACACAGTCAAATGGTTTGTAGAGTCAATGAAACACAAGTAAACATCTTTCTGGCAATCACTGCTTTGAGCCAACATCCATCTCTCATCAGCAGTGATAGTTCCTGTTCCACGTCCTCTTCTGAATCTAACCTGAACTTCTGGTAGTTCCTTGTCCAAGCACTGCTGAAACTGTTGTTGGATGATCTTCAGCAAAATTTTGCTGGTGTGTGAGATCAACGATATCATAGTATAGTGTGAGCATTCTGTTGGGTCACCTTTCTTGGGATTGGACACAAATCTGGATCTCTTCCATTCATTTGGCCAAGTACCTTTCTTCCAAATTTCCTAGCATAGACCAGTGAGTGCTTCCCGTGCTGCATCACCTTTCTGAAACATTTCAGCAGGTCTCTGTCAGTTCCTGGAGCCTTGTTTTTCTCTAATGCATTCAACGTAGTTTGAACTGCTTCCTTCAGCACCATTGGTCTTGCTCATATGATACCTCCTTAAATGGTAGATTGCCAACTAGTTCAGGCATAGAGATTAGGATTTCAACACATTTGGGTCAGGGAAGGATGTGTGTACACTATTTAATCCATTATAGGTCTCTGTGGGACAGCCTTAACAAATAGACATTCTTCTCTGTCATCTTTTGGTTCCTTTTAAATTTTCAACCTTATACATGAATACCATTAAAGACAAAACTCATTATAATGTGACTCAAACTAGAATGAACGGAAGAAGCCCGGCGTGTAAAATGGGTTATTAACCACATTGGGCTGCTAACCGCAAGGTTAGCGGTTCAACCTCACCCGTCAACTGCACAGGAGAAAGATGAGACCGCCTGCTCCCTTAAAAGACGTGCAGTCTTGGAAACCCAGAGACAGTTCGACTCTGTTCCACAGGGTTGTGTCAAAATCAGCTCATTGGCATTGGGTTTCCGGATGAATGAAATGTAATGTCTAAAGAGTTTTTCACACTGAAAACTTTGCTCGCAGGCATTCTATCTTTGTAGGCATCAGATCTCTTTGTTTTAAACCACAAGGTCTGGGACAGTAGCCCCACCTGAAAAAGAACACTGATACAGGAAGTCTGAGTTCTAGGCCTGCCCACCCCACTCAGGCTTTGATTTCTCAGCTTCAAAATGAACCCACGTTCATTTTGGGAACCCATGTTGCCTTCCAATTATTGAAAAATCAATCATTCCAAAATACTTATAGAGATACACTTAAAATTTTAAACAATTTATAGCTAAAGTTACATGGCTTCATTAAAAAATGGTCATCTTGAATTTTAGTGGGCAAAAGGACAAAAGGATGCATGTCCATCTGAACATGTCCATGCGGCCATTACTTTGAAAGCTACTGAGATCAGACAATTAAGTCTTGGTGCAAAAACAGAATCTCTCCAGTGATCACTGTGAGCACCGTAGAGATATTTCCCAATACATTGATGGAGCTGTCAGAGCCAAATACAGGGTAAATTCAAGGCCGATTCTTGAACTACTTCAAAGAATCTTTTGCTCCTGATCATTAAAAGTCTAGCAAGCACAAGTTCTTCAGAGTTTACTAGATTCTTTGATTGTATGAATTATAATAGAGTTGGCAAACATATGTTATATGAACAAAATTTCTTTGTAAAATCTTTCTACATGGAACTATGACACTATTCGTTATTACCATTATTAGTAACTGAGAATGTTACTTGGGAAAGTTATTATTATAGGTTCGCAAATTCAAATGACCACAGCACTGTCACTAACATGCCCAAAAAATCGGACAAAGTCATTGGCAGAAAAGAGAACACGGAATTGAAGAGTGCGCAGACAGAGCCATGTAACTTGGAGCATCGCTGTCATTGGGTCATATGATAGCTCTGACTGGAGTGCGTCCCAGACCCCCACCATCAAGTCCATTCTGGCTCTCAGTGGTCCTATAGGACTGATAGGACTGCCCCTGTGGGTTTCCAAGATGTGGATCTTATGGAGGCAGAGAGCCGCCTCTTCCAGGCATGTCAATCCATGTAAACTGGGCTGATGGAGAATTGTTTTTGTTGTTAAAACTAGAGGAATAATTTTACTACAAAACATTTTTTTTCTGCTGAAACACTGCCCCCAAAATTTGTAGATAATTGTGTTGGCAATTTCCTCTAGTGAATTTTATAGATAATTGGTATAGATATAGAATTTCATAGATCATTGTGTTTGATAGAAATCTTTTAGATAATTGTTTTGGCAGTATCACCCAGTTGCCTCCTCAGTCCCCCTCCCACTCCCTCCTTACCGGCACTACTGCCCTGAGGCTCACCATATGTTAGTTTTCTAAGGTGTAGCTCCATTGCTGGAAGGCATCCACTTTTAGATAGTTGTTTCTTCTGCATTCCTATGCTTATGTGACTATGTTCACATGGGTCATATTTCCACATGAAACAATTTTTTTTACAAGATTTCAATGAAAAATTCTTCGCTTAAATATCTTTTGTACCATGGGGATTGCGGTCTTTCTTCTTTCAAATCTTTAGGACGTGAGTGGTTAACCTCTTACCAAACATACTCTTCGCCTTCTGAAGTGAAGCCCAACCACATTTAGGAAGCCAGTTTCCTTCAGGAGCAGCCCAAGGTCAGGAAGTAGAATTAGTCTTGGCAAATGACTTGGAAAGATAGATGTTGGTCTCTGGACTTAAGAGAATGCCTGGAGAGACCCTTGACTTAGCCCGGAGAATTGAAAGCAGGCCTTACTTTCAGTCAGACCTGGCTCCAAGTCTAGATAATTCCCTACCATCCACCAGGCAATTCCCAACCTTGCCCTTTCTTTTAAAGTATCTGCCAGTCTCCTCTTCCTTCCAGGTTCTGAAACTTCACCTGCCATGGTAAACCAGATGCTGTCCAGGTGCTTCACTTTTATGTTTGAAGGCTCATAGATTATTGAGATTTACTGGATGCTTTAAATTCACGGCTTTTCCCATTCAGCAGTTTAACTGTAGCCCAGAATGAAGGTGATTTGCGCGATCCATCTTGCTTTGTGTCTTACTTGACATTCTGCCTTTTCCCTGACAGGTTGCTGAATGCTATAAAGCCAGGACTTGTTAAAAAGATCAATAGATTGCCTACCCCCATTGCAGGATTGGTGAGTATCCTGAATTGAGATTTATTTTCCAATATCCCTCTGCTCTTGACCTACGGGTCGTGATGGTGCCATTTGTTATGTTTTCTCCTGCAATATATATTTCACTTGAGCGAGAATGCATTGAATCCATCACACTAAAGGATCTCTTAGAAATGAAAGATTGCGGAGATGCCTAAGTGGCAGCTTAATCTTTGTTTGCATTTTTTCCCATGGGTGATAGGAGCCTTCCTTCTAAAGAGGTAAATTTGTTTTAGGGGGAGAGGCTGATAATTAGGTTGTCTCCTGGGGAGGAGTGTGATTGTAATTACCGTTTTCTTATTTCAGATCTCTCTGCCTTCCCCTAGAAGGGAGGGGAGGTGGACGAATTTCTTGATTAACGAGCATATTGCTTGTTAGCATATAAATTTTTGTTTTCAATCCTAACAATCTACTTTGTGTTTAATTACCCCTACTGTAGAGCCACAACTCCAAGTACATATAGGGTACAAAGATGATCTGTGTGTGTGTGCGTGTGTGCGCGTGTGTGCGCGCGTGTGTGATAATAGTCACAACAAAACACACCTGTTCAACTGTCTTTATATGTGCCTTTCAATAACAAGTCAAAAGTGATTTTAAAGTGTCCCGGAGAACTTCCTTAAAAACAATTTTAAAAAAATTTTAAAGAGTTTTTTGACATATTATTCACATAATATACAATTCAATGGCTTAACCATATTATAAAGAGTTTCACAGTCATCACCATGATTAATCTTAGATCATTTTCTTAATTCTTGTATTCATTATTATTAGCTCCCCATTTTCCTACAGCCTCTTCTTTTACCACAGTCCTAAGTAACCATGAATCCAGTTACTGCCTCTTTAGATTTGCTTATCCTGGATTTTCCTATAAAGAAAAGTGTACATACTCCCCTTGTCCCAAGTACACACACAGCAAAGTGAAGCACAGGTACACCTCGATCCAAAATCAGCGTAATAGAAACTACAACCACTAAATGATGCAGCAAAAGGGGAACAAGAGATAAAGTGCTCAATTTTAACTGAACGACGCCTGCAGGGATCCTTTGTCAGAGGCCAAGGTTATTCACCTCTGAGAGCATTCACTGGAGGCTTCATCTGTTTGGGCATGCTGCCTCTAAATTTTGTACTTCCACGCCATCCATAGCTTTTTGCAAACTGGGCGCTCAGAATTTAACCTCTAATACAGTTCCCTTCTCTGATCTTGGATTTTATTTTTACAATCTGTGGATCACACAAGCTGCTGTGCTTCTTATGTATGGATTTAGCTGACAGTTCACTTAGATGACTGCTTGTTTTAAGATCCCAGATGCTGTTCTTTTTGCTAGCTGGGCACCCTCTGATTTGGAGAATTTTTTTGGGGGGGGGAGGGGAAGCTATTGCTCCCTGAGACAATGAGGGCTTTGAACCAGTTTGAACTGTTTTAGTCATAGCTGATGAGCAAAGCAGGAAAAGACCCTCATTTTAAAAGTTGGGGTGATCTGAAATGCGCACCAGAAAGGGAAAGAGAACAGGTCAAACCTCTGGGATGGGAGCCTTAGAAGAAGTGTATCAAGCTCTTTCGGGAGCCTATTAACGACCTTGGTTATTTTTGCCAAGAATGTGGAGAGAAACATACTTTGAAAGTGGTGCAGTGGGCTGCCATCTTTTAGCTGGGCACTGTTGTTTTTGACTCAGCCAACCAATCAAGAGATTTGCTTGCTAAGCCAGGCACATGCTGCCCTTGTTTTCTAAGAGGGAGATTAAGTTTCCAGCAGATTATTTTTTCCCATGCTCATTAGCATTCCAGTTTGCTCACATTTTCAAAACTTGGTCTATCCCAGCGTTGCTTTCTCAGCCATGACTGAACTGGGCTAAACTGGTTAGAAGTCCTGCAACCTACTCATCTAAAACCGATCATCTTATGTGGTCAGAAACAGGATATTTTCCCTCCAACATTAATGTATTTCATGACTCTTAGCAATTAATTTCAGTTGCTTTACTTGGTGCTGCGTTGTGTGTAAAGGAAGGAAAAAGATCGTCAATCGGGAAGGCAATCAGTGCTTCGTTCCAGAAGGAACGGGACGCAGACAAGCACCTGCGTGTGGCTGCACACGCACAGCTGAGGATGTTGACCTGGTAGTGCTGGGCCTGTTTCCATTGTAATTTTTGTTCACATGGTTTTGCAGAAAACAATTAGAAAAATGTCAAGAATGTAGGCAGGATCCTACACAAGCCTCACTGGTTGTTGTTAAACAACTTCTTAGCACATCATGAAGACTAATTGAAATGAGATGTGACTAAAATTCAGTTGTGCTGGAGAACTAGTGGGGATGGGTGGACATGATGATAAAGTGCACGACTTCAGTATATTGGTGATAGATGCTCTCTTTATTTTATGAAATTCTTGTTTCTGTGGATGCATTTTATTGCCCATTCTGGTTAGTTGTGAGCTTGTGCTTCATCATTAAAAATCCTTTTCGTTTTATTTGTCAAAATCATGTAGCTCAGTAAGGTGAGATAAAATTAATAAAATCAATAAAGCAGGAAGGGATGGATTTGAGTAATTTAAAGTGGTAATCAACTAGCAAATGTATGTACTATCACATATGTTAAAGTATACATATGGATTTATTATCTTAAACCTTTATTAATTCTATCTCTTTCCAATGTTGAAGTCATGGTCTTATTGCTTCTGACAAATCTCTCAAGCCTATGGCATCGCCTAACCTTGGAGCTCTGGATGTAGTAGGAGTCACACTGATAATGGGAAATGGAAGGGATCCTTAGTGACATCCACAATCACAGAATAAAGTAACTCCAAACCCACCAGCTGAAGAGACAGGGGTTTCGAAATCTCAAAATGTGAATTATCAATCATTTTAGCAAACTGAGCATAGAATGGTGGGTGGGGAAGGGTGTGTGTGTGTGTGTGTGTGTGTGTGTGTGTGTGTGTGTTTTGCCGGAGCCCTCTGGAACCTTTTTCTACTCTGAAACCTATGGGGTCTTCATGAGGCTGAATCAACTCGATGACTCCTGGAGGGAAAAATCAAACAAGCATGCTTTTGTTTTTAATTTTTTAAGCTGTTTTATTATAGACTACCTGGAGCATTTCCTGGTATAGGAGAAAACGAGCTAGTCTATTAGTAAGAGAAAAGTCAGTTGAGTTGGAACGTCCTTCTGGACGTAATCTTTTGAAGGACTATTGAAACGCAGGTTTGTAAATAGCAGGAAGATGGAAGTTGTCAAGGATTTCATTGTACTCACGGACCACTAGCAGTCAAGAGATTGACAGTCCCATTGCGCTGGGCAGATTCGATGCACAAGACCTCCTTGAAGTTTTGAGGAGCAGGGATATCATTTAGAGGGTTAAGGTGCACCTGGCACAAGCCATGGTATTTTCAGTGGCCTCTTACGCATGTGAAAGTTGGACATTGGATAAGGAAGACTGAAGAAGATTAGATGAATTTGCATTATGGCCTTGGCAATGAATATTGAAAATATGGTGGGCTGCCAGAAGAACAAACGCAGTGGTCTTGAAAGAAGAACCGCCAGAATACTTCTTACAAGTGCGGAGGGCCACGCTCTGTCTCGCCTCATTTGTACATGGTAGCAGGACAGACCCATCCCTGGAAATCGATAGTTTGCTTTGGAAAGTGGAGGGTCCGCAAACAAAAAGCCCCTTGCTGGGATGGACTGACAACCGTGGCATCCACACGGGGCTCAAATATGACGATTGTGAGAACAGCAAGGGACTGGGTGGTGTTTCCTTCTGTGTGCACCGGGTCACTGTGAATCGAAACTGACTGGTGGCCCCTAATGACAACAAACGGTTCAGCACTCCTGTCCAAACACTGCAGCTCTAAGTAGTTAATGGGCTGATTCACGGGAGTTAAACTTCTCAATCCTGATAATGCAACGCGTGCAAGTTCCCTCAGGTTCATGGTGATGCACCGAGCAGTTGTTCACTTTGATAGCTTGCCTGCCAAAAGGGTCAGCCTCAGTCCAATCCCGAGGAACCACATTGAGAAGCACACTGCAAGGCAACAGGAGCCTGCCTGTTTCAACATCGTCAGGGTCGTTGAAGACCCCACCTTCCCAAACAGCTTGAAAACTGATCTAGATTCAAGGTCGTTCAAAAGAGACATGGCGGCCCCAAGAAGAGTGAGACTCAGCAATGGATCCCCGAAGGAGAAAAAGCAACTATAGGAGACATCATGGAAACACATGGGAATATCCAAGAAGGATCGCATATTAGATACTACTGCTCTCCCCATGCTGAAGTCCCTGAGTGTGATAACCATCCTGTGTCTATTGGAAAATATCTTTGTTCTTTGGAGATACATGCTAGCATGTTCAGAGGTGATACGTCATGGTACGTGCAACGAATTCTTAAGTTACATGATGAAGAGTCCTTTGTCATAGAGTATGCATATATCATTTTATACACGTACACGTGGACAGTGAGCAAGAGAGAGACAGAAAGAAAATGAGGCCAAAAGTTGGATCCAGTGGAAGAGTCGGATACCTGGTGGTGCAGCAACAGTTAAACGCTTGGCTAGAAACCCAAAGCTTGGTAGTTCTAACTCACCCAGCGGCTCTGCAGAAGAAAGACATGACCATCTGCTCCCATATAGATTGCAGCCTGGAAAACCCTATATCGGGCAGCTGTCCTCTGTCGGGCAGCTGCCCTCTGTCACATGGGTTCATTCTCATCTGAAATGGACTCGGGAATGATGAAAGATACAACTTTCCTCTCATTCTTAAATGCCCCCACCCCATCATGATCCCAAATCTACCTTACAAAACCGGCTAGACCAGAGGATGTACACTGGTACAGATAGGAACTGGAAACACAGGGAATCCAGGACAGATGATCCCTTCAGGACCAGTGGTGAGAGTGGCGATACCGGGAAGGTGTAGGGAGGGTGGGGTAGAAAGGGGAACCGATTATAAGGATCTACATGTGATCTCCTCCCTGGGGGACAGACAGTTACAAGGATCTACATATAACCTCCTCCCTCGGGGATGGACAACAGAAAAGTGGGTGAAGGGAGATGTCGGACAGGGCAAGATATAATAATAATTTATACATTACCAAGGGTTCATGAGGGAGGGGTGAGTGGGAAGGGAGGTGGGGGAATGAGGAGCTGATACCAAGGGCTCAAGTAGAAAGCAAATGTTTTGAGAATGATGGTGGCAACAAATGTACACATTGGCATGACACAATGGATGCATGTATGGACTGTGATCAGAGTCGTATGGGCTCCCAATAAAATGATTTTTTAAAGAAAAGAAATGGACTCTGGGATACATACTAACAACAGATAGCGAGCATGCGGTGTCGCCGTAGCGTCCTTGCGGCTTTCTGATCCTTTGACCTCAGAGAAGCAGTAGGTGTGAAGCGGGCAGGGGCTCGGGTCAGTGCAGAGGCAGGCTCTGGGCGAGTGTGTTTTTCATCATGCATTTTCTTCTTCATTGATGCGCTTGACATGAAGGCAGGCACGGGCTGAGACTCCCTACGGCGGGGGGGGGGGGGTTTGTCCTTTGTCAGGGGTCAACAGGTCGCTGATCATGAAGTCCCCCACAACAGTAGCCCCAGAAATCTGGGAAGCAGAATTGGCCAGAGGGTGCTCCATGCCTGGAACCCACACGTATGTGTTCTACTGGCGTGGTGCGCAGAAGTC
This sequence comes from Tenrec ecaudatus, assembly GCF_050624435.1. NCBI lineage: Eukaryota > Metazoa > Chordata > Mammalia > Afrosoricida > Tenrecidae > Tenrec > Tenrec ecaudatus. The sequence goes on along the minus strand of NC_134532.1, from coordinate 180,583,298 downwards.
AATTCATGAAGCCGGCTGCTTGGCTCGAAGAGAAATTGAGATGTGAGTTTTCACATGTTGTTCGGTTCCATGATGCCGGTTCTGACTCAGAACGATCCTGGGCCATGCTCTCCATCCCGGCTGTGCTTGAGCCCGTTGTTGCAGATGCCATGTCCCCTTTCATTCCCCAGGATGGTGCCCTCCTCCAGAGATCGGTCCCTCTTGATAACACGTCCCAATACATGAGATAAAGTACGCCCGTGCTTCCAAGGAGCTTTCTGGCTGTACTTCGTCCAGTGCCGACCTATTCATTCCTCAGACAGTCCAAGGTCGCAAACCAAACTAATAACCGCATGGAGATTTCCAAAGAAAGAAGAGGTGTGTGTGTGTTAGCCCCTCCATTGAGCTGTGGTTACAAGGAATTCAAGGGTGAAGATGTTAAAACAAACTAGTTGGGGGGGAGGGGGAGGAATGGCCTGGCCAGAAGGCAAAGGCCCCGCCAGGCTCAGGATCTGGGTTTCTTCTGTAACAATTGCTGACATCTGAAGCAGTGTGGTGACTGCCTGCAGATGCCGGCATTCTTCTGTAGGTGTTAGGGATCCTATTAGCTGTTGCCAAAGAGAAAGGTCTCAAATTAGGTCTTGGCACGCCAAAGGTTTAAAAATGAAGCCCGTCAGCCTGCCAGTGTGTGGGTATTGCACAATTCGATGTAATAGTCCTTGGAGATTTAGAAGACCAAAGAAGAATGGGTGCATTTGAACTATGGGGTTGGCAAAGAATATTGAGTATGCCATGAACTGCCAGGAGAGCAGACAAATCTGTCCTGGAAGATGTACAGCAGATAGGTTCTTCGAAGCAAAGACAGCGAGACTGTCTTTTGCATCCTTCGCCCATGTCATCGGAGGGATCAGGACTTGGAGACGGCTCCGTGCTTGGGAAGGGAGAGGGTGTGGGAAAAAGAGGAAAATCCTCCAGAAGGTGGATTGACACGGTGGCTGCAACCGTGGGCTCTGAACGACAAGAAAGAAGAGGATGGCAGAGCATTATGTTATGTGGTACATAGAGGGGCTATGAGTCGGAACCAATCCAAAGCACCTAGCACTGGCAGAGATGGAACTAGAGCAGGGGTCCTCAAACTATGGCCCGCGGGCAGCATGCAGCCCGCTGAGGACATTTATCTGGCCCACCGGGTGTTTTTGCCCCGTTTGGGTTTTTACTTCTAACCAAGATATGTGCAGTGTGTATAGGAATTTGTTCATAGTGTTTTAAAAACTATAGTCCGGCCCTCCAATGGTCTGAGGGGCAATGAACTGGCCCCCTGTTTAAAGAGTTGGAGGACCCCTGAACTAGAGTTTGTGTCATCCCAGGAGCATGAGACTTTGAAAGTTCCTCTCTCATTTCTTCCTTTTGGCCGATGTCGTCGAAGTATCTTTAGGAGCCCTGTGAAGACTTGGAAGGAAGTTCACTTAGCAGTGAAGTGGTGTCGATTTTACTCTGGCAGACGTTCAGGAGGACACATCAGGAATGACGCTGGTAGAATTGCTCTAGGATGCAGTAAATCCTAACCCACTCAGAAACGTGGTCTTTGGGGGAAAGGGTGCATTTTTCTTTAATCTAAAGATAAGATTTCCAACATGCTCAGAGTTAAGCTTCCTGAAATGGATTAAAAAGGGAAAAAAAATGAGAGTAACTTTCCATAAACACTGTGGGTTTTCGGAAACTTTCAAAAGCTACCAGCTTTGTTTGCTGAAACCAGCGCCACCACAGTTGACGTTTCATGGTTCGAGGGAGGTCGGTGTTGGGCAAATGATGGAAGGGCTGTGGACATTTGCACATTAGGAGACGTTTAAGACGATTGCTGTTTTATAGGAAAAGATAGACACACAGAAGCTGTTGAAAACTGAGGAGCAGGAGTAAAAAAATCCTTTAGAAAGCTTCCTATTTCTAGGAAGATGGCAAAACCATCAATGTGGGTCCCAGGTGTTTGGGGTGTCTGCCTGCCGGCGCGTCTCTGGTACTCCTAACTAGAGATGGTCTGTTGGGTAGCTCTGCTTCTCCATGTCAACGGCTTCTAGTTTAGGGTTTGATTCTGCAGCTGCCTTCAGAATCTCTAGAGCATTTGCTGTCTCATGAACAGTTTGTTTTAAAGGCTATATAAAACAAAAAAAGAAAGTGGGGGGGCGCTTCATGAAAGGTTCTGCGTGTCTGTCTCTGTTTAGACAACAGTTACTGTTTAGGCCCAGGAGGGTTGACAAGCATGCAGGAGAAGGCCCAATGTGTAAGTTTCTCTACTAAGAATTGAAAAAGCAAACAGGTGAACAAAATATGTCCAACCCATTGCCATTGAGTCAATTCCAGTGCATAGGGGCCCCGTGTGCTCCAGAGCAGAGCTGCTCCATGGGGTTTTCCTGGTGGAGATCTCTCCTTTTGGCAGTCCCTGGCCCTCTCGGTCGTCTTTGCCAGCACCGTGATTCCAAGGCCACCATTCCTCTCATTCTGAGGTCTGTACACAAACCGACGTGGTGATGTGTTTCCAAAAGGACTGTGGAATGTAGTGTTTCCACCGTGTTGCTGATAGCTGCCATTGAGTCTTCTCAAGGCAAGGTTAGGCATAATGAGTCAGGCAAGGTTAGGCATAATGGACCGAAATCTCACCTGATTCTGCAGCGTCTTCATGGTCGCTGCTGTGCTTGTCCATTGGGAAGCCATGGCCGTGAAGGTTCTGAGGATTTTGCTCCATCTGTCTTTCCCAGTTACGTTTGGGGTGCAGGCACTAAAATCCACTCCGTTCTCTCGTTTTCAGATTGGTTTTATGGAGCTCTAACGAATGCATCCTGCACTTCTATGGTTCCCTTTCTCTTTCCCAGGCACAAACACACATCTCCACTAGGCCAGTTTCCCTCCCACCCCAATCCAGTGCCTCCCTTTCCCTAAAATCTTCCAGACGCAGATTGTCTGACACCCCATTTTTCTCACCTTTTCTGCTCTCTCAGCCATTTCCAGTGCAAACCAGCCCAGCTAGACTCAGTTCTTTTCCATCCCCCTACCCCTGTGGTTCTGATCCTGGACTTCTGAGACTCAGAAACAGGCAGACACGGACGTCTCCTTCATGCCAGGGAGAGGAGAGATGGAATGAGCCCACCGTGTGCCTTTTACCTGTCGCAAGTCACCCTTTGTGGTCTTAGGGGGGTACAATCGGGGCTCTCTGGAGGTAGCCCTGTTCTTCTTCGGGGAGCGAGTCAAACCTGGCCATTGTGCAGCCTTCCGTGAGAAGGAGGCCCGTGTCCCTGCGGGAAAATGAGTGGAGCTGGAAGGTAATGACACTGTCCTTTACCCCCGTCGTCGCTGGTACAGAAAGCAAATTCTCAGTTGCTTTCCCACACCACACACACACAGAAGGAATGCTCAATTAGAGGCTCCCGGATTTGGAGCCAAAGCCAAGCCGAAATAGCTGGGGTGGTTAGCCTTTTAGTAGGTTTAGACATAAGACAGCTCAGACTGTAGGAAAAAGCCAAAACAGAACCCAGGAGTCTTTGGGACATCCAACCCCATCTTCAGTTGACTGGTGGAAGAGGGGCGTCCGAGGCTCTTTGTTTTTTCCATGCCTCCCAAGTCACTGTGGTGGGTGTGGGGCAGCCCTCACAGTTAGATTCTGAAAGATCATCCCGTGTCCTTCATCGTCTCAAATGACTTTATATGGTTCCTTCTATTCTCCTACACATGGGATACGATCCAAATACCTCAGAGATGTATGAGACCCTTCCTGAACTCACGTGCCATGTTAGACTCCTCTCCCGCTACCCAGATCTTTTTATGGGGAAATAAGACCATAGGTATTTTATGACCCAAGTCAAAAGATTTGGCCACACAATGATGTTGACAATGAGCTTTCCCCTTCAGGTCTGAGGCTGAGCTCCCGCACCCCAGGTTAGAAAAACCCACCAGCTAAGGTGGAAAGGGCAGCAGTTACACCAAGACAGAGTTCAGATGGTTAGACAGAAATGGAAGAATGGAAAGAGGAAATATAGGGTGGGAGTGGGATTTGTGATATACATCGAAGGGATTGTGATGGATGGGTTGGATCAGAATGTGTATGAATTGTTGAGTGTAAAACTATGATCAGCGTTATAAACCTCATTCACAATAAAACGTTTTTTAAAAAAAGAAATGCATGCCAAACAAGTTTATTATTGGTTGGTGAGCGCCATTCTCCACAGTGGGCTGGACAAGGTCAAGGGAATTCTAAGGCATGTTGGCCTTTAGTTGCATGTCACTTGTGTGATTGGATTGGACCAATGAATTGGTTCCCTTGTGCATCTTAGACTCAGGAGGAGCTGTTTTTCCCTACCCTCTACCCCACCGCCCAACTCTCTGATCGTTCTCTCTCCTTTCATTTTCTTATTTGATGTATTTATTCATTATTCATTACTACATAATCAATTAACCTGAAATACATAGGCTTAAAGCCTGGTGTTAGCTGGTGGAATAGGTGTTTAGGGGTCAGGGACCTGGCCAGTGCTTAACTGCCTTCTCTGGCTCAGAGTCTCTCACAAGGTGTTGGCCGATGTCATTTAAAACATGACTGAGGAAGAATCCTCTCTTAAGCTCACTCCCGTGGCTGTGGGCAGGATTCCACTTCTTGTAGGCGGTTGGCCAGAACCACCCATTCCTTCGATGGGGCCTCTTTGTGGAGTGGTTGGCTTCGTTTAGCACAGAAGTACAAGAAGAACCCAAGATGCTGAGTCCGAACGAGCTGGAAGCCAGTCCTTGTCCAGAAATGATGAAATATCACTTCATTAAAAGCAAGTCACTCAATCCAGCTCACGGTCAAGGGAAGAGGATTTCACAAGGGGCTGAATACTTGTGAAAGGGACCAGGGGTTGCTATTCAAAAGTTGTCTACCACCATGAATAAAATGTTTGTTCTTCTATTGAGAAACCGGGGCATGGATTCTATATTCTCCTGGAAATGTGTCCCTTTGGGCTACGGGATTTTAAAGATAACACAACTTACTGTGAACTAGAGCTCTCGTATGATGTCTATGGACGGTTTCCCAGCTTTCTTTTGCACCTGTACAACCCAAATCAAAACCAACAAACTGACTGTCATTGAGTTCATTCTGACTCATGATGATCCTATAAGACTGGGTAGATTGCCTCTGTGGTTTCCAACTCTGGAACTCCTTATGGCAGTAGAAAGCCACATCATTCTCCCACAGAGCTCCTCGTTGGTCGCAAACTGCCAGCAGCCCCGCACATAACCCACAGGCCACCAGGGCTCCTGCTGCGCATGTATTCCAAGAAGAAATGGCATGCGCTCTCTTGCCTTCCAGTTAAGTCAAGAAGTATATTTCCCTTCAGGGGCGTCCATTGTAGGCTACATAGCTATACCCCAAAAACAAAACAACCCCACCCCACCCCAAAATTCACTGCCATCGACTCATTTCTGACTGTGACCCTATAGGGATACTGGACATAGAAAGCCTAACCTTTCTCCCCACATATATACAAGTAAGCTCTGTATATGAGGTCCCTAGGGCTATCATAAGCAATTAACATAAGCTCGGTGGCTCCAAACAGAGACGTGAATTTTCTCTGAGTGTTGGTGGCCCGAGGTCGGAAGTTAGGGGGTTGGCAGAGCCATACTCCCCTGAAGGCTCTAGGGGAAATTCTGCATCGCCTCTTTTATATGCTGGTTGCTCTGAGCAATCTTTGACGTTCCTTGGCTTATAGGTCACTCTAGTTTTTATCTGCATCTTTACATCACCTTCTCCTCTTGTAGGACACCTACTCATCTTCTTCTAAGAATGCCAGTCATTGGTTTGGGAGCCCACCTTTATCCCATGTAATTTAATCCTAGTCCTTAATTAATTAATTAGTATAACTGCAAAGATTGTTTCCAAACAAAGTCACATTCTGATGTTTAATGTGGACGTGGATTATCGTAGGACACTAGTCAGCTCACTGCCATCCAATATAAAGTAAACTACAAAAGACTAGTGACATATAATATGGGATGAAGAATAAAGAAGACATTTAGTTTGAGATTAAGGACAGCGGAAGAGAGAATTGAACAGGGCATCTACAAACAGTGAAAAACATTGGCTTTAGGACAAGGACGTTGTAGTCTAGGAAGGAAGTGAGAAAGCTCGCCTCCAGAAGGATGTGGGCCTAGTCTGGAAGTGACTATTACCTGCAGATGGGCTAGCAGTGCCGTCCAGGATCCCTGAGAGAAAGCAGTGCTGTGGAAAATGGACTGGGAATAATGATGTAGAACCAGGAATGCTCGGCTTTGTCTTATGTGCAATAAGACCCACAGAAGAAAGCAAGGGACACTTGTGTCCCAGATACTCTGGTGGCCACGTGGAAGACAGATTTTGGGAAGAGACCAGCAGCAGTTCGGAAGCAGTTGGGAGACAATGAGCAATAAACCACGGTAGAAGCATTGGGAGTGGAGATAAAGACAAGGGTTGATGTTTTTCACTGAGTGTACAAGGCTGTCGATTATACACTTATTTCTAATTGTCACTAAGGAAAAGGTGGAAAAGTAAATTATGACACATGCTAAGATTCAGCTTTAGTTCAGTGGGATCAAATGGTACCTCTGAAAATCAATGGAATAGGATAATCTTATAAAGATGACATCTACGTTTTGGACCTGAGCAACTTGGAAGATTATGATGTCATTAATGGGAATCATGGGAGCAGGAGAATGAGAAGTGGATTCCAAGAAAAAAGAGGAATTCTCTTCTAGACATATATTGAATTGGCTTTCTCAAAAAGTTATTCATGTGCAGCTGTCTGGCAGACAATTGGAAAGGCTGGCTTCAAACTCAGGGAAAAGTTTCGTACAGCCTGCTCCAGTAAAGATTTGCAGCCATTGGAAACCCTCAGGAGTAGTTTTACTCTGTATTACAGGGTCACGATGAGTTGGAATTGACTTGATGGCAGTGGGTTTGGTTTTCTGATCGTTTTTTTTCCCCAATGGTTGACTATATATTTAAAGACATTTTTTTTTCTGTAACCACCAGTCTCAAGTCCTTCCACCCCAATTATAATCTTATCATAGAGTGTTTAATTTCCATTGTCGGGGCCACCAGGAGAGGAGAGGGAAGGATAAAGGAGACCACAGGAGAAATAATTAGCAATAATAATTAGTAGATAGGAAAATCATGACCGATCATGATCGGAAATCCCTTAAATAACAATTCACTGGAAGATCATTTCCGACCAATCTTGTGTTTTCTATCCTTTCTTTTACCGTGTGAAACGTCACGCCTACTAGTAGGAGGATCAGCCAACCGAGCACTGACATTCTCCGTCACGTGTGTGAGGAATGCCCGGGCTTGTGAGCTGGAGTCTAAGCTCCTCTTTGTGCACCACACATTTTTATTCCCAAGCTTGTTTCCATAATTATTTTGTGTCTGTACAGAGGTGGGAGGTTATATATAGCAGGGCTGTAAAGCTTCTTTTTCCAAGATTTTTTTCTTCTTCCTTCCTGTGGAGGGAGAAGGCGGGGGGCTCCAGGAAGAGGGACAGCCACTCTCTGAAGAAAGAACTCACTTGTTCTCCCTTATCTGTCACTGAACAACATTTAGGAATTTGTGACACTGCCTCAGTTCCTCACATTTTTTTCCCTTAGGAACAGACTTTCAATTTGTAACTGAGAGAAAAAAATGTATGATAGCAGGAAATCTGAGGTGCCTTCAAATAATTCCTGGAAAAGCAGAATTAAAAGATAATGGAATTTTCCCACTGACTTTTTGAAGCCCCTAGTGCATATTTCAGTATACTGAATTTACTCAGCTATAAGCCTGGTTCTTCAGCATATTTTTTCTGCAGTTTTTGTGGTAAAATTAGGTGCCTCGGCTGATACTTGAGGCGGCATATACTCGAGTATATACGGTATCTATATTCCTTTTCCTCGTGGTTGGTCATGACTTACCCCAAGAGGTTTCTCTGAAACTCACTTCAGCATGTACTTCAGACCCAGGTCTGCAAGGATGCTATCGTTTGACAACAGGAAAACATGTCCCCAGATAGTATCTGGAAATGCCGCATAAGAGACTGAGACTCGGCGGAACGCAAACGGTCGTTCTCTTGAAAAGTGCCTTTAATTGAGATTTGTTTGGAGGGAAGTTTGTCTTGGCAGACATTTCAAAAGAACTTGCTAGACACCTCTCTGTAATTAGTTGGCTTCCTGCTAAAATGGTAAGTCTCTGCTTATCTCAGAATGGCTGCAAAAATTAATTTCACTCTCTGCCGCTATACTCCTGAATAATTAATTTGAGATTTAATTTATCTAAAATTTAAACTTATTATGTCCAAAGAATCTACCTAACATTCAGATATTTCCCTTTACTTAAGAAAATAAAAGGGCTAATTGATGGGATAAGGAAGATACTTTATCCCTGTGAATTCTACCCCCAACCCATATCTAACTGGGAGAAAAACATCAGAAAAACCAAAACTGAGAGACATTCTGCAAAAAAAAAACCCGAAAACCTAGCCAGTACCCCTCAAATCTGCCGAGATCATCAAGAACAAGGTCGACAAGGACATTGCATGCACAACGAAGTGAAATCTGGAGAAAAGTAAGGAGTCATAGTGACCCAGAGTAATGTGGGTGTTGAGTGGGTGCCAGAACAGCCACAAGAGCAAGTACATTAGGGAAAAATGAATAAATATGAATAAAGCACAAAGTTTAGTTACTAGTGCACCTACTTCTCACGGATGGACCAGCTTGTTATCTAGCACTTCACCTTTATGACACTAGTGAAAAGCCTGTGTTGCTATTTGTCTGTGTTGCTCATTAACTACATATGTCTGGTGGTAACAAACACTGCAGTACCAGGTGAGAGTCATGCCCGCCAGGACAGCTAAGGATATGTGTCAGCTTGCTTGTGCCTTGGTTCTCAGTGTTTGGTTATTGTGTCATGATATAGTTTGGCAGTTCTATAATACAATTCTCCTTTGGCAGTTCTATAATACTATTCTTCTCCATTTTGTGATAGGATGTAATCATTTTCACACAACCTTGAGTTTTGAATAATGACCTGATATTTGGACTCTCCCCATGTTGATAAGGGAGTATTGTACCAATGTTTGCGTGACTTTGGGTGGGACAATTGGTTAATATACTCTGCTGTTAACCAAACCATTGGTGGTTTGAGTTCACTCAGAGCACATTGGCATGAGGCCCGATAGTCCACTTCTGAAAATTCAGTCATTGAAATCCTTATGGTCTCCATGAGCCAGAGTCAACTTTTTTGACCACCGGAACCACTATTTGTTGTAAAAATGTACCATCATTGCCAACATAGCGACCCCATAGGGCAGAGCAGCACAGCCCCTGCGGGTAACTCATTTTTTACAGGAATAAAAGTCTTCTTTCTCCTGTGGAGTGACTGGTGGTTTTGAACTGCTAACCTTGAGGTTAGCAGCCTGATGCATCACCACTGTCGCTAGGGCTTCTCAAATGTACCATAGTAAAGTAAAATTTGGGTGTGGATAAAATGGTAACTTTCTGCATGTCATTGTGATTTTCAGTAAATCTAAAGCTTTTAAGATAAAAAGTTTACTTAAAAGAGGAGGTGGTTGAAAATAAAGATAAAATATGCCACCACGCAAGGAAGCTATAAAATAGGCAAGGAAATACAGGAGTTATTAATAATTATTAAGCGCCTGCCTCCAGTTGATGTATTGGTGCCAATAAATGGCAGGGTACCAGCGAGTGGGCTGGCATATCAATCTAATAAACTTTTATAAATGATGAATTGGCCATGAACGCTGTGTTTTATGGCACTTGAAAATTCCGAATGGTAAATCCACACTCGGCATTTCTGCTAACATATTTCACAATCCCGCTTTGAGAATCTGCACAAAGACATATTTCATGTCCTTTGGGGAGGTTTAATAAAAAACCACAGGTGGGAAATGGATTTTGCAGTAGCAGGAACAGCCATAGCCGTAAATACTAGTGTCCCGGAATGACAGCACTGCAGGGCGGTAAACACATCCATCAGCCACCAGGGCCGAAATTCCATTCTCTGATGTCATCTCCACACCGAGCACAGAGATCAAATGCCTCCATTTAAATTCAGGACACTGGATCCGGCGAGGCTTTAGTGTCTGGTGGTTCATGTAGGGCATCCTCTACACATGGAGCTGAGAACCTATCTGTGCCGGGTGGATCCCTTGAGACAAAGTCTATAAAACGCCCAGGCTGGCCCCTGTCTGACAGAGCAGGACTATGCTGTTCGCCTCGTGTGTCAGGGGGCTGTGGCACTCCGCGGGTTTCAGTAGCATCTGAGGTGCCTCTGGGTGGATCAGGCCTCCCCCGCCTTTGGGCTCCCAGCGGGGCTCCTCCGCGTGGGCTCCATCCAGGGATTTTTGTAAAATACCCAGTACGGTTCATATGGTATAGTACATAATATGTTTTCAATACACGGCAGCTGCTCTTAATATTTACTCTGCTCAGTTAATATGACTTTAGAATGTTAGGCCTAGCAGCTCTTAAGAGGTGTGTGTGTGTGTGTGTGTGTGTGTGTGTGTGTGTGTGTGTGTGTGTGTGTGTGTGTGTTAAACGCAGTTGTTTTTCAAAGGAGGTATCCAAGATGCAGAAGGCAGTGGCTTCCCCAGGGTGGGTCAACTACTTTGTTTCAGATTTAGGATGGAAATCCTCCTCCCCCACATCCCGTTTGGGTGCCTCGTCCAGACCCAGATCTACACACAGTGTGGCCAGCCAACTGGGTAGCACAAATAAGGTTAAATATTCGCTGCTAAATGCAAGGTTTGAGGTTCGAACCCAGCCAGAGGCACGTGGAGTGAAAGGTCACAGTTGAATACCCTAAGGGTCGTTTGACCCAGTATATGTGAGTGGGCTCACCCCTGAGTGAAAACTCAAGGGCACCTGGTGTTTGCTCGTAAGCACCCACTATGTGCTAGGAGCTGCCAGAATGGCGGGCGGCAGTTTCATTCAGCCTCTGGGGTTTGCTTCCCCTCCTCTGAGGGAGCTGAATTCCCGCCTCCCTCCTCATAGGTGTGGCAATCATGTTCTCGTCCAGTGAGCCTCCTTTCCCTGCCCAGCCTCCCTGGCTGCTGCAGCCTGCCTTCGGCCGGCCGAGCAGGCCATTTGCTGGGTCAGAGGACAGCTGTGAGAGGGGGAATGTGAGGGCGCCTCGGCGCTGCTTTGGGGGTTCACAGTGGGAGCCCACAGGGGAAAGATGCCCCACCCGTCTCGAGAGTGGACATGCTGGAGTTTCAGGCGCATTATGAGGACATGTGGGGGTAAGTCAGCCCCTTTATGAAAGAAAAGCATGCCCCCGGGTGTTGGGGGGCTGGGGGAGGAGACTATGTCATTTGTAACATGAAATAAGGAAAAATAGAGTACCTCTATGCACTTACGGCATGCTTAAACTGATATCAAAATTGCTGTCCTGATATCTTTACCACCTATTGCTTTTAATTAAGCTTTCCTTCACCCCCACCCCACCCTTCTTCTTCTGCCTACCTCTGAGGAGTGAATGTTCTTTTCCTCTGGGGTATGTGGTGGAGGACACAGAGACCTCTCAGTTCTGCCAAAATAAAACTATTCCTGAACGTGGGGAAGTGGAAGAGGCCGTGCCGCATGTGAAGGATTTGTTCTGACAGCTCACAGCTCTGCGTCTGACCGGGAGGGCGTTGTGTGACTGCATCTGTCTGAGGGGCAGGGTCACCTGAGCCCCCTTGCATCCTGTCCGTGTCTCCAAAGTCTTTTTTTTTTTGGCTTACTGAAAAGATCATTTCTTAAGATGGTGAGAGAAAGAAGTGAAGAGAAATTGGGGAGAGAGGCAATCTGGGCCCGGGGGCCGAGCATCCCAGCTGAGACCCCTGAGCCGTGGTCCTTCAACGCCAGGCCCGACTGCAGGCTGGGGAGAGCATGGCAGTTATTTCTGGGCCATTCGCTAATGAAACTCTCTCAGACCTGTCCCAACCCTGAATGCTTCATGGCACTGGCTGGTTAGGCAAGGGATGGAAATTTTCTTCCGTCCAATTTATGAGGCTGGGTTGAAAACTAAGCTGCAGCCAAGCCTAGCCAATCCCCATGGCAAAGAGATTCAGCTTCCCAGAGCTGGGAAATCTATTTTATTTTACCTTTATTCACCTAGCTTCTCATTTTCATTCCCTCACCGAACGACTACTTCCTTCATGGTGCCAGATAGACCAACTGTCCAGGGTTTCTGAAACGCTCCCCTGGGGGGCTCCCAGCGCTGAGTCAGCCTCGCAGAGAAGGGAATTGTTTGGCGCTGGCCTGGGTGGGTCCAGAGCAAGGTGAAGGTCAGATAGGATAGGAGGGCTGCACACTTGGGCAGCCTGCCTTTTCCCCCCAGGAAGTCTTCCTGGTGGGGGTGCTTCTGCTTTCATGCTCTGTGTGTAAAGGGGTGTGGAGGGCACCTGGGCCGTGACCATGACCTCTTTCCTGGGAGACCTTGCCAAGTTTGGGGAGGTGGGGCAGGAGAGTTGACCACTGTCCCTGGGTGTGCCTCTCATTGTGAAGCAGGGCAGGGGGCACTTGTCAGCATACCCCTGACTCCGTAGATGAGCCAAAGGGATTTCCAAATACCATTGGTTTGTTTCCCCGTGTCCCATCAGGTCTAAAGAACTCCTGATAGAGTCCCACGTACTTCTGAGCAGAGTGGTGATGATTTTCTGTGGGGAAGTTTGAGGGATAAACATGTGGGGCAAGAACTCACTCTAGCTGGATTTTGTTAGCAAACACATTCAGCAAGCTTTACTTTTTATAGGAGGTGCCTGTGGCACCTGGTACAGAGTTGTTGTTAGGTGGGTGAGGTCACTTCTAACTTACAGGGACCCTTTGGGCAGCCACTGTGTCACTCCATCTCATTGGGAAGTCTTCCTCGTTCTCCCCCCCCCTTTTCCTTGTACGATGTTCCTTTCCAGGCACATGTCCAAAGTATGTGCGACACAAAGTCTCACCATCTTCACGTCCAAGGAGCATTCTGGTTGTACTTCTTCCAAGACAGATTTGTTTCTTGTTCTGGCAGCCTGCGTTTCTTTCCATATTCTTTGATACACCCGGGAGTCATTAGCGATATGTATGGCCAGGATATAAATAGTCATGATCCTTCTGAACAGCTGTCCTTTAGGAGGTCGTGTAGTGTGGTAGGACTCCTGGTAGCACAGTGGTTATGCATTGGGATGTGCTCTGAAAGGTCGGAAGTTCGAAACCACCATCTGCTCCTTGGGAGAAAGATGGGCTTTCTACTCTCCTAAAGACTTACAGACTTGGAAACCCACAGGACTCCTTCTTCCCTGTCCTGTAGTGTGGCTGAGTCAACATCAACTCGCTGGTCGTGAGCTTGGTCTGGGGTTTGAGGAGTGTGGGAAGGAGCTGATGTTCTAGGGTCAGCTGGCCTAGTGTTCACGGAGATTCAATTAGTTAATAAAGTCAGGATCCTAGGATGGTGTCAAGCTGAAGACATGAGCCAGCAGGAGGAAAGGCAAAGGAAGGAAAACGGTTCTTGCGTTAGATTGGGAGACTTGGCTTCATTCCATTATAGTCTCTGGTTTAGAAGCCTTCCTTTCTCCCACACAGAAAATAATTTGAGATTAAAATTCAAGGGGGGCATTTATTTTAATTTCCCACCAAATAATGGTTGAGCTGCTGCCCCATGAATGTTCGGTCCTGAAATCAAGTAGCCCTTGCCGAGCTCTCAGGTGTGCAACCATCCTCGACCAGAGAGCAGCAAATTGGGGACCCACGAGCCCACCCCAACAGCTTAAATATGGGAGAGCCATAAGTAAATATTTGCGAATGAAATATTCAAGAGCCATAAATATGCTTTCACAGATGAAATCGCCATGATCCGAATGATGTCCTTGGAAAGTTTTGAATCTTACTCCAGAGCCACATGTGCACACCGCAAGAACTGCGTCTGGCTCCTCAGGCTCAGTTTGCCCATCCTTGGGCGAGACCCAGAGCGGCGGTTCTCAAACTGTGGGTCGCGACCCCTCTGGGGGTTGAAGGACCTTTTCACCGTGGTTGCCTGATTCATAACAGTAGCAAAATGACAGTGATGAAGTATCAATGAAAATAATGTTATGGTTGGGGGGTCACCACCACATGAGGAACTGTATGAAAGGGTCGCGGCATGAGGAAGGTTGAGAACCACTGCTATAGGACCTAGGTTCCTAGACTTATTTGGCCTGCCATTCTTTCAGGGAAAAAATTATCTATCTCTACCTACCTACCTACCTACCTACCTACTTACCTACTACCTACCTACCTACCTACCTACCTACCTACCTACCTACCTACCTACCTACCTATCTGTATATATCAGTGAACTCCTGGAAGTGAAGAATGTTTGTGGACAGTCCACCCTGGTGGCTGGGGTAGTTCCTGGGGCCTCTGTCTTCTGCAAGCGGTCATTTCTTCCATAATAGTCATCTGTGGAGACATGGCGCTTACGGAATGACTGGGGCATGTTTTACATGGCTGTATCCAGTTCCTTCTGTTTGATTCCCATGTAAGTTTTGGCAGAGATTGCTACACACATTTCTGTGGGTGGTGCTGGAGAACAGCTTTGGAAAACAGCGCCCCCGGCTGTTGTTGGCCCTGTCCCGGCAAATACCATAAAGGAGGCGACGTGAAAAGTTACTGTGGGTCCCCTGCTCCTCCGAGGGCCAGGTCCTGTACCGACAAATGAAAATCTGACCCCAGCCTTACTTTCCGCTGTGAGCTGTGGTCTGGAGCTGGCCTAGGTCTCCGGGCTCCTTCTTTGCCACTCCATGGCAGAGTGGACTTTAGGCTAAGTCAAGTTCACTCTCCTTCCTTCGGACTCCTCCTAGAAGCTGCACTCTGTCCCTGCCTATGCTTGACTTTTGTGAACAGTTGTATTTTTATTTCCTCATTGCAATTTTACACTTGCGGAATAATGAACCAACCTTAGAAGGAACTTCCCAGTGTTGGCTTTATCTAGACTGCTCACTGCTGCTGCTATGTTTTGCTTTCAGGGAAATGGAAAACTTGAGGACATTTGGGGGGAGTGTATACACAAAGAGATAGCTAGCTACCTAAATAGATAGGGACCCCATTTACACAATGATCAAATGCTCTGCCACTCGCTCTTTCAGGTTAGTGATTTAAACACCCATCGAGGAGAGTGATAAGCTCTCTACGCCCATAGATTCACAGTCTCAGAGCCCTACAGGAGCTGCCCTGTTCAAGGGAAGCTGTGGGTTGAAATAGACTCAATGGCAGGACATTGTGTCTATTAAAAAGACCCATTCAGTGGCTTCATGGGAGAAAAGACCTGGTCAGGTCAAGGTTGCAGCATGAAAATCCTTGGAGGAAGTTCTCCTGCGTCACTATGAGCTGAAATTGACTTGACAGGCCCAGGCATCAGTCATATATATGTTTCGTTGGTGATGGTATAAGTGCCGACCAGTAGGGACCCTGTGCACAAGGGACGAAGCACCGCCTGGTCCTCACAATTGTCCCTATGCGTGAGCCCATTGCTGCAGCCACGGTGTCAATCCACCTCCTGGAGGGCCTTCCCCTTTTCCACTTGCACCTCGGCTTCACTAGGCACATATTAATAGGGTGCAGACTGGAGCCCTGGTGGTGCCAGGGCAGCAGTTCAGATGCACCGGCTACCCCCAGGGCGAAAGGCAAAGGCTCTGCTTCCATGGAGAAGCCTAAGAAGTCGTTCTACTCAGTCTCACTGGGTTGCTATGGATCTAAATCGACATGGTGGCAGTGGGTTAGAGTATGTGTGTGTATACTTTTTTTTTCTGAGCAAGACATTTTTGCTCTCAAATTATCCAAGAAAGGTAATGAGGATGAAAATTTAGCAGTGAGAACTGGCATAAAGGAAAAAAATAAACAAACTCCTAAGAGGAAAGTTCATGTAAGTAGAGGTCTGAGAAAAATAAAAGGAGGCTAGCTGACTGGCCATTGGGCATCTCTGGGTTTTGCCCTTGAAAGATTGTTGCTGTTTACTCCCTGTACTTTACTCCTTTTCCCTTATTCTTTCGTCCTCAAATACAAGCTCATTGCCACATGGATATTTCATGTGGAGCCAGCAATTTGTCATTTCACACTCACTTCCAGCCTATGATGCTGTGACTGAACCCAACTTAGGGATTTTCTTAAGTCAGAGGACAGTGTTATGTTACTATTGGTAAGAGAAAAAACCCACATCCCTATGCCATGCTTGATAGTAGGGCTATAAGCCACAAGGTTGGTGTTTCAAAATAACCAGCCTCTCCCAGGGAGAAAAATGAGACTCTTCTGCTCCCATAAAGACTAACAGCCTGGGAAACCCAAAGGGGCAGGCAGTCACTACCCTGTTCTACCTGTTTGTTGCGAGTCAGAATTGACTTGATGGTAGAGAGTTCAAATTTGGGCTTGGGGTTTTTGTGTGTATGTGTGTGATTATGCTGTGCTTATTTGAAGTAACTGCAATACCTTGACAATAGAGACTAAACACATGATGAAATAGTCTTCATCTTGTTGCTAAAGAATTCTGTTTTGATGCTGCCAAAGCCTATTGCCAAATATGAGAGGACCTCAAAAAGGTCTTAGGAAGATGGAATTAAAAGGTTATGCAATTTTTCCACATAATGGTTCCAAAGAATACTGACCTGCTTGGCCATGGTTACCATCTGCCATGTTTTTCGTGGTGAATTCAAGGAAGTGAATTGCCTACAATGTGTGATTTGTGGGCATAGCACTCTGTATACAAGATGCCTCTGTTTACCCAGCATTCTCTTCTCCAGATAGTGTTTTTCCTGAAGACAATGTAATCTTTCCTTCAAAATAAAGAATGTTTCACTCAGTAGTAGTTTTTACTATAAACAATAACAGGTATTTTTAGTGTATTTTCAGTAAAGTAGATTTGCCTGGGTCTATAGATTCAAACATCAAATATGTTTTATTTGTGTCAGACCGTCATTTTCAACTACTGTATTCATAGTGCTTTGTCTTTGATAGAACTCATATTTAAGGGCATTAACTTTTGTCAATGACGTTTACTCAGGCAGGGCTACAAAGCAGCCCGCAGATGAGACGATTGAACTTTTGGTAAGGAGCCCTGGCGGAGCAGTGTGTAAGTGCTCGGTCAGAGGTTCAAACACTCTCAAGATCTGTAGACCTGGTGCTTTTCAAGTACCGTCTGGGGACCCAGATGGGGACAGACCACATGCTTTGCTCGACTCTAACTAGCTGTCCGTTGACTCCACAGCACACAAAAACAACAACAATCTTTAGGTCCATTTGGCCCCAAAGGGAAGCTTTCATGTGTGTTCTTTGAGCAAAGGGATCAAAGTTGCCACCGCTTCAAGAGATTAAACTGTATCATATGGTCACTCCGCTTGTGTGATGAAGAAGACAAACTGAAAGGCGGGAAGTGCTCTCTGTCCAGGAGTCCTGTCAGCCTCTCTCCAGTCTCTGAGGCCCCGGACAGCACTCCCCCCAGAGTCCAGACCCTGTGGCGGGTTCCCAATTGGAAATAAAGGCATCGCTGTTTTAGACTTTTCTAGTTGTCCGATGCTGTCCAAGTCGGTTCCAACTCATTGCAATGCGTGGCACACTGCCGGCTTCGACGGCATCTCACCGCCGTTCTCCTGTTGGAGTCCACTGGTGTAGCCACTGTGTCCATCCATCTTGTGGAGGTCTTTGCTCCTTTTTCATTTTTGCTACCCCTTTATGTTACCAAGCTTGATAGTCTTCTCCAGGGATTGGTCTCTCCTGACAACCTGGCCACCGCACATGAGATGCAGTCTCACCATCCTTGCCTCGAAGGAGCACCCATTGGCTACGCGTTTTCCAAGACGGACCTGTTTGTTCTTTTCGCAGTCCGTGGTTTTCCATATGCTTTGCCGGCACCTCAGTTCAAGCGCATCGATTCTTCTTCAGTCGTCTTTATTCAGAGTCCAACTTCCCCATGCGTATGAGGCGCTGTGCACTGAGAGGCTAACCACACGGTCCGTGGCTTCAACCTAGCAGCCATTCTGCAGGAGAAAGGTGAACCTGCCTATCCTAGGAAGATTTAACATCTTAAAAACCCAAAGGGGCAATTCTATGCTGTCCTATCGGGTCACTGTGAATCGGAATTAACTCAATGGCAGTGATGCTTTCTGTTGGTATGTTTTGATTTTGTGTTAGGTTTTGATCACATGGTAGAAAGATGTTTTTAAAATTTATTATTAGTTGACATTTAATCCATACCTCATATCATTCCAAATTTCAATCACATCAAGTAGAATGTGCAATTGCTACCACAATCGGTTTCTACACATTCCCTTTCGACATGGACCCCTTGACAGCTTCTCCCTCCCCCTCCCCCCCCCCCCTCCCCCCCATATCCCCTGCCCCTCAACCCCCTTATTCTACTTGTGGTCCCTCTAGGTTCATCGCGCCTGGGCTTCAGATCCTGAAAAATGGAAATGCATATAACACAGCTTTAGGGGGAAGACTTCCACTGACATAACACCTCCAAGACACGTGATTTAAGTGTCTGATCACTCACCCCCTTTGTTTCACAGATGCTAGGAGCTTCTGAGCTTGTGTGGTGGATTTGGGAAGCGTGTTAACAAGATGGCCCAGTAGCTGTTCCGTTTCCAGATGTTTACACCCCAAATTTCATGTGAAAGACAACCTTTTCATTTTACAAACACGCTGTTCTGCAGCAAATAACACGGTGGACTCTTGGTCGAGAGGTGGTTCTCGCCTTATGCTTTGGCTCATCACGAGCCAACCGAAAGATAGCCTGCTATTCAATTAATCCGTGAACTTTCTGAGCACGCACAGCTGTTAACAGAGCGTAAGAATATAGTCACTTCTTCTTCCCGGGGAGAGGGACAGCAGAGAAGGGGGGAAGGGAGACTCCGGATAGGGCAAGATATGACAAAATAACGATGTATAAATTACCAAGGGCACATGAGGGAGGGGGGAAATGGGAGGGAGGGAAAAAAAAGAGGACCTGATGCAAGGGGCTTAAGTGGAGAGCAAATGCCTTGAGAATGATTGGGGCAGGGAATGTATGGATGTGCTTTATACAATTGATGTATGTATATGTATGGATGGTGATAAGAGTTGTAAGAGTCCCTAATAAAATGTAAAAAAAGAAAAGAGGAGAAAAAAATGATTAGGGCAAAGACTGTACAGATGTGCTTTATACAATTGATGTATGTATATGTATGAACTGTGATAAGAATTGTATGAGCCCCAATAAATTGTTAAAAAAAAAAAAAAAAAGAATATAGTCACTTCTTGAGAGCCAGTCAGCACCTTTGAGCTCCAAAACGGAATGTAGATTTTCCTCTACAGAGACGAGTCTATCTACAGACTGTGTCTATATACAGAGAATCTCAGTAGTGGGATAGTTGAAGCCTTTTTTGTGTTCCTGACCCAGGGGTGATTCTTCTTGGCAGGACTCAAAGAAAACTTAGCTGGCATCTGTTTGGTACCCTTGGTCAGGGGCACAGTGGACCCTCAGAGGCTCTGGGGTGAACGGTAGAGGAGGTCTGCGGAGGGCAGAGGCACCCAGGAGGCTCTTTGTGTCCAGGGCCCACCTAGCTATCCCATCGAGTGCACCCTGCCGACAAGGCCTCATATGTATATTTTCATTCCACCTCTTGTCCCGTGTCTCTGTGGGCTCTAGGGCAGGAACACTGGGCCCTCGCCTGGACTGCGTGGGTCCCCCTGCCATTTGGAATGGTTATGATATCTAGGGCATCTCCTTCAGCTGGGCTAGAAGCAGCTGATCAGGGTGATGCAAGCTTCCCTATCATGGGTTTAGCCCTGTGGGACTCTCCGGCTTGCCTGAGTTCCCTCTTGAGTCCTTCATCTAGAGGCCAGTTACCAGGTAACGAAGATGCCGTCACTTGAGTCGGTCTCACTTCTGTCTCCTGACTTCCTTGTTTCCATCCTGAAAACAACTGCTATGAACTGGCAAATGCCTACAGGGACTTGAGTGCCACAGGGCAGGCTATTTTAACCCCTTGGTACAGCCTCAGAGGTCCTGAGGATATGGGGGTGAAGCCATTTTTGTTTATTAGGCTGGATTTGAGTGTGCTGTGAACAGGAATGCTAAGAATAACTTAAGAGATATTTTTAGCAAAATTAAATATCGCGATGCCTATCTCGGACCTGAATTTTTCTTCTTCTCCCAGATTTGCTATTTCTAGCTCCTTTTACAGCTCCACAAAGGGGTATTATGTTTGAGTCGGAAGAGAAAAATATTTTGATTTCCTGCCCTTGGCGTTTAGTGGAATTGATAAAGAGTATCAAGGCTCTTGAAGTGCTGGACTGTGGACAAAAAAACATGATGTGAGAAAGACCTGAAGGGTAATTTTCCTGCTTGTCAGTGGAGGGGGGGAGACTGGGGAAAGTGAGCAGGAATGGAAACAAAGTGCTTTGCTCGACCAGCGCAGCAAGAGAGGTTCGGCAACCACCATGTCCTTTGGCTCTCCACCTGACACTGGCCTTGACCGTGGGCCTGTCGACAGCTCTGGCTTTCTCTCCCAGGTTAGTTCAAAGACTCCTTTATTCTCAGGCTATTTCTGCCGCAACTTGAGTTGCAAGGTGTTCGGGGCACCCCGTTTTGTTAAGGGCCTATTTAACAGTAAACATATAGGTAACAGTCACTGGTGCTTGACCAGAAAAAATGTTTCATTTTAATAATAATTTAAGAAAAGGTTCTGGGTAGGACTTTCCACAAAGTCACAGAAACACACAGCTAGGACCGCAGTGGTCGGCAGGGAGAGAGCACATCCCGTCCGGAAAGCTCATTTCTTTCGATAGTTATTTGGTCCAACGGTTAGATTCGTTAAAATGGCCAACGTGAAGCATTCGCCATACGCTGGGTGTTCTGTAAAATTAAGAACTGATTCCTGTCCAGTCTACCTATGTACTCCTTCCTCAGGATGCATTCCCAGACTCAACAGATTTCCACGCAGATATTTGCAATGGATTGTTTTCAGTATGTAGAACACTGCTGTCTCCAGAGAACGCAGTGGTCCTTGGGTGGTACAAGTGGTTTCCTCTTGACTGGGAGCCTGCAGGTTGGTGGTTCACACCCTCCCCTGGGTGCTGTAGGAGAAAGCTCTGGCAATCTGCTTCTAGAAAGATTACAGCTCCAGACAAAACCCAGACAACCCTGTGGAGCTCAGGTCTCCTTTGTTCCTTTGGGGCCATCGTAAGTCGGAATTGACTCAAGGACAACTTTTTTTAGAGAGTAGAAATAAGTTCTGAACCATCTCTTAATAGATTTAAAATAAAAAGATAATCCTTGGCGAGCAGTTTCTATGAGTCTCTCCTACTTGTCCATCCATGGAATGAAATCAATGGAGCGGCTCTGTGATCTTAACTTGTGTTTGTTGGTTTACTCCTGCTCCTCCTCACTCTGTCTTTGCCCGGGGGTCTCTCGGGCATTCTACCCACACTCCTTTCTTGACTGATTTACTGTTCCACTTGCAGCAGCATTCAGGCAATGAACGGATTGCTTCCCCAGGGATAGGTTATGACACTAACATTGTAGAGAGCTGTGTACAGTTGAAGCAAGAATTGCTCTCCTGGATCAGCCCTCCTCATGCCTCTCACTCCAGCTCCTTCCGTGAGCAACAAAAAGGCCAAGAGTACTTGCTGTCCTCCCACAACCATCTATATCAGCAGTTCTCAACCTGTGGGTCGAGACCCCTTTGGGGGTCAAATGACCCTTTCACAGGGGTCGCCCAATTCATAACAGTAGTAAAATGACAGCGATGAAGTAGTAACAAGAATAATTTTATTGTTGGGGGGTCACCACAACATGAGGATCTGTATTAAAGGGTCACGGCATTAGGAAGGTTGGAAACCACTGATCTTTATGAATCCCCAATGACCTTCAGCTTAGGTTCTTAATATTGGAAGAGCCAATCATTTGAAAATGGAGATTTTTTTGCATCAGCTTATTCCTGTATTCTGAAAGATATTAACCCCCTGAGCCCTAGTTTCCTCACCTGGCCCAGCCACTTCCTACCTAGGTGACCAAACCACCCTCACCAAGTTCACTGCCATCCAGTCATTTCCAACTCATTGAGACCCTACATAGACTGTACTTTTCTTCCTAGGAGCAGCTAGTGAATTTGAACTGCTTACATAGACCTTAGTAACCCAACATGTAACCCAGGATTCCACCTTGGTTCCTTATTTAAGTGGCCATGGGACAGTTATTTCACCATAGTCTAAGCATCATCCTGCTCACTTATAAAATACTACTACCCTGGTAAGGATGTTGTGTGGCTTCAATGAGCTAGCACATGAAAACAATGCACACATTTACCCTGTGGATGGTAAGTGCTCAGGACAATTTGGTAGTGGTAATGTTGCTGATGTCAATGTCATGCACCTCTTCTAAGCCTCTTGTGCTAGGCAGGGTTCTCCAGAGAAACAAAACCAGAACACTTGTGTGTGTGTGTGTGTGTGTATAAATTGTGTGTGTTTATAAAGCAAGAAGGAATATAACAACTTATTAGTCCACACAGCAGTACAGAGGGCTCACTTTAACTCTTGCATGGAACAGTTAATATACTGAAGGTCCTTCAACTCACAAGGGCAGCCAACCCAAGGTCAAGGAAGCAGACAGTGGAGTCTGCCCTCAGGCAAGACAGGTATCAGACAGCAGGGTGGGCAGAAACAGTCAGTAGTCCAAGGGAAGGGGGAATGGCATAGTGGCTCAAGCTCCAGCAATGTACCATGTCAACATGATCCACCAGCAGCATGGAGAAGCAAGTCTTGAAGGAGCAACACAATCCATTGGTTGGCTTGATCCACAGGTTGGATCAGCCCACAGGTAGTGCAGCACATGGTTGAGGCAAAGGACTAGCTAAATCCAGCAGCATGCTGGTTCCATCACCAGGGAGAAAGAGAGAAGGGGTCCAGCATTAGAAAGCTACTTATCTCATCGTCCTCTAATCAAGCTTTGACCTAATTAAACTCCACCCACACATTCCTATGCAAGTCTAGAAGGCACAATAGACCTAACTATCACACCTCTACTTCATTTGTAAAATGGCATCGTAATAATATCACAGTTCATGGTCTGTGAGAAGTAAAAAATAGGGAATACATTTGCGTGTTGCCTGGCACAGAGTATGTACTCATGAGTAAGGGTGGAGATTTGGGCAATGATGTGGATTCATCTTGCTTCTATTTATCTGTGCGTTTCATTTAAGATGCAGCCTTTAAGGCATAAACCTATCCAGAGACCCTGAAACCGAACTAGCCGATTCACTTTGGGTAAGCCATTCCGCTTGCTCTCGCTGTTTCTGTTCCTGGTTGTAAAGTGAGAGCATTGGACTCGGAATGGTCTCTTTCTCTGACACGTGTTGGCAGCCACCACAGCATCATTCAGTTCCTTTGGGGAAATAACTGTTAATGAGAAACTCATCTGAAAGAACTTCTTCTCCACAAAATCCTTAGTAAAATCATCTCCTCAGTTTCTTAGCAAATGTTCTCTTATTTTTTTTTTAAAAAAAGCTCTGTTTGCTTAAATGATTAATGATTTCATCAACTGGCGCTACCCAAAAGTACAATTAATCCATCAGTAATTCCCCAAAGTCACGCTTATGTCCTATGGTTACATTTTTGTTATACAAATCCTTGGACAGTTTTATCAAAGATTAAGTCTTGATTCTGCCTTTTTTGGTATAGCCCCCTATTGAGGACAGACCAGTCCACTGGCTGCCTCTCCCTTTGTTTTCCCCAAGTAGAGGCTTTGCCAGGTTTCCTTAAATAACAGGTGTAGATGATTTTGTCATCAAGCTGTGATTTATATGTAAACAGATTCTTTTGCAATCATTTTCTGGTCCTTTTTTACTTAGTAGACTCTTACTATTGAATCTTTTATTTAGTAAACTATTCCTGTTGAAACTACCTTGAGTTGTCATACATTCCAAAAAAAAAAAAATGTCTGAGTTAATCCAACCTCATCATGTCCCCAGATAGTAAGAGACCACAGACTTCAGCCCAGAATTTCCATGTGGCTCCCTTTA
Organism: Tenrec ecaudatus; assembly: GCF_050624435.1. Taxonomy (NCBI): domain Eukaryota; kingdom Metazoa; phylum Chordata; class Mammalia; order Afrosoricida; family Tenrecidae; genus Tenrec; species Tenrec ecaudatus. Next base: position 180,559,278 of record NC_134532.1, on the reverse strand, counting down.
CTACATCCTGGACCCTTCATCTTGCTGTCTAAATATCTGTTTCTGGTTTATTCAACATGAGATGCATGCCTTTTTTATACATTCTAACTGATTAATTTTATACTGTCTGACTGACATATAATAAGCACTAAATAAATATTGATTGATTAAACCAATGAGGAAAAATAGCCTGGTTCTCCCCTAGGCATTAAAATAAAGACAATTTTCCACTCTCAAATGAACCAAAGCAAGGGCTCAAGGCCAGCCCATTGCGCTATCTTTGGGAGCGCCAAGTTGGAATCAATCACACACCACTTGCCCTGAAATTTTAAGTAATAGTTGACAGGAAGTGGGCAGGAGTTGTTTCTTTGCTTTTCATTGTTTGTCTAAATAATAAGCAGTATTGCAACAAAACACTAACAGCCAGAGGAAGAACAAAACCATCTGGAGAAGTGGCAGGCAACCTTGGTGAAGAGGACATATGAAAGCAACGCTTGCATTTGAGTTACCTAGAGAGGAGTCTGTTGTTAACAAGGTGTGTTTTGTTCCAGAGTCAATGTGCAAGCTTACTAAGATGACTTGTTGAGTGCCTTCAGTCCCAACTCATAGTGACCTTATATACAACAGAATGAAATGCTTTCTGGTCCAAAGCCAAACTCGCAATTGTTGTTATGCATGAACCCACTGTTGCAGTCACTGCGCCAACCTGCCACGTTTAGCGTCTAAGATTAGAGAGTGAATTCATTGGTTGGTTCCCCTTTTTTCCTACACGACTCAAGCTATTATAGAAAAACCTAAAGATAAAAATTGGAGGGAAAAAGCTTTGACCCTGGAAGATATCAACAGAACCAAAGGATAGTCATTTGACTTTTCCAGTCAAGGTACACACTAGATGCTGAGCTTCCTGGAGGCCTGAGCAGAAAGGAGAACATGATTAAGTATAAAGTCCTAGGAAGTTGATGTCATTCAAGATGAGAAATAAACTTTTTACGCCACTGTCAGTTCAGTTGTCCCATTAGATAAGGACACACGTGCCTTGTGGGGAGAACTATGGGCCTTTCTTCCCTCCATCTTATCTACAGAGTACATGGGTTTAATGGACTGTTCACAGTTCTGGGTAGTCATGCCAGGTAACCCCCAAAATCATTCAAAGGTGTTCGAGCCATAGAAAATTCCCAGAAGAGTTTCTTGAAACAGGTAACCCATGTGAGGTCTACTTTACTTTATACTGTCATAGCATGCAATTAAGCGTGGCGTTCAGTAGGTCAACATGTTCAATGCTGAGAATCTTCTAGGACTGAGATATTTGGCTAGCACCTGCACTCGAGTTGCCATTGAGTCTGTCCCAACTCAGGGAACACCTGTGGGCAGAGGAGAATTGTGCTTCTTAGTGTTTTCAATTAGTTTCTTCGGGAGGGAGACTGCCAGATCTTTCTTCCGAGACCTGGTCCTTAACACTGCACCTTTCAGCCACCAACTGCTTTGACCGTTGTACCACCTTGTCGCTCCTGGGTACAGGAAGGATACACTGAGACACTGAGAGCTGAAGCTAAAATTTTCATCGAGAGGACTGGCAACCAGGGTGTTGTCATATCTAGTCCCCTCCCTCTTTCCTTTTTTTTTTTTTTTTTAATGATCTGCAGGTTAAGAATCCTTTTCACATCTTTAAAGGGTTGGGGAAAATATTGTAACTTGCAAAAATGAAATTCTAATTTCAGCGTCTATAAATATATCATTGGAAGATCGCCATAGTCCTTCACTGTCATGTCTGCTGTTGCTTTCATAGGGCAGTGACAGCTGAGTGGTGAAGACAGAAACCACATGGCCCCCAAAGCCTAAAATGTGTCCTATTTTGGCCTTTTAGGAAAAAGTTTGCCAATCCCAGTTACTGAGGAGCTATGGGAAGAGTGTAAAGAAAGGAGTGGGGCTTTCTTAAGGGAAGGGGGCTCTCTCCCATGGCTCATGTCTTATCTCCTTAGAACATGTCATCTCCTGAGCCAGGGTCAGGATCCCTCTGAGAAAAAGACTGTTCCCACGGGCAAGAATCTCGTTCCAGGTCTAATGTTCTTCTTCCACGTGCTGTCGCCGGGCTCCTCAAGCCATTCCTTACCAGTCTTCCCTCAAAGCCAGCGCCGGTTCTTCCTCTCTATGACCCTATTCTCTTCACACTGCTTCTCATGCTCAAAAATGAGGAACATAAATATTTCAGTGTGTTATGCCACAAGATTCTGATTACCCTACTTCTGCCTCTTGTGTTTTATTATCAATCTCCTTCCTTTTACTCAGGAACTGGGGTCAAACCTTTGGTCCATCTGTTTGGATTTCTGTTGTGCTTTGCATGTGGTGTACTTATAATTTAATTAATCATCATTTAAAAGTTACAGGTAATCAAAGGTCAAGCCAACTTTGAGAATTGTGAGCTGAAATTTCAAGACCGTGACTGTATGGGAACACTATAGAAGGTTATTTGCTTTGGAATTTTGATTAATATGTTGAGGTGAACATTTTCTTTTTTCACAAATAGAAGTGCAAAGTGTCTACATATTAATTCCATAGTACTTTAATTATGACACAAAATCAGACTCTAAGGTAAACTTTGGTTTCTACTCATCTGAAACAAAGGGAAAGGAGGAAACCAAAAACTCCAAGAGGAATCTAGCCTACAGGACAAATAGTCTATATCTACCCTGAGATCAGAAGAACTAGATGGCGTCCCGCTGTTACTCCCAGTCATTCTAACCAGACCTCAATCAATGGACCCTGACAGAGTGAACAGATGTGGAATAGCACCCCAAATTTGTTAAAACACACAAGACAAGACAAATACGCAAATTCTAAAGAACACCAAAAAGAAAACGGCCTTATTGGGATGGTTGAACCTGGAGAGGTCCCTCAGATTATTGCCCAGTGACAAATGCTCTTCAAAACCTTAAATGGAAACTAGCCCCTCAACGTCACCTTGTAGCTAACTCACAGACTGGGGCACAAAATAGAGCATGTCACCACGAGGACTGCACTCCTTTAACCAATCGCCTTCATGAGGCTAAATCATCAGTAAAATGAGAATGGAAGGGGACAGGGAAACTAAGTGAACAGAAATGGAAGAGCCAGGAGAGAAATGATGAGGTATCCATGCATGTTACTGAACAATACGTATTGATATTTTTGAATGGAAATCTATGCTGGTGGGTCAGCCTTCACTGAAAGCAAAGTTTACAACAAAAATTGGAAGCAATTGAAATTTTATTTTGAAAATCAGGAAATGGTCAGATTAAAGTGGCCAGGGGCTTCTTAGTGTAATTGGTCTGCCAGGTGTTATAAGAACCTCTTCTTTCCCTGGATCCAGCGTCTCTCTGGGAGCACTGGTTCTCAACCTTCCTCATGCCACGACCCTTTCATACAGTTTCTCATGTTGTGGTGACCCCCAACCATAAAATTATTTTCGTTGTTACTTCATAACTGTCTTTTTGCTACTGCAATGAATTGTCATGTAAATATCTGATGTCCAGAATGTATTTTCATTGTTACAAATTGAACGTGATTAATCGCAAAATAATATGTAATTATATATTGTGAAACCATTGGAAATATGTGTTTTATGATGGTCTTTCATGACCTCTGTGAAAAGTTTGTTTGACCCCCAGATGGGTCATGACCCCCGGGTTGAGAACTGCTGCTTTAGACCACTGTCAGTGATGGCGAGCTGTCTGATTCTCAGTTTGGTTCCATTATCATTTAACTGTCTCCAAGAGGACCTGTATGCATTCAGAGTAATGGCGGTAGATGCCACGTCCTCTGCCTTTGCAGAACTGGCTGTAGTGCAGGAGAACGATCTTTTCAATTTAGTCTTGTATGGATTAAGGTTCACGATGCGCCATGCAGGAAAGCAGGAGACAAAAAGCAACCCAACCCACCCTAGGCTAATGGCAACCCATGTGTGTCAGAATCGACATGAGCTCCCGACAGCATACAATAGCTGTTACCTTTCAGAAATGGACCACTAGGATTTTCTTCTGAGGTGCCCCTGAGTCGATTTGAACTGCCAACCAAGAACCCTGAGGGGAACATAGTAGAAGGCTTTAATTGGGTCCATTTGGGAATTTGGAGAATTTCTGGACAGTATCTGAGTTTGAAATATAATTCAGTTTATCGGCCAGAAAGGAAAAGTTGATAGAGGAAGCCCCCCAGGTACCAAATACCTGACTTGGATGGACACCCTCCTATTGCCCTTATCATTATGTGAATTTTCTCTCCTTTTTAAAATTAATAATTTTATTGGGAGGCTCTTAAAATTGTATAACAAATCCATCTTTCAATTGTATTAAGCACACTTATACACATGTTACCATCAACATTTCCAATACATTTTCTTTCTTCTCTTTTACCCTACTCTACCACTCTTGTGACTCCTTGATCAATTATATATTATTGTTATTTCCTGTCTTACACTGTCCATTGTCTCCCTTCACCCACATGTCTATTATTTGTCCCCCTCAGAGGTGGACTATTTATCCAACCTTGTGATGGACTTCCCCTTTTTCCCCACCCCGCCCCCACCTTCTCCCTACCCAGCCCCACCTTCCCATTACCCTCATGAGATTGCTATTCCCACTACTTTTCCCAGTGGTTTTATCTGTCCTGGATTCCATGTGTCAAAAGCTCTTATCTGTACCAATGTGTGCACTCTGGTCTAGCCGGATTTGTAAGGAAGAACTGGGTCATGGTAGTGGTGGGGGGGAGCATTCAGGAACTAGAGGGATGGTCTGTGTTTTCTCGGTGCTATATTTCACCCTGTTTAAATCATCCCTTCCTTGTAATCATTCAGTGGGGGGATGTCCAGCTGTCTACAAATGGGTCTTGAGTCTCCACTAAAACCCCCTTCTTTCACATTGATGTAATTGTTTGCTTTGAATATTTTGATCCCTGATCCCATCATTACCTCATGATCACACAAGCTGATGTGCTTCTTCCATGTGGGCTTATTTGCTCCCTGGTAGATGGCTACTTGTTTAACTTCAAGCCTTTAAGACGCCCGATGCAGTATCTTTTGACAACCGGGCACCATCTGCTCTCTTCACTACATTTGCTTATGCACCCATTTGTTTTCAGCCATCGTGTCAAGAAGGTAACTATCAAAGAATGTCAGGTTATTTGAACAAAGTGTTCTTATATTTAGGGAGGCCTGAGTAAGAGGCCCAAAGTCGGTCTGCTACCTTAATATTTAGCATCAATATATGTACATTGGCCTTGACCCCTCTCATTATAAATTAATATATTTATATATATGCCATAGCGATGCCTCTGTAGATATCTTTTGTCTCCTACTTCTATCCTCTATTTCCTTTCACCTTCCTCCTGTCCCATTATCATGCTCACCTTCCATTCAACTCTCAATAATTTTTCTTGGATACATTGAACTTGATCAAGCCCCCTGCCCCCCGGGCATTATAACCTCTCCTCACCATCAATTGTAGATCTCTTGTTCCCTTATCCCTGAGTTTGTTGGCTCCCCACTTCCCCTCTCCACCTCTTCCTCTCCCATGCCCCCCACCCCCGGGGACTATGGGTCCTGTTATTTTCTCCTCAGAATTGTTTGTCCTGCCTGTCTTATATAGAGACATAGGAATTTTCTCTCACTTTGAAATGCTCGAACCATTAAGGAATTTGTATCAACGCCCACTTACAACAAATTCTTATCACAGTTACCTTCATTTAAAATGCTTAACCTCTTGATAAGCTTGAAGCCTTTTCTTGTTTTAAACCCAAGAACCAAATCCAAGACCCTCAAGCCAATTCTTACTCATAGTGACTCTATAGGACAGAGTAGAATCACCCCATAGGGCAGGGGTCCTCAAACTACGGCCCGCGGGCCACATGTGGCCCGCCGAGGACATTTATCCGACCTTCCGGGAAGTAAGCGGGCAACCCAACCCCAAGCAGCCACAGGCATTGGTCACCCCCCTTTAGAACTACAGCCTACTGACCTTCAGACAGGGAGGGCTGGATGTGGGGGGGTGTTTCCTGACGACCCTACCCCCTGTGCCAAGATGGGGCCGAGGTCTGGTTCATGTTGGCCTCCGAGGCTTGAGGCTGGGATTCTGGTCTTAGGGTGTCTGTGTCTTGAAAGAAATAATGCCCTTGGCTTCTCTCCTCAGCCTGGGGGCCCTTCCCTGCCTGTCTGGTCTCAGCCCTATGAGCCCCAATTCCCAAAGGGGCTCCAGACCTCACCAGGGCCCATGCTGATCCCCTAAGTTGTGAGCAGATGCAACCACTACAAGGCCATGTCCCAGTTGGCGGCTCCAGCCCGGTCACTGCATGAATCGCTCTGGTCAAATCCTTCCAGGCTCACCAGGGCACTGACGGTCCGTGACCTGCTGGGGTATGCAGGCCATGGCACAACCCCCGAGTCCCAGGTCTCCATCTGTGTGGGAGAGTAGCCACTGATCCACGGTCTTCCTACCAGTCCCCGGTGGGGTCTGGGAGGCCTTGTCCCACAGTCTGTACCTGCCAACCCTGCCCCAGGAGAGTCCGTCCAGAGCTCCTGGTGGCGGCCTCACCGTCTCCAACTTTCTGAACTGATCTGCTGGAAACTGATAAAGCAAGGAGACCCAGCAGGCTGCCGTGTCCATGACTGGGTCTGTCTCCACTCTTAAAAAAAGTGCAGTGTGCATAGAAACTTGTTCATAGTTTTTTTTTAAAACTATAGTCCGTCCCTCCAACGGTCTGAGGGACAGTGTGAACTGGCCCCCTGTTTAAAAAGTTTGAGGACCCCTGCCAGGATCCAAGTTTTAAGAGTCGCAATTTTCTTCTGGTTAGTCTTGAAAGATTTTAGTCAACTCTTTCAAGCCCATCTACTAAAGAAATAGAACCATTTTACCCCCTCTGGGTAAGTGTTAGATTGCTAAGCCCAAGATTGGCTGTTCAAGCCCACCAGATGCTTTCTGGGAGAAAGGTGAGGCTGTATGCTCCTGAATAGCCTCGGAAACCAGTAGGGTTGCTATGAGTCAGAATAGATTGGATAGCAGTGAGTGTGGGGCTTTTAAAGGCGGTAGGATCGCATGATTTCACTTTGTCTCCGTTTTCTCATGCTCCCATTGAGGTACATAATAAACACGCATTCCTGGCTCACGTGTCGGGGCGGTCAGCTGATGGCACAAGGGGAAGGGGCTGGGCCACCATCTTTCTGTCCTGAATTCCTCGTGCTGCTGCGACAACAGACATATCACCACAGATGACTCTAAAGACCAGACGTCTCCTTTCTCGTAACTCTGAGAATTCAACATTTCCATCGGGATCTCAGGCCTGTGGATTTCTTCCTTGTTAGTAGCCCCAGGCACTCCTAGGTTCTTTGGCTTGTAAGAGAACATCCTGTCGTGTCTGTATTCCTCCATCTGTGTGTGTATGCTGCTGTGTTTAATTTGGCCTTTCCGTAATTCAGAAGTGATAACGGGAAGAACCCACTCTCTTCGAATACCAACTGATGTGCACAGCGAACAAAGTTGCATTTCCAAACAGGATTGCGTGCACAGGTGCCGGGTTTATAATTCTAGCTCATTGTTCGGGGCCGGGTGGCACACAATCCAATTCATGAAAGCATCTTTTCCTGGTTGGTGGCTGCAGGCAAGTCCTCAAGTGATCTGTTGCTGTCAACCAGCCCAGTTCCTTCCACTGTTAACTAGCAGCCTAAGTTTCTGGATCACTCCCCACTATGTCAAGAGTTTTTGGAAACCGTGCTCCCAGTCCTGGCCAGCTCTTCCAGGTGTGCTCCGACTCCTGAGAAATGCCAGGGAGCCATTTCTTAGCATCTGGCTGCCTTGCTCTTGGTGGTTAGTTCTGGCCCAGATGGCACTGGCCGAGTCCGCGGGTCGACTGCACAGTCAACCCTCATCTCATATCAAGCTTGAGATCATTTTCCGTCTACAAATCCTTTTCCATCTACACTACTGTCGAGTCTCATCCATCCTTTTGAATAAAATCTTTGCCTTTAGTCTCTACTCCTTGAGCTGTCTTGTTTCGTAAAGGGCCTATGGAATATGTACGGAAACCCAAATCCACTCATTTGTCCAGCAAGCTTTGCCGTGTCGGTGGAGGTGTCAGGTCCTCCTGAAGGGGCAGGCCATGGGCACGGTCTCTATCCTTGTGGAATTCACGCTCAGCCGGCAGAAGGCTGGGGTGCGCACTGAAGACTGGGCAGTCAGGGTTAAGGGGCACTGTCAGCTTTGGGGCACTGTAGATTTTTGTTTTGTTGGTGGGGGGTTGTTTTCTTGGTTCTGCAATGGAGGCCTATCTCTGCATGCTATCTGAGAGCTCTGGAGTTGATTACAACTCCAGTTGCCGCCATTGGATTGGTCTCGGGGAGTTGGTGGGATGTTGACCCGTCTGAGTGAACAAGGTCTGGACTACTTGGTGGGTGTGGGCACTGTTGGGCCTTTTGAACTCGGTCGTCATCGCATGCGTGGTGGCGTTGACTTAGTGTAAACTTCCCGCTCTTTTCATGGAAAGCTCCAACTTCTTTCCCTGGTGCTGGCTGGATGGGCCTAGTGGGTGACACTTTTTAGGCCAGCGAGCAAGTGGAGCAAGTCGTGAAGACTCGAGGGGGTGCTGAGGTGAGAGCCACGGTCCTTCCAGTGAGGTGGCTTCCATAGGTTCCCGTTGGCAGTGAACTCTCCCTTGCTCTGACCCTAAAGCTGAAATGTGAATTCTGCGAGGAAGCTTCACATCCTTCAATGGACCCAGCATTCAAAACACAAAACAAACCTAAGCGAAGCTCTTTCATTCGGTCAATACACGCCCCAATAGGCAAACCAGACAAAGCATCCTACTCAATCTCATATGCTAGTGGGAAGACAATTTAAAAACGGAAAAGAGTAACTAATAAGAAAATGATATCATATGTAAGGCTGCCAGGACACAAAGCACTGAACGAGAAATGGTAGGTTGTCATTTTCTACACTGAGAAGGCCATTATTAGAACAGTGAAATATGAGGCTAGCCAGGCAGCTGTTGAGGAAGAATGCAGAGGTAACACTGTACACAAAGATCCCTGGGCCCACTTTTTTATCCTTAGCTTTGTTCCCAGAAAGCAAAAAACCAAACCCACTGCTATGGAGGCGATGCTGACTCAATAACAGCCCTGTAGCTCAGGTAGAACCGCCCCTACGGAGTCCCAAGGTATAACGCTCTACTGCAGTACAAAGCCTCACGTTTCTCCCTCAGAGCATCTGGTGGTTTTAAATGGCTGACCTTGTGGTTAGCAGCCCAATACATAATTGCTACACCACCAGGGCTTCAAAGCTATATTATTAGCTACCATTTTTTTAAAAGGCGTTTTTAAAAAATTTTATTGGGGGTACTTACAGCTCTTATCACAATCCATACATCCATCCATGTGTCAAGCACATTTGTACATGGGTTGCCATCATCATTTTCAAAATGTTTTCTTTCTACTTGAGACTTTGATATCAGCTCCTCATTTCCCCCCCTCCCCTAACCCTTCCTCTGTCATGAACCCTTGATAATTTATAAATTTTTTTCATGTCTTACACCGACCGCTGTCTCCATTCACCCACTTTTCTGTTGTCCATCCCCCTGGGAAGGGGTTATATATGATTGGTCCCCCTCTCTCCCCACCCCAAAAACAGTTTTACTGTACACTTAATACCTGTCTGATTCCGTGACACGAGTCATGTTCATCATATTGTCCAGCTGTCACCACTATCCATTTCCAATTGCCCACCACCACTCACAGTAGCCCCATTTGTTTGCGCTCCTGTGATATGTTCAGGAGCCCTGTTGGCACCATGGTTAAGCACTCAGCGGCTATCATGGCTCAAACCCATCTGCAGCTCCCTAGGCAAAAAGACGTGGTGATTTCTTCCCGTCAAGGTGCCAGCCTGAGAAACCCTAGGGGCCTCCCTGACTCCGTTATGTAGTCACTGTGGTTTGGAATGGACTTCAGGGAGCATAGCTTCACAATAGGCCCAGGCATTGGATGCTTTACATATATTTTTTTCAATGCCTACTAAGAGGGTTGTGCTATCTCTGTTTATGGATGACATGACTGACTTTCACAAACTAGAGCCCTTGTTGTCCTTATGTGATGTCCTTACTGATCTTCCTTCAGTAGCAGCTGCGATGGGTTCAGAACCCTTATGACTTGGAACTCTTCAAAGTCTGAGCAATTCTCCCTTAACCCATAGCCTTGCGGTTGTTGGATCTGTGAGGCGGAGGAGCCCTGGTGGCTTAGTCATTAAGAGTTGGGCTGTTCATCGCAAGGTCAGCAGTTAGAAACCACCAGCGGCTCCAAGGGACATGGACGAGGCTTTTACTCCGGCAAACCTTTGCAGTCCTGGGAACTCTGGGCAATCCTAAGCCTGCCCTATAGGGTGGCTAGGAGCGGACACTGACTCGATGGCAGTGAGTTGATCGGTGTTTATATTGTTTGTTTATGACCTTGGTGGGAACTGACAGGGTGTAATTACCACATAGAGCAATTCAGTGAGTGTCCCTCTAACCAGCGTTGTAAGAGATAGTAGTCCATCGGTGGCTTTCTTCAAAGTCTCCTCGGGAGGTACCTTTCCAGGAAATCTGTCCAGAATACGGCAAAGAACTTGGAGTTGAGCATCCACTATGTGAACAGAGGGTTCTTTTGTATAAAATGCCACTGGAAGAAGTTACACTGAGCGTAATGCTGGTCACACCCATTGGGACTGTTCTTGTATCTCGCTCTTCATGCCTTTGCAGACAGAAACAATTCTTGATCCTGAATTTCACTGACTGCTCATTGCTCCATGATCTTGACACATAAGAAACTCAAACCTTCTTGCTCCCTAGAGTTAAAAGCCACATCACAGTGTGGGTTGTTGTGAAGTGGTTCTCATGGCCCATGGCAGCAATACAAGGATGGCGATGATGCCGACACTGATAAGGACCAGCCCTCCAATACCCACCGCTACCCACTGCCACCGAGCCTGTTCCGATTCCTGAGAGCCTAACTAGGGGTTCCATGGCTTGGTAAATCTTTACAGAAGCCAGCCTCATCTTTCTCCTTTGCAGCAGCTGGCGGGTTTGAACTGCTAGCTTCGTGGATGGCAGTCTAGTGCTTACCCAGCAATGCCAGCAGAGAGCTCCTTGGTTAAGCTGTAGTTAAAGCTTCACATAAGCCAGGCATGGTGACGAGTCCTTGAAGCACTGAGAACATCTCCACCACCACCACCAAGCAGGCTGGCGCAAGTGGCCATGATGACCAGGCTAAGCAGAAGAACCTATGACTCATAAAACGCAGCTGCTGAACCACGATGTTTAAGGAGGCAGAGTTCAGCAGGGAGAAAGGAGGTAAAGCGCGCCCCTGCCCAATATTCCTATTCAGCTCATTCTCAGCCTCACAACGGAGGCCCCACAAAAGCCTCCCGCTGACTGGACCCATCCGCACTGGAATGCCGCCCTCGCCCATGAGACTTGTCTCTGGAGCTCTGCTGACCGCGCTGAGCCAGGAGAGGGTTTCAGTCAAGTTTTCCTCGTCACCTTAAATTCCTAGTGGTGGTTTAGCTTCTCGGCAACTACAATTTTACTACTTCTGTGCATAGGGCCACCCCTCATTAACTTTTCTGACGATTTTATTTATACACACGCCTACGTGTGTGCACCTCCACACAACAGCTTTACGTTTAAGTTTCAGAAAATCACTTTCACCTCTCTGCTGGATTTAGGGCTATTTATTGAAATTTTTAAAAAGCATTGGTTTAAACTGCCTTGGGTACCTTCTTTAAGAGAGACCTGGGTTTTCCAAACCACCTCTCCCAAACTCTTGTAAATTTCAAATATATGAGAAAGTGGAGCTGTATTTTTTTTAATGTGCTATAATTTCACTAGGTAGTACACTGGGCTCCCTTGTATAACCTGTGTGTGTGTGTGTGTGTGTGTGTGTGTGTGTGTGTGTGCCTGTTTTATAGGGCTTGGAACATAATTTTACATTTGTTCCTGCTTTTATGACATTGCTGCTCATAATGATTTACTTGATGACTAAAAATAAATAAATCATGAGGCAAAACAGAAAAGTCAAGCCTGTTGCTGGGGAGGCCCTTTCAGCCCACAGCACCACTGTCAGGGGCCCGTAGAACTGCCCCACAGCGGTTTCAAGTCTGTTGGCGCCTCTCTCTCCCATGGAGCGCCTGGACACTGCAAACTGCCCAGCTGTTTGGTTAGCTGTGAGCGCTGAACCATGGTGGGCATGGTTCTGGTGCTGGTTGCTGGGAGGTGCCATCGGACGGTCTCTGCTCACGGCAATCCTGTGCAGAACCGGAGGACACGCTGCTCCGTCCTGTGTCGTCCTCACAATTGTTCCAGCGCTTGAACCCATAAACATTGGGCCAACTAAAATGTTTTTTAAATCTACAGTGCTGTAGAGTTGCTTCTGGCTCATGACAGCCCCCTGTGTTTTGGAAGAGAACCCACTCCTGAGGGTGCTCCGGGTTGGACTCTTTACAGGAGCGTATCACCAGTCTCTTCTTCTGTGGCACTGCTGGCTAGGTTTGAGCCACCGACTGTTCGGTTGATTGACAAGTGGACAAGTGGAATCTCTCGGGACCACCCACAGTCCTTAGCCAGGGCCATGTTGCCAGTAAACATTATGTTGCGCCTTTATTCTTTGCCACGCTGGTGACAACTCTCAGACCATTTCCCCGGTCTCTAAAGAGTCACAAAGAAAATGCCAGCATTAAAACAAACGTAGCCGCTTGTGTCTGCATCGTGAAGACCCACAGGGAGCCAGCATCATCGTGGCGTAGCTGGTGGGGAATGACCTGAACGGAGGAAGAAAGAAAAGATCAGCGGCCCAGGATGGCTGCGGTTGAGCCCCAGGCTCAGTACGCTGCAAAGGACTCTGTACTGATATCTGATTTTGTGCCTTCCTCATTCAGAATCTTTTAGTGGTTTCATTTCCCAACAGAATGTAATCTATATCCTTTCCCTGTGGGTCCCGATCCCTTTGAGGGGGCAAATGACCCTTTCACAGGGGTCGCCTAAGACCTTCGGAAAACACATATTTCCGATGGTCTTAGGATCCAAGACACCGCTCCTCTGTCTCCAGGCGGGTCCTCCCACATGCAGATACGCCCCCACACAAGTACCGGATGTGAAGACTGTGACCCACGTTACAAGGCAAAATTTCATTTATTTGTCATTAGAAATAAGTATTTCACAATATATAATTATAAATTGTTTTGTGATGAATCACTATGTTTTACTTATGTATGCTCAAGTTGTAACAATGAAAATACATCCTGCATATCAGATATTTACATGATGGTTCATAACAGTAGCAAAATGACAGTGATGAAGTAGCCACAAAAATAATTTTATGGTTGGAGGTCACCACCCCCATGAAGAACTGTCTGAAAGGGTTGCGACACGAGGAAGGTGGAGAATGGCTGCTGTAAGTGGAGCTCTGGTGGCCTAGTGGTTATGACCTGGGCTGCTAACCTCCAGGTCAGCAGTTCGAAACCACCAGCTGCTCTTGGGAGAAAGAGGAGGCTGGCTTTCTGCTCCCATAATGATTTACAGCTTCAGAGTCCTACAGAGACCCTCAGCTCTGTTATACAAGGTGGCTATAAGTTAGAATGGACTCGGTGGCCAGGAGTCGTTATAGCCCAGTCTCATTTTCTACCACACCATTTCCTCTCATCCGCCCTGTGCCGAAGTTACCCATCATGCCCCTTTCCTCTTTAGGGAAGGACCAACCCTTAACTCATCCTTGGAAAGCTAGCTTGTGTCCCCTCTCCGCAGAGCTGTGGTGTAGGCCCTGGCAAGTGGTTCCCATTGCTCTTGTAGCTTCCTAGAGCCGCCTTGAACACATCGTGTTGATGAGCTTTGTGCTTGCTTGTCTCCTCCTTGAGACAATGACTTCTCTGGGATTTAGGGACCACCTCCCATCCATCTCATCAGTGTGTGAGATAGTCCTTAGTACATGCATAATTAATGGTATAAAGTGGTAACATCGTGTATATCATTTCAGTGTTCTTTCTTGAATAAACTCTTACATTCTGAATTTCAATACCCATTTCAACAAACATGTCTTCCCCATCTAAAATGGTGACAAAAAGTTGACTAACTAATGCAGAACTTTAACTTTGCCAAACATATTTATTTATTTGCATGGCTAAATAAACAACTGCAGAGAAGTATATATTTTGCCTCGTTTGGCTTTCCAGGTGATGTGGTGTGTGTGTTAGAACTGTTCTGTGGTACCAGCGTGTGTTCCCCACCCAAGGAAGACAAAGGACGTTGTCTTAAGACACACCTCCTGCTAAGGTAGGCTCATAAAGAGAGCCTCCAGCAAACGGGTTTGATTTTAACAGGGGCGCACACACTGTGCTAAATACAGCGCTGGATTCCACCCGAGTCCTGTTCACTCTGACTCGGATTAACTCTGTGGTTACACCTACAGCCTCATGCATGCCAGGAGTGAGGATGGCGGAGGACGGGCAGTGTTCCGTTGTGTTGTACATACGGTTGGAACCCAGCAACCACAAGACAACAGTCCTGTGCAGTAGCATAGCAGAGACCGTCCTTCAAAATGGGTTGATCGCCACAGGCACCGAAGTCTCATACATCACAAAAGGCTTTATGGCTAGAAGGCATATGGTAATTGACCACCACTCATATAGACCTGAATTCAAACCTCCAGGCGTAGAGACTTGCATCTGGACTTTGGACCTTCCCGCCCTCTAATTCAGGTGCATCTCCTTAAGCTCCATCCTCTGGAATCCCCTCTCTGTTATCTTTCCCCGGTTTGGGTTCAAACCCATACTGACCCTTTCCCACCCCAATGTATTTCAGGTCCAGCAATGGCTTAAATCTAGAGAAGAGGCTGGTTTCCTCTGGGCTCTGCATTGCATAGTCAGGCGATCGAAAACACGGAAGGGAAAGAAGCAATAATTTCGTTGGAGCGCATTTAAACCACTTGTGAATGATTTCTCCACCACCCCCCCTCTGGTTTAGAAATGCCCTATGTACATATAGTTTTGCTTCCTTGGTTGTAATTTTTCCCTGAGCTGAATGCCCTTCCCCGATAGATATTAGAAAATCTGGATTCCAGTGAACGTTGTGGCCGGTTGCTTTGTACATTTTGGTGAGTTCGGACTTGGTGGTAGACGTGTTGAAGCGTGGTGAGCGTGGCCCCGCATGCCCAGCATACAGATAAACTAATTAGAATGGATCATCACTGCTGTACCAGTCAGTGTGTGTGGCTTCCAGACGACATCCGTACAGAAATCTAAGGCTTTCAGCTCTTGTTTATGACTTTGCAGGGAAGGTTTGTGTACTTGCTCCTGTCGGACAAGCTCATTTCTAAATTTCTTTAAATACCTCTTGATCTTATAAGCCCATGTTCTTGGGCATAGAGCTATACATCTAAGACCAAAGAAATGGATATTTTACAAAACACCCCGCTGACTTTGAATAACAAAACCTACCAGGAATTTGGTCAGTCAGAGACTAGGGACAGGCACTGTATCCAGCAATCCCATTCTTGATGCCTCCTAATTATACAGGGAAGAAAGAGAAGCATACATTTTACAATAAGCACTCTCCTGAAAGGGTATGTAAGGATCGTCAGGTCCCCACTCCCACCCAGCCAAAGGTCTCAGAAAACTGTCTGTGTGGGGAGAATTATGATTAACAAACATTTTCAGCTTGCCTTAGCCCCCTTTTTATAGGCAGTATGGTGATTGCTTGTGGGTTTGGGGGGCTATTTTGCAAAAAGAAGACTGGTGTGCGCATCTGAGCTGATCGGCGTCCTTGGCAGCACTCAGAAGTAAGGGCGGTGGTCTCTGGTCCTTTCCTGATAGTGGTAGCACCGGGCTGGGGACAGGCACGAAAGAGTGCCAGAAACATCCTACTTCTTGTGAAAAGGGACCTAAGACTTCCCTCCACTTTGCATCCTAATAACTATTCTACTTCCCAGTGAGAACTTTGCACACCCTCTTTTGCTTGCTTCCGTTTAATACTTCTCTGATGTTATTACGGGGTTGAGTGATATGCTAGTGGAAAATGTCCCTCTTTATTCTTTTCCACGTGGCGACGGTGGAGTCAGGCTTTCTGAGTTGTGCTTTAACCCCACGGGACCAGACAGTGTTTCCTTCCACTGATGACCCCTCCCGGCAACAAGTTCTCACTAGCATTTAAAGAAGTCTGGAGGAAAGCCCCTTAGAGAGTTTGCGTCCAGGAGAGGAGAAGGGGAACTATTAATAAATACGGCAGTGGGAGGAGGACCCTGCATAAGATGAGTTGGCACAGTGGTGGCAACCACGGGCTCCAACCTAACCATGACACGGGGCAGGGCAGCACTTTGTTCTCTTGTACCTAGGGTCGCTTTGAGTTGGTCTTTCCAGGTTCCAGCAGAGAGTCCCCTTGTATCCCACCTGAGCCTTATTGCCCAAGATCAACCCCATGACAAAGAACAGCATGCTTTTGTGCAATTTAAGACGTGTCCTGAGCAAGTAGTCCCCAGGATGTAATATGGCGACGAGCCCGTGCTAGCTTTGGGGGAAGCACCATGAGAGCTGTGATCTTTGCCTTATTCTCTAGAACATCGATAGCTTCTCTTCCCGAAACCGCGTAAGGACTTCAGTGGGGTTAGCATAACTGATTTCTGCGTTAGCGGTCCTCAGTAGAAGCTATTGCAACTTTGGGAAAGCTGAGTTACATGAGAAATGTGGTGGCTATGTCAAGAAAGTCCAAAGTCAACAGTTCAAAACCACCAGCTTCTCTGCAGGAGAAAGATGAGGTGCTGTGCTTCCATAAAGCTTTACAGCCTAGGAGACTGTGTGTCGGACTGCTGTGAGTCGGGAGTCACTCAAGGCAGTGGCTGTCATTTGGAGGTTAACCTACCGCCACTGCGTGGATTCCGACTCACGTTGACCCTCTTGGACAGAGCAGAATTATCCTGTGGGTTTCCAAGACTGTAAACCTTATGGAAGGAGAAAGCCTCATCTTTCTTCCCTGGAGCAGCTGGTGGATTTAAACTGCTGACCTTGTGGTTAGCGGCACAGAATGTTCCCAGTTTAGACGTTGGTGATGGTAATGGTGAATGGGCAGTGCTGTGTGGTCCATCTCTACAAGCTTGTGAGATTCTGCAGTGATTTTGTTCTCTGCTTGTCGTGGCTGTGTTCGAAGTAGGGGCTAGACATCTGAACCAAGATTTCCTGGAATCACGGGTAGTGGTTTGATTGTGCTGCATTTTGGGTTGACATCGTAGGAAAGAAAGAAGTAACTTCACTCCTAGGTGTGATTTAACTCCCTCTGTCATTAGTTTTTCTCAAGCCGCTATTCATCCGGTATCAGTTTTCATTGTTCTCAATGGAGTGTATGGTTTTCAGAATTTTCCTTGTCTCATAATAAAAGTGTCACTTAGCTTTTATATCTTCCACTGAGGAGATTTCCAAGATATTTCGTAAAGTCCATGTACATGTCACCATGAGTTAGCTTGAGGTAGTAAACACTTAGC
The DNA here is from genome assembly GCF_050624435.1 of Tenrec ecaudatus. Classification (NCBI taxonomy): domain Eukaryota; kingdom Metazoa; phylum Chordata; class Mammalia; order Afrosoricida; family Tenrecidae; genus Tenrec; species Tenrec ecaudatus. The sequence continues at coordinate 180,541,796 of NC_134532.1, read as the reverse complement.
TCTGAAACCTCAGATAAACCACGTGTGGAAGAGGTGAGACACGAGTAGTCTGGCTCCCAGCGTGGGGTTGAACTTTTCATACCGAATGTCATTACCCCTCTGACTGTGCTACTCTGACTTGAGTGAACTTTCCTCTGGTCAAAGGAGATGACGGTATTCAGTCACCACCATCACACACGGTCATACGCTCGTGTCAACATCTAAGATAAGTGTGATAACCAGCCCAGGCAGCTAACCCTTGGGGAACCAACCCCAAACTGAAAACCAAATCCACAGCCATAAAGTCGATGCTGACTCAAAGCGATCCTGTAGGACAGGGTAGAAGTGCCCCTGTGAGATGCCAAGACACTCCCTCTTCATGGGAGTAGAAAGCAAGACACTCCCTCTTTGTGAGAGTAGAAAGCACCAGCTTTCTTCTAAGGATCAGCCTGTGGTTTTGAGCTGCTGCACTTGCAGATCACTAGCTGTATATTAGGCATGGTGCCAAATTCTTGGGAACTTCCTAGTTAATCCTTCTATGTTGCGCTAATTAGTGGCCTTGGAGTTGGTTCTAACTCATGGCACCCCATGCACAAGAGAACAAAGTGTTGCCTGGTCCCACATCATCGTTCTGTTCGTTGGTGTGCTTGATGCCATTTATCATGATCACAATGTATTTGGAGTGACAGCCAACCTAGAGAGCTTATCATCCAGGATTATATCAGACAACATTTTGTTGTGACCCGTGGGATGTTCTTTAGATGCTTTTAGGAAGTAGATCTCCAGGGCTTTCTTCCTCCCCTTGAATTTTGTTTTCTAGTCTGTGAGGACCACTCCTCTGTCACTTTGTCACATGGCAGTAGCTTGCATGTTGCTATAATAACAAAGCTATGTCACTGGTCTTTATTTCAAATACCAGGAGGGGCACCCGTGGTGGATAGGTTTCAGCAGAGTTGCTGGGATAATACATCTTTATAATATAGATGCTTTTATTCTTGTTTCATTGATAAGAAACATGTCCAATATCATAAAGTTTATAAGACACAGCCAGGTCCTAAATCCATGTCTATCAGAGTTCTGAGCGTCTAACCACGAGGGGTCACCTCAAGGGAGGACAATATGAGTTGCAATTTGGTTACAAGCTACGCCGAGGCTTTGGGTGTGGGGAAGAGAAGAGCAGGGAGAGATGGGATCGCTACATGCAAGCAGTGAAGACAGTTGAGTGGAAGAGGGCCATGTCACGATGTAGGCAGCTTCATGGAGGTAGAATGAGAAGCACTGAGGAGAAATCAGTAGGAAGTCCCATGCTGCCACATTCAGAGATGAGGGAAGGATCTTAGGTTTGATATCTTCCAAGTTTGCACTGGACAGCTCCCCGGTGAGGGTGCAAACACCACCGACCCTACCATTCATTCCTTCCCGTCGTTCATGCTCTCCTAACAAGATGCCCTTCAGTCTATTGCAACCCAACATGTGGGCCATGGGTGGTGGCCAATGTGCTCAACAGAAGAGTGGCCAGTTTTCCACTATTCATCTTCTTCTCTTCTTAAACCTTCTTCCTTTCACCCAGCTCAGGGAATGACCAAGGACAGTGCAAAAGGGTGAGCCATAACGCAATGCAAAACCGATGGGCACACACACAGGCAGAAGAGAGAAGGTGGAGATCACGGGTGGAGGCGGCCTGGGTTTGGACCGTGACTCAACGAATTGCTCTTTGCATATGCTCAGGTTACTGGACCTCAGTCTCCTCACACGTTACACAGTCTTGATGATCGCATTAAATCCTAAGATTTTTCCGGATTAATGGGTTCATATATGTATAGCGCTCAGAGAAGTACCTGGCCCATCTCAGGTACTCAGTAAGTGTTAGCGTTGGCTTTGTACAGAATGGTGCTCTTAATTTTCACGCGGCTGGATAAGTGAAACGTTTCATCAACAATAAACATGAGAACCCCAGCAACTGCAGTAGTAATCAATGGCAGAGTTGGAATCAAATTCCAGGGCACACACTCCAAACTGCCTGCTTGGTGTTGGGGGCTGGGTTAAAGGCTATACATGCATCCTCTCATTTAGACCTCAACAAAACCTGCTGCTTAAGAAGGGGCACCTTTTCTACATGGACAATCTGGGCTGTAGACAGGTCCTGGAGCTTGCCTGTATCGCCGGGCAGCGGGCAAGGAATGATTTGAATGCAAGTCTTTCTATGTCCATATTTAAAAATAATCTTATACCTGAGATGTGGTCACACGCAGTTCTTTCTAATCACCCTGTCAACAAGGGGAGCCTGGAATCATTATTAAGGTTATTTCACTTGGTGGGTAATGTCCCTGTGGTGTACGGATCTGACATTTACTTGGCACAGGCAGTAAAATGCCTCTTGAGAATGGTCAGTAAGATCCAATATTTACAACCTAGATTGTCGAGATATTACAAGGGGCTGGGAAGCCCTTTCCTGTCGTTTGACAATAAATTATGTCATTTGAGAATAATTTTAGAATGGTTATCAAGATCTAGCCTCGGGGCCTTCGAAAGTTAATTACGGGTCAGGAAGAGTTATAGCAGTCCTTGTGGAATGGGGTGTCATGGAATCTGACCCAGCCACACCCTGAGTTTCTGGGTTCAAAACTCTGGGGACGTGACGGTCTACTTATTTTGGGAACTTGATTTCTTCAATTTGCCAATGCAAAGAGACTGCTCTTGAATAGATTGTTTCTTTTGGCTTCCCCTCCGAAAGAATGAGTAGGAAAAATAGGATGCTGTGAGAAATGGGTCCAGAAGTAGAATAAAATGTCTATAGATCTGTAGGATATGGTCAAATAGAGTCTTTGGGGTTTTATTTCTTTTTTCTTTGTGTACATTTAAAAAAATCATTTTATTGGGGGCTCATACAACTCTTGTCACACTCCATACATGCATCGATTGTAAGTAGTCAGACAACCAGTCTGCTTGTTGGCACGTCCACTGACCAGTAAGAAGGCGTTGAGAGAGGATAGCTGCAAAGATCAATGTTTACATGTTTTCCCTCGAGTTCCAGGCCTTCGGGGCAACATCGCCAGCCTTTGCTCATTGTTACAGTTTTCTTATCCTGTCGCCTGTTTCTATTCCCAGTTTTCCCTCCTGGTTACCTCTGAGATGGGGATGTAGTAAAAATACACACTGGATCTCACAAAGATGTATTCTCTTAAAGTAAAAATCCGTTTTTATGTGTCTTTTAATGTTATACTAAAAAGAAACAACCAGCCAGGCCAATGGAGAAGAAATGTGTTTATAAATGTCTAACTCCGAGTCCACGTTGTTGGTCTTGTTAGTTGCCATTGAGTTGGCTTCAAATCCCCGGGTATCCCGAACCAAGCATTGCCCAGTCTTGTGCCATCTTGTGTCCAAAGAAAGAAAGAAAGAGGATGTCTCTCCACTCGCAGTTCTGTGGAGCCTCTGGTTGTAGCTCTTCTAAGAATGCTATGTTTGTTTTTCTGGCTATTCACACGTGTTTCAATATTCTCTGCTGACACCATGGTGTTGTGATTAGCCTTTCTGGGTCCCCCTTTGCCCCACGTGAAAGATGGAGGTGTTAGGCTGAAGCACTTTCTTTCGGAGAAATGTTAGGCTGAAGACTTCAATATGTAGCAAGTGTACCCGACGCTATTTCACTCCCAACTGAGCTGGAATAAGGATCCGTGGTGGTTGGCTTAAAAACCTCAAGACTGGTGGTTCAAACCCACTATCTGCTCCCAAGAAGAAAGATGAGACTGGTTGCACCCCGTTCAGATGTGTCATTTCTGAAACCCCTAGGAGCAGTTCTACTCTGTCCTGTAGGCTTGCTATGAGTCAGGATCAACTTGATGGTCATGGCGACTTTACAGGACCGAGGAAGGCTGCCCTGGGGGATTTCAAGATGGTCAGTCTTTACAGGAGTAGAAAGCATCATCTTTCTACGCAGGAGCAGCTAGGGGTTGGGAAATGCTGATCGCATTATGGTTAGCAGGCCAGTGTGTCACCCACCGCACCATGAGTCGGAATGGACTCGATGGCAGCGAGATTGGGTGGGGGGTAAGGGTGGGGATCATCGGCTTTTCCTAATACTGGGTGATGCCGCCTCCCCCTATAAATGCCTGTACCTCTAAAATTTAGGAATAGAAGAAGAAAGCATGCTTCTTGTTGGCCGCTGGAGGAAGGGGCATGACTTGAATGCTCAGCCCGGCTGTACTCAGCACTCAGGTCAGCTACTGAACTGCGGTGCCATTGAGTGTTCGTCTCTAGGAGGAAGAGAAGAGACAGAAAGACAGCCATGACGGCATTTAGACCTCTCATGCATTTAAATGAAAGTGACTGCACTACTCCAACGGGGCCCCTCTCCTTGGAATGATGAAGCTAGGTAGCAGGAGGATCTGCCCCGCTGAAGAATTAGAAAACAAGTGGATGGATACGATTTAGCCAGAACCTGAGGCCTGTTTCTTCTTTATTTTCTTTTCCCCTTCGGGCTGCACACACTAGCTGCGCTTCTCTGTGCCCTTTCATCCAGTGCCCCGTTCTCACCCAGTACTGTACAAACAATATGTTGGGCCTCCCCACATCACATGTGTGATGTCATCGAGGCGATGCTGACTCAGAACAAACCCAGGATGGAACTGCCCTGCTGTGTTTCGGAGACTGTCCGTCTCGACAGGAGTAGAGAGCTTCCTCTTTCTCCCTTGGAGCCCCTGGTGGGTCCAACTGCTCACCTGGTGGTTCACAGCTCTGCATACCATCCACTCTGCCCCCGGAGTTCCTACCAAGATCACTGGAGAAGTGCATTCCTGAAGGTCAAGGTCATAGATGGTGCTGGGGAGCGTTTCAGAGGTAACAGAATATAATAGGGACTATCAAAAGGCAGTAAAAGCAGATGCCCGAATCTGGCCAGAGATCAAATCCATCACTATAAAAAAAGGCACTACCGATTCGAACAAAGCCTCATTCCTCATCGTTGCCAGGAAAAGAGGTATGCACTAAAATCGACACCGTTGAATCTGGTTAGCACTTTGCTTGCCATGGTGAATGCTCTTCTCCAGGAGGCAGCGAGAAGCCAGGGAGACAGCCACGAGAGCACCACCGCTGAGGACCCAAGCCGTGGGTCTGCCCAGCGTTTGCCCCACGCAGAAAGGTGGTCTGGCCTCCTATGTTGCTGTCTTTCCGCGTCACGTAGCAGTGCCCTTGACAGCATGCTCTGTGACCTCCAGAAAGCATTAGATATGCACCATCAGCTTGGCTGCTGGAAGCCGGTCAGCCGGCCTGGCACTCCTGTTATGGTAGCCCTTCTGTGCTTTGACCAGAGGACCTCATGCCAAGCTCCCGCCTGCTGACAGCCCTTTAATGGGCTTTGTTTCCCAAGGGCCTTAAATAAAAGACCTGAAAGCATGTGGCCTCACGACTGCTTAGCTGTAGCAGAGATTCTCTGGTTTCACCAGGTGCCCCCGCCCTGAAGTTTAATCTCTTTTGTTCCATTCAGTACTCTCATCCTTAGGTGATACGTTCTTGCATTTGTGTTGCCGTGGGCAGATGTGAGCCACGTTTATTTTGGTTGGCATGGTTACACCTAAGCGGAAGCATTAATTTTGGAGGCAGAATGCATCATATTGTGAGACCTAACACCTCCCCACCCTCCCCCAAACAACAATAACAAAAAAGGTGGTGGGGGGATATAGACTTGTCATTCAGCACCATCCAGAACAGTGGCCATTCTCCAGGCAGCAAGTAGCACAAAGATGGCTTGTCAGTGCCCACAATAGGCAATAAGGATTTGAGAATCAGCAATGTTCAGACAGGGGTCAAACCCACAGAGAGGAAGGGCACCTCCCAGGAAGAGGAGACTGAGAAGAGTCATAAGATATGTTTTGAGGAAATGTTTCCTTAAGGACTGGGTGTAGCATTCCATCTTCTGATGCTTGTCTGGCTTCTTCGCTGTCCCATAGACTGCACGCTACAGCCTCTGGGGCCTCTGGGGCCTCTGGCCTCAGCCGCTGATACTTCAGAGTCCTCAAATGAGCTCTTCTTCCGATGGGCTGGGAGTCCTCTCTTCTGCCGAGACGACTCGTCCTTCTAGCCAGTGGAGTAGCCACTAAACGTGACCTATTCCCTCTGTTGGTATTACACGCGCCCTATTTGATAGTCCCACCCAGTCACGTAGTAGGAATTACAGAGCGACACGGCAAGAAGAGCCTTGTTACGCACGTTCACGTCACCACAGTCATCGTGTGCATGACCTGCTGTCCAGTCCTTTGCCATTTCGGTGAGCAGTTGCAAAGACAACCCTTGTGGGCCATAGGATGCATCTTGCTCCTTTTCAGTAATCGATTGCTAGGCCTGGCTTCCCCAGATGCTCCACTGACACTTGTTCAGCAGCATCGTTCACTGCCATGGCGTCATACTGACTCATGGCGACCCCCGAGGACAGCATAGAGCTACCCCTGCGGACTTCTGAGACTGCACCTGCTTCCAAGAGTAAAGAGTCTCATCTTTCTCCAGGGGAGTGGCAGGTGGTAGTTTCAAACCGCTGGCCTTATGATTAGCAGCCTAACACGTAACCACTACAAGTGAGATGCAGGGGGCAGAGCTTGAACCCTTGTCCCTGACATGGAAGGGGAGAATGCTGCCACTGAATTGCCACTGCCCCCTGACGGCTTCTCTACCACGTATTCATGGGAGCCTGAAATTCCTTTATGAGTGTTTTGTACCTGTCTTTAATTTATGGGAAACAGGATATAGAACTGAGACCGGTCATATTTGCATCTCTAGTGATACTCGTTAGTAGAGGTGAAAGCCACTTGGTGACCATCAGAGAAGGATGTCATGGTGTGTAGCAGCCTCCAGGTGAACAGGCAGGCCCATGTAGTGATGGTTTCAGCTGGTGACCTGCATTCTACTCTGTTAGCTTTCCCAAGCACTGCTGCTTCCTCTGGAAATGTAGCGCAAACATCAGAGACGGGGGTGGGTTGGGGGGCGTGGTAATAATCTTGCAACCATTATAAACTGTAGAGAGATAACTTACTTCGGTTTGTGTGACCACAGAGAAGCCTAGATTTACAATTAGCAACACCTGGACATTGCATTTTTAGTAGGTTATTGTTGGGTTAGATTTTATACTTTGAAACATCTCAGCCCCCAAGATTGATTTTTCCACAACATTTTCCAATTCCATCTCTTTCTTAGGAAACAAAAGATGAGGCGTATGAATTACTGACGGTGCAAGGAGAGTAGAATATGAGTAACATGGAACTTGACATGGAGGTAAATGAAAGGGTGCTTAGGAGATAAAGACATCTTGGCAGAGGCGAGCAGGGTTCTTAATAGCAACATTGAAACAACGCTGGTGAAAGGAAAGACTGTGGGACAGATGATTGCGTAGTAAGGAAAGAGAAGAATGCAGAAGAATGCAAGGCCAGGCCGCCATGAACGGGAATCAGCTTGTGAAAGTGTCCGGCCTGGATATTGCCACGTGGGTTTGTGTCTGGGTTCTGTATCTTCACAGGTAGGACTTTGCCACGGAGTCAGAAGTGACTAGTTGGTGGCCCTTAGGTTGAGTCAGGGAATTCCACGCTACGACCTGAAGAGAGAGGAAGTGGAAGGAAGAGACAGACCTAGCGTGTTCGACAGTGGGAAGCAGGCACTTCCCAATTCTTAACTTAAGGTTCTATTTTCCATCACATGAAGACACGCTGTCGGCAGTCACAGGTGAGCACGCACAGGGAGGCAGTCAGTCCCCAATATCAGAAAGATGATGTGAGGTACAGAAAGCCCTTGGGTCTTTTGTTAAGACTTCCTGAAAGCCGGAGCTCCTGGGAGACGGATGCTGAATAAGCCTCGGGGGCCACAATGTAACTTACTACGGACAGGTACTGAGCCTGCCAAGAGCCCCAAGGGCAGAAGCTCACTGGGGGCTTGATGTTGACTGAGCCTCACCAGGTATGTTGTGATCTATTATGGCCACGTGGTGAGGCTGAGAAAAGGTCTGAGCCCTAGGTTTGGATGGAGCTGCCTGAGTGGTGACCACACACAAGACAGGGGCAGCCAAAGTCTATGAGAAGACGCGACAGCATCTCACTATGACCGCTGCCAAACCTGGCCCCGTGCATCTCTTTCTCTGTATCTTTCTTTGTACACTATTCTTACCAGAGGTATCGTGTTTCCCATGACCTCTGTGACTCCTTCCAGCAAGTGAAGACATCCAAAGGAGCAGGGGAGCTCACGGGTCTGAAATGAAGGGAGTTATGTGGACTCTCAAGCTTGTGGCCAGTATCCGCTGACCTTGTCCTGGCCGCTGGGGTTGGGGCGGAGGGGGGTTGCATGTGCAGCTGGGGTTCAAGTTGAACGGAACAGAGAAGGGAAGTTGAGATTTCCACAGGATGCAGGTGGGGTTCCTTAGGAGATTTATTATCCACTCCACCATTTAGCATCAGAGGTTGTTGATCTTAGTTTCCTTGGACAGATTCACACAGATGGCTCTGAGCATCACTCTCGCTTTCCCTCTTTCGACACCGATGGGAATTACCAATAAACAGAGAAATGGTCAAATCGCAGCAGGCAAGAGAGGAATACAGAACCGTCCTTGTGTACTTGGCTTAGCTGTAACTGGAGAAGACCTGGCTGAGAAGTTCAACAGCATCCACCAGAGTCAATATCTACATATGGTTTGTCATCAGCTTCTGGAGCTGCAATAGTATATAAACATTTAAATGTATGAGGGAGAAAACAAAAATTGTGTATTAACAATCGATGCCAGGACTAAATTCTGATTTACAGTCTCCCCATGATTTCTCGAGGAGCTGTGGGACATAAACAGTTACACATTGGGCTGACAGCTGCAGGATCCGCAGTTCGGAACCATCAGCCACTCTGAGGGAGAGAGAGGAGGCTTTCTACTTCCCTCAAGATTTGCAGTCTTGGAAACCCACAGGGGCAGTTCGACTCTGTCCTGTAGGGTTGCTATGAGTTGTAAGCAACGTAATAGCAGTACCATTTTGGTTTGTTTCTTTGAGATTTATCTCTGTGTGTTTAGGTTGATCCCTGACGTGGTGGAAGGGAAGCTCTTCCTCATTTTCTATCCTTCCTTTGCCCTTGAACTTATATCGCAGCATTTCTTCCTGCCAAGTCTTTTTGTAAACTAATATTCATGGCTGTGTAATCTTTTCTCATATTGACAGATAAAGAATTACTAACCAAGCTGCTTTTGTTGGGCAGGTTGAGTGTTTTTTTCTTTCTTTCTAAGATTAATAAGTTTGTGATAAATAGTGTCCTGATATTTCTTACAGGTAAATCTTTTCAGTCCCTTGATGTTTCCTTAGAACAAATGCCAGCATTAAAATGTCTAGATCAAAGGAAATTTGCATCTTAAGGTTTTTAAAGCAACTTATCGAATCTCCTCAAGAAAATTGTAAGACACACATTGCCACATGGGGAGTCTTATGAGGGCCTGAGATGGAACGCGTGGTTATAAAGGCCAACAATGATTAGGTAATCCACTCTAAGAACCGTTGTAATGTTCTGAGACCGGAACTTTTGTTGCAAGCCCTTATCTAAAATATAATTGAGAAAATAGTCTCTCATATGCCATCTGTGAAGAAGCTTGTGCCAAATCACCAGACAGACCTCTTTTCAGAAAGCAACCCTGGAGAGAGGTATGACCAAAGGTTCCCTGTCAGGAGCTCTGTACCATGCTGATCTTAAGCACACAGACCATGGGCTCTAGAAGAGGTTGCTGAAGAAAAATTCAGAATGACCAAATGTGTTCAGGGGTTATGAGGGACTCTTCTGGATTTCATCCACATCCGCGGTGGTCCTTGTCCTGATGGAAAGATCCAGATTTATCATTTAGGACCAGCAGAAGCAAGCCACAAACCTGCCTGCCTAACTCCTGTCATTGTTTTACATTGCTGCATTTAAACTACCGTATATACTCGAATGTAAGCTGACTTGAGTATAAGCCGAGGTACCTAATTATTACCTGGGAAACCAGAAAAACTGATTGACTCAAGTATAAGCCTAGGGTGGAAAATGCACAAGCTATTGGTGAGTTTCGATAATCAAAACAAATGAAAATAAAATTACTAAAAATTGAGACATCAGTGGGGTAATGTATTAAAATATTTATTTTAAATAAAAAGCATAAATAAAAGACAAGTCATTTAACATTAGCAAACCAGCACAGTAAGTGGAAAATAGGTTCAACAAAAACAATAAGGTATCAACAATGATACCTTGAGAGTACTATTCCCTGAGCTCAATCAGCAACCAAGCTAAAGTATAAAGAGTTAAAATCCTTCAAAACTGGATTCCTCATCATCATCCATATCCCAATGCAGAGTTTCAGCTGGTGTGAGGTCATCATAGATGCTGTCCTCACTGAGATCGCCGTCATCACCATCACTGCTGTCATTTTCATACAAAGCGCAGTCTTCACTGCCATCCATAGCATTACTAGTACTACATTTCTGGAAGGCACGTCGCACCCTGTCTTCTGGAATGTCTTCCCATGCATCTCGAACCCACTTTGCTATTAACTCTATGTCAGGCTTCATGAGATTTCCTCCTTTCGTTAGTTGGGCTTGACCAGATGACATCCATTCATGCCACATCCTTCACAGACGGTCTTTAAAAGACTTATTCAAAGCTACATATCATAGGACGGCTCTGATTGGTTAGATGTGAGTAAACAAACATCCAAAGCCCTGCAGTGTCAGCGGGGCTTTGAATGAACAGTGGAGCAACGGCAATCACCCGCGAGATAGAGATAGCCGGCGCTTGCCCCATTACCTGGGGCGGGGTGTGGGGTGTGTGTGCAGAGAGATGTTACACCTTGCTGGGGTACCACTGACCCGTGTATAAGCCGAATCCCAGTTTTACAGCACATTTTTGTGCTGAAAAACTCGGCTTATACCCAAGTATACACAGTATTTCAAATGTTGCTTGTAAACGCTATATGCTATTGACACAGACTTTATTGGAAAGTGTCGGCATCGTTGTTGTTAGGTACCTTCAAATCGGTTCCAACTCTGGCGACTGCATTACGGCAGAAGGAAACAGTGCCGGTCCGGCCCATCCCCACACTAGTTACGTTTGAATCCACTGCTGCAGCCTCTGTGTCAGTCCATGTCGTCGCGGGTCCTAGGCAAGCCCAGACAAGCAAGCAGTCGCTGCGGTCAGGTCAGTTCTGACGCAGGGTGTCCCGTATGTGTCAGAGCAGAAAGGTGCTCCACAGGATTTTCCAGTGCTTTATGTATTTTTTTCCTGAAGCACATCCCCAGACCCATCTCCGGATGAACTCAAAGCTCCCACTCCTGAATCACACCCAAGCACATTCGTCATTTGCAGCACCCAGGCCCTGTGGTCTGGGCCGGGCATCTGGAGTTAGGTCGAACCCCACTCCACCGCTTACTGTGTCATCTTAAGGGCATGTGGCATGGGGTGACACGCATGGGGGTAACACGCATGGGGGTGACACGCACGGGGGTGACACGCACGGGGGTGACACGCACGGGGGTGACACGCTGGGCTGCCATCTGGCAGACAGTCTCCAGGGAAGAGCCCGTGTTGGAAACGCACACGGACAGGTCTACCCTGCCTTCTAGGGACACTGTGCGTCAGAAGGAACTCGAGGCAGTGAACTTTGTTTCTGTTTAGCCTAAGTTGCAACTTCCCCTCTGTAAATTTGGATCGAGTGAGTCCCCCGGTAAGGGCTACTGGGAGGATGAGAAGAAGAAGGTGTAACTACTCGGCCCCGTGTCCGTCCTAAGTGTTTTTATCCTACAAAGAACACACGCACACAACTTATTGCAGCATGTTTTGAAGTCGCCTAAACAGTGCTCAGGAGATAACGGAGATAGCGCCTGCCCGGCCACTTGCTGCTGTGACCGCTTCTAGTGTCAAGACGCAGACTGGGCCGCATTGCTCCGACCTGTTAGCTGTGTAGTATGATATCTGATGTGTTTTCATAGCTTGATGCCTGCCTGTCTGGCTCCCAATTCAGTCATTCAGGAAATATTTAGTATAGGCCGGAATTGGGTATGACTTCACAGATTCATTACAAGTTCAAAATTTTAAGATTGTTACTCGCTTATTTCAGCAGGTAATCTTGCAGAAAGCATTTCCAAGCGCTCTTTCATAAAAAAGGATATGAACTTCGTACCAGACTTCTCCTCGAGTTCCTCCCTCGTGCACTTGAGAACTCTCTGTTCCGGGTCTTATAACTTCTTGGCATCCAAATTTATGGGAAGAACATAAAGCTCCTATTGGGAATGTCTTGTGCATACTGGGGAAGATGTTTCAGGTTAAAAGCAGAATATATGAGGTTATTAAAGAACAGTTTGGCAAGCGTGGGTTTCATTTCATAAGCGAAAGAATCGGTGACTTCTCTCCCAGAGCACATGTACCGAAGCAGTCCCGAGGTGGCACGTACATGTTTGCGGCTTGCGCTGTTGAGGGGGCACCGTTTTAGCAGCTGCCCCTGTCCCTTGGCGCTCACAGGAGATTTCTCTACCGCTTTCAGGCTCCAGGTCCCCTGCTGTCATATAGACACTGTGCATGCTACAAGAGCTGTTCCTCGAGGGGGGGGGGGGAAACAGGCTTGTGTCAGCCATTTGTTGCTACTTACGGACTTCAAATGAAAGCTGACCAAAGAAGCCCGCCTTCAACATCACCTCACAGGGAGTGGGGGGTGTACGTGGCATTCACGAACAACCCATCCACAGGAAGCTGGTTCGTGTGTCCTGCACCTACATAAACCCACTCCTGTACATACATCACTTGTGGGCTTAATGAGTGTTTTGAAATTTCTGAAGCGTCTGGAAATGCCTATATATAAAGATGAGTGTCTTTAATCATTTCTTGTTGGGTGTTTCTGTCCATAGCTAGGACACAATTGAGCGTGCTCAATCTACATTTTCAAACAACTTTTAATTAACGAGCTTGGATCGCCTTAGCGTCCTGTGCAATCAAGACTGGCTTCTTCACAGAAAAATTACAACGCTGGTCACCTTTTGGGAGGACACGCTAAGAAGACGCTAACAAAGCAAAGCTACGCCCACTTCCTTGGACGTGGCAATGTCCCTTTGAAGTCCTCTCTCCCGCTGGTGTACTCTCACGCGTGCGGAATGACCCACATGCAGTGTCTCTCATTGCTGTGCCTTTTTCAGTGGCCAATGATTAGAAACAACCTTCCAAACAAAAAGCCAAGCCACGGCCATCAAGCCAACTCAGAGTCCGAAGTGCCCAGCAAGACTGGTGAAAGGCATGGTGATCAGTTATGGTTCAGATGGCCACGTAGCCAGGTCTGTCCCTATGGTTTCCAAGGCTGTGATGTGTTCAGCAGCGGCTCATCACATCAGAGCTTTCCCTTGCAGAACCACTGGTGAGCGTCTTTGGCTAAGGAGTGCTTTAACCGCTGCATCACCAGGACTCCTTTCTTTTTGGGACCTACTTGGTTTGTGCCGATTGCGCCCATATACTTAGGAAAAGCATTATCTTCTCTTGAAATCGCAGTGGCTGGAATGTACCATGAATCGCATAGTCTGGTTGTTCTGGCCACATCTGGAATGCTATACAGTCACAGAAAGGGGAACAATCATATCCTTCATCTGTTGAACAATTAAAGGCAAGCTGCAGCTGTCATTTGTATTAAAGCAAAATAAAATAAACGGCGGATGGAAGATATGGAAAATGTGTATCTATATTGTCTAGATCCAAAATAACTTTGGAAGAATACACACACACACACAATCTCTAAAATAATCGCCATGGTTTAGACTAGAAGTAACCGAGGGATAGAAGTAGGAGGGAAACTATCATAGTCCCTTGATGTTTATCCAGTAGTGTATTTTCTGAAGTCATGTAAATAAACAGACTTAAAAAAAAAACCATTTTATTGGTGACTCGTACAACTCTTATTACAATCGATATATCCATCCATTGTGTCAGGCACATTTGTACACTTGTTGCCATCATCCTCTTCAAAACATTTTCTTTCTCCTTGAGCCCTTGATTTCAACTCCTCGTTTTCCCCCTCCCTCCCTGCTCCCCCTCCCTCATAAACCCTTGATAATACATAAATTATTATTTTTTTTTCATGTCTTACACTGCCCAATGCCTCCTCTCACCCACTTCCCTGTTGTCCACCCCTCAGGGAGGAGGTTATATGTAGATTCTTGTAATTGGTTCCTCCTTTCCAACCCACCCTCCCTCTACTCTCCCAGTATCTCCGCTCACACCACTGGTCCTGAAGGGATCATCCGCCCTGGCTTCCCTGTGTTTCCAGTTCCTATCTGTACCAGTGTACATCCTCTTGTCTAGCCAGATTTGTAAGGTGGAATTGGGGTCATGATAGTGGGGCGGAGGGAAGCACTTAGGAACTAGAGGAAAGTTGTGTGTTTCATTGTTGCTACCCTGCACTTTGACTGACTAGTCTCCTCCCTGAGACCCTTTCGTAAGGGGATGTCCAGTTGTCTACAGATGTGTTTTGAGTCCCCACTCTGCACTTCCCCTCATTTATAATGATATGATTTTGTGTTCTTTGATGCCTGACACCTCATCCCTTCGACACCTTGTGATCACACAGGCTGGTGTGCTTTTTCCATGTGGGCTTTGTTCCTTCTGAGCTAGATGGCCGCTTGTTTACCTTCAAGTCTTTAAGACCCTAGATGCTATATCTTTTGATATCCAGGCTCCACCCGCTTTCTTTTGTCTTCAGTGATCGTGTCGGGAAGGTGAGCATCATGGAATGCCAGTTTTATGGAACAAAGTGTTCTTGCATTGACGGAATACTTGAGTAGAGGCCAATGTCCATCTGTTACGTTAATACTAAACCTATAAATATATGCACATAGATCTATTTTCCCATCGTCCTATATAAATATATTTACATATGGACATGCCTGTATTTAGATCTCCATAAATGCCCTTTGCCTCCTACTTCTTTCCTCTATTTTCTTTTACTTGCCTCTTGTCCTACCATCATGCTCAGCCTTCATTTGGGTTTCAGTAATTCCTCTCAGTTATATCAAGCTCTTACACCCTCCTCGCCACCGATTTGGATCACTGTTGTTCCCTTGGCCCTGGGTTTGTTAGCACCACTTCCTTTCCCCCACCTCTCTCTCTTCCGTGTCCCCCCCAGAACCGTTGGTCCCATTGTTTTCCCCTCCAGATTGTTTATCCTGCCTATTTTATCTAGATAAGACTACAGAGATAATAATATGCACAAAAAATAAGACAGAGCAAAACAAAGCAACAAAAGAAAACAAAACAACAATTACCCCAAATAGAAAAGTCTTTGAATAGTTCAAGGCCTGTTTGTTAACCTTTAGGAGTATTTTCTGGTTAAGTCTGATGGGGAGCTATGCCCTGACCCCAAAGTCTATTTCTGATATTTCCTCGGGACTTCCTTGCTCTGCTCCCCTTGCTGTTCTATAGCACTCCCTTAGTGTTTTGCCTTGGTGTGGTGGGGTCAGATCGGGCACAATTCCCACACCGTGTCTTCAGTGTTGTCCCCTGTAGGGCTATGGGTCAGTGAAGGATGTAGTGGCTTGTAGTGGGGCTGGCCATATGGTCCTCTCTGTGCATTGACTACTCTGAGCAGGGATATTGTCCTCATGCTTGGTGGGCCAGGATGTGCTCCACTCTCTCTTCCTCCCTCTTCATTTGTCCCCGTGTGCTCTGATCAGACATGTCCCTCTCCCTGAGCTGTTGCTTTAGTGCTGTCCTCTGAAGTTAATTCTTCTTGGGGGAGGGGGGACTGTCCATGTAGTTGGGATTGGGGCCGGCCCCTCAGACAATAAACAGACTTAACAACAACAGCAACAACAAAAACAAAAACACCTCTACAGCATTTTTTTTTAAGGAGGGGAGAAAACGTACTTATACATGCATGTTACATAGGTATCACAAGTACTTCAATTGCAAAAGGTCTGCTTAGTTTTCTGAGCAGTTTTTCAGGTTCAAAAGCAGTTATGCAGAGTGCAGCTGCCATATGCTCCCATGGCCACTGACACACTGTTGCTTTTGTATTCTCTTGCATTTCTGTGGTCTCTTGGCTTTTGTTGTTTTTATTACATTGGATGAAACGATATGTATGCATGATTGTTGACTAGTTTACAGCTTCCATTAGGGTTCACTTTTAGTGTTTCATAGCCCTCTGAATTCTGACTAAAATATGATGCCATGTAGCAATCACAGCAGTACCATACAAAAGAGTTTCACTGTCCTGAAAACCCCCGGTGCTCCATCTATTCATTCTGTACTCCTCCCTCTGAACACCTGACAACTGATCATTTTACTGGCTCTCTAGTATTTGAAATCATACATAGATAGCTTTTCAGACGGGCTGTTTTTACTTAGCAATATGTGTTTAAGTTTCTTGTATGGCATTCCATGGCTCGGTAGCTACTTCTTTTTATGACGAATGCTTCATGGTACAGATGTGCCACAGTTGCTTATCCACGCACCTGTTGAAGGACATCTTCGCCGCTTCCAGTGAGACCCTGCTCCTGTAACTGTGCACAACCTCGACAGCCCACAGGGGCACTTCTTCTCTGCCCTCTGGGATCCTCGGGAGTCAGAGTGGACTTGATGGCAGTGGGGCTGAATAAAGGTGCCGAACACAGTCATGTGCATATTTTTAAGTGGGTCTATTCTAATCTCGTTTGGGTTAGCACCCAGGAGAACAATGATTGGGTTACCTGGTAAGCCTGAGTTTACTTTTTATGAACCTTCCAGACTATCTTCCAAAATGGCTGTACCATTGTGCATTTCTGCTCTACATTCTCTCCAGCATTTGGCAGTGTCGGGGTTTTGTATGTTACTTCGAATAGGTGTGTAGTAATAGCCCATTGGGTTTTATTCATTTGAGTATTTGTTTCATTGACCATACAAAGTCATTAAACTGTGTGGATCATAACGAACTGTGGGAGGCATTGAAAGAATGGGAATTCCACAAACTTTCATTGTGCTCATGTGGAACCTGTACACGAATCAAAAGGAAGTCCTATAAACAGAGCAAGGGAATACCGAGTAATTTAAAATAAGGAAAGGTGTGTATCAGGGATGTATCCTTTCACCATACTTATTCAATCTGTATGTGGAACACATAAGCCAGGAAGTTGGACTACATGGAGAGGAATGCTACCTAAGGATTGGAGGAAGGTTTACAAACAGTCTCCAGATGACACAACCGCACTTGCCTAAAGGGAGAAAGACTTGAAACACTTGCTGAGGATGATCAAGGATCGTAGCTTTCAATATGGATTACAACTCAGTGGGAAAAAAACAACAACAACCAAATCCTCACATCTGGATTAATAGACAACATCCTAAAAAACGGAGAAATGATGGGTGTTGTCAAGGATCCCATCTTGCTGAGATCTGCAATCTACAGCAGTCAGGAAAGCATGTGATACACTGCATTGGGTGAATGTGCTGCACAAGATTTTAATTTTTTACTTCCTATTTTACTTTGGGAATAATTTCATTTTGTTTCCATTCTTTGTGTTATCGATATTTGCAGATGTCATTGAGCAGCTGCAGCATTCACTTTAATGTGCAATTCCCGGATGACATAAATCGAGCAGCCCCTCACAGGCTGATTTGTCATCTGTGTATCTTCTTGGGTGGCTGTCTGGTGAGATGGTTTGTTTTCTGACAGCTCCATCCTAAGAGTTCTGTGTATAGTTTGGATACAAGTCCTTCATCAGATATGTGTTTTCTAAATATTTCCCCCAAGTCTGTGGCTTGTTTTTGCATTCTTTTAACAATGTTTTTTTTCACGGAGCAAAGTTTCTAATTTTAGTGAATTCCAACTTACCGCTTTCCCCCACTGTGAATCGTGCTTTCAGTGTTGTATCTGAGAAGTCATCGTCAAACCCAAGGTCACCTAGGTTTTCTCCTAGTTTGTAGAAGTTTTATAGTCTTACATCTTACATTTATATCTATGATCTATTTTGAGTTAATTTTTATGAAAAATGTCAGTTCTCTGGAAATAGAGATAGATAGAAATACAGATTTTTCACACGAAGGTCTAGTTGTTACAACACCATTTACTGGAAAAACTATCCTTTCTCTATTTAATATTTGTTGTTCTGTTTGTTTTCAGCTTGATATACACATAGAAAGGTACCAAAAAGTATATGTCCTAATACAGCCTTATCCTTGAGTAGTTCAACTGCAAATAATTTTTATAGTTAGCTTTTTAAATATCTGCATGATTTAAATTCATTTCCTTTAAGCCAGTTTCCTTTGCTTTCTCACATAAATGTATGTATCAGACTCCTTGATGAGAATTTCTTTCTTTCTCATTCTTAGATTTTTAAATGATGTTGCAATAGCCCTCCTCGGGCAAAAATGCTTGTGAGTGACCTAGGCATACATCGTTTAGAGTCCTAAAGGGGGAATTGCTGAATCCATGAAATTCAAAGATTTTTGACATTTATTTCCAAATTGCCCTTTTGAAAAATGGCCTACCACTGATTTTTTTACTCTCAATAGCTAAACAGGAGACTGTCAATCTCATCAAGCCTTGCCCAACACTAGTTCTGATCATTCTACCTCATCTTGGTTAATCTGATAAGGAAACATTATTTTGACTCTGTTATTCTAATGGATAATTGGGGGTGGAAGGTTTTTGTGGCGTTTTTTTTTTTTTTTTTAGCAAGTTAATCACACAGATACACCCGGCCACACACACATATTTTTGGTGGTTTTATTTGTTATGAATAAAACCTAACAAAAGAAAAACTCTTTTTCAGTAGCTTAACACCATCAAAGATTGGTTTGGAGGGAGTGAAATTGTGCTAGCTTTTGGATTTCTCCTTTTTTTGCTTATCAAAGATCCAAGAGTTGATTTTAGATTTCTAAAATCTACCATGGTTATTTATTCCTTTGTAATTGAAAAAAAAAAGGATTGAGCAGTGAAGGCGACCAGAATATCACAGATGTGCCCGTTGTACATCCTCAGCAATATAGACTGATACAGCGGCTGCAATATTGGGCTTAAATATAGCGACAATTATGAAGATGGGGTGGGACTGGGTAGTATGTCATTCCATTGCTCACAGGGTCACTATCCATTGGAATTGACTCAATGGCAGATAACAACAATAACAGCCCACCAAACGTGGTATTTAAGAAGCAAGAACAGTGGCTGGACCTATAAGTCTACCACCCAACTCTTGTTCATATTCAACGTTGTATCTAGAAACATTAGGGCTTTTACCATAGCCCATTTCTTGGGGTAGTGCTATGGGTTAGGCATTAGGCTGCTAACCAGAAGGTCCGTGGTTCAAACCCACCAGCAGCTCCAAGGAGAAATATGAGGCTGTCTCCTCCTGTAAAGATTTACAGTCTTGGAAGATCTTTATACGTTTGCAATGATTTGGAACCATCTGAGTTGTGGCGGGTTTGCCTGTTTTGTTTTGCCCTAGAAAACTCAAGCCCAGTCACCAAATTTGGCTCAACTCAAACTCATTGCCATTAAGTTGATGCCAACTCATAATGACTCTGAAAGACAGAGTAAAACTGCCCCTGTGTGTTTCCAAGACTGTAGGGGAGTAGAAAGGCCCATCTTTCTCCCATGGAGCAGATGTTGGTTTTGAACCACTGAACTTGCAGTGAGTAGCCCAACTCGTAACCACTACACCATCAGGGCTCCATGCCAAACTTGGCTGGGTGGCATATTACTTCTGATTCTTACATGATATTGACTCAGAGAGGAGAGGTCTTCAGAGTCAATTGTCATTTGCTTAATCATTTTAGCTACCAATAGGACACGGTATCCTTAAACTTGGAGCAGAGTTAAGATTGTGTTAGGATGGCTTTCCCTCAAGCCGCCTGTCGACTGGCACCGAGTTTAGGCTTCAGTCTCTT
Organism: Tenrec ecaudatus; assembly: GCF_050624435.1. Lineage (NCBI taxonomy): Eukaryota > Metazoa > Chordata > Mammalia > Afrosoricida > Tenrecidae > Tenrec > Tenrec ecaudatus. The sequence continues at coordinate 180,521,945 of NC_134532.1, read as the reverse complement.
GACGTGGCCGCACCGTCCATCTGGAGTACAGACTGTCACTGTTACTGCAACTGTGATCTGCCTCATACATACATGTCCGAACTTTAAACAAATCAAACTCTTGTGATGTCCATCTCACTCAGTCTTCGGTTTCAAAAATATCTTCTGCAGTTCTCCGTGTACAGCCTCTCTCCCCCACCACAGTCACACATTGTGTAAAGGGAGTTAAAGACCAACCTCTTTGAAAGCCCCTTGTTCGGGAGTGGCGTGTCTGTTTCTGCACAATGTGTGGGTCCCACGTGCCTGACAGGACACAGTGTCCTTCTTTTGCCCATCAGGCTTGCAGCCAGGATCTTTCTTCGTCTCTTCTAAAAATATAATATTTTATTGTATGGAAGGTGAAATTTTTACACAGCAAGTTAGGTTCCCATTGTAACAATGTCTAACCAACTTGTTTAGTGCTAGTGGTCATTATTTTTCACAGTGTGTCATCCTCCTCATCCATTCCGTTCTGGTTGTACCATTTCCAGGACTCTAGTTTCCCTGCCCCCTTACTTCTCAACTTTGCCTTAGAAGTAGGGGTGGAGAGCCTCTTTTCTGCCAAGGGCCATTTGGATGTTTATGACATGAATTGCAGGTCATACTGGTCAAAGGTTTCATTACCTCACCCCCAACATGACGGCTAGAACTGCTTCTCTTTGATGAGGTTGCGATGTTGTCTGGTGTTGATGATTTCTCAGACTTTGCGTGGCCCACAGGCTGCCCATTCCCCGCCCTTGTTTTAGAGCATAGGTTTCCAAACTTATCTGGCCTCTGGCCCTCTTTTCAGGAAAAAAGAACAGAAAACAATTACCAGCACCATGGCTCCTGGGCAATTAGAACCTTTTGCACTCTCGCCCATAAATAGAGTATAGGAATATGCTTTGCAGCCCCTCCCCTACCTTACTGGATTGCTCCAGCACCCCAGGAGGAAGAAGCTCCTTCCTCGCAAGTGACATTTCTTACCCTTTGAACTCGTCTATCCTGTAGCTAAAAAAAGACCCCTGGTGTGATTTCAGTTTAAGGTGTAAGAGTTTCCCAGTCTTAGGGAGTCCTCTCGTCTCAACTGGTCTGGGAAATGGGGCTTTTCTGAGAAGGTGAGTTGTGCTCCACATTTTCCTTCCATTCCATCAGGATCTATCTGCGTGGCCCTGATCAGAACAGCCCATAGCTAGGCACCCTCTAGACCTTCTGTTCTCAGGTAAGGTGATAGTCTGTGTGTGAGGCTATTTTTTTGAAGGCAGGATTTCTATAATGCATTGGAGCTATCAGAAAGATTTTTGGTTCAAAGAGGCAGCACCATAGACTCATTTAAATTTTGTGTTGATATTCTTCTTAAAAAAAAGATACACTTAATTTTCAAAATAGCTTTAGGTTTATGGAGAAATTATCCCCAAGAAAGTAGCATTGCTACTTGCCCCTTCCCTACCCACTCAACCCCCCACCCCTGCCCCCTGAGCACTGTTACTGCTATTATGAACCTCTTGCTTTTGTGTGGGGTCTTTGTAAACTGGGAATGCATTTGGTTGCTGACTGAACGGTTGGAGGTTTCAGTTCACCCGGAAGCACCTTGGAAGAAAGGCCTGGTGATCGACCTCCAGAAATCAATCATTGAAAGCCCTATGGGGCACAGTCCGACTGTGACACACACAAGTTGGATGTGACTCCAGGGCAAGGGGTTGGTTCTCCTCTGTGAGGTTCATTTGTTCCAGTCGGTGATTGCTATGGGTGCATCATTATTAATAAAGGCCCGTCACTTCCATCAGGATTTCCTTACTGTCTGGTACAGTACTGTGGACTTTGACAAATGGGTAAGGTCACGAATCGACCTTGTTACAGGATGAGGCCGGAAAGTTTCACTGTCCTCACCATGCCCTCTGCTCCACCTGTTCATCCCTCCCCTCTCCCTGGGCCCCTGGCAACCACGGAGCTCTCTGTCATCTCTATAGTTCTGCCTCTGCTAGAGTGTTGTCTCATGTACTTGGAGGTGTATTTCATTTTCACGCCTAACCCCAGCAGCAGGTAGGCATGCTTTGTGTCTTATCGGGGAGGAAACAGAGCCCTAGGTCAAGTAGTAACTGGTGATCAAGTCACCTATGAAGAAAGTAGACAGAAATTTTATAATCCATACCTCATGCTTTTATTGCTATATCATATTAGATGTCTTCTGGGACAGTTGTTAAGTAAGCCGATTTCCTGTTGATTTCATTTACCATTTCCTCCCCACTCCAAATCTTGTGCTTGACCACAGAGAAATGCAATAAGTGCAAGGATCAAAAGCAAGAAAGCAATTTGAAAAGAAAAACTTTTTAACATGTGTGAAAATTATGGATGTATTTGTTCATAACACTTGCATCAGATAGAAAACTAAGAAGAAAATTGAAGACTATTCAGAAAGAAATGAAAAAGAGAACATTTATCAAAACTTTTGGGCAGCCGTGTACACTATACCCAGAGAAACGTGTTTATCTTTATTAAATAAGTTTTTTAAAGTCGACTTGGCTCTCAACTTAGGAAATAACAAGCAGCAAAATAAATCAAAGGAAATCAGGATGCAGGACTGAATAAAGATTAAAATCTGAAATTAAAAGGATAGAAGAATTGGGTAAATACGTCCAAAAGCCAGTTCTATAGAAAGACCGAAAACCTAAATAAACCAACCTCTTGCAATCTAGATAGAAGACGTTGAGATGGGATGGAATCTAGAGCAAGGAAACAGAAAGGAGATGACGAACCAGCAGGTACGAGAGCAAGCAAAGTGCTTTGGAGGCAGACATAAACCTGTGGCAAGAGATTGGAAAAACAGAGAAGGGTGAGTTCTTAGAAAAATATAAATTATCCAGATTAACCCCAAGAGAAGCGGAAACCCTGACTGTACCAGTTACCATAGAGTGGTAATTTTTTTTATGGGAGTAGAAAGCTCCAGCTTTCTCCTGAGGAGCAGCTGATGGTTTCGAACTTCAGACCTTACAGATCCCAGCCCAACACATAACCACTACACTACCACGGCTCCCTAACCATAATATAGAGGGACTTCAGAAAGTTTGTGGGGAAAAGCCATTATCTTTCAATTCCATTTTTCCATGAGCTTTTGCAGGTCCGTTTTATCAAGTTGCTGTGCGTGTCCGTGTTACCATCACAATTCAGAGTCATCAACTCTTCGGGGTCTCCGTTCTCCTTGTCAACTTACAAGCAGATGAGGTGATTGAAAATATCAATCTTAGTCTTCCAAGTGACACCTTTGCTTCGGAACCCTAGGAGGAACCTTTTGCACAGATTTACCCAGAGCATGATGTTGTTTTATTTCTACTTTCCCCTGGGTATTGATCGTGGAGACCAGTAAAGTGAAATCCTTGACAACGTCCGCCTGTGCTCCTTTCATTGTGGCGTTGCTTATTAGTCTGGTCGTGGGGATGTTTCATGTTACGAGGTCATTCCTATGGACGGCTGTGTTCCCTTCCCTTGAGCTATGGCTCAGAACCCACTGGCCCCTAACACCCACCTCCTGATGAGCTGTGTGCCTTCTAGGAAGTGACATTGCCTCTAGTACTTACTTTCTCATCTGTGAAGATGGGACTAGTCATAGTACTAATATTAAATGTTCATAATATTAAATATTTCAATGCGCATGCTTTGGTTAGAATAGTATCTGACACATAGAAAGCCCACAGGAGCCTAGATGCTGGTGATGTTTTTCGTGGTCGTCGGCATGCATGAGAAGGACTCTCATCTTTGAGTCCATACTGGCATGCCCCTCGGGACGCGCTATGCGACTGCCTGGGGAGTTACTGAACTTTTTTTTAAAACTTATTTGAAACACTATCTTTCTCCCACATTAATATAGCAGGCATTCTTCAAGTTCAGCTGCAGGAAAGACATGTGGCAGTGATTGCCGAACTCAACACCTTACAGAGCCTCAGTACCTCCATCCTTAGAGACCTGCACCGTGCAGTCTCTTTCAAAAAATAATAATAATAAAGCCTGATTGCGGAGGAAGGTGCACTTTGCAGCCTCCTTGGTGGCCCTCTGCATTCCTGGGTCTCCTGTTCGTTCCGCTTCCCCTCCATGGCAGTTCCCTGCGCAGCCCCCTTCTCCCCCACCCCACCGCCGCCCGCCGCCCCTAGACACCTTGTTTACTGACCATGAGCAGCATATGCAATGTGTTAACTCTTTTTGGATGCCAAGAATGTGCTAAATACTGTTTGGAAGAGAGAACTTGCCCATTCGATTTATTGTGTAAATTAGGCTCCACATGAGCTTGGAAGGAAGCAGCCCACAGCCATCGAAAATTTATTCTTTTGCATAAACTTTTAAAAAAATTGTCCTTGAAGATGAAATGTGGTTTCCCCTTGAACCTGATTACACAGTTGAGCATCAAGAGTTATTTGCAGGCCATCTTTCCTCCACACCTTTTTTGAATTAGGTAGGAAGAATGTGGACTGGTAAAAGTGGCCCCCACAGGGGTTAAGAACAGGATCAACTTGAAAGAATCAAAGGGGAGGCCGTGATGTTTTCTCCAGATTTCTCTGTCCCGCCTCGAATTCCGACCCCAAAGACCTCCCCTTTCGCCAATTAATGTGTCGTTAATATCCATTTTCACAGCAGCAGAACGCTTGGGCGGAGCTCCCCCAGTCCAAATTGCTAAATGTCAAAATGTCTTCAGGCCCTTGGAACAAGTTAACGAGCGTAAAGTTTGATGTTGGTTTTGTGAGTTTGTGCTATTTCCTTTCGGAGCCTTCCTAGTGGAGGGGTTGTGACCCCTAAGTGGATCGATCAATATGGCCCCTGCTTTGCACACCCCGTTGGCCTCTAGAAGTCTGTTTCTTTTCCTAATGCCACCCACATGCCTGACCTAGACTCTGAAGCACTTTGCTCCTGGGGTCACCCGACCTAGTAAATTGCCGTCCTGCAGCCCAGTAAAGCCAAGTGTGAAAGGTATCCTTCTCAGGAAGCGTGAAGGCTGTGGAGGTGGGCCGGAGTCAGTTTGGCTCCTGCTCGCCTGCCTAGCCTCTAGGGTTGGCACCGCTAGTGTGTGAACCGATTGGAGGCTCTGGCCCAAGGTTTGACCGCTGTAGGTAACCAGCCACCCCCAAAGTGTGATAACAATTTCACCTGATGCTCTGTGTTGTGAAAGTATGAAAGTAGGGAAAGGGGTCTGGGGTTGGCAGGGAAATAGGTTCTGAAGCCCAGAAAGTTTCAGGAAAAAGCTGAGCATTTTGAAGTAAAGAGTTTCCCGGCATCTTAGCGTACGCGTCATGAAATCTCCCGTGTGGATTTCCAAACTTCTTGTGATCCTGGGCCCCTGAGCACGTATACTCCGGAGGAGTACGTCTCCAGCTGCTGTAACGACCAACAAGCTTTGCTGCTGCTGTCCCTTCATTTCCAATCTGACTCAGGCTGATATGCGATCCTACTACCACTAACCGCACAGAGTGCAACCTGGGAATTCACAGACATTGGACAGCATCCAACCTGGTTTCTTTCTTGCTCAATGGGGTGAGTCCATTGACTGCACCCGTGGATGTGATTAGAATGCCAAATTGTTTCCTAAAAGGTCCTAAATGCTTATTTTCCATTCTGCGTTCATCTCATCATGGACCAGTGCCAACCCTACATCAGAGCATGGGCCGCCATTGGAGGATCGCCATTCTGGGAAATGTTGACGCCACGTTTTTCATATCAAGCATGTGGGCATCGGGCAGTGGAGTCTGGTAGCTGGCTAAGATGCTTCATTATAAGAGCTAAGTTTGGGGGTTAGTTTGGATCTTTTGGGGAGGGATAAGGGCCTCAGGATCCAGTCTTTTCCTGTGGGATGACGTCTCCACATTTCTCCCAGAGCCCTGAGTGAAGGGGAGCTACTGCGTGGCTGACCCCGATCTGGACTTCAGAAGGAGACCAAGCATGGTTCCCATTGAGTCTGTGGGGTTGGACACTTCCTGAAATGTGCAAAGAAAAAGATGAGCGAGGCTCGGCCGCTCTGGTGGTGAGGGCCCATGCTTGGCAATTCCCTTCCTAAAGAACACTTTAAAAGGAACATGACATCTGGTCAGTTCGGTGTGTTAAAATGTGAGTGGACATTTTGAGTTTTGTTCTGTGAGAACTCAGAGGGTGGAAAAAAACTATGACTGATGCACTTTCTTTTTCCTTTTCCAAACTTTGGTTAAAGATAATAGTAATCATACATTTAACCATTTAACAAAACATTTGCCCATTCAGTAATCTTGACCCAGAGAATTCAGTGGCATTGATTACATTCTTCCTGTTGTGCAACGTGACTGCTCCGCACTTCACTTTTGTGAGTGTAGCCAGCATGGACAGCTTCTCTGCGTAGTGCTTCCTTCTCTGGGGTATCCTAGTCATGGGCCTGCTGTCACAAGGGATCACAGAATGGGTAGATTAGAACAGCAGAATGGAGTCTTTCCTCGTTCTGGAAGCTAGACGTCCACAGCACGGGGCCACATCCTCTGTGAACTCTTGAGCGGGCAAGTCTTCTGTGCTCCTCCAGCTTTGAGGCCCCGGCGCTGTTACATCTCTGCCTCCGTCTTCACATGGTGGCTTCCGCTGGCCGTTTCTCTGTAGTCTCATCCAGGTGCACACTGGGCTCGCTTTCTTGAAAAACACATCAGCCGATTGTTTCAAACTGCCTTCAAATGTCCAACTGTACATTCCTGTTCAAAAAAATGTTTTTCTGAGACCCAACTTGGGATGAATCAAGTGAAGGGACGTAACTTTGGGAGGCTCGTAGTGTCTTGGTTGTGAAGAGAGGGTGACGGCAGAGCAGAGAAAGCAGAGAAGGTTTGTAAAATCTTTAGCAAGGATTGGGAGAAGGAACCTGTCAATGATACCTGGAAGGATGATCAGGTGACTTCAAGGGGCCCCTGAGGCAGAGGCTCTTGGATTTGTACCTGCTCCCATGCCATAGCTCCCGAGGTATTTCCGGGAGCAGATGGTTGGGGATTTGCTGTTGGTTGCTGCTGTTGAGTTAGCGCCAACTCGCGGTGGTGTCATGAATTACAGAATTAGACAGTGGTCGTGTGCCATCTTCCTGATCATCCAGTGTTGCGCCTTTTGTCCTGGGGGTGATGGGTGCTGGTGTGTCGGCTCTGACTCATGGTGAGCCTGTGTACAACAGAACAAAACCCTGCCGATCCCGAGCCCTCCTCACCGTGGTTCTTACGTGCCCGCCCATCGTGGGAGCCACCGTGCCCATCCATCTTGTCCACGGTTCTCTTTTCTTGTTTTCTTCTGTTCCCACGCATGGTGTCCTTTTGCCTTTCACCCTAGGGGGCTCATTTCCCAGGGTTATTATGGACAACAATCTATTGGGATTCATCAGCTTCGCAATGTCTGGTCTTCAGAAGGAGAAGCCTCAGGCTTTTCTTCCTTGCCTGTCTTAGGCAGGAAGCTCTACCCTGCTGGGATTAGAAATACGGGTGCCACTGCTGGGATTAGAAACACGGGTGTCACTGCTGGGATTAGAAACACGGGTGTCACTGCTGGGATTAGAAATACGGGTGCCACTGCTGGGATTGGAAACACGGGTGCCACTGCTGGGATTAGAAACACGGGTGTCACTGCTGGGATTAGAAATACGGGTGTCATTGCTGGGATTAGAAATACGGGTGCCACTGCTGGGATTAGAAACACGGGTGTCACTGCTGGGATTAGAAACACGGCTGTCATTGCTGGGATTAGAAATACGGGTGTCATTGCTGGGATTAGAAACACGGCTGTCATTGCTGGGATTAGAAATACGGGTGCCATTGCTGGGATTAGAAACACGGGTGCCGCTGCCATTGGAGTGATGTGCAAGCCTCTGTAGTATCGCAGCCTGATAGCCCGCAGTGGTTGGGCTTTAGGGTAGCCAACCGATAACACTCTTCCCATCCCCTTCCAGCCAAGATGTCAACGCAGGAAGCCGACAGCTAGAGATCCAAGCACCAGTGTTACCGCTCATGACACCAACTAGAGGACATAGGTTTAGAGCTGCAGCCAGGTTGGGGGAGGGGGTGGCGGGAGAGGGGAGCTTGCTAATCCTCTGACCTGAATTAACTAAATCTATCTGCCCATAGTTGGCACGGCTGGACAGCCACAAGCTTCTCCAACAGAGAAAGGCCCCTCACCATCTGGCAGAGACAGACAGACACATGGGTCCTACAGACAGCTGCTTTCCGTGAAGTAGAAATCCAGAACAGGGTGAACTGAGTGTGCTCTGTTCCTTCTCCCAATCCAGCCCTGGGAAGGGTCAGGAGCTATCCCTCCATGTATAGACATAAGGCGGGGCATACGTGCTCTGTCCTCATGTAGAGATGCGAGGTATTTGGAGGTCTCTCCCAAGGCTGACTGTCCCTGGTCCTTGTTCCACAAAGGAAGCGAGTTGGGATGTTGAAGATGGCAGCGGTGGAGTAGTTGAATGCTCACAGGAGTCTGCGTTGAACCGTGGAGGAACTAAGGCAGCAGGGGCTGTGAGAAAAAGGCAGAGTGTGGAGTTGAGACAGCAAGCGTGGGCGAGAAGGACGGAGAGAGCTGGAAGGACAAGAGGAGCAGGGTGGAGTTCAAGACTCCACAGGCAGGTCGGCTGGATCATGGCTGTGACCCTGAAGTGGAGTGCCCAGGAGATGTCAGTGGACGCAAGGAAGTCGGAGAACTATAAAGCCCGGCTGTGGAGTCGGCTATCTAGACAGAACTGGAATATAACGCTGGCTGTGTTTCGTGAAGCACCCAGTGGCAGGGTGCATGGTAATCAGCCCCAGAGTAATCAGGGGCTTTTTTAAACCCAAGGACAAAGTTAGAAGGATTAGGAAAGGAGACGGAATGCAAACAAGAAGAGGAAACCTTGGGGGAAGTGGAATCAATGGTGGTACCTTGCAGAAATTGCCCTCAACAAGATGAAGCCAATGTGTGAATGGTGGAATGCCAAACTGATAGTCTTCTCTGTAAACCTTCGCCCAAGTCACTGTCCTAAGAGAAGTGAGGGGAAACCTTGCGCACGGACTGAATTTCTTTCACTTGCCTACAAACAGCTCCTTCCCTTTCCTAGCATCCCTTAGACCCTTTTCCCCCTTCACCGTGCGCGCCCACGGCCACTCAACTGTAACCCACTTTACTTCTGCTCATTTCCTGCCCGTAAAATTCCTTCGTGTCCTTCGAGCAGCCACGGAGCTAGCTGAACCTTCTGGATAAAACTCTCCATTACTCCCCCCCCCCCCCCGCCAGCCCTCACGCTGCAAAGTGAGCCCCCTTCCTCTCCATGGAAGGGCTGGTATCCTCATTAAGTGCCACAGGCAAATAAAAACTGCATTGAAAAGTCTGGCGCGGACTGATTGTTGTTGGAATTTTACCAATGACCAGAGTTTGGCTGCGATATGTACAGGCTAGGGCAGCTCCTGTGGACACACACGGGTACAGGAAATGCCCAAATTCTATGAACTGTGGTGAAGGTTCCCAGAGGAATTTTCATTTCTGTTAAAGGGAATGTATTTGCATCAAACACAGAAAACGTACCAACAACCTTGTTTAAAAACAAAACAACATGACTAGTCTTATAGATCGGATAGGGAAAATAACTGAGGTGTTCGTTAGTGATTTTCCAAAAAGAATGAGGTCTTCTCTGAGATAGTTGAAAATCTTTTTGAAATAACCTGATCCGTACTATGATCTTGTAGAACATGTATTAAAATGATAAAATGAGAAGAAATCATTCCAGTTGAAGTTCGGATGGATTTCTAACTAGCTTTCATACACACACACACACACACACACACACACACTTGTTGCCCCGTTGATTCCTCTTCATGGCAACCTCGTTTATGTCAGAATAGAACTGGGCTCCATAGGGTTTTCAGTGATTTCTTCTTCTTCTTCCTCTTCTTCTCCTGCTTCTTCTCCTTGTTCTCCTTCTACTTTGGTGAGTTGGGTGAAGGCTCACAGAACAAGTCGGCCAATGATTGGTATATGTTTTGTCACACCATTGATTGCAATCCCCACAGTGTAACATCACTTACCCTGCTTCCCCCATTCCACCTTCTCTCCCAACCCTGTTGAACTCTGGGTAAATGCTGCCCTCTGAATCTCAAATAAGGATGGTTCTAAGGTGAGTGAGCCTCCCACGTGGTATTGCCCCCATTATAAACTTGTCTAATGTTTGGCTGACAATGGAGCCGCAGGAGTGAGCCCAGCTCCACATCGGAAGAGTGACCAGGAACCATAGTCTCAAGGGTTCCACCAGTCTCTATGCGACCAGTGAACCTAGCCTTTTGCTCATTTGAGTCTTGTTCCACACTTTTCTCCCACTCTGCCAGAACCTCCAGAGAGACTTCCTTTCAGGGTGAACACCTAGTTCTCTTGGTCTCAGGGTCATGGGGGCTGGGGTTTATGTGAGCATCCCTCCACTGGACAAATTGTTTCTCTGCATGACAGATGTTTCAAAAGCAGATCAAGGTCACCAGGCCTTTCTTCTGAGGTGCCTCTGGATGGACTCAAATCTCAAACCTTTTGGTTAGTAGGCAGGGACATGCAGCACCCAGTAACTCCATTCTTTCATATACAGAATATTACACATGGTTTATAAATGTGCCATAGATTGTGCTTTGAAATATTTAGCATATGGACATCTGGTTTCCTTTGAAAGTCTTTACTTTCAGTGAGTTATAATTTCAACATCGTGATGATCTTTCCCTACTGGCTACAAAGGACAAAGCCAAGGCGAGTGGACAGAGAAGGGAGCTTCTCACTCACTATCTGGTTTCTCTAGAGAACACTGCGTTGGTGCCTGTTGTAAGCTGTTTCGCAGTGGACCAGGCAGAGGAAGATGCCCCTTTCCAGTTGGAAATGACACCTGAAGAAAGGGAAAGGTAGCAAGAAGGACTTTGATTGCCTGCTGAGCGAACGAGGAAGAGACTTGGCCGATCTGGAAGTGCCTTGCGGGGTCGTCTGGTGGGAATTACTGGCCCCACTCTTCACTCCTTCACTCGTGCCTCCCTTCTTTAGTCTTTGCAGTGGCTCGAACCTGCTGGACTCCATGACCTGACTACAGCTGAGAGGCGAAGTGTACCCGGCCCTCCTAAAGACATTGTCCCGCTGAAATGTCTGCTCGGCAGTTGGGTTCCATCTTGGATTCCATCATAGAATGTATTGCTTTCCTTCGGGGACATGTTGTATTAAAGAAGCTTTTCTGGCCTGAACTGGGAACCACCACACAAGGATCATTTCTGTGGGGTAATTACAGATAGTGACTTGCAAGCGACTAACTTACAACTGAAGTGTGGGCTCTGAGCCTGCTCCTCCGTTTGAGGCTGCCTGTATAAAAAGCCAAGTTGGTGTTAATAACAACCACAGTAACTATAAAAGCAACTCTTTCTTTCTCTCTTGCTTTATTTTTAACCGTTTCTCCACAACACTGGAAAGTGCTATCAGAATACAGTGTGTCTGTTTGTCACCAATAAACAGTTCTTTATCTCACTTTCCCATGGTCTTTCCTTGACTTCCGCTGACAGGGATGTCATATAATGAACGCCACGCCAGACACTGGGCTATGATCTGAATTTCTCATCTTAGTCTTTAACCTTGACATCCCTGAACTGTTGATGACATTCCTCAGAAACTCAAGAGGCACAAAGGTTAGGAACTGTGCCCAGGACCACACATGGGACACATGAGCCACGCTGGGATTTTAACTCAAGCCCCTCCAACTCCAAACTCTTATGCTGTGGGGGTCTCGTCCAGCAAGACCCTCACGCGGTGACCCGGAGGGGCGATGAACCTGGATGGAAGAAAGACAGAGTCGTGGAGCAAGACAAGTGCTGATCAAGCTCGTTTATTTCGTCAAAACTCCGGGTATATATTTACATTAAAGAGGAACTAGGAGGTGTATATGCTAATGAGGCATACTGCATAACGTCCAATACAATATGTGTATTATAATGAAGCATAGCAACATTAGCCAGTCAGCTGTAGGTAAGAAGGCGCGCAATAGTTCTCAAAGACGTCCGCATGCAAATTAAGGTTTATGACCTGCATTACCAAGTTTGCTATGCTCCTAATATGGTATGTCTGCAGTCCAATGGGCGCTTGGTATTTTAACCAATGGCAACAAGGTCAGTTATCGCAACTGCCCATGCTACTGAGCACGTAGCTTGGAATGTGGGGGTGGAGTTGGGCAGGAAACAAAGCCTTGCTGTTAGGAAGCAGCCAAGTTTCTGCTATGTGGCTGAGGCCAGGGTCTTAATGGTTATCGGCTCCCAACATTATGCTAGGCCACTTGACCTACTGGCTCTTCTGCCATCTCCAGCAACTCAAGCTCCTGGATGGATCACAAAGCCCACACAGTGATAAAATCCTTTCCTGAAGCCCCTGCCAGTTGTCTTTACGTTGACTTGACTCATGGCCGCCCCAAATATTTCAACATAAAATTGCGCTCCAAAGGGTTTTCAATGGTCAGTGTTTCTGAAGTCAATCTCCAGGTCTTTCTGTCAAGATGCTTCTGGGTGGACTTGAACCTCCAGCCTTTACCTTCACAGGCAAGTGACTTAACTGTTTGTACCCACCTGGAGCTCCACTTTGGTGATAAGTCATTATTTCATCAGCTAAAATGACAGTACCGTGAAGATACGAGATTCTGTAGTTTTGTTCACTGGGCATACCTAGGGCATTTTGGACATAGCTGAAAAGGTATTTTGAGGATTGAAATATGCCTGACCCAAGTCATGGTATTTTCAATCATCTCATATGCATGTGAAAGTTGGACACAATAAGTCAGATGGACAAAGAATCGAAGCATTTGACTGATGGATCTGGGGAAGACTAGTGAAAGGGCCATGGACTGCCCAGAGAGGAAAGAAGCCAATCTGTCTGGGGAGAAGTACAGCCAGATGCTCCTGGGAAGCACGCATGGTGAAACTTATGGTGAAACTTTGTCTCGTGTGCTTTGGCCATATCATCGGAGAGAACAGCCCCTGGGAAAACACCTCCTGCCCATGAAGCGGAGAGCAGCGAAGACCTTCGACAAGATGGAGCGACACAGGGCTGGAACCCTGGGTTCCAACATTGGAATAATGGCGAGGCTGGCGCAGGACTGGGTGGTGGTGCGTCCAGTTGTGTGCTGTGCTCAAGCCATTCCCAAACGGAGGTTGGAAAGGGAGGTGGCTGCAAGGACCTCAGATGAGGAGGCCTCGGGGAGGTTGCCAGCTCAGGGCTCTGGTTGGGTCTGCAGGGACTCTTTTCCTTCACAGAGAAGTTCCACAAATGAACAAAGTGGGAAACCACTGGCCATGGACAAGGAAAGTTTAATGCATAGTTACATAAACAGCTGTGTAAATCCATATATTAATATTAGCCCAGCACAAAATAGACTCCTGTAGGAACTGCATGTTCCAGCTCTGCGTTGAATTAAGAAGACTCGTGTTATAGTACTTTACAGTTCACCAGGAACTCTCCGCTGACAGATCCAGAGCATTTACCTCAGTTTCTTTACCATGGTTGTCGCCACCCTCAGCGGGGTTTTGGTTGCTACCCACCGCCCTCTCTCCAGGCCTCCAGGGGGCTTTTTGTTTCCTGAAATTGTTTTTGCCTCTGCAGTCACAACCTGACAGAACAGAATATGGTCTGTCTGAACCATTAAACAAACAAACAAACCTTTCCCCCAAATTTTAGTTTGGGGGGAATGTTCAAATGTACAGAAAAATAAAAGAATCTGGCTACCTCATCGGGAGCCCACAGCCAAGCGCGAGCCAACGCCTGCTTTTGTAAATAAAACTAATTGGAATGCAGACACCTTTATTTATTTACCTGGCTACAAAGGCAGACGTGAGCCATTTCAACAGAAACCACCATATGGCCCACAAAGCCTAAAATATTGACTGTCTAGCCCTTGATGGAAAAGCCTAGTCCACCGCGCTCGAGAGTCACAAATTGTGACTATTTTGCCATGCTTGCTGTATCACTTTTTCTCTCTCCAAAGATTGGCAGATGCGTGTTTGTACATGTACACACGCACGCACGCGTGCACGCGCGCACACACACACTTTTCCCTTTTCACCATTTGAAAGCTACAGACATTGTTATACCTAAAATAATTCATCTGTACTCTTTAAAATAGAAGTAAAGGCATTTGCTTCTAGTACTTCAATCACAGTTATGGAAATTAGCTATCTCATTAATATCTCATCCTTATCTCTAGTCTATATTTAACTCCAACCTTTATAGCTTTTTTTCCCCTCCTCCTTTTTGGAATCAAAATCTAACCAAAGTTCACAAATTGCATTTGGTTGTCATGTCTCTTTTTGGAGAAGCCTTTGCAAATTTTTCTCCCCTAAAGCGTTAGCAAGTCTTAATGGGGTTTATCTCCACTTAAGGGCTAAACAGAATAGTCATTGTAGTACAACTACCATCTCCTCCTTCTCCCCTGAGATCGTGACACTGTTGCAATTGCTTGGCTTCTGAAGTTAAAACACTAAATGTGGGTTTTGCTTGGAACTGTAAATGTGGACAAACTTCAGAGTGAAGAGCATGGCAGATGGGGCTTTACAGGCTGCAGTTTATGTGATTCAAGGCACGGTCCTGCCCGCTTGCTCCGGTCGCAGCCCTGGTTAGTACTTGGCTGGGTGGCTCTTCCTTCTGGCTTTCCTCCTGGGTGGGGCCTGGCTCCCGTCCAGTCCAGCATCATTAGGTTGCAGCAGGAAGCTGGAAGGAGACCAGCAGTCATTTAAATCTTCCAGCCCAAATTGTTCAACCTGGCTGGCAACACCGTGCTTTTGTGTTTGCTGTCTATGTGCTGAAGGTAGCCTGGCATTCACTGGGGTGTGTGTGTGTGTGTGTGTGTGTGTGTGTCCCGAGTACAGCTAGGAAGAGCAGCTCCTTGTTTTCCTGGTGACACGTGATCATTCTGCACCTTCCTGTGGCCAGTGGATTCCTAGAGAGTACCAGGACCCATCCTTTTCTCTCCACTGGGCAAGACGCCCTGGGAGCCTCCAGGCCAATCAGAAGGAGACCAGGTATCTTTGAAAGACACACCTGTACAGGCCCTCTCTTTGGTTTAGCATCACCTTTGAAACAGGAAAAGACTTTATTTACTATACCTCCAAATGTGGAATTGTAAGAAGACAGGAGCACACTCTGCTTTGAAGATAGTGTCTTCTAGACCATAGCCAGTAGTGCCTTTGAGAGTCAACAAATCCAATAGCGAGAGAGAGAGAGAGAGAGAGAGAGAGAGAGAGAGAGAGAGAGAGAGAGAGAGAGAGAGAAGAGATGTGGAAGAAGGTACAAGGAAGGAATACAAGAGAAGAAACTCATGGAGAAAGAGAAAACATTTTAATTAAATAATTATAATAGAAATGACAATAAGTCAAAATAAGCAATCTCTTGGAACTCTGGCGATATAGGGAAAGGAAATAGTTACTTTTCATACTTGGCTTTTGTCCCATCTGGAAGTGCCTCGTTTCTTTCTTCCGTGTGGGTTGAGTTCGTTGGGAGGCAGACTGAGTTGCTTTGGGTCTGGGTGTGCTGTACAGCCTCTCTGCGCTTCATCGGTCCATCTTCCAGACAGGGACACCCACGGAGTCTGCTTCAGATGGTGGTTTTGAGAATGAAAGAGACCATCCACGTGCACGCTTAGAACAGATCCTCACATGTAAATCCTCAACAGGTGCTACCACGCACTGCCAGCAAGCCCATTCTAAGTCAGAGGGAGCCTGTGTGATGGAGAAGAACGGCCCCTCACAGGGTCTGAGCGTGCACATCGTTGTGGGAGCAGACAGCCTAATCCCCGTTCTAGGGAGCGACAGAGCAGTTTGAACTGTCCACCTTGCGCATGGCCCTCAATGTCCCAAACAGATGACCACTCTAGTCGCGGTCCCTCCTAGAGCCCTTTGACCATTCTTCATAACTCACCAAAGGTGACAACTAGAGTCTACCCTGGCTGTCCATTGTACCTGCCCATTCAAAGTAAAAATGTACTTGCTGAAGAGATTGCCGCGCGGAGGAGGGTATTTTACACTGTATGTCCACCATCCCATGCCATGCCATGCCCCTCTTCTGGACATTTCTCGGCACCGAGGTCATTGTCTAGATCACAAAGAAGCATTATTCAGCAAAGCCTACTGATAAAGCATGTATTTGAGAAGACCAGCTAAAGAGAAACCAAAAACATGGCGAATGTGAAGTGTGGATAGCAAACTGACTTTCTTGATATCCATGTTGATTGAACTCAATGCTAGTCAATAAGACATGGACAGATAGCTTTGAAGCAACAGGTACTACTTGGCTTTTGTTGGCTCAAATAAAGGATGCTGAGTTAGACTTTTCCGCGGCATTTGACTTTCAATCTTATGCACGTGTCAAGGTAAAAGAGAAAAATGCATGTGGCAAGGCTGTGGACTTAGAAGTGTGAAAATGCCTGTGAACTGAAGCTTGCCCTACCGCGAAGTATCATTCAGTCTGCGGCAAGCTATGCTTGGGGCCTTCCTGATGGGTATCCTTCCAGGAAGTTTGACTGTGAGAGGAGAGGTGACAATATGTTGCCAGGGGCTCGAGACTGACACTCAGAGACTCTGTGCTACTGAGTGGAACTGCAGCACAGGAGCTTCTGGGCTTTGATCTTTACAGAAGAAGATAGTAAATGAGAGGGGCTGGATTTACAGAGACGGTCTAAGATCATGTAGACTTAGTTTTGTCTTCTTCCTTCCAGGACAATATCATCTTATTCTTGAGAGGCTGTAAAGAACTTGGTCTCAAAGAATCTCAACTTTTTGACCCAAGTGACCTCCAGGATACATCAAACAGAGTGGCCACCAAGTAAGTAATGCACAGCGTCTATGTAAGGGAAACACCTGTAGAGATGGACTTGCAGTTGGATGGTGGGGATGGTAAGTCTCAGGAGGCAGAGATTGAGTATGCCTAGTAAAATAAAACTATGAAAGTGAAAAACCAAGCTTCCTAACAAGACAGAATGACCTGCCTTCCATACAAAGCTTTCTGTCTAACCAAACATATTTTTTTTATAAATGAAAAGCAACACAAAACAAAAACCATGCTTATAGAGTTAAGATTTTAAAGCGATGGGGAGTAATGTTAAGTACTGTAAAGCTTCACAGAGGGTCCCAGAGAGATATGCACTGAATCTGTGTGTGGTAGACAAAGCCCTTTGATTGGCTCCAGTTGGGCTTTTGAATAGGCCCTTGGAAGACTGCAAACTAGGTAAACAAATCAGAACTCTGTTTATAATGCAAAGAAGGCAACAGATCCTGGCGACATCCCTCCTTCATTTACATTTGTAACAGTTTTCTCATACGTGTCACTGGTTGAGATCTTTGAAGATAGATCATTGGCCATTTGGCTATTGTGGCCGCTGGGGCCTTAATGAGCCACATTCCAGGGACCCCAGAATTCTTGGAGCAGAATGTCATTGTAAAAGAAAAGGCAGTGTAGTCTCTGTGAGGAAATTGTTTGTGACCAGAGTCATGAGAAGAAATGTCCTCAGGAAATAGCAGAGATCACATGGCTGTCATTGGAAGCCATTTAAAGGGCTTTAAATCATACTAACTTCATGTAAAATGTTTTCCACTTGAGCCTGTCTTTGGCATGCATGTGCCTAACAGCCAGTTCAGTCACATAAACAGGTCTTCAGATGAGCTGCTCTTCCTGTGATCCCCTTTGGTGTTGTAGCATGGGAAAATAGAAAAAGAGAGAGAAGCCAAAATTCAAAATCTGTTAGTTTTATGCTGTTTGCTGATCTAGAATTATTTAAACGGGAAAATAAAAGAAGCTAGGGGAAGGGTGGGAATAATTGGGAGAAAAATTGAAACCAAATATAATAAACTTTGGCGCTTATTTTGGATTTTATGATTCATGACTTGGAATAAGTCAGAGGCAGCCGTCATTGATTATCCAAAATCACTTTCCTTATTGTCAGTGTGCCATTCTTTAAATTTTCTCATGGAGAAATAAATAATTGGCTCGAAGTAAAAATAAGAGGATACAAGTGAGGCTGTGTAGACATCTGAGGACGGAAACCCCTATAAGCCAGGTGGCCTCATTTTAGTCGCGACAAACTCAGACTCACTGCCATTGAGTCCATTCTGACTCATAGTGACCTTCCAGCACAGAGTCGAGCTGCCCCTGTGGGTTTCTGGAAAGGTAACTCTTTCTCCTATGGAGTGGTTAGTGGTTTCAAATAGATCACCTTGCGGTTAGCAGCCCCACCCATAGCCCACTACCCACCTCCCCCCAGGGCACCCTTACCCACACTTGAGCTACACTTATTGCAGGACCTGAATGCAGCCTCTAGAAATCATAGGTCATTTGGAAAAGTCGTTTGGATTCTAGTTCATCTCACATCCGTCAGCTCACCTGGGTTGCAAATGACCAGAAATGATAGTAACCTTGTGACAAGGTGTGCAACTGATGCACACACATTGGTTGGTTGTGGGGGTGGGGGTTGACTCTGGCGAAGGCCGGCCAACTGCAGTGGTACTATTTCCAGAGCCGCTTTAAATTGCTATGTGGCTAAACCAGGAGAATTCTGAAATGCGCTGGTTTGAAAAATTCAGAAGCCAAGTCACCTTTGTTGTTTTACCTCCAATAAACTGGGCCTTTTCTTTTTCCTACCTGTAAATGTAGCCAGCGTCTTTTGGCACCGCGTGCCTCTCTCTCTCCACCCCCCTACGTGAAATTAGACAACGTGCTGTCTCAGAACTGATTCTTGCTCATGTTTTCTCAGTGCAGCTCTGGGAAGCTGGATCAACTCTTGGTTATGTAAAGAAGGCCACAGATGTGGAGCCATCCGGTCTTCACTGACTCTTGTAACTGTTAGATTCGCTGTCAGTGATCGAGTTCTTTTGAGTTGGATTCTGCCCATCTTGCTATTGTCGACTGTATTGACTCAGTGAGTCATGTTTGAGGCTAAGGAATTGGGGGTGGGGGTGGGGCAGGCACAAGGCCAAGACGTAGGAAGCAATCTTGGAAAAAAGGAGAGAAAGTGACGTAGGCTAAGAGCACACAGACATGGTCAATTCTCAAAGAGTGCACCCTCTTGCCCTTTTACTGTCCTCTTTATTTTTCTCGCTTCATCTTTCCTGTCTTTTCTTCTTTTATCCAGTTGTCCCCTTCTATCCTCAGGTTCACTTTTCTTCTCCCGAGTGCCTTTCGTTCAGATTTCCCCTTCACTTGCGCATCCTTATTTTCCCTAGGCAGTATTTTCCATCACCTTCACCTATGATCCTGATGGTTTGCATTCATTCACGGAACAAATATTTTCTAAACAGCTACTCTACTGCCCGCTCTGGTGGCATAGTGGGTAGATGTTGGGCTGGTAGCCATAGGGTTAGCAGTTCAAATGTAGCCAGTGTGCTCTGCAAGAGAAAGGTGAGGCTGTCTGCTCCCATAAAGATGTACAACTATGGATGCTCAAAGGAGCGTTCTATGCTGCCCTATAGGGTCTCTCTTAATTGGCGTCAACTCCGTGCCAGTGAGGTTTTTGGTTTTGTTTTTAGTTTGGGGCTGGGAACTGACTGTCCTGGGAACACTTGTGGCAGGCACAAATGTTATAGCAAAGCTCCATCTCCCCGGCCCTCTTGCCCCGATGGCAGCTAAGCAGCACAGCAGCAGAGATGGTGGATACGCCACTGGTGTCCAAGGACAGTGTCTTCTGTAAGTTCCCGGGGAAAAACCCACTGAGGAAATGGTGGTGCTTTTCAGAAACGGCCTATGAGAAATCGTCTTTGGTTAAACTTTCAATTGTAGGTCATTTGTACCCCTGTGAACCTAAGAGGGAACGCGAGATAGTGAGGAAACCTGCAAACGATTATGGACTGTGTAATTTCATGAGGTCTGGCTGTAATGGAGGCCAGACAATGCGACGGAAGCCCCTCCAGGACAGCAGGCCGCTAGGATCCTTCAGTGGATGCAAAGCAGTTGAATGAAAGAGTGGACGGGCTTTGGGTTGCTTCTGGAGCTGCCTCTGTAAAAATTTGGAACTATTTCCACGGGGTTGTGTGCTTTGTAGAAACAGTTCAACAAACACTTTGTGCACTCCAGCCGTGTGCCCAGCCTGATTTCCCGAAGCCGACCACAGTGTTCATCAATGACGTTTTGTCACCCAGTGCAGAAGAGCTGTGTGCTCCCCATTCTGAACTTGTTTTTTCATGACCCTTTTGAAATCTTTTCTACATTTTCGTTTTCATCACTAAATTTTTTTATAGATCAGAGCAGATATCTAACTACTACGGGCATCCCTTTTCTTCTACTAAAAGGGATGCCGTATAACAGTCTCTCGATCAGATCTCTGTTGGACCATTGCACCTTTCAAGGCAAGTCCTTGTTTGTATGTTGATTTCCTTTGTAAACAATAGGTAATCCCTGACTTATGATAGGGCTCCGCTCCTATGACTCCCTCCGACGCCAGTTCTGACCTCTTTCTTGTTTAGCTTTCATTTCACTACCTTACATCATCACTAGCTGAATAAACCCGATCTTATTGGTCAGCATCAGAATCCTAACAGTGAAGTTGGAGTTGCTAGTGGCTGTTAGTGGCAGTTCCATTACCCAGCGTTGTGGAGAGCTCACCATTGCCCACCTTGCTCTCCCTACGCCGGCACAGATGTCATTGTACACCAGTCCATCACCTGCTGGCTGGCAATGTTTTCAACAGTAAATCCTAATATTGAATGATAACATCATTTAGTAACATAACCTGACCTCAGGATGATACCATCAGGAAATTGCACACGGCAACACTGTACGTAGTAAGAATTAAGAACCACAAGCTGCACAGAACAAGCAAATGTGTGGGATTCCTTATAACTTGAATATGTCTTCAGTCGGGGACTACCTATACATGACTGTCTACTCCCTCCAAACTCAGTTGAGTTAAAATTGTTCAAAGTCCCTTGCTACATGTTTTGGGTCCAAAGATGCCGCAATGAAATTAGCATGGTCTAAGTACTTGAAATGAGGCCTTATGGTTCAGTGGTAGAGTTCTTGCCCTCCACGCATCTATCACTGTTGACTTGTGTGGTGTATGATACTGAATAAGTTTCAGCACAGCTTTCAGACTAAGACAGATGAGGAAGAAAGGCCTGAAGATCTCCTTCTGAAAATCTTATGGATCACAACTATTTGGTGCACAACTGATCACAGAGATGACACGGGGCTAGGCGGTGTTTACTCCCATTGTACAAGGGGTTATCATGGGTTGGGAGCCTATGTGTCAGCAACTAATAACACCACAAAGTACTTGAAGGGATTCTAAGTAGTTTATATCAAAGATTTATCCTCCCCCCCCCTCACTGAGATTGGTGTGGAAAATGCTTGTTGCTTGTAATTTTGACTTGTTGGCATGTTAAAGAAATCTTGGAGTAATTTTGAAGAAGTGTTATATTTCTCTGTGTGCCTTTTTAGAAGGGACTATTCAGTGGCTAAGGAGTGCGTCAGTGTCATGGTTCAAGCTGACCAGTCACTCGACAGGAGAAAGATGAGACGATCCATTCCTATGGAAAACCATAGGTGCAGTTCTACGCTGTCCTACAGGGTTGTTAGGAGTCAACATCTACTCAATTGCTATGTGTTTGATTGAGTGATTAAAGGAATAATGTTGCAAAGAGTGGGAATTCCAGAACCTTCATTGTGCTCACACAAACCAAGAGGCAGGCATTTGAACAAAACGGGGGGACACTGCATGGTTTAAAATGAGAAACGCTGTGCACCAGGGTTACACCTTGTTCCGTCTCTGTGCTTAGTGAATCGTTTGAGAAGCTGGAGTGTATGAAAAGAACAAGGCTCATTAACAACTTCCGATATGCTGATGACACAACTGGCTTGCTGAAAACAAGGAGGACCCCGGGGCACTTAATCGATAAAGATCGAAGACTTCTGGATAGATCTCAACTCAGGGTAAAGAAAACCAACATCCTTACAACCAGACCAGTAGGTAGCATCATGATACACAGAGAAAAGACTGAAGTTGTCAAGAATTTCATTTTACTTGGATCCCCAATCAACCCTTATGGAAGCAGCAAGTCAAGAAAAAATCCACAGATCAATTGTGTTGGGCCAATCTGCTGAGGGGGGGCGGAGGGGGTCTCTTTAAAGCGCTGAAGAGTGCGGATGCATATCCCTTTGAGGACAAAGATGTGCTGCCTGGGATTAGTCATGATCTTTTCAATCACTTCATCTGCATGGGAAAGCTGAGCAATGAGGACAGAAGGGCAGGAAGAACCAAAGCCTTAGGAATCGTGCTGTGGAAGAATATTGAAAGTACTATGGACTACCAGAGAGCAAACAAATCGGTCTTGGGAAAGGCACAGCCACAGTGTTCTGTATTGCTAATTCTCAACACAAATTTATGTCCAAAACCAAAAGAAATAAAAGTTTTGACAGTATTGATTCTTATCTATTTATTTTAAGTTCTATATAACTAAATAAGGTTGGAGAGATTTGTTCAAAAGGCTTGCAGGAAGATTTTGCAAATGTACTTTGTCAGTGGTCTACAAGTAAAGCAATCTCTTCAACACTTAAGCTCTGAGAGAACACAAGTATACAACTCTCAAGTTTAAGCAGAAGTCTGCAGTCTCCAGATGTTACAAAACATTTGTCTTTTCATGGGGCACTGTGGAACTTTAATCCCACATTGTCCTTTCTACCTGGTGTTTTCTAAATAATTTTCGTTTGGTCACTGAAATCACCAGTCATAGACCAAAAATAATAATATTAATAACACACTCCTGATTTTGTTAGATTTGTTAGCGTTGGGTCCATCTTCGAGGTGTTTGACATGCAGCCACGGTGACTAACCCCCAATTCTGATAATGTTTTCTTTTCCTTTTTCCCTCTAACTAGGAGCCTTGATTATGGCAGAAAGCTGAGAAATGTAAGTATTATCACTTAACTTTCCAACTTTGTCAAAAATTATTCTGACACTGATGTTTCAAATTTCACTATCAGGTCATAAATTCAATGCTTTGTTGGATAAAAGTCATTCAAACAAATGTGCCTCTCGTGGGATAATTAGTGACTATAATCGAAATAAAGGTAGTAGATTGGGGGTGGGGTATTTTCAGTTAAGCACTCAATCGAGAAATAAACGAATGGGAGCTGGTGCTGTTTATGATTTAGCTCCTTCAACAACGTGATGTGTTTCCACACAAGCATGAGTCCCTTTCCGTTATAGAAGTAGATAGAATTATTAAATTAAGCTGTTGGATAACTGTTTTAGGGGCCAGATCAACCTAATATGGATATTGTCGACTTTCATGAACCTATATTGTTAAGATTTTGTTTTCCTATAAATCTTTTTTTTTATGATTTTATAAATAGTTCTCCATATCAGTGGGTTTGGTTGGTTTGTTTATAGTTAGCTCTAGTTTTCAAAAGGCAAGTATGTTTCCGTTGTTTTACTTTAGATTACAATCAAAGGACATAATAAATAACTTTCTGCAAATCAAATCAGAAAATATGACTGTAACTTCTCTCCTCCTCATTATTTGCATTATGTCCAGGTTGCTATTCTTATGTTTGATTGACATTCTCTTTCTCTTTCTTACCTTCGCTCTCCTCCTCTGGAGAGCTTTTCATCATAAAATTTTAAATAAATCGGCAAACACACCATCTAAAAAATGGCGTAGTTCTGTCTTCACCCTCTCTTTATCCCTTTCAACCTGGCTACGTACTCTTGGTGCACGTGAATTGTTTTAAGGTCCTCATTTATATCCTGGCGTTTGGAAGCGCCTGCTCTCTGGAAATTTATTTATAAGCAAGCAGTTAAGAAAGACTTTTTGGATGTTTTGAAGAAAGCATGAGGTAAAAATTTCCCACAGAGGTAGGAAACCAAATCACATCATAGCATTGATGCACATAACCATATTTTGGGCCTGTTGCCATCTGGAATCATATAGACATATCATGTTGTCCAAAGTATTTGCTGGCTTAGCAAGTGGAGGGAAGTACAAGAGCTTCCCAGTCTCCTCGAAGCAATAAGACCGCATGTGAAAAGAAAATTAGAACCTGAGCTTCCACATAGACTTCAGACTCCTGGAATTCCGTTTTAAGGGACTCGTCTTGGGCTGACTTCTGCTGGGTTATATGGGAAAGTCGATGCAAAGAATATTACTTCTGTGAACCGTGTCTTTAGACAGAACAAAACGAGCTCAGACCATTGAAGACTCGTTCTTAACCATTGAGGATCATTTAACGGGATCTGTGCAAATGGCAAATCGTCCGTGAGAACGCAGTGGCGTGTCTTCCTCTCGGATCCGCCTGGAGTAGGAAGGGCCCGTGGCACAGCCAGCTCTCTGCAGGTGGCAGTCTCCCCTGTCTTGCTGTCTTCTGGTTTTAGTGAGCTCCAGTTGCCTCTGTCCCATGCTTCCATCTACTCATGAATCTTTTTATCAGTCCTCCGAGACTGTCGCCGTCAACCTTAGCAGGCCTTTTCTGTGCCAACAGAGAAGCTGCGGTCTCAGCCACCTAGCTCAAAAGGAACCGACCGTGTTCTCTTGCAAAGAATACACCGCCCTTCTGAGATGTTCTCCTGCCAATTTGGAAAACGCATCACATGAAAATAATCTGGAACGCCTTTGCTTTGCCTTCTTCCTCGATTGTGAACATGTTTTCACAACCCAGCGTCTTCCCAAAGTAGTCTTGTATGCGCACCGCTGCATCTTGTCTGTGTCGACTGAGAAGCCACTCGGTGAAGGACCCCAGAGGGAGCTCCCCACACTCAGTGACTCTGTGGTCAACACAGCAACACGCTGCCCGTGTGCATGCACCCCCTTCACAACCATTGTTTTGTTTGCCACCAGTGTTGTTGATGCACCATTGGGCTCTTTGGGAAATTACTTTACATGTAATGGATACCACGTGGAAGCTGGATTTTGTAAATCAGTTTTAAAGCTCTTTCCATTTGCTTTCCTGCTGATCATACATTGTTAATGCTTTAATTTCTAAGTAATTACCGAGAAAAATAATTCCTTTGTTCATAGCATGCTTTTGTTCCACAGGTGTTAGTGACCATTTACTGGCTGGGAAAGGCAGCAAACAGCTGTGCATCCTATGGTGGAACGACCCTGAACCTGAAGGAGTTCGAAGGCTTGTTGGCTCAGATGAGAAAGGTAAGTTGGAATTGCTTCTTTATCCCATGAGGTGTAGAAATGGTAGGGAAACAACACAATTGCTTGTTTTTAAGCTCACCATAGTACCACTAGCCTTGGTGGCATTGTTAGATAAACGTTAGACTGCTAACTGCAAGGTTGGTGGTTCAAAGCCACCAGTCTATCCTCTGGAGAAAGATGAGGCTACCTGCCCGCATAAAGATTAAAGCCCCAGGAAGCCCACACAGGGTTTCTATGGGTCAGAATCGACTTGATGGCCATGGATTTGGTTTGGGTTTGGCTAAACTCGTGATTGCTAATCGAAAAGCTGCCAGTTCAAACCCACTGAATAACTCCACGGAGGAAAAAAAAAAAAGAAGATAATCATTCTGCTTCCAAAGGATTGCAACCCCAAACACCCTGTGAGGCAATTCTATCCTCTTCCTGGGGTCAGTATGAGTCAAAATCTGCTCAAGGGCACCTACCAACGAAAGCAAGTTCCACTTGGTAGAACTGCACCCACCAAAGATGCCATGCCCTCGAAGAAGCCAACACTAGTCCTACTGCCGCCCATTGTCTCCTGCATCCCACGCCTACCCAATCGTGTACGCCTTCAAGAAATGCAGGTCCGAGCTTGATGCCATGTGAATTCCCAAGGAGAAAATTCAGTATATGGCTCTTTGTGCTAAAGAGCTCAGTGCTTGTGCTTTTGGGTGAACGATGCCTGAAGAACACGATGCGGTGTTACCCCGATGAAGACTAGCTCGTCCTAAAGGCCAGGATGCTCGCCCCTCCGAGGCGTGATGTGGGTGAGGGAAGGCCGGCGAGGTCCTGCCTGAGAAGGCACTCTGGAGAAACTCATGAACGAGAAACCTTCTTCTTCCCAGTGGCATTTTTTGTGAGCCTTTTATTGGAAACACCTGGGAATCTAGAAGTAGTTTTACAACTTACAAACCTTTTATTTATGCTGGTTTGGGGAGAGGTAGACGCTTTGTAAAGAAATATGGACCATTCTGTGTGTACCTGCTGTGTAGGACTTTTTAAATGATTAACTCATGCGAAGTGGTGATGTGTTTGTTAGGTACCATGAGTTAATTTTGACTCGAGGGGCCATCGGCTTTTCTAAGCTATGATCTTAGCAGGTCACCAAGTCTCTCCTTCAGAACCTTTCAGTTCCCAGTCAAGCACGTAGCCATGGAGCCAGGAGGACCCCACACCAGTGAGTAGTAAATAGCATAAGAAACTCTGACGGGGTACTGGGCTACCCGTTGGGCTGTTGACCGCAGGCCTGCCGTTGCTCTGAGCAAGGAAGATTAGGCTTTCTGTCCCTATGAAGAGTTACAGTCTTGGAATCCCATAGGAGAGGTACTACTCCGTCTTATAGGGCCACTAGGAGTTAAAATAGACGCAGTGGCCATGAATAGACAGGATCATCCCGCAGGCCCACCCACTAGCTGTAATAAATTGGTAAGGCGCACTTGTAATCGTTTGAGATGAACACAAGAATATTAACACAGCACAAATCTTATAGCACAAAAAGGTCATACATGTTCCCAATTATCCCTGTAGCCCTCTAGTTAAGTGTTTGGCTGCCAGGTGAAAGGCTGGCTACTTGAGGCCACCATCCCCCTGTGAGAAAGATGGGACAGTCTACTTCCAAAGAGAGTCACGGCCTTGGAACCCCCTGGGAAATGCTCGTCTGCCATGGAGTCAGAATGAACTCGGTGGCGGCGGGCAATGAGTGGCACCGTCTCCTTTCTCTACCACGTCGAACAAGCGAACCAGGGAGATTTCATTGAGAGATGCTCAGTTTTCGACCTTTGTGCTTTTACGACTGAAAGCAAGAATTTTCTCCAAATTTCCAAATAATTTTTTCTTTGTTTTCTCTCCGCAAATAAAAGTTAATCGCCCTTGTAGTTGGCATTTGACTAGAGCCATTCTGGCTCGTGTATTTATAAATGTACAGAGTCTCCACGTTGGTTGTAATCAAAATAAAATAACACACTCACACAATTAACCACAGCACAATTCTTTTTGGGCTGAAAGAAGGCAGATGGTACAGCCCTGCCCGCTGAAAGCCAAGGGGATATAAAGTGCTTCGTGACGAAAATCAAAGACTGTGCCCTTCCATCTGAGTTACAGCCCACTGTAAGGAAAGTGAAGGAAATGTTCTAAAATCGGTTCTATTGATGATTGTGCAACTGTTCTTGATGTGACTGAATTATGGAATTGAATGAGATGTGAATTATATGCACTGACACTATGAAAAGAAAACAAACCCCCCCCAACTAGACCAACAGATAAAATCTTGATAAACAGAGAAAGTATTGAAGTTGCCAAAGATTTTATTTTACTTAGATCCACAATGGAAATACATGGAAGCGGCCGTCAGGAAATGAAATACATATTTTATTTGGACAATCTGCTACAAAAGACCTCTTTAAAGTGTTAAAGAGAGAAGATGCCGCTTCGAGGATTAAGGTGCACCTGACCCAAGTTGTCGTGTTTTCAGTCATCTCATACGTATGCAAAGGGCGAACAGTGAATACGGAATTCCGCAGAAGACTCCAGATGTCTGATGACGGTGTTGGTGAATGTTGAAAATACCACGGACTACCAGAAGAACAAACATCCGTCTGGGAGGAAGTATTGCCAGAATGCTCTTTAGAAACGAAGATGAGATGACTTCATCTCATGTGCTTGGTGCGTGTGAACAGGAGAGAGTAGTCCCTGAGAAAGAATTTACGCTTTGCGAGTAGAAGGTCAGGAATGAATAAATGGAAGTCCCTTGGCCAGATGCATTTACACAGTGGCTGCAACGGTGAGCTTGCGCATAGGAACTCTTGTGAGAACCATGCAGGACTGGTCGGTGTTCCCTTCTGCGTCCATCAGGTGGCTGAGTCAGAACGACTAGAGAGCACTTTCTGTTACGGAGTTCTTGGGCAGCACAAACGGTCACTTGCTTGCCTCGTAACCAAGAAGTTGGTGGCTTGAGCCTACTCCGAGGTGGCTCTCCAAGAAAGACCTGGGATCGATCTCTATATCGAAACCCATATGGGTTTCTCCCCTAACGCTCAAGGGGATCCCAGGAATCAGCACAGATGCAACAGCTAGTGTTGGGTTGGTTTGAGTGCTTCCTATGTTGTTTTGTTGACTGTTTGTTCTTGTTTTTCCTAAGGCTTTGTATTGGTCTATATCTTTATTCTTCCTTTGAACTTTAGATGACCCAAAAAACAAAGCGTGTCCAATTTATGGAAGTACGTAAGTCCAGCTGGTGGCCACAGCTTTGTTTCTGACTCAATGACCAGCCTCCCACTGCACCTCCAAGTTCCCAGGGGCTCAGCCCGGCCAAGGCTGGTCGCTTGTGAGCTGGTTTTCCTTTTTTTCCTATTGGCCACATCCGTCGGCTTCCAGCTCTCGGACTTGACCCGAGATGGTGTTCCTGGCGCTCTGCGGTGGTGGACGCAGTGCGCTGCGCTTTGCTTTCCCGTGACGAGCGGTGAGAAAGCCACGGAGGCTCGGGAACATGTTGACTTTCCCTTTCCGCCTTTCCATTCTCCAGGGGGGTGTGGGGTAAGAGTCCGGAAGAAATTTGAGCCTTACAGTAGTTTCGTAAAATACGACGTTTCGTAATGGTGCGGCTAGCCGCTTGTCCTTGTGACCATTTGAACCGTGGCCAGTGGCCGGGCTCCCTGTCCACCCTCCCAGAGAGGAAATTGGCCCCGAGACCTTAAGATGCTCGTTATTGCTCAGTTGATCTTGAATTCTCGTAACCCTGTAGATGGGGACGTATAAACCGAGGAAGAAGTAAAGGTGTCTGCAAGGCTGTGTCTCTCACAGTCTTCCAGTGAATTTTCTGTGATTTTTATATGTTGCTATTTACATACATGAACGAATACATGATAGCCATTATGGCCATAGCTAACACTTTTTGAGCACCTGGAATACACCTGGTGGTGTAGCGGGTTACCAGCTGGGCTTCTAACCAGTGCATCAGCAGTTCAAGACCACCCGCTGCTATCTGCTCCCATAAAAACTTAAACAGGCTTACAACCCCACAGAGCAATTCTACTCCACCTATAGGTGGCTGTGAGTCGACATTGACTCGGTGGCAGTGAGTTTTGAGTGTGATGCCTCTGGTCGCACAGAGGAGCCATGATCGGAGCTGCTAACCACAAGTTAAGTGGTTCAAATCCACCAGTCACTTTGAGGGAGAAATACGAGGCTAGGTTCCTCCTTAAAGAGTTATAGTCTTGAAACTGCCAGCGAGGGGATTCTACTCTACCCTAGTAGGTTCCTACGAACTAGAATCTACTCGAAGGCAGTGGTTTGCAGGGTCGCTGTGAGTTGGAACGGACTCAGTTGGTTCGTTTTGACAAACTGTGCCTCAGGCATTCTTTTGAATGCTTTTTGTATACTGACACATAGAACCTTCCCAGAAACCTTGTGAGATAGGCACTACCACTGTCCCATCGTACAGGTGAGAAAACCGAGGTCTGAGAGATCAGATCTGAAGTCACACAGCTGGTAAGTGGTAAGCCTGGGATTAAAACTGAGTCAGCCTGACGTTGGGGATCATGTTTATAGCCAGTGCCCTGAACTGCTTCTCTCAGACGGTGGGTACAGTGTGGTGATGTAGGTACGACTGGCATTTAGCTGGGGGACGTCAGCAGGGTCAGCATCGCCACAGGCCCGGAGGCAGTAAGCGTCCAGTCCTAGAGGAGGTGTGGCAGCTGTCATAGCACTGAAGGTGATGAAACTTTTTCAAGTTTTGCCATTTGAGCGTTGAGTACAGAGTCGTGTGTCGCAGCCCTACATCTGCCGCCGCGTGACCTTTTGTCAAATTATGTCACCTCTCTGAGCCGCATATTTCCCACTACCATGTCATTGGGAGGAGGTGAGGAGGAAGTAATAGGACATAGCAAAAAAAAAAAAAAGAAATCAAATCAAGTATAGCCCCAGCCACATAGTGCTTCATACAAGGTGACCTCCATTCCTCAGCCATTGAGCCCAGTCTCAGCAGATAACCGGTCCAAGACAGTTACTTGCGTTTCCAAAGAAGTTAGAAATCAAAATCCAGTTTCGATCGACACTTTCAGGCAGTTCTTCTCTGTTAAGCTAGTGGATGGAGCCTGGCTTTTGTTCAAGTCCTGGTTAACTTTTGACCTTCGTTTCCGCCACTGCAATGTCTCCCTCTTGGGAGTCGTGGCAGCTGCATCCACTCCGGTGGCCATTTGGTTAGCTCAGCTCACCTCCTCTGCGTGAACGCTGTAGGGTGCAAACTCTCCTCTCACCTGCACCCCTGGGAAGTGTCTCAGGGGATCATAGAGGCTACCAAAGATGCTGCCTGGGAAAGTGTTTGCTCCACTGGGCTCCCTGGACAATGTAGACCAGTCTTTGAAAATTCCAACATGGCGCCAGGCTGGTTCAAGCCCAGGAGCCGTGGTGCGGGAGAAGAGGATGCTGGCAGCTCCCGTGAAGATGTACAGTCACAGAACCCCTCCGTAAGGTCACTCCCTGAGAGTCAGAAAAGACTGGCCAGCAGTGGGTTTGGGTGGGTAGCATGGAGCAGTCTCCCCCTTTCTGTCGGGAAGGTGGGAGAGAGAGTCCTGAGCATCCCTGGAAATGTGCACTGTGACTCTCCAGACTTTACAGATGTGGACATCCCCCTCGGCCAGTGCCATTCTGAATCCTGACTTGAAGCGACAATCTGGTGTTGGGGGGAGTGCAAAGGGGGGGGGTTGTTAAAGGGAGGTTTCTCTTTTGAGTGACCGGAGTTATTTTTTGTTGTCCTCAGTCCGGACGAGTGTAATTAATGCTAAGACACTGGTGGGAACAAGGCTTTGATTCTAATGAGCGGGTGAGCATGGCTTGGACTGACCTTTCTCCTGCTAGCGTTCCAGTGTTTTAGTATGTGCTGCTTGTGCTGGAAAGAATTTATAATCACAGGCTGTCAAAGGCGGCCATTGTTCTCAGGGCTCGGAGCATGTGGGTCAGCCACAGTGCTCCGGGCTCCCCCCGCGCCAGGAGCTGGCCGAGAGCAGCAAGCATGCCTGGATTCTTCTGAGGCAGCAGGAAAAAGCCTTCTGCATATTTTTCCTTGCCTTTTTTTTCCCCAAAAAAAGTTTTTGCCTCAGAAAGCCAGCTTCCTCTCAGAGCAGGAATTTCCCTTCAAGGTAGAAGGAGCTGGAAGCACGCTGCTCCAGGATTTTACGGAACTGATTCTGCTGCACCAACGAATGCTGCGTGCGTTTGCCAGCCGGCACAGACCGGGCCAGTTGCTCGGCTGACCCAGGGGCTCGAGTCCCAGGACAGACATGCAGCTATGGATTCCGAAAGGCGGGTCAAGGTTAAGGTTTCAGGTTTTACAGGGCTTATTTTATTTTATTCTTCGTTGACGTGTTCCTCTGTCATTGTATTTGCAGGCATACTGTGATCTTTTACTGTGAATTCCTTTGGGTTTGTTTTATGACTGTTCTTTGGTTTTGAAATCCTGGCGGGTGGGGGCCCTTGATGGTCCCCTTTTGGCAATGCTGAGTGTGGCTCGCTGGTGGGGGGTGTGATGGCTTGGCGAAGGTTGCCGATCGCTGGCCATGCTCATGAGCTATGCAGGAGGGGGGTAGAGGGGGGTGGACCAAGCACTTGATGATACTGCCCACCGGCACTTTGCAGTGATGCCTACCTTCCCTCCGTTTCCTTTTGCGCCAGGAGACGGAGGACACTGAGAGCCCTAAGCGTAGCATCCGAGACAGCGGCTACATCGACTGCTGGGACTCAGAGCGCAGCGACTCCCTCTCCCCGCCCCGGCACGGCAGAGATGACTCCTTCGACAGCCTGGACTCCTTTGGCTCCCGCTCCCGGCAGACACCTTCCCCAGATGTAGTCCTGCGGGGCAGCAGTGATGGTAGGTTGGCCCCACTCCGCTGTAGAACCCAGTGTTCCCCAAGGGCAACAATGTCACCAGCTTCGGGGCTGCCTCCGGTGAACCGGACGACCCCTTTGCCCACCTTGCTGGGACGTGGTAACTCTAGAAAGGAGCCGAAGAGACTTGTGCAAGTGTTGTTTTTCCTGGCCCTTAGAATTTGGGTTGGTTTTGCCAGCAGTTTGAACAGTGCTTCTGAGCGTATCTCCTCTTGGAAAATGGGTTGCGTCATTCTTCCCCCTGGTCTGGGTGAATCGAGACCCTGTGCAGACGATGAGCTCATCAGCTGTGCTCAAGTTTATATAGTCGGTATTGGGGAGGCTGCGGGTGGGGTTGGTGGAGATGCTGAAGTTTGTACCACACTGGGTAAGTGGAAAGGGATTGACTTCCAGCAACCTGGAGGCTCACTTTCTACACCCCACCAAGATTCTGACGCCCAGCAACCTGGCTCATCCTTACCCTAGCTGACGAGCTGACGAGAGCAATGCAGGTGGCCATTAAAGTAAGGTGTAGCACAGAGTTCTGACTGCCTGGGTTTACCCTGGGGCTGGGTTTGATTTCTATCCAGCTGCTTCAAGCTGGAGCCCTGGTGGGAGGCATCCTGGATTTTTTAGTTGGCTGCTTATTGTAAGATCAGCAGTTCAAACCCACCAGCAGCATCAAGGGCAGAAGAGAAGGCTTTCTACTCCCATAAAGATTCACCATCTCGGAAACCCATAGATACAGTAGTTGTACTGTATCCTATGGGGTCGCTAAGAGTTGGAATAGACTCCAGGGCAGTGAGCTCAGTTTGGGTTTGATTTTATATCACCTGTAAAGAATCATCATTTATCTTCACAAGAAATGTATGGTGATGATATAAATATAGTGCTTTAAAATTTTCTCCCCCAGAAGCTTACCCTACTTGCCTTGTTTCTACTTCTCGGCAGGGGAAATGACTTTTGCTCTGCAAGTATGAACTTGCAGGAACAATAATAAGTGGTGCAAAATGTCTAGGTCTTTCTTTTCCTGCCCCCCCCCCACCAACTGTTACTGTTGATACCAATATTTCTAGAGACTTAACAAAAATGGATCTTACCTAAATCACACTGCAACTGAGCTCACAAGTTGCTCACTGAGGCTCAACCATCTCTTCTAGCCAACAGACCCTTTCAGTGGATGCAGCCTGTGTACCCAGCTGCATCCACGGTTGAAGAGGGACTGAGCGCTTGAAGACGCAGTATCTCATTTGCTCCTGCCACAGAGCTATGCCAGCCTCCTCCTCCTTCTTCCTTTCCAGATGTGCCTTAAAACTCACAACCCCACAGGCCAGGGTAGGACCATCACTTTGGGTTTCTGAGGCTGTAAATATTTATGGGAGCAGAAAGCATCACCGTTCCACCCCCGCCCACCAACACCCTCCCCTGAGAAGCAGCTGGTGGTTTCGAACTGTTGACCTTGCAGTTAGCAGCCCAATGTGTAACCCATGATGCCACCAGGGATCTGTCCAAAGAATACATTGATTAATTAATTAATAGCATCTAGTCAGTGCAGTCTCATATCTACCCTACGGCACAGGGTAGAACAGTCCCTGTGTGTCTGAGAGTATAACTCCTTACGGGAGTAAAAAGCCCCATCTTTCATCCACGGAACGGCTGGGGCTTTCAAACTGCTGACCTGTGGTTAACAGCCCAACACGTGACCGTTACACAGCAGGGCACCTCCAGGGCTCCTTTGGGAGGCTGAATAGTCATCCCAACAGCTCTCAGTGGCACCGGTCACCACCAGTAAGTACAGTCAAGAAGTGGAGGCCGAGATGTATTTCACCCATACCTTCTTTCACGTTGTTTAAGACGTTGTTGTTGTTGTATCATTGTTCTGAATGACTGAACTAATGCTTTCTGCTGCCCGTCCACCTTCCCACAAGCAGATTAGCCTCCAGCAACCACATAGTATGTAACTCCTAAAAAATACCAAAGGCCATTGTAAGCTGCTTGAAAAACATTTCTAAAATTTCATGACATCTTAAATACCACCCACAGAATTAGAAGGCACAATGCCACATCCAAGATCCAACCGAGCTTTCACATAACCCAAAAGTCCATTGGATTTTACAAAATACTTTTTAACTAAGCTACAGTGAAACCTGTGAAAGCTGGAATTCAGTGGGACTCCCGGGTGGTGCTCTCAGGTAAGCGGTGGGCTGCTAATCGCAGGGTTGGCAGTTCAAACCTACCAACTGATCCAAGGGAGAAAGATGGAGTTATGTGCTCCCCCGAAAGATACACAACCTTAACAATTCTATCTAGGGTCACTGTGTGTTGGAATTGATGGATTTAGCTTGGGTTGGATTGGTAGAAAATATTTTGGGTTTTTTTCCCTGACAGGTGTCTGCCTTATATAGGTTCCTGCTTCTGTGGGTTTTACTGTATTCCTTTGTATTAATTTGGTTACTTAAAAAAAAAACATTTTTCTCTTCACTAGGCACCCAGGTGGCATAGTGGGTGGGCTACGTGTTGGGGTGCTATCGCATGGGTGAAAGATGAGGCTTTCAACTCCCATAAAGGGTGACAGTCTCAGAAACCCACACGGGCAGTTCTGCTCTGTCCTACAGGGTTGCGGGGAATTGGAATGGACTCGGGGCAGTGAGTTTGAGTTTTGTTCACTCTGGGTTGTGTTTCTGCTTTTTCCACCACTAGTAACAGGGGGCCTGTATTTTCTCTGTCGCCAGCCCTGTGGGGTCCAGAGTTTATAATGAGCCACCTCGTGAAGGAGTGTACGATGGTGATTAACCAATATTACTCTGATATGGATTGGAGGTGCAATGTTGTGTGCAGCAATTAAATTAATAAGAGGGTCTTTTGTAAGGGTTTCCTCCCTCGAAAGAGTAGCCTTCCATTGAATTCCCTGAAACACAAGCCAGGAAACCCCATCTTCCACAGCTCACCAATCAGCCCATACCTAAAGGCTCATGTTTTTGTAAACTAATCAAGACTTAATGAGCTTTTAAAAGAAGACAACTTATTTTTATCTGCCTTTTTAAGTAAAAAAGAAAGAAAGAAGTGGTATTATTTCAGCGCATTGATGTTGGCTCTCATAAGAGTGTATGGTATGTTTTTAAAAGCGACGCTCATCACAGAGATGGCTAGTCCTAATAAATACTGCCATATTTGGAAAGGAAGTCTTTTGGGGGTTTTTTTGGTCTTGAAAATTGATTCTGGGATGCTCAAGCAATCACAAGAAGTTTTACCAGGAAATTCCCCAAAGCCTCTATCAAGTCACTGTGGGGATCTGGGGTTCTTTCTGCATGGAGGCCCATGGACTCGCCCGATAAAGGTAAACCAAGGGCTGCACACGAGAGACGCCCTGGTTCTGTGGGCAGATGTGAGCGCTCTCTGGCAGGGCTGTGTGGGATGCTGTGGCTCTCCCAGATTGCTTCCGCCAATCTGTCTTCCTGGATAGGTGGCTAGTCTCTCCCTCACCTTCACACATATCCCTTCAGGGCCACACACGAGAGGCCGACTAAGCTCCTGGGGGTGAGGGTGGGGGAACCAAATTCAGGTGTGTTTTGAATTAAGGATGTCTTTTATAAGTATGGAACACTGTGTTAGCTGAATATTCTAATTTTGTATATAAAAGCTGGATTCTGGAAAGGAAATAGAAAATGAGAGAAATTCGAGTGCAAGAAGAGGATTTTAAAAGCACAGGGTTTGGAGGAGAATGGTTGGGGGGGGATCCCTGGTTGTTGGAAGAAATGAATATAGCCCTAGGCAAAAGGAAGGGTCAGACTTTGATTAAAGACCATCATCTCTATGTGCTATGCTACATTGACCTAACACTGGGCTTCAATAGAGAAACCAGCCTAGTGTAGTTCCACGTTCACAGGATGAAGTAGAGTCAAAATTTTTGGAAGTCGTTGGCCTTGCCTTCAGAAAAGGAGATCTGACATTTATCGAGGCCGTTGGCACCAGCCACATCCGCAGTGCTCTCTCTATGCCATCTCCTTGATCCTCATGACAGCCTATTAGAGGAGCAGCATTGTCCTCATCTCCCACTAGGACCTGAATGCAGGAGAGGCCTTAGTTCAGTTGCCCAGGGTCACCCAGCTAGTAGGCCCCCAAACCCCACCCTCTGCCCTCAAGTCTGCTCCGACGCATAAGTGCCCTGTGTAGGACATCCCAAGACTGCCAGTCTTTAAGGGGGCGGATTGCCTCATCCTTCTGTCCGAGGAGAAGTTCGTGGGTTTGACTTTGCAGTGAGCAGCCCAACACGTAACCTGATGGCACCACCAGAGTCAGTAGGCACCAGAAGACCAAGCCCACGGCCACAGAGTGATTCCGCTCATAGTAACCGCAGAGGGCAGAGAACTGAACAGCCCCTTTGATGCAGATGCACCGCCATGTGAGGCTGTAACTTTTACAGGGACCGACAGCCTCATCTTCCTCCTAAGGAGCAGCTGGTGAGCTTCAACCGCTGACCTTGGGGTTAACAGCTCAGAGTGTAATCCACTAGGCCACCAGGGCTCTTCAGAGAGAGTAGGTAGTGGGGCTGAAATTAGATCTCGGCCCACAGACCATCAAGCTACACGTTCTTTCAACTGAGCCATTTAGCCCTTGGGCACTGGCGAATGAACATTCCTTAAAATGTCTAAAACATTCGTCAAAGGATAACCTGGTTTTTGGGGGGTGTTGGTCTGTTTGATATATTTTGAGACTTTCAGCCTATCATAGATCATCTATTTTAAGGCTTGAACCCACATAATGTTCATGGATTGTAGGACTGTGGGAATGAAGAGACCCAGAGACATCCGAATGCACTTATCACAGACGATAGACAAATCATTTTGCTTTCATGTATGTATTCAATAGAAGGCAGTATCCCCCGCCCCTACTTCCCTTCAGGATGATTGATACATGGGATATTATTGTAAGAGGACCTGTCTTGGAGAAAAGAGGACCAGGTTGAGAGCTGGAGTCCCAGAGCTGTTAGTACGTAGCCACCGGGCAGGGAGGATCCTAGCAAATGGAGACACCTGGGCTAAGAGTTTCGTCTAATGGGAGAGTAAGGCAGTGTTCGTATTCATTTACAAAAAGCAATGCACAGGAGACCGTCAGCATTTTATTATGACATGGCTTGTGAAGTAGATCTCAGTGGAAAGGGAGCTAAGTTATGAATCGAGTACTAACAAGGGATGACATGGTCAAAACGTCAGGGGGCCAGAACCAGAAGCAAGCGCCATGAATAATAATTCATACGCTGGATAGTTCATCTGCAACAATGAAGGACTTGTTAGTGGACAAGGCTTTGTAATGTCTATAGTCTTTCAGAAGGCATCATATCGTTACATCTCTAGCTGTCCTTCAAAGGGTCGCCAATGATTTCTTTCCCATGTGACCGGAAAGGGTCATCTTAGGACTCTTGCCCCTCGTTGACAGATGCCGACCCACTGGGACAGGAAGAGGAGGTGGCCAGTGCTCTGCCAGTAATTTTAATTCAGACTTTCAACCAGCCCTGAAAGGGCGGCTACCAATAGCAAGTCTGTTATAGTGGTAGCTTGATCCCTGTTGTCGTTTTCAACACTTCAGAAACAATCCCAAAGCCAAACTCACTCAGCCATCAAGTCAGATTCTGACTCATCTCGACCCTCCTTGCTGTCAGGTGGATTCCATCTCCAGGCGACCCCACCCACGTGTGCAGAGCAGAACTGCCCCATCGAGTTCTCCAGGCTGTGTTATCTCGGATCTGGCCAGAGACACAGTAAAAAGCCAATACCATTTAATTATAGGGGCTACCGCCCAACAGGAGTCAGTGGGGCGTGTAATAGGTTAACTTCGTAACCGAAAGTAGATAGAGGTTCCACTCTGCACGGCCCATTAGTTCATAGGATGACTTGCTGTCATGAGCCTGCCAAAGTTGTCACCCCATATACTTGTAGTTAGGCCTTGGATCAGTGGTTCTCAGCCTTCCTAATGCCACGAGCCTTTCATACCGTTCTTCATGTTGCGGTGACCCCCACAACCATAACATTATTTTCGTTGCTACTTCATCACTGTCATCTTGCTACTTTTAGGAATCAGGAGACCCCTGGGAGAGGGTTGTTCGATGCCCAAAGGGGTTGAGATTCACAGGTTGAGAGCCGATGTCTCAGATGGTCACTCACCCATGTTTCAGATCCCAGTTGCTATTCACCGAAGCAGGATGCGGAACCTTGTCTTTGAGGATTGTTTTATGCTAAGTTTTCTTAGTCTCCCCGAAAGGCTATGATCCTGAGCCCCCAGGCCCAGTAACTCAACCCCTCAGGGTCTTTGGTTATGTCTAATACATTTTCATAACTTTCCCTGTATGCTCCACCACATTCATGGATATATATGCAGCAGAGATAAATTTTTAAAAAAGTATGTTGATTCCAACTCATGGCGACCCTGTATATGGTTTCCAAGATAACTAATAGTGATGGGGATGGAAGGATCATCTTTTTCCTGTCGAGTGGCTGGTGGGTTTGAACTGCCGACCCTGCACTTAGCAGCCCAGTTTCAAACCCATAGCTCCAGCAGGGATCCTGCAATGATAAATACATACCCATTTATAAATAGCCGCTGTGACGCAAACACACGTGCGCATGCATGCAGACGCAGGTGCACATCCTTCCACCTGCCCTCCCCTCCCACAGCAGTTCCAGCCGTGTGTCTATGTGAGCATGGACCCCTAAATCACCATTATTACCAGGTTACACTTGCTCGCCTCCATCATTTGTTTGCCAACCTCCCTCTTACTGTCTAGTCGTTTAAGGTTAAAAGGTTGTTTCAGGGCAGTCCCTACAGAATCCTTGGCTCAGGAAAGTCTGGATTCCAAGGAATAGGTGTGCTTTTGGTTTTTCACTAGAAAGATTTCCTCCAGCTATGGGAACCAGGGAGTGACACGAGGAGAGGGCCCACTTATTATGAGTTAAACCACTCCCCTGGAAGGCATATACTTACATCAGCCCCATTGGTCATGTTTCCGAATTCCTATTATTCTTATAAGGCGCACCTATGGCTAAGCATTGGGTTGCTACCATTGAGGTTGTCAGTTCCAAAGACGAAGCTACCTGCTCTTGTGAAGGGCCTCAGTCACGGACCCACTGCAGATGGTCGCTGGAATATAGGGTCGCTGTGCACTGGAACCGACTTGATGATGAATGGGCATTGTTCTGATACTCTTTGCTGCTGGATTGTAGCTTCCATGCTCTAGATCTTTCTAGAGTTGGTTAAAGATAACTAAAGACCCGATCTTTGATCATTCTTCGGTGTCTGTGTATGCAGCATGTGCAGCAGGTGGACCGGAACAGGTCACAGGTGAGCTCTCGTGTTTCCTTCTGACGGCTGCATAACACAGCCGTGTATGAATGAGGTGCCAATTGTACTTCCCAGACATAATTTAGCTTACCTCCATTCCTTACATTGTACTGCCCCACCCCTCCCATCCTTCTTGATTAGGGTCGACTGATTTCTCCAGAGAGCACTGAACTTAGACTGATCCTTGAGATTCCTTAAGGGCATAATTGAAGGAAGGAATCTCCAGAACCCACAATCGGAGCCACATCCTTCAGGCGGCACGCTGGCCCCTGGGCTGTTCTGATAACCCGCCTGCCCCTCTCTCCGCTTCAGGGAGAGGAAGTGACTCTGAATCCGACTTGCCTCATCGGAAGCTGCCAGATGTGAAGAAGGATGACATGTCCGCACGCCGGACTTCCCACGGCGAGCCGAAATCAGCAGTGCCTTTTAACCAGTACCTCCCCAACAAAAGCAACCAGACGGCCTACGTGCCCGCTCCCCTGAGGAAGAAGAGAGGCGAGCGGGAGGAGTACCGGAAAAGCTGGAGCACCGCCACCTCCCCGCTGGGCGGGGAGCGACCCTTCCGGTAAGCCCTGGGCTCCTGCTCATACTGCCGGCCCCACTGCAAGTGGTTTGGGGAATGCGGTCCCTGGACACGAGGTGAAATAAGTGGTCGACATCAGGTTGCGAGTGGGCGGGGCAGATCCTTAGAGATAGCGTGTGGTGAGTACATGCTTCCTAAGGGCATTCGGTGAGTCAGGCACACAGGTAGTTACTCCACACGTAGTTCTCTTAACGAGCATCTTAGTTTTGAATACTTGCATTTCTAACATGAAACGTGTCGCCTTAACTGCATTTCAGCATTCGAGGCATTGGCATCACACCTGCAATTTTGCATGACCATCGCCACTTCTATTTCCAAAACTTGCTCATCACCTCCCGCAGAAACTCTGTACCCATTAAGCAATAGCTGCCCATTCCCTCCTGACCCAGACACCCACAGCTCAGCTCTGTTCCTGGAAAACAACTCACTGGGACTCTGTGCATTTGCTTATCCTATATTATTCCTACACATACATGGGGTCTGACCACCTTTGTCCTTGAGTCTGATGTACTTAGTTAGCCTAATGTTTTCAAGGCTCGTCAATGCTGGTGCTCGTATCGCACGTTTCGAAGGAACGCATGCTTCAAACCAGTTACATTGGCGAGACCTAGCCAGCAGTCACCCGCGTTCTATCTGGCTCCCAATCCTGTTAGACGATAGGTGTAGAAAGACTCTTATTGTTCTGTAGGTAAGATCTGCATCTGGGTGTGAGCTTATCTAGATGTCAACTCATGTGCAAGGAATGCCAGGGACTTGCTTCAAAAGTCCCCGTGGAAATGGGCCCAGTAAGTGGAAGATGCATCTGATTTCTCATTGCTTTACAGGAGCAGACAGTGTTCTCTTTACTCTCTGATGATGTTTTTGCATTTGTTTAAAAAATTATGCCTTTATAAGCAAGGAGTTCTTGAGCAATTACTTTTTGTTGGATGATGTTACCTAGTGCCTGGGTACCCGATATTAAAGATGATGGAAAAACTTCCAACGCCAAGAAACTTCCAACGAAAAGCCAAATTCATTGTCATCAAGATGACTCGATTCAACTTGATGCCGAGCTGCCCCTGTAGATTCCTGAGGCTGCAAATCTTTAGGGGAGTAGAAAGCCTCATCTTTCTCCCTCAGACGGGGCGTGGATTTGAGCTTCTGATCATGCAGTTCGCTGCCCAGTGCATGACTCACTATGCCACCAAGATTCCTTCAAGAAGCTTTTAGTCCAATAAAAAGTAATTTTTACAATCAGGTCTTTCAGCCAAAGTAACCTTATCATTGAATGGCTATTCCTAATTATCTACCACTCCCATCTCTGATTTATTACATCGACTAAACCCTGTACTGGAAGTTTTTCCAATATTGAACAAAACTAATGAATTTGACCTTTCCAGCAGAAGAAGTTTTGTGCGTTCAGTAGCAAATTTAAACTAGCTCTTAATCATTGTGAAGATTTTGATGTCTTGAGTAACAACTGGCTATATTCAATGTACTCTGCCTTGCCAGGATCATGCTCTACACTGTGATACTTTTATTAAGTGAAAAGTGACTATTGGATTAGCTGAGAGATGATATGTGGTCATCTGCTACCGCTGCCCCCACCCCTGAGCCCTGTCTGCTAGTTTGGTTAACCATATTGTCCAATTCGCTAGCTATCCGGAAACAATAGAGGAAGAGGGAAGTGAAGTGGGGTCTCCTTGTGACCACCACCCAAACAGCCACGTGGACCTTGGAGGGCGGTCTTGTGACGGTGGGCTAGAATTACCCATCGGCAGTGGTAAGGAGCAGTCCCCTCCAGACGGGGACACAGTGGTGCCGGCTCCCAAGTCTGAAGAACAAGATGCTGTGGAGATCCAAAAGCTCAGAAGGCTAGAGCAAGCCGGGATCAAGGTCATGCCAGCCGCCCGGCGCTTTGCCAGGTTAGCTGGGGGGCCCAGGACCCGCCTGCCTGGCTCTGCGCATGCCTGCGTGGACGTTTGAAATCGGCTTCGTGGCGGGGAGTTCCTGTGTTTTCCCAATTCCCGCTCATTGCCTACCTAGAGCAACTAGAAATAGTTAACCTTGGGGCATGGCCCTGCTTCTTGCTTGGTTATCTTAAGTGAGGGTGAAGGAGGTGCTTAATGCGGTCTAAATGAGCCCGAGACCTACCTAGCTGGGTATTTGTGGTCGGTGAGTAGGTGACTCATTGGCTGGGGGATTTATCTGCCAATCATGTTTTATTGTCTGCTTTTTGTGGCTTGCTACTTTCCACACTAGTCCTAAATGGCTCTTATCTTACTTGACCCTTAGCTAGAGCCGACTTCCTTTGGAATGGGACCTGTTCGCCCAGAGAAAGTAGCTGGCTGACAAAAATCCGCTTATTTTCTTCATCCCTGTGTGTGTGTGGGGGGGGGGCGTCACTAAGTAAAATTGAGTTTGTAGGCTAGAGCATATTGATTTAAAAACACACAAAGAACGGAGTAGTCAAGTGGCTTGATGGGCACAACGGCCAGATTATACAGTACTGGTGGCTTCGTCCCACATGAAAGAGGGGCACTGGCAGCAAATAAAGCCCCTGAACGCCGTGTGACAGGTCTCACGCCGTGTTTTGAGAAGCTGGTGAAGGTTTCTTGGATGTTAGCTGCAGGATCTGGGTGAGATGTGGACATGTGGCACAAAACCCTTGGTCATTGGCTGTTCCGTTTCATGTGAACAGTCAATGGCATTCCAAACGAGGGAACTGATGGCCAGTAAAGATAAATGGCTGGCAGCCGAGAGTCGGTCTCACTGGTGGCCAGATGCAGACGGCCTGGCTACAGCACAGGGCCACTTCCCACAGGACATCTTCCATCTCTCCATCTCCTTTCCCCGGGTGGTTATTCCTGTGGCCTGGGTCGTGAGTGAAAGATGAAGGCTTCTAGGTACTGAATCCAAGAGTAGATTTGTATCTGTAAAGAAGCTAAGTATGTACTTCTTCCCTGTCTGAGAATCATGGCTCCTTACACATGTTTGGGCTTCTTGAAAGCTCTGACATAGACCCTCGCACTCTCGTGTGTCTGAAGCAGTGCCGTGAGTCCAAGGGAAGTACTTAGAATTGAGGCATTGTCTAGATGATCACGTCAGAGACCTGGCCACATGGAGACTGTTTCAGTATCATGTCAGCATCTCTTTGTACCAGAGTCCAGGCTAGATGCTGGGAATATAGAAATGAGTAATATCCCCTCCCCACGTTCTGTTTTTCAGACTTCTGCTTTTATTTTTCCATCCCAGGACACAGTGGGAGTGGAAAATAGGTGAAACAGATAAAATGTAAAACTCACTGCCATCGAATTGATTCCGACTCTTAACAACCCTATAGGACAGGGAAGTGCTGCCCTGTGAGTTTTCGAGACTATAACTCTCTATGGGAGTAGAAAGCTTTGCCTTTCTCTTGCAGAGCAGCTTGTAGTTTCAAACTTCTGACCTTGCAGTTAGCCGCCCAACGCATAGCCCCTAGGCCACCAGGATTCCCCATACGGATAAAGTGCACATTAAAAAAAAAGTTCACTTTAATATCTTTCATGCAAATACCGTATATACTCAAGTGTAAGCCAACCCGAATATCAACCAAGGCACCTAATTTTACCACCAAGCTGCATGAAAAATGTGCTGGAAAAACTCAGCTTATACTCGAGTACATACGGCGACTTATTATTTATTCATTTAAAGCACGTCTGTGAAATCTTGAAAGGAACATTTACCCAGAACACCATCTTTGTTGTGGTTGGTGCCCTCTAGCCCATTCCGACCCACAGCGGCCCTGTGCACAACAGAACAAAACGGCCAGTCCTGCACCCGCTTCCCTCGTGTTACGTTTGAGCCCATGGCTGCAGTTACTGCGTCAATCGA
Source organism: Tenrec ecaudatus (assembly GCF_050624435.1). Lineage (NCBI taxonomy): Eukaryota > Metazoa > Chordata > Mammalia > Afrosoricida > Tenrecidae > Tenrec > Tenrec ecaudatus. Next base: position 180,478,184 of record NC_134532.1, on the reverse strand, counting down.
TCTCACCAAGAGCCTTCCTCTATTTGGCTGACCTCTACTGACCAAGCTGGATGTCCTTCTCCAGGGTCTGGGCTCTCGTGACAACATGCCCACAGTCTGTGAGACAAAGGCTCTCGTCTTTGTGAGGCTGGCTCCGTTAGCGTATCCGCTAGAGCTAAGCAAGGGAAGTGGGACGGGAAGGCACATCCCGGAAGAGCGGTGCTGTAGACAAAAGAAAGAGTTGGGCCAAGGCTAGAACATCAGTGCTTGTGCAATGCCCTTTCATTGACTGAGACATCTGTTTTGCAATCAAACCCTTTTGTGACTACTCCCAATGTTCTCTGTGTACATACATAGTATCCTGGTTAGTTTCAGTATTTCATTCCATTGAATAAATGTTATGTGGAAGTGGTACTTTGCCCCCTCCAAGTCTTGGTTTCTAGCATCCGTCTGAAATTTTAAAGCCATTCCATCTACAATCACTCTATTAAGTAGCCATTTGCAGACCTGTCAGTGTCCTCACACCTCAGATCATCTGCCTTAGCATTGAGCCTTGGGCAAAGGACAATGGTGCATCCCCAGGGGCTGACCCCTGTAACAACCCCACACTGATGCTCCGAACACCCCGAATTCATTTGCGGGACAGATTCCCAGCTGTTTGATCTTGCATGCAGCTTTTACACACACCAGGCCACCAGCCTGGTGTGCCACTGACTTTTTATTGGCCACCCTCACTTTTATGATGACAGAAAGTCACTTAACTGAGATGAAATGCATTATCTTGAAGAAGAAGAGGAAGAAGAAAGGGATTCTTGATGTCTGCGAAAGAAGAGCACAGTGACATATGCTGATGTCTGTTGTCATTTGAGGTCCAGATGAGCCCAGGAGACCACGTCTTTGATGCTCTGTAATCCCACTTCTCAGCTGGTAGAATGTGTTTGTGGAGCGTAGAGGAAGTCCCCATATGGCGCAGATGCATAAGCACTTGACTGCTAGTCACAAGGTTATCAGTTTGAACCCCGCCAGAGGCACCTTGGAAGAAAGAGCTGACAGAGAAGGCTTTCTGCTTCCATAAAGCGTTACCATCTCGGAAACCCACAGGGACAATTGCACTCTGTCCCGTAGGTGACTATGAATCAGAATCAACTCAATGGCAGTGAGTTTGAATTTTGAGTCTGTGGCCTTAACTGAGAAAAGGTGGGTGAGAATGCTTAGGGGGACCGGGTTTCCAAGCTGGATGTGCCTTCCCGTCCCACCCAAAGGCCACAGCATCAGGAACTGTGTGGAGCGCTGTGCCCAGGAGTCAGAATGGCCCCACGGGGGCTAACACCCACCACAAAGTCATCTGTGGGAGCAAAGGGGGGAAGTAGGCCTGTAGCAAAGCCTTCCTGGGTTATCACTAATGGTTCTCTCCAAAACATCATTGCGGTGAAATAGGCAACAGTAGGCAACCAACACAGGGAATCCAGGACAGCTAAACCCCTCAGGACCAATAATGAGAGAAGCGATACCAGGAGGGGAAGGGGAAAGTGGGGAGAGAAAGAGGGAATTGATCACAATGATCAACATATAACCCCCTCCCAAGGAAACAAGCAACAGAAAAGTGGGTGAAGGGAGACAGCAGTCGGTGTACGCCATGAAAAAAATTATCCTTTATAAATTAGCAAGGGTTCATGAGGGAGGGAAAAGGGGGAGGAGAGAAAATGAGCCAATACCAAGGGCTCAAGTAGAAAGAAAATGTTTTGAAAATGATGATGGCAATATATGTACAAAGGCGCTTGACACATGGATGGATGGATGGATGGATGGATTCTGATAAAAGCTGTAAGAGCCCCCAATAAAATGATTTTTAAATAGCCAATACCCATCCATTTCAGCTCGTTAATGCATCTGGAGAGAAAAAGGAATCAACAGCAATAACAAGCGAGTTGCCATTGTTGCCAGCATAATTCCGTGGCATTAAGTCTGTTCACCTTGTTAAGTGACCATCGTCCACATCCTTGGGCAAACCCTTTCCTGACTCCAACGCCAGAGTTCTGTACATGTTTGTGTTTCTTTCCCCCCAACTATTCTTTCATTATTTTTTTTGTTTTAATTTTTAAAGCCATGGACTCAAAACTCAAATTTACTGCCGTCAAATTGATTCCGACTCAGAGTGACCCTATAGGACAGAGCGGGTCTGCCCCTGTGGGTTTCTGAGACTGTCACTCTTTATGGAAGTAAAAAGCCTCCTCTTTGTTCCATGGAGCGGTTGGTGTTTTTGAACTGCTGACCTTGCGGTTAGCAAGCAGCCCAGTGTGTTGCCAGAGCTCTGAGACCATAGACAGTGTAGGAGCAAACGATAGCTGCTATTTCATGTTCACATGAGTGTAAACGTGCAGAAACCCAAGATTCCTTCGAGCAAGATATGAAGAGATGGCTTAGCATCAAGGGAGCCGAGAGGAGAGCATCTTAACCAATGCTCGGGGTTTAATATTTATTAAGAGTTTCCATTCAACTAAAAAATTTAAAAAGCGTATAAACTGTGTTCTCTTCTCTTTTGTTTTATGATGGCGTTCGTTTAATTACTCCAAACCCTAAACCTCTGCCAAGGAAGCCGAGGTTCCTGGTTTTAAGAGGATAAACTAGGAACCAGGATTCACTTCCCCTGAATTAAAATGCCACGGGGATTTGAGTTCTCTTAGCCAATGTTTCCCATTGGAGAAGTAAACTTAAAAAAAAACAAAAACAACCAAAACCAAAAAACCCAGAATTATAGGCTTCCCGTGATGGTACTTCTTTTCTAATTGTTTTCATCTGTTTCAACACTCACTCTTTTCTGCTCCTCTGTGAAACATCTCAACCGCATAGTAATTAATTACAGAGCGGGGACAGAATTCTCAAAGGAACAATAGACATTTAAAAATTCTGTAGAGGAAGAGCAGATGCAACCCCATGCCAGACACGTATTCCTCCCAGTCGTGACGCCCACCGTAGCGGGACAGCGTCTCGGCACTCAGGGACCAGCCCGGCACATGGCGTGCAGGAACCTGCGCGCCCCCTGAATCAGCCTCCCCGTGTGCAGACAGCTGAGCAGGGAGGTCCCTGGTCTGATCCAGGACAGCCCCAGGGGGTGCCCTCACAGGCTTTCCTGGACGGCCAGTTTCTTTCAATAGAACAAACCGGCTGCCAATCTGAGCCGCTGCTTTCTGTGTTCCCAAGTCAGGGATGGGGTGGAGAAAAAGGCCAGCTCTTCCTCTGCTGAAATCATTACCTCATTCGTTTGGAACTAGAGAGAACCCATAGAGACAGGAGTGGTGTTGTGTCTTGGGTCTGCCCCTTCGCCTCCTTCAGGCCCGTCCAGGGCTCTAAGAGTGGCAGCCTTGCACGTTTTAGACGCGCCGGCGGAGCTGGCAGGTTGGAGGTAAGGGCTGGGCATCTGCCGCTTCCCTTTGGACGGTCCTCCTTCTGAGGGAAACAGCACGCTGTACCCCAGGTGCCTCCTCCCACCCCACCTCCAAGCCAGAGCAACGCATCGGAGAGTGACTTTAAATAAGGACGTGTCAAACCTTCAGCATAGGATCCCAGGCCATCTTGCACCTTCCCCTTCTGTTTCCTTCAGTGAAGGGACCTCCCTTCACAGGATTTGGACTGGAAGTATCGATATTCGCCCCCATAAAGCGCTGTCCTCATTTGCAGCCCGCAGGGTTGGCATCTGAGTGGGCACAGCTGGAATGTCCAGCAGCTCAGAGAGCTGGGTGGCCGGGCCGGGCTCATAGTGGCCCTGTGTGCAGCAGGATGAAACACCGCCCAGCCCTGCGGCGTCCTCACGTCCATTCTTCTGCGTGCGCCCATCTTTGCAGCCACTGTGTAATTATTGAAACCCCAGGTGAAAGTACATCAGAGCTTTCCTTCAATGTCCTTCAAAGCCGCACAGGAAAGCACAGGAAAGGCCGTTCAATGCTTTGGCTACCAGACCCCTGTGCACACAATTCTGCCATAACACCAAAAGCCAAACTCACTACCATCAAGTCGATTCCAACTCAGAGCAGTCCTCAAGGACAGGAGCCCTAGTGGCGTAGTGAACCGCTATGCTGCCATCCTCGAGGTGTGTGGTTCGAAACCACCAGCTGCTGCTCCTCGGGAGAAAGGCAGGGTTTTCTAGTCCCGTCAATAGTTACAGTCTCCACACCACACGGGCTCAGCTCTACCCTGAGAGGCAGGCTCACTCTGAGTTGGCCTCAACCCGATGGCAGTGAGGCATGAGGACAGGATGGCATGCCCTGTGGGCTTCTGGGACTGGGGCTGTTTGTGGGCATAGAAAGCCTTGTCTTTCTCCCTTGGAGCAGCTAGCGATTTTGAACGGCTAACTTTGCAGTTAGCAGCCCAATGTATAACCACGATGCCACGAAGCCTCCCCATCCCAGTATATCTGCCTTAAAAATTTTTTGTTTTAAGTTCCTGTCCCAACAACCACCCAACACCTGGCTATCACAGGAGTGTTAGCCTAGAACAGGGCCCCGTGGGGTTTTCAATGACTGGTTTTTCAGAAGAAGAACACCAGGCCTTTCTTCTGAGGCACCTCTGAGTAGACTCAAATCCCTTTCCTTTCCTCCAACCCCAAATCCCTCAACCTGTCCTTCAGCAGTGCAGAGGGTAACTGCACCACCCGGAGGCTCCGCCTCCCTTAGCCATAGTGCATCCATGGCGCACTGCAGCCAACTTGGTCAGCCCAGCACTGGGACGGTTATTTTTCCTCGCTGTGAGTCTGCTCTGGAGCTCTGAATTTACAGGTTTCACGCAATTAGCAGAAAAGCAGTCACTGTGACAGTGTTCCAGAGGGTGGGCACAGGGTGGGGCTGTCTTTATGTGTTCCGTGATATGGAAAGCCTTCTTTGAAGTCCACATATCTAAATTGAGATCACTTGAGTGAGCCCAGCTATGCTGGACTTGTAGCCTAAAAAGAAACCCCCGGAGGAGTCTGTAGCCTGGCTGGGCTAGCATGATGCTTAAGGTGCCAGCTTCTCCCAGCTCAAATTGTGATCACGAATTGGCATTAGCTTAACTGGGTGTATTTGGGTCCAAAGAAGTCTGCCTGTGTAGGGGGAAGGGCAAGCTTAGGAGTCTCAGTCAAAAAGTGCACAGCGGCCTGATCTTGGACTTGAGGGGTTCCAGCTAGGAGCTATTTGGTGCCACCGTGGGATCGGGCTGAGACCATCTTCTTGTAACTTCAGATTCATTCTCTGTAACCTGTACTGCACTGTCTCTCCCGGGAGGACCCTGGGGACCCAGTGAGCTGATACATAGAATCAAGAAGTGATTGATAAACTGCAGAGTACCGCAGACGTATGGTTACGGTCGGATTAGGTAGCAGTCTGTCCCATCATTCCTGGCTCAAGGATGCTGTCAGTAACCAGAGAACAAAAGCCCTACTGCATTCTCGACACAACTCACAACACCACCAAGGCCCTGCCACGGAGCCGATTCCGAGTCATGGCTCCCCGCCCGACAGGGCAGTGTGGAACTGCCCCTGTGGGTTTCTGAGTCTGCTGGAATTTTCAGGAGCAGAAAGCCTCATCTTCCTCCCGGAGAGAGACTAGTAGGTTTGAACAGCTGACTTTGCAATTAGCAGCCCAACACAACCCGCTGCAACCTTGGAAACTTCTTATTGGGTAACTATGTGTAGGAATCGCCTTGATGGCGGTAGATAGCATCCTTTGGAGCTGAGAAGATAAGTAATCATTTTTAAAAGCATTTTGACCAATTATTGTTCATTAGAAGCAAGGCTGGCCATATGAGTAAGAGGAGGGGGGCACATTTATTAAATGCCAGGGGAGCACAGTTCTCTATGCACTCAACCAAAAAACCCAAACCAAACTCACTGCCATTGAGTCGATTTGCACTCATACTAACCCTGCGGGGCAAGGTAGACCTGCCCCTATGGGTTTCCAAGATTGTAACTCTTTACAGAATAGAAAACCTCCTCTTTCTCCCAAGGAGCGGCTGTTGCTTTCTAACTGGTGACCTCTTGAGTAGCAACCCAGCTTGTCATCCGCGATGCCACCAAGCCCCCTTTTCCTCTGTACTGCTCTACCTCCCCCGAACAAAAACCAGAACCAGAACCAAAGGAGTCCTGGGGTTTCCTGCCCGACGTCGCACCAATAAGCCGCATTCCTCTAAGAATTTAAAGTTTTGGGCCTCCCAGACACCTTTCAAAGGTAGAAAGGGAAAAAAGAAAAGGAGAGAGAGAGACATAGAAAGAGCCCCTAGTAATCATGTTTAAGCCATTTGGCAAGACATCTTTAGACAGTTTACTTGAAATGTAGGCTGCAACAAAGAAGAGGCTCCGGAGGCGGGCTGCTGGGGGGGTGGGGGTGGGGGAAGAGGGTGTTGGATGGGCTTGGGGTGAGGGGCCAGCTATGTGCAGGGCAAGATAAGCCTGCCCGCCTTGGGCTCGTCCAGAGAGTGGCCATCCCTCTGCCAGATGTTTCGGGGTCGCGAAGGGCCGCAGAAGGGCCTTATTTACACGTTGCCATGTGGTTCACATGCTAGATGCGCCCCCAACTCCCTCCATGCGCTAGCAGCTGCTCACCCTCCCCCCGACCCCACCACCGCCAGCCCCAGGTCAAGTCCTGATTGCCCAACTCTCTGCCCCGCCAGGCAAATTCGGTGCCTACGGGGTCCATTACAAACAGGCATAAAATCAAACATCAAGAACATAGTGTGCTCTACATCTCCCAGGTGCCCAAAAGAATCTGGGTGGCCACCCCGAGAGCCATTTAGGATCCTGGCATTGTATCTTGAGTGTTGCTGGTGCCTTGTTTCATGGAAAGTATAATGATAATAAGAATAATAATAATCCACCCTAACCATGCTTCCCTTCTGGTCTAAAAATAGTACGCACATGCCGTTGGAACTAACCATGGACGAGCTCTTTCACTAACCACTGGGGGGAATCTCTCTGTTGATCCGACCACACGTTTCACACATAGAGTTGCATTTAATCTTGCCCCCTTAGTCAAAAGCAATCAAATGCTCAACAAGCTGCCCTTGAAATTATCCTGCGTAAAGAAAACTCCTTCCTGGCCCCCCCGCACGGCGGGGATCCCGAGTCAGATGACGTTGCGGGTCGGCTGCCTGACCTTGAGAAAGACGACTTCGCTGTAAGGAGAACCAGGATGAACCAGGTCAGGCCCCCGGTGCCGCTGAACCAGCTGCTCTATGGGCCTCATCCCCAAAAAGAGCCTGAGAAATCCGATGGCCGCAAACAACTCTCCGAAGGAATCTCAGAAAGGAAAAACGTACAATATAAAAGGTGTGCATCTCGTGTGTGTGTGTGTGTGTGTGTGTGTGTGTGTGTGTCTTAAGAAGGAGCAAGAGAGGGGACATAGTTAAATGAAGGTAATGTGCATTCCATTTCTCTCTTCCCTGCTCCAATTTCATGCCATTTGGAGTAACTCTAGACTGTAATTTCCCATAAAAGCAGATGGCAGCTGTTATGGTGGCCGTGTCCAGAATAAGGCTGTGTTTGCCAAGTATACATTGATTTCTACTGTGCAGATGTGCTCTCTCAGGCACATTAGCATACATGTGTCCTCCAACCCAAACTGACTCCTACAGGACAGAAGGGACCATGGCCTGGTGCGCTTCTGAGACGGTAACTCATAATGGGAGTAGAAAGCCTCATGTTTCTCCTGTGGAGCAGCTGGTGGTTTTGAACTGCTGACCTTGCAGTTGACAGTCCAGCATGTATGTCACTCGCCAGGCATTATTCATATGAATAGACTGTGCACTTACCCATGAGGGAAGCCATTTCTCAAGGCTGCCCCAGGCCAGTCATAGAATACTTTAAAAACAGTTATCACTTGGCCATTCGGTCTTCGCTCTAACTGACTCCTTTGAGATATTGGAAAAGAAAACAAAATACGAGCCTTGTTCTTTCTTCTTCTGTGTCTTCTAGGACACCTGGACATTTGATGATGGGCAGTTCCCATCACAAACACTTTTCAGACCTATTGTACAAAATATCTATTTGTTCTATCATGGAAATATTTTCCAGTGAGTTTCCTGCTCCAACCCAACCCTTCTCCTGCCCTCCTAACACATGCCTATTCGGTTGACCTTGGGAGAGGAAAGCTAAAGAGATGGGATTTGGCGAGTGATGTTTATCCAACAGCAAGCTCTTGGTCCCCGAGGTCCTGGTTGGCATGCTTAGGAATAAGCCATTCCGGATGGACCAGGTGGGTGGGACCAGCTGTTACAAGTGACGCAGAGACTTTCAGAGAGCCAACTGGCACTGAGGCAGAGTGACGGGTATCAGTAACTTGAGTTTGGAAAAGGAGTAGGTCTTGTGTTTTGTGCCCCCCCTCCCCCCTTCTCTCCCATGCAATTTTAATTCCTGGTATTTCCTGCTGCATTGGCCTTCTCTCACCTGACTGATTAGGGACACAAGCCTGGGGCAGGCCATGGCCTCTGTAGAGCACATAAAGAAGTGATTTTAAAACCACAACAAAACCCAGACAGGGGCCTTACCGATGCTTTTTCCATGCCTTCATGAACCCCTTCCCCAAACATGAAAGAAAATGGAAAGGTCTGCAGCCTCCTGTTTATAGACACAGGCTCTGCACGTGGAACAGATCTTCCAGGTGGCCTTCCAAGATAGCTTGCTTTCCTGGCTTGGATGTTATATATATTTTAAAACATTAAATAGACCTTGTCTGTGTAGATTGTTGAAGCTTCTCTAACCAGAAGAAGCATATTTAGCTAGAGATGAACTGTTAGGTGGTAGAATAAGTATGCTTTGAGATTCCATAGCGTTAGTTCAAATTATGACTTCATCAACATCAACCAGCTAACGTTCATGCCTTAGGACAACTAGAAAGAAACGCGCTCACCTAGCACTAACGCAAGCGAGCGACTATTCGCACAGGAAACAGATGGGTATAAACTCCCAAGCCAGGTAAAGACGATAGCCAGTTTGTTCTCCACATTTGCTTTAGCCACACCTGATGAATGTCATTTTCAACCAGAGACCATATTTGACCTTTGAACCTTTTTTGGCGGTGGGGGGGAAGGCGGGGGGCAGGGTAAGAATTTATTGCCATGAACTTTCTGGCAGCTGCAGGTCTATGGTCGATACATTTAATATCTGACCATGTTCCCTGCTATCTCCAAACTGACCTGAGCATTTGGATCCCCCAGAGCTCCTTAGGAACATCTTACTGGCTCTGTCAGAGACGTTCCAAGAAGGCTAAGGCGTTCCACCAGAAAACTTGCATCTATTACAGTCACCTGAGGCTTGATTAGTGTGGGGAATGGGTACTGTGTTCGCCCGGGTAGACAAGGGAAACAATCCATAGACACACTTGTATGTGTATAAGAAAGAGGGTTATATATAAGAGCAATTGAATATTGAGAAAACGCCCCAGCCCAGTCCAGATCAAGTCCATAAGTCTGATATTAGCCCATGTGTCCCATGCCAATCTATAAGGTCCTCTAAAGGCTCATGAAACATATGCAACGATGCTGAATGCAGGATGACCACAGCCCAGTGGGTAGAAAGTCTTGTGGGTCCAGTGGTGTTGCAAGCATCTCTCAGCGCTGGCAGGGGTCTCTATGTGGCTTCTCCAGCTTCAGAGGTCTGGTTGCATCAGGGTCAGTCCATGTGGCCTCTCCAGCTCAGGGCACTAGGGTAGTTCCATGTGTCTTGTCAGCTGCATTGCCTCCCAGAGAGTGAGCAGAGTGAGAGCGGTATCTCCTGCCTCCAAGCAGGGAAAAACAGATTTCCCAGAATCCTTAGGGGAAGGCCATGCCCACACAGAAGCCTCATTGACTATGACCCAAATGACAAAGTAGGCTCCACCCCTTCACTCTTAATCCTCTTAAGTCCAAAATTGACACCACATTATGTAACTATCATGGCATCATGACTGCCAATCAACATCTCATTACTCCTTTCAATAGTCTGTCCAAGAGCGCGGCTCCTTGGCCTGTGCTGAGCTAGACACAGTCGGCTCACAGTGGGAAAACTCGGCCTTCTCACAGTGTTCAAGGAGGGCAGCTAAGAGGCAATTAGTCACCACTCTGATTGCTTCCGTATTTTCCGAGAAAGGGAAAGGTGCTCCCGTCATCCCCTGCTGCCTCTTAGTCTCTGACTTTACATGATTGATATTCTGTTTATCTGCTCCTCTTCCTGGAACCCGATTTTCCCAACCCCGTGGGGGCTGGATGGTATGGACAGACACCAGGTGAAGGCCGCCATGAGCCAGGTGGCACCAGCTCAAGAGCGGGAACCTGTGGAAGCAGGCCTCCGGAAGGTGCCTGACCTTGACAAAGATGACCTGGCCCGGCGGAGGCTTCGGGGCTACCAGGCCCTGCACCGAGGTGCCCCGAGCTTTGTCTCGGTCCCCAAGATCACAGAAGCTGACTTGGAGACATGGGAGAGACTGAAAGTATCAGAGAAGCCAAGGTGTGTCGTGTTTCCCTGTGGGCTTGCTTCCTGGAACGGCTGTCGTTTCCTGCTTACAAGGATGGCATGCTTGCTCTGAAGGGACCAGTAGTTGCAGCTTAGATGGTCCCTTGCAAACTCTTACGCTGTATCATTCGTGTTTGGATGGCCTTAAAAAAACTAGAAGCTTCTCGAAACGCAAAGCTACTTGAGAACAGCATATTCTGCCTGAGTTGAAGTTGAATAATACGGGAGGCATAAGCCCTGTGGACAGCAAACATCCTCTTTAGCCCAGTCAGCTTCTTGTGAACGGTTCTTTGCTGTGAGCATGCTCTTACTGCCATGCATTTAAATATTTTTTTAAACTGTAAGCACTCTATCATTCCTATGGCTTCCTTACATTGCCCTTGATCACGTTAGAAGGGACGCTTTGACAGCTGTAGAAACTCAGAGCCAGGTCTACTTGAGCAGCAAGCACAATGACCATTTCTTCCTTTGAGTGATTAACGGAAGCTCAATTCTGCTCTACTGTAGCGTATTTTAAGGAGCCCTAGTGGTACAATGGGTTAATTTTAGGCTGCTAACCTCAAGGTCAGCAGTTCAAACCCATCGGCTGCTGTGCCAGAGCAAGAGGAGGCTGTCTGCTGCCGTAAAGATCTGCAGCTTTGAAAACCCAATTGGACCGGGACCATTCTACTCTGTCCCGCAGTGTTGCTGCAAGCTTGAATCAATTCATCAGTCGTGGGTGATAGTATGTTTTTCACATGCATGACACAAGTGGCGATGAGCTCAACTACGCGCTCAAAAGGTTGGTTGTTAGAACCCACCCAGAAGCACTCAGAGGAAAGGCCTGGCAACCCGCTTCCAACAGGGCATGGCCTTGAGTCTCGTAGGGAGCAGTTCTACTCTGCAAGCCAGGGCCTGCTGTGATCTCGCGTCTTCACAGCAGCCAGCACACCAGAACAAAAACCTCTGCCTTGGCCTTCGAACCTTCTGGAACTAACTTATGATTCTGACCAGGGATGGAGATGTCCAGCACATCTGCACTCCCGAGCCGTCACCAGAAATCAAAGCAGAAACAGCCCTCCGTGATGACTTCGCCAGCCGCAAAGCGAGGGCCTATAAGAAGCCTCCCGGCCCCCGTCAAAAGTTTGTCCACTTCGGACCTGTGACAGAGATAGACCAGCAGACATGGAAGCGGCTCAGTATTGGCAAGCCAAGGCCTCGGGATGAAGTCCAAGAAGCCACCAGTTTCTGCAGCAACACCCTAATGTACTCTGTGCCCCCTGTCTCAGAGGCCGCCTCGGGCTTGGAGGAAGACCGTGGGCTTAACCCTCAGAATGGGTACAGGTATTTCCGCCAGACCTGCATGGGAGCCACTGCCGCTTTGAGTTGTTTGCTTATGATTATTTAGGGCATTTTCTGGTGCATTAGGTAGACGTTTACACCGCACATTAGGTTCCCCTTTTAACAATTTTTTAATACAAATTTCTCCGTGCCCCTGGCTCTTGTTGTGGCCATCCTGTCTGCACTGTTTCCTCTCATTTAGCTTCCCTCCCTGCTTGGTCTTCTCATCCTTGCTTCTGGGTAACTACTGACTGGTCACATCGAGAGTTGTGTATAGTGTTGGGGATAGTGTTGATATTCTGAGCCAGTATCTATATGGCAGCAGGGTGACCTGCAGAAGTAGTTTCAGTTCCAAGTTCAAGGAGCACTTGGGGGTGATAGTCTCAGGGGTTTCTCTAGGTCCAGTAGGTCTGGCCTGCTTTGGGAATTGGAGTTTAGTTCTAAATTTTTCTCTTTTCTATTCAGGGCCTTCTACTGTGTCCCTGGGCAGAACAGTAGTGATAGTTGGGCACCATCTAGTCCTTCTGATCTCGGGTTAGAAAAGGCTGTGATTCTTGTGGGCTATTCCTCCTGTGGACTAAAGCCTTTGATTATTTTTTTCCATTCTCATTTTCCCCATAGAGTAGAGGCCAGCAGCTGTCTTAGTTGCCCCTTGAAAGCTTTCAGGACCTCAAATACCACTCACCAAACCAGGACATATTTTTGTGAACTACTCAATGCCAATGGACAATTTGGTTCCCCAAGACTTTGGTCCTCCAGTAAACCAATCCCATGAGTTGCTTGGATAGCGCTAGGAAGCTTCCACAGCTGCTTTCAGCATGTTTGCTGCACCGTGTTAAGCAAGCCCCTGGGGACAATAGTATTTTTGCTAAATAGTCGAGAAGTAATGGTAACAGGTCCCTTTGGGCTTAGCATGTTGTGTTAGTCTGGGTTGACTAGAGAAACAAATTCATAGATATTCCTATGTGTATAAGATAAAGGTTATATAAAGAGCAATTGTACATTAAGAAAACATCCCAGCCCAGGCCAGATCAAGTCCATAAGTCCGATATTAGCCCATTATGTCTAATACCAATCTATAAAGTCCTCTTCAGACTCACACAATACATGCAATGACATCGAATACAGGAAGATCACAGGCCAGTGGGTGGGAAGTCTTTGGATCCAGTGGCATTGTAAGCATCTCAGTGCTGGCTGGGGTCTCCATGTGGCTCCTTCATTTCCAGGGCTCTACTGTAGCTCCATGTGTCTTGGCCACAGGAATGTCTTGCAGGGAGTGAGCATGTGTCCTTCCTCCAGCGAGCTATTTATCTCCTTAGTGCCTCCATGTGAGGTCATCAAGCTGAGACCTGATTGACAGGCTAAACTCCACCCCTTCACTCTTAAGTCTTAAATTGACAACAGATCATGTAACTACCACACATGTGTGTGGGTTTCAGTGGCAGGCATCCATCCTGTTTCCGTGTTCACCGGAATCACTACTGGGGAATGCCACTCATCTCAGAATTTGGCCTTGGTCCCTTGGCTGCAAAAGCATTATTGTATTAGCGGAAAATCCTGAATAGGGACTGTGGTAACGATCTTGTGAGTGTGTCTCCTAAAGATATAGTGATTTAAAAAAAAACAAAAATCTGGTTTTATTTATAACTTCCTCTTTTCTGCTTCACGGAGAGAAAAACAAATAGTTACTAGAATCCTAAATTCAAAGTTTGGACATCTAAGGAATCATACACAAAGATGCAAAGGGCTCCTCCTCCCTTCCCTACTTGTTAAAATTAGACAATAAATCTTGATGCGAACTCTTCTCTGGGGGTAGGTGGGATTCCTGTAAGTCGCGGCTTTCCTTGGAAGTCACCATCCAGGTCTGAGAAGGGCGCACCTGGATAAAGACCATGCTGCCCCCGATCTCCTCCTTGCCGGAGGTCACTCAGCGCCCACTCTCCAAGTGCTCCTTTGGAGATTCCATTCTGTGGGCTAGTCTTTCGTACAGGAGCAGGTCTAGGGCCTTTCTAAGTACCCGGCTTACAGTGGGAGCCGCCCATCCACTTGCGTGGTGAGAACAAGGGAGGTTCTCCAAGGGCAGGTGGGAGGAGAGGGATGGCCTCCGCAGGGTGCCCTTGGGACCCAAGAGGGAGGGCTGACAGGCTGCAGTGTGCTGAGGCGCTTCCTTGCGTCCAGCTTGCGGGCAGCACCACAAAAGAGCGCATGTTGTAGAGAGGCACTACCCTCAGGCACCAGAACACGGAGCTAGGGTTTCAGTGGCTGAGAGGGGACTGGAGGGATTGAGCGAGGCAAGAAGTCCATGAGAACTGAAGTCCACGAGGGCCGTCGCTGGGTCTCCTGATGACAGGGTCCTGCCAGGCTGGCGTGGCTTTCCTCCCGCCCTGACCACGGTTCACAGTCTCCTTCGGATGACGTCATCCTTACTAAGGGCTTGTGGCGTGAGAGCAGCTACCTCTCTTACCCATCAGCTTCCTCCAGTCCCAGCAACTTCCCTTGTTTCCTTTCCTGACCCTTCTCCCTCTTCTCTCTCGCCGCCAATGTCGCCGGGTGATCAGCAGAACGGCCAATTCTGGTCGAGAGGAGTATTGCAAAAAGGTCTCCAGACTGGCTCCTGTACTGGAGTCTCAGGAGGAGGAGGAGGCCTGCGATTTGGGCGAGGGCCCAAGTAAGACGGAAGAAGGTGAGGAACAATGTTCCCCAGGGGGTGAAGGTGAGTGCGTGGGGCCTCTGCTGGGAACTTTTTCCTCTTAGTAAAGCTGTCCTCTCTGGCTGTAGTTCCATCCCAGCAGCCTCCACCGGAGGGCAAAGAAGAGAGCGAAGGCATTGCTCACAGAGATTCTGAAATGCTGCCCAAAGCCGAAAGGTCTGAGGACAGCCGCCCGCTGCTGTGAGCATCTTGCCTGCTCCCTTGGTGTGTTGCCTCGGCTGTGCGTGGCTGTTGGCTTCCTAAAAGACAGGCTCAGAGACTTGGTTCACGGTGGATGACTGGTGTGGAATGGAGTGAAGCGGCTTAAAAGAATGTGCCCACCCCAGGATCACAGCCCCTCTTTCGACGTCTCCCTCCCTTGAGTAGGCTCTGCATGTGGTTGGGGGCTGGCCAGAGTTCATGCTGGAAAGGCTTTTCTGTGGGGGAACTTGACATCCATAAAGGAAAACGCATTCCCATGTAAGTACCAGTTGCATGATGAAGGCTGCGGGTGTGAAAAATGAGGTATCTCCTACTCAGCTGCTATGGGTGCTGCTGCCTCCCCGGATATTGGCTTCTTCTGTAGTGAGTGTCTGGCACTGACTGAGGGATGCTACTGGGAGCAACCTTAGCAACAGATGACCTCTGATGGGCCGGACTGAATGTTGTCTTAGTTGGCGCCCTCTGGCCTCTGACTGGGAGGCTGCAGGGATGGAAGACAACTCAGAGAGGATGGCAGCTCCAACCTGGAATGGCAGTGGACCGAAAGGCCGAGCAAAGCTGTCTGAGTCGCGAAAAGATGACATGATGGCCCGGAGAACGGGAGTGTCCCTTAGACACACTAGATCCAACCCAAACCAGTTCCTTCCAGTTCCATTCGCAAAACAAAAGGATGTGGAGGGATCAGCCAAGAGGCCACCAGCACCAGACAAGAGGTCAGAGGTGGCTCTTTGCCCTTTGTGACTTTGGTTCTCCAGCCTCAGCCTTGAAGTGCTCTGAGCTTTGACTGCGCTGCTAATGCATTGGGGTGCAGCCGAGCCGCTGAGCTGCATTGCTAGTGGCCGTGGAATGAGTGGTGTTGGCCAGGTCTGCCAAGGATGTCTTTCTGCCTCGCATGTGCACAGGTGTGAGACTAGTGGAGTGGTGAGTGTGTCCCGTAGAACATGCTTTGGAACTGATCTTGTGGCAGAATAAACGAGAAACACTTTGCTTTCTGCCTCACTCCTTAAGGGCTTGAGCTTCTCTCTGACCAGGTTGGTTTGACCGTGATGTCAGAGGGGATTCAAGCCCAAAGAAGATGTAGACTACTCACAAAATTTGTAATTACATCTGTTTTCATTCCAACATTAGCAAATGCAAAGAGTCTTTTAGCAGGGTTCCTATTCCCGTGCTCTGACTTGGTGGGAGATGAGGAACAGGGAATTGGTACTCCCCTGGAGGTCGGGTTAGGGGGTCAGGTCCACTGTGTTTGAAATCTCTGGTGCTATTTAATGAGAATACAGCCTGCTGATCAATGTCCAATCAAGGAGCAAGAGGTGTTTCTGGGTGATGGATCACCAAGGACTTTGATGAGAGTGGATTGGAAGCTGGAGTAGAGATCAGGAAGAGCCCTAATCCAAAACGTTTAAAATGATGAGTCTCACCATTGTGATCATCTGGATTTCATCTATGCTCGATATTTATTTCAGATAATAATATATCATGATTGAAACAGCGGGGTCCCGTTATCAGTGGCTTCAGGGAGAAAAATGATGGGATGGTTGAGGCCCTCGCTGCTAGGTGGAAGGGGGTGAGTGCACATTAGAAAGGAAAACAATCAAAGATCAAGAAGAAGGAAACGATGGCTTCGAGCCGTCTCCGCAGTAACATTGTAGGCCCACGCCATTTCCATACGGTGCCCACGACCTTCCAGATGATGTTCATGTGTATTTCCCAATTAGGGGCGTGGAAGCCAATGTCCACAGGGCTAGGCATTACAGAGCCAAGGTCCAAGCCCCACTGTGCATGACCACTACTGTCTCAACACCGCACAGCTTGCTGAAGTCTCGTGTCACCTGCCACTTTGAGCTGTCCCTCCATTTGTGATTCAGAAAGCGTCCTCTTTCTAGTCTAATGAGAATTAAGGGTTCACGTGAGACCGAGGGGGGTACAATCAGATTAATTAGGTGGCCTAATTATGCAATTGAGAAGACATTCACTTTGGAATTCATGTTGCAGCAGACATTTACAGGGTAACGCATCGGGTGTGGGGCTGTGATGGCTCCCTCCATGCATCAGACCCAGGTCTCAGCCCGTGCACCTTGTGCGCAGCCAGCACCCGTCGCCCAAGGGGCTTTGTGTGTGGCCGTGATGCTGACCCGGCTTCCTTCAATTCCCACAGTATCCACAGGACTCACTCGATCTTTCCTTCAACACTTCCTCAGGGCCGACGCTAGCCACTGTGCATGATCCAAACAGAAACACCCCTGCCCTCGTGGCGCTTACATTCATAGTTTACAAGCGTAAACCTATACATCTGGATAGCAGAGCTGTCTCTGAAATGCTGTGCAGTGTTTCACGTAGAAATAATTGAAATTCAAATAGATCCTGTGTCCAACAATGTGGCTCAGCCTCGCAGACGGCTCAGCTACAGAAGCCAAAATCAAAAAGTGGGCATCTGCATGAGCGTGTCTATATAAACTGGTCATGCAAAACTAACCTCAGTGTGCTTTGGGAAATTTCATTGGTGCTGTGTGTGTGTGGTATATCTCTGTATGCTGACGTCTGTGAAATTGTTAACAAAAAGATTCAAGTAAGACACCGAGACACCTCAACAATACTAACAGATCGTTTCCAGATAAGCCATTCAGTGGGAATAGCGGTTTGGCATTCTTCCATCCAGGTCACTTGGACTCAGAGTGGCCCCGTGTGGCAGAGTAGAACAGCTGAGAGCTTACTGAGCTGTAATCTTCAGGAGAGCAGATTACCAGATTACTCTCCCTCAAAACCACTGGGTGGGGCTTTGAACTGCCAATCCAAAGGGCAGCATGCTCAGTGAAGTGGGGGAGCAGCGAAAGAGGAAGGCCCTCAATGAGGTGGACGGGCACAGTGGCTGCAGCAAACATAAGAACAACTGTGAGGATGGGGCAGGACCGGAGTTTCATTCTGTTGCACGTAGTAGGGTCACTATACACAGGAGCTGACTAGATGGCACCTAACGACAAGAGAACATTTAATCGTGCCACCGTATAGACACCACTATATGGCCGTGCAAACTGTTAGCAGTACCACACACGGAAGGCCTGGTGATAGTCCATGAAATCCATAAGCCCACTGCCCTTGAGTCCATTCCTACTCCCAGCCACTGGAAGCCCTCCTTTGTTACACCTGGGGTCACCGTGAGCGAGAATGAATGGCAATGTATTTTTAAATTTGAATTATCTATTGCATATGCACATGCGGACTGGCACATACGTGTGGCTGCATTGGCATGACTGGCATCAAAGAGTGTTCCTGCCGTTGTCTCATCAGAACCCCACCAGTGCCTTTTGCACGCATCAGCGCAGAGCACGTGTCCTCCCCCTCTGTGAGTGGCCATCCACCCATCCTCTTGTCAGGGTCATGGTGCTTTTGGGAAAATTGGGACTATTGGGTTAAGCATTAGAATCTTCTGAAATCACCCTGCCCCAAGAAACGGAAAAGGAGTTTTCCTGCCACAAATCCTTCCCTTGTTTTGCCTGTAGTCCTCTCCACACAAACTGTGGATAATGCTCCGTGTGGTCGCTTTCAGGATGAAGGAAAATGGCTACTGCTGAGGGCCGGCTGATCTAGAATGAGATCAGTCCAAGGCAGAGGGGTTATCGTGTCTGTACATTCAGCCTCCCAGGGTCTTTCAAGATCCCAGGACGAGGGATTTAGAAATCGCTCGTTTCCCTATCCATTTTTAAGACCCTAAGCCTGAGACCACATCATTTTTGCTGGCCATCCGCACACCTTCGTGGACCGGAAGCTGAAGACAAGATACGTCTTCCATTGCCTAGAAAATGCTCTATCCACTGTCAAGAGTGTGCACGTGAACAGTCTCGTGGGACACAGACAGGACCCTTCCAGTAATTCACATTGGCCTTTGATGAGGAGACGGGCATTAGAAGGAGCTGCTGTTTAAAACTGCCAGCTGTTTGCGCTTGTGGGGTTCTCATTTGCTTTCTTAATTCAGTCTTTGTTTCTGCTTTATCAGACCCGCTTGCACACAAGGTGATTCTATTACAGGAGGTTTTCTAGCTCTAGCTATTGCACTCAAGGTGATTCTATTACAGGAGGTTTTCTAGCTCTAGCTAGTCCAATGGAAAGCCAAAGGCTGGGCGGTGGGTGGGAGAGCTGGGCTCATAGAATATCGTGCAAGCCTGGTTCTGATTAAGGCTGCCAGTTTTCTAGGAATTGTGGTTTCTGTCTGATGCATGCAGAAGGCACTGATTGGGATTCTGGTTTGCTTTCTGAAAACTGCAGGAGCACCCTTTGATGTCATTCATGCCGGTGAATTAACACATCTGGGACAGGGGTAGTCAGCGTGTGCCCATGCGCTGGCTGTCCATGAGAGCTGAAAGCAAAGGCATGAGCAGCTGAACAGTTGATGAAGGAGTGTAACATAGTTTTCTTTCTTTCTTTTTTTTTTTTGTTACCTAGCTGCCTGCTCTGAACACTGGTTGTACCTGAGCCTTTTTGTGTTTATGTTGGACAGATTTCTTCTTTGTGGGTAATACAAGGGTTATTTTCATTTCTCCTTTGGGTTTTAATCCAAATTTTCCACTCTTGAAAAAAAAATATCCTGATCGTTCCTTCCTTTTAAGCTACTAATGAATATTGCCAGGATGATGACCCTTCTCTTCCAGTGGGATCGGTGGAGAAGACTGGCCCACATCCACTTCACCACACGCTGGGTTTTGTTTGTGTGTCGTTTGGTTGCTTTTGTTTGGGTGGTTTGTGTTTTGTTTCGTGTTTTCACTGTTTTCCAGCTTGGAGGCGGGGTTAACTGTTTGTCTTGCCAGCCCTCTCTAATTTTCTATTTGGTCTTGTAGATACGGTGCGAGAACTCCTGTGTCTGATGACGCAGAGTAAGTGGTCTTTTATTCCTAGGATAACATGAATGACTCGCGGAAACTGCATGCTTCCAGTTACTTACCACTAACTGAAATGCAACTGATACTACAGTGAACCAAATAACCAACTGACATGTGCAGCCTCAAGGGGCGGGTGGGGGCACAGAAAGCATTTGAAATTGGAACGTAAAGAACATACGTCCAACCCAGGAGAGATGAATGAAAACACAAAGTACGCATGACTCTAACGTGCAGCTGCCGCTTAAAATTTAACATTTGCTCTTCATAGACCCGGGGCATGTGAACGCGAGCTGTTCTCCTTCCAGCTTGGCCAGGGGGTGCTGCTTCTGAGCCACGGGATTATTCAGAAAAGTTTTCTGAATGTTGCCCTTCCTTAGTAGCAAGTTGAGGCTTAGAGTTATAGACAAGGTCATCCTCCTCGCCACATTTAAAAAAGAAATGCTAAGAAAATAAACCTTCAACCGCTAATTGTACAGCCAGAAGCCCAACTTCCTCCCCGCTTGGAGTAACATACACTGTGGGGTGCTTGAGACCATAATTCTGGGTTTGGTGCGGGTTCTGTGGCACAGCCAGGGATGGAGGAGGTCAGACTTGGCTTGGGCTCCCTCCCTCTGCCTCTGGGTTTCCACTGCCCTTGGTGACCCATTGCCCAACTTTCCCTCATGACCGGATTTGGGGAAAATCCACTCCTTCCAATTGAGACCACGGTAACTCTCTTTCACAGATGGGTTTCCCATCTGCCGACCCCCGTGAAACTGAAACACAAGGCGCAGGTTTTCTTTGTGGAATTGGAGCCCCGTCGGTCAAGTAACTTGTGCTTTCAGAGGCATTCCGACACCGGTGCCCCTGCTCCTTCCCACGGGAGGCATTCTGTGGCCTCGGGGCAGTCTGGGCCATCGAGAGAGTGCCCGGCAGCACGTGCCCTTTCCTGGGTTGGAGCTTCAAGTCACAGAGGGAAGGGCCATGGGGGGCAGGGGCAAAGTGCGACTGCAGAACACACAGAGAGGAAACAGGAGGCAGCATAGTGTTTTTGAGTGAGGCGTTTTCCATGTTTCCATTCAAAGTGTCAGCTCAGGTTGCATCCCTAGTCCGAAGCTTCGAGTCTGACTCCATTGCCAAGATAGTGGCTTCCAGAGAGGGATCTGCTCTTGCTTGGTGGCCCTGCATACGGAACCTCTATGTGTCCAAACCATAGAGCTTGCAGAGGGACATGGAATTAGCAAGATGTAAACCCAACCCACTGCCATCGAGTCTATTCCAACTGGTGGTGGCCCGGCTGGGCAGAGCAGAACTGCTCCCTGGGGTTTCTGAGGCTGCAAACCTTTATGGGCACAGCCACGCT
The DNA here is from genome assembly GCF_050624435.1 of Tenrec ecaudatus. Taxonomy (NCBI): domain Eukaryota; kingdom Metazoa; phylum Chordata; class Mammalia; order Afrosoricida; family Tenrecidae; genus Tenrec; species Tenrec ecaudatus. The sequence continues at coordinate 180,457,305 of NC_134532.1, read as the reverse complement.
CATTTTTCTTCCATGGAGTGGCCGGTGGATTTGAACTGATGACCGTGCAGCCAGCGGTCCAACTCCCAACACACAACGCCACCAGGGCTCTTGCATGGAGTTAAGTTGTCTATAACATTGAACCCTGGCCATTGCTTTGAAAAGCAGACATGGCAATATTTAACATTTGCTGAAAGGGGGATGATGTGAGTGGGAATCACAAAATCTGTGGGGAAAATCAAATGAAAAGATCATGGAATTTTCCCACAAATTTTTTGTGGTCTCCCTCACATAAAGTGGGTGGGCAAAACAAACAAACAAACATTCACCCAAAACCCTAAGTCTCTACTATCAAGTCAACTCCTACTCACACGACCCTGTAGGACAGGGTAGGACTGCCCCTGTGGGTTTTCATCTCGACAGAAGCAGAACGCCTCCTCTGTCTCCCCCGGGAGCAGCTGCTGGGTTCAAACTGCTGACCTTGCAGTTAGCAGCCCAACACGCAATCCACTATAATAACAGGGCTCCTTCAAAATGCATGGGGATAGGTGTAGTCCCCCTCGATGCAAAGCCTTTGTGCACTTTGCCTGAAGCAGAACTCTAGAAAGCCCTAGGAATTCTGCTTATCCCTGAATATAAACACACACCCCACGCCTGCTGGAAGGTTCATTTTGCTTTTTTGTTTGTTTTTCACAATTAGGGTGAGGACTCCTTTCTCCTCTTTAAATTAACAAAAGGTAGCCCCACCCTGTGGACCGCAAAGAGTAAAAATAGCTTCTTTCCCAGAGGCCTTGTCTAGTCATATTCCAGGTACCAAATTTTCTGCTAAAAGTTAGAGACGATTTAAAATGTAATCACGTGGGAAGCAAAGTCAAATGTTTCTATCAGGAGTTTACCTTCTACACAGAGATGGATCATATATTTTTTTGATGACCTGTTCCTCCTCAACCCCACCACCCCTGCCTTCCTTTTCCAAAACTGACGGGCACATTTAAATGTATTAATAATTGACGCATCCTTAAAAATACAGGCCAATCAGCAAAAGATATGCTATTCATGGAATGCAGGTCAAGGCCAGACCTACCACACAGGCAGAGAAATTTCCATCTCCTGGCAAACCCGGAACGCATCCATAGATTTCTGTTCACCCTCTTGCCCTTTCCTGCCTGTCCACACTCCTCCTCTCCTGGAAAATAAAAATTAAAAGCCTGTGCCTTGTGCGCGCGGTGGGAACTTTATATTTTTCGTTCCTTTTCCTTAGACCCGGCTCACAAACCATGTCCAGGCTTCCCTCAGCAGTCATTTAATCCTGGCCCTCAAAAATGTTGACTTGCCACCAAGAGAGACTCTTGGTTCGCAAAGGTGCCTCTGTCCCCACAGCCTAAGGGGCAGGCATAGAGTGAGAACCCCATCTCTATTCCAGGGGCCTTAGGCTTCTCCAGCGCCCTCTCCGGTGGGGAGACGAAATCTGCCCTCTGTTACAGAGCAGCCTGGGCATGCTGCGTGACTCCATCCTCAATGCCCTCACTTGCTTTTTTCCTCCAATGGCATCAATGATTGCTCAGTGATTTCTACTTTGGGCCAAATGCCCTGGTATTTCTCTTTAAAAAGAAAGAAAAGATTTGGAAAATCGAACTCCCTGTATGGGAGAGGGCAAGCAAGGCTTTTTGTTTTTATTTGACGCACCAGCTTTGGGCCACACTTCGGCTGAGGGCGTTAGAGCTTGCCAGTGTGTGGAGAGCTGGGAGCCCAGGGCAGGGACACGTGACTCGGAAAGCCTGGTGCCAGCTCTCCCCGTGCCCAGAGTGGGATCACCAAACCCTAATCGCAGAGAAGGTGATCTCAGAGGAAGGCCTGACCCTGCGGTCACCCGTTCTGGTCTACTCCAAGACTGCTGCAAACATTGTAGACGGCTGAGCGCAGGAAAGGGAACCTGCTCTCCCACAGGCAGCCCTCTTCCGCTCCACGCGGGTCCGGGCCCACAGACCTGCCCATCTTCTGAGATCCTAGCAGAGCTTGTCAAGTGCCTCAAAAGACGAGCTCACTGGGTTGGTTATAATTACAACTTTGTTTCAGGCTTCTTTTTTGTTGCTGTGATTTAACTGTGAGTAGAGGAACGGGTGCAATTCAGTCTCGTTCTGAAAGTTTTGAGCCACAAAATTTAAATGAAAAGACCCAAATTGGCATTTTTTCCCTAACTCTGCACGCTCTTCATTTTTGCACATTTGTAAATAGGTTAGTAATTAAAATAGGGATGAAATCAGAGAGAGAGAGAGAGAGAGAACGCCTTCCTGAAGGCAGTGCTGTGAAAATCACCACTGTCCGGAAAGCGTGTTGACACAGCTTCAACTTTGTCTCCAGGAAGACCAGTGACTGCTACTGTCATGGGTTGTCGTCCTCCCTGGTCAGTCTGAAATTGTCCGGCACATGCATCCAAACAAAGCCAAGCCTCCCGCCATTGAGCGGAGGCCAGTAAGGCACCTCCACGGCGCCCACGCAGGCCGTTAGAGCAGATTCCCATGGGGCCGCTCGGCAGCCATTGGTTGGTGGCCCAGTGCTCCGCGCAGAGCGCTCCCTGCTAAGGAACCGATGTGCCTGCATCCCGTGCTGCTGCGGTGGGGAAACTCTCTCTGTCACAACGCTGCAGCCTGCAAGGCGTTGGTCTCGCTGCATGGCTTTTCTGTGCTCAGCTGGTTCCCACAGTGACTCGCAGTCTTTTGCTGCTTCTGTCAGTCCACAGTACACGTTGCCAGGGCCTCCGGGCGTGATGTGGGGCTATGGTAGCCTCTTAGCCAGTCCTTTCTCTAAGGGGGGGGAGGGGAGAATTGGGGGATTTGGGTTTAGTGTCTGCTTTGGTTTGCATCTTGCCGCTTCAGCTTTTGCTGTAACCAAATGCTATCAAATAATTTCAGATAGGACCCTGGGGGGGCTGCCCAACATGGGGAAAGCTAGTAAGTCAAGTATACATACAACCTAAGGGTTTTCTAAGATTATTTTTTTCTACCCTTTAAAAAAAGGAAAATAAAGAGTAAATTGGGAGGCTTCCTGGCAGAAATCAATCGACACTATTGTGAGACTCCTGGAGTGCAAGCTCTGTGGAGATTTCAAGGTTTCTTCTTTGTGCTGACCATGACATAGGGGGTGTTCTTGATTCCAACGTGCCAAGGGTCATTTGGCAGGGAATACAAACAAGCCAGCACATCGGATGCAGACATCATCAATTCGTCGATGTTGGGTGCATCCAAGATTCAGGAAATGGCAATAAGAAAAAGGGGGAGGGTGACTTCCAGTTAGTGCCGTTTGCTTTTCTTCGTGGAGAAATTGCCTCCTTGCGCACAGAGAGCATTGCAGCCAGCTCTTTGCACCAAGGAGCATTGGCCGGAGTCAGGGTTTCCTGCCCTCACCCCCCAAACAGACCCTCCCCCATGTTGTACCTCCATCCCCTTCCTCCTGGGCTTTCCTTCATTTCCAAATAAGAGGCAGCCAGGGCTCCAAGCGTGTTTCTTTAAGGACATGCTGACACTGACCTGTGAAGTGTCTGACCCTACCTCACTGAGGATAGAGCGGGACGGGGCGCTGATTGCTTTGGCTTCAACGCAATAGAGGTGGAAGTGCTGGCATATGCCCCCCACCCTGTCCGCGAGGGACCTCATCAGGCTGCTGCTGCTGCTGCTTCAGGCTTTGTTGGGCACGGGCAGTTTTCCAAGGACGGGAGTGCCCCCACGTGGCCAGTGCCCGGTTGCTGAGTGGGGACGCTGATCGCCGGTGTATTTGCTCTCTCCACACTCAGGAGCACGAGCATGTTCGACGTGCGCTGCGAGGAGGCTGTGCAGCCTCACAGCCGGGCCCGCCAGGAGCAACTGCAGCTGATCAATAACCAGCTGAGAGAAGAGGACGACAAATGGCAAGATGTGAGTACAGGCCGAGGCCCCAGTGGGCAGCGGGTGGCTCCCTGGTCACTGAGAAGATTAAACTAACTTATCCATGCCAAGAGTGTGGAATAGCATCTGACCCTGGTCGCAGTGCCAATCGCTGCCACCAAAAGACAGTGCGTTCTCCATCCTCCATTGCGATGGCATGGGGGTGGCACAGTGAGCTGAGTACTGAGTTCAAATCCACCAGCCACTCCACAGAAGAAAGACAAGACTGCTGCCTCCTAAGGAGATGGGCCCTCTGTCTCGGGCACCCCCAGGCACAGTTCCTCTCTGCCCTATACGGCACTAGGCGTCAGAACCAACTCTATGGCGAGAGGTATTTTGGGTCCCTCATGCCTCATCTTTCAGGCTGCCCTGGTCATACGGTTAGGTGAATTAGGAATGGAGGGCTACAGAGCCGAGGGAGGACGTTGAGAATGTGCGCGCTTGGGGCAGAGCCGGAGACAGTGAGAGAGTCTGAAGGTCCAAGAAGACTTCAAAGGTTTGTAGAAGGATAGAATTAAAAGGTCGCGGAAATTTGCCACCAACGTGTTGAAGCCCCCATGGGAAGGAGCGTCATGACTTCATTTAATGCTCAGGGATCGTGCAGAGATCTGATCCAAACTTGACCCCAGCTTACCCAACAAGCTGTCCCATGTTAGTCAGACGTGGTAATAACTACATCTACGGTAGACTGACCGTCGGCCCCGTATGTACATTATCTTCACTTCCCCAACGCAGGTTAGGATAGATGTTATCACCATCCCCAATATAGGGAGGAAGACCTTGAGGCTAAGAAACCTGCTGAAGATTCCAGAGCCCGGAGAAGGAAAAGCTGCGTTATTTCCCAAGAGCTACAAATCCCATCCATCTGACCCCAGAACCCTAACCCTTCATCGTGTGGATTAATAGTGATGTTGTTGAAAGGATCAAGTTTGATACAGTCGCTGGGTCAGTAAGACTCCAAAGTCAATTCCCCCACCTTTCCTTCTTTTAAGGAGCCCTGGTGATGCAGTGGGCTCCACATGGGGTTTCAAACTGCAGGGTCAGTTGTTCAAACCCACCCACCGCGCCATGGGAGAAAGATAGGCTTTCTACTCTGATAAAAGTTTGCAATCTCAAAAACCTACACCTTTTGCCCTGCAGGGTCGCTGTGAGTTGGAATTGACTTGATGGCAGTGAGTTAAGTTTGGGGAGTTTTTCCTTCGTTCCTTGAGGAAACATGGCGAATGCTTCCCATTCTGTTATCAGCAGTGTCAGCATACGCTCCATTTACATTGCAGAGGTTCATAACTGGAAGGAAATGAGGTTTCTTATAAATACATTGGGAAGCAGTTCTCTAGCACTTGGCTACTGCTATGGAATGCAATTGCCTATATCATAGTGTTGTGTTTAAATAAATGCATGCCCCGGCTACAAAAAAAGGTAGATAGCCTAGAAATGATTACTGCCTTTGAGACAGTCCTGATCCCTTCAAGCAGGCATCGGGTTGTGGGAGCGAGCCCCCATCCCTAGTCAATGCTCCCTAAACTCTGAGTTCTCTCTCTCTCTGTCTGTCTCTCTCTCTCGTCCTGCAGGACCTGGCTCGATGGAAGAGCCGCAGAAGAAGCGCTTCACAGGACTTAATCAAGAAAGAAGAAGAAAGGAAAAAAATGGAGAAGCTCCTGGCTGGAGAAGATGGAACAAGTGAACGAAGGAAAAGCGTCAAAACCTACAGAGAGATTGTTCAGGAAAAGTGGGTCCTTGCTGTTGTCTATGTTTCGCTGTACGCTATGCCCTAGCTCCACTGCCATGTTTCTAAAACACGGTTGGTCCTCACAACGTCAGGGTTGTAAAATGTCTGCGCCCGCCCTTCAGCTCGGCCTTGGTTCTGACCGAGGTCTTCCGTGCACTGTTCCTGACTGTTGATCTGACCTTCTTCTCCCCCCGACACCCACCTTTCAGAGAGCGGAGAGAGCGAGAACTGCACGAGGCCTATAAGAATGCTCGGTCGCAGGAAGAGGCGGAAGGGATCCTTCAGCAGTACATCGAGCGATTCACCATCAGCGAGGCTGTTCTTGAACGCTTGGAGATGCCAAAAATTCTGGAAAGAAGCCATTCAACAGAGCCAAACTCATCCTCCGCCCCGAACGACCCCAACCCTATGAAATACCTGCGGCAACAGTCACTGCCTCCGCCCAAATTCACTGCCACCGTTGAAACCACCATCGCTCGCCCCAGCGTTCTGGATCCCAGCGGGGCGGCAGGCAGTGGGTCTCCAAGCAAAACGGTCCCTCCCAAAGTAGTGCCTATGCTGACGCCCAAGCCATACTCCCAGCCCAAAACTTCTCAAGAGGTTCTGAAGACTTTTAAGGTAGGATCAGTTCCTTCAGAGGGGAACCAGACCTCAACTCCAGGGACTAAAGAAAAAGGCACGGTTCTTACCCCACAGAACCACGATTTCTGAACGTTGACTTCTATGGAGTCGCTATGGCTTGGGAGATTTGGGTTTGCCAGTGTGAGTGTGTGTGGATCCCAGTTACCGTGGTTGGTCCTGAGGGGCGCCGATGAGGTTGATAGGTGGGTCATTCCCATGAGCCAGGTCTGTGTCCTAGTTTGAAGCGAGCATGTGGTATCCGTAGTGGTGGTGGTGGTGGTTTGAGGCTGGGAGTCCGTTCTCAACTTATGGCAACTCTTCAGGGCAAGAGTAGAAGAGTGCAATCTCGGTTCCCAGGCTGTGCTCTTTATGGCAGGACCGTGCCAGCTCTTTCCCCCTACTGGGCTGCTGGGAGGGTTTGCACATTGACCTTCCAGTTGGTAGCCAAGTGCTTTACTGTGTGCCACCAGGGGCCCTGAGTGGTAAGTTAGGATCGATGTATGCGTCAACTCAAAAGCCATGCTGTGTTTGGGTTGTCGTGTTTGGTATCGCCAGCTGGTGAGCGGTACGGGAAGCCCTCAAGCTACCATTTCAATTGCCTTGAGTTGAAACAATTCGTTGCAGTATCTGGACCTTTTTATGAAGGTTTTGCGATCATATCCAAAATGATGCGATGATTGTAATAAGAGTACAAGGAACACCTAGGAATGCGGTTGTTGTCTGACCAGTAAATATGTAAAAGGATGTTCCAGAACCAAAGACTGGGACAACAAACTGCCATTCCATGGATTTCTTCTGTTGAGTTCCTTGACTCTAAAGAGAAGTCTCATTCTCCCTGTACGTGAACGGCACGGGTCCATACCAGAAGGAAGAGATGAAGCTCTTTACTTGGATTAGGAAATGAGTAGCAGTGGATGTCTCTGACCGTCCTGATTGAGTTGCAGAGGGCAGCAAACCATCCTTTCTGACCGGTGCTTCAATGACGGGGTGCATCTTTACACCCTGTTCTTCAATTCTCATAGACTGAGAAAACCTGCCTTGTCACCTCATCTAGCAAGGACTGAACTGGATGTCGGTTCCTTGAAAGACAGGGTCTGGGCCCCTCTAGCTTCTTTCCTTGTGCCTGGCATCAGTGGCTAGGACATAGTAAGCACTTGGCAAGTGTTTCTTGAATAAACAAATGAATCTTCCAAGACAGGAACTGTGCAGGCATCTGCACAGATGAGTAAACTCATCCTCAGGCAAGCTCAGGGGCCCCCGGCAAGAGCCTTCCTCGCCTTGGGTCTACAGTGATGCACTGTCTGTGATATGGCATCACGGATGAAGTAGTTATGTTGTGGTGTTGACACAACCCAACACAAGGGCAGTGACAGTTTTGAATTAGCTTTGTCCTCGAGGCCTCTGATCAGACAATCTAGATGTCCACTCTCTCTTCCTTTATGTTAAATGGTGCATTGTGAAGATTTACAGGGGGTGGGGGGAATTGGGATGGATTGCAAGACTTTGCTCTGTTTGTTTCCCGGGACATTTTTTAGGTTGGCAAGTATGGGAGGGGTGGTTTTAATGTGATACTGCTTTAGGCGCATCCATTTCATGACAGAAATTAAACCCACCAAGTTGAAAGCCACCAGGCGCTCCAAGGAAGGTTGATGAGCCTGGCTGTTCCTGTAAAGATTTACAAAGTCCCCAGAAACCCTGTGTTGGTCGCTATGAGCAGGAATGCCCTCTATGGCAGTGTGTGGGAATCTGTTTCAAGGAGCCTGGCATCCGCTGGACAGCAGTGGGAATGAGCCCCTGGGTGACTTTCCAGCCAATCGGGGGATGATTCCTACTCCTGGCAACTCCATGAGGGCCGAGTAGAATTGGGCTCCAGGGGCTTTGCAGGGGCTGCATTCTTGGACATAGATCACCTACGCTTTCTCCAAAGCACCTCTCCACAGACCCAAACCTCCAGTGTTTGGTGAGCAGCCAAGCCCAGGAATCATTTGTGCCACCTGGGGACGACGCCAGGAGCTGCCCTGTGGGAGTCACTAAAATGAGTAACGGCCCCACTCTCACACCTTGCATGTAATGCATCTTTAAATGGAAACCAGAAAGCCAGCCCTTTGGGAAGCCTCCGAGGATGTCGGTGGCTTCATTTAGAATTTGAAAGTGTGCCTGAGTGGCCTGGGCCCTGGGCTCTGCTTGCTCCAGACCATGGGTTTTCCGCCTCCCTAGGTGTTCGACTCTATGCTTCCAGGGCTTTGACTGCGTGACCTGCATGTTATACCCACGGCCAACCTCCTGTGCCTCTGAATACGTCATTTGTTGGGTTACAGCCTTTGCTTGGGGAATAGCGTGTTTTGTGTTCATTCTGATTTTTATAGGTAGACGGGAAAGTGAGTGTGAATGGAGACGTGGCTCACGGAGACGAGGAGGAGAAGGAAAGAGAGAGCCCCTCAGGGGTGTTTGTCCCCTCCTTAACCAAATCCCAGATGTTTGAAGGGGTGGCCAGGGTGCACGGGTCCCCCGTGGAGCTGAAGCAAGACAGCAACAGCATTGAGATCAACATACAGAAGCCAAATTCTGTTCTTCAGGAGCTGACAGTAAGAACCAACCTTCTTCTCCCTCTCTTTCGGATAATGGCATTGTGAGATGGTTTATTTAAAAACCAGGGTCTTGATGATCATTCTATGGGGGTCATAATAAATCCAGTTGTTATGGAGTTGATTCTGACACCTATGTCAGTGCAGAGCAGTGGTTCTCAACCTTCCTCATGCTGCGACCCTGTCATATTGTTCCTCATGTTATGGTGACCCCCCCAACCATAAAATTATGTTTGTTGCTACTTCATCACTGTCATTTTGCTACTGTTATGAATCGGGTGACCCCTGTGAAAGGGTTGTTCAACCTCCAAAGGGATCGTGACCCCCAGGTTGAGAACCCTGGTGTAGAGCAATGCTCTGTTGGGTTTTCAGTGGCCAGCTTGTCAGGAGGTCACCAGCACCAGGCCTTTCTTCAGAGGCATATCTGGGTCGACTTAAAGTTCCAACCTTTATGTGAACAGCCATGTCCATTCATGTGTACATTGCCCAAGGACCCCGTGGAGTAGAGTAGAAGGAATAATATAATTCATGAATGAGAAATGACTTTTTCTTCACACGTTTCTTCACACACCTTGTCTTCACACGTTTGATGTCGAGTGCTATGGAAAAATAAAGGAGTAGAGCCCCTCTTTTATTTTCTGTTTGTTCAGGACTCTATTAAAAGAGTTCATAAAATTTGAGAATAATTGGTGCTGTCAGAGCCTGGTGGCACTGTCAAGTAAGCATGAGACTGCTAAACATATGGTCGGCAGTTCAAACCCACCAACCACTCCCTGGAAGAAGGATGAGGCTGACTGTTCCTGGAAAGATGTACAAAGCCTTGGAAACCCTATATAGAGTTGCCATGAGTCAGAATCGACTCAGTGGCCATGGGTGTTGGTAAGAACCTAGCTTTTCATTCTTCAAAACCAACTGACCAACCAAACAAAAACTTCTTGCCTTCAAGTTGCTTCCAACTCACGACAATCCCATGTGTGACAGAGTAGAACTGCACTCCATAGAATATGCATGACACTGGCTGGTCAGAAGCAGATCACCAGACCTTTCTTCTGAGGCACTTGGGGGGTCAGAGGGAGTTGAACCACCAGCCTGTGGGTTAGTAGCCCAGGGCTAAGCCACCTCCTCAATACAAGGCCTCCCTTCTTCAGGAGGCATAGTAAAGGGCCACTCTCTCTTTATTTAAACAAGCCAGACCAAAAAACACCCAAAAGACTTCAGTAAAGGAAAATGAACTTTTCTTAGCTCAGCCTATGAAATCCCGAATGGCCAGGTGCTTGAAGAACAGCAGACAATCAAACACGACTAGCATCACGTGGGCTGCTTAGGGGTCAAACGCGTCCCTGTGAAGATGACATGATTCTTAAATCTCTCGCCTGAAAGACAGGAGGAAAGAAAGAAAACCGCTGGTTTTGCAGGCCAGACGCAAACTATCACAGCTTCCACCACAGAGGCAGCCCAGCTTGGCGAGCTGAAGTTAGACTCTGTCCACCCTCCTTTGTCCAAATTGATCCTGCTGGGGCTGAAATCAGAGGATGGGAGCCACTGTCTCGGGTTATTTCTCCAGGCACCTTGAGAGATTGGGGTCAGAAGGGGATTCGTATTCAACCCCGGAGCTAGGAGTTCAATGACATCACTCACTTCTACCAGCCCAGCAGGCGGGGGGTGAGTTAGTTTCCTTATCTCTGCACTTGTCTTTTGAAGAATGGAATTGTTTCTTGTCGGCTTTGAGAAGGTGTCCGGCTCTCCAGCAGTGCTCAGGAGGACCCAGGAAGAGGTTTTGGGTAGAGCAGACCAACCTAATTTCCTCACCATGACAACGTGTTTCCTAGGCTCCGGGAGCCACGTGTTGTGATCCAGGCAAATATGGAGTCTCTCTTGACCAGGAATTTAATTTCTTTCCTCATTTACATGCTAACACTGCAAAAGAGCCCATAGAAATTATTGGGATATGAGTCATTGAGTTATGCTAACACTGTGGAAACTTTATTCATGGAATAATAAATATTAATTTTGTTCTTAAATTTCAATTAGACTTCCTCCCTCCCCCAATTGATTAGACTTTTCAGGGGGTGGAATTGCTGTTCTGAGACAGGATGGGAATTCTGTTTTTATTTACTTTTTGATATCCTTTGTGATAAGTGCATTCTAAACTTCCTTCACAAGCGCCTTTCTCTTCCTCGTGTTGGCTCTTGTGTCTCTCCGGTCCCTTGCAGGTACTGCCAAGCATGGCTTCTTTACTCGGCATTGAAAGGGGCAATAGTGTCAGTTGTCCTACTTTTGCCCCGTGGCAGCTGCACGTCGTAAAGATTATCAGGGTTTGGGTCTGGCCGGTAGTTGAATTATAAGAACAAATCCCCAGAGTTCTACTACCAAACATGTGTCTACACTTGTCAGCATGTCTGCCCTCTGGCCATTTTGGGTTTGGAATTTGGTGGGCGAACCCTGCCCTTGATGAATAGATTTTAGGTCTGATAAATGTTAAAGGAGTAAGTAAAGACATCAGATGTTCAAGGCACAGGTGTGAGGCCTAAACTTCTTCAACCAACTATTTAGTCTCTCATTTACGTTTTTAATCCTCTTGTTTGACCCATCCTATTTGAAGGCTGGTGGCCTTAAGCCAAGACCCAAACCAATCTGTCTGTGAGCAGGATGCCTCGTTCTTCTCCCATGGAGCGGCTGGTGGTTTCAAACTGCTGATCTTGCAGTAAAAAGCCCAGTGTGTAACCCCTTAAGCCACCAGGGCTCCTCCTGGCCTTAAGCCCAGAGCTTCTAAAACAGAAGAAGAGTATGTAGTTTTGTTTGATTTTTGGTTTCAGAAAGGTAAAACTTCCCTTTAAAAGACACATTTCTTCTCAATAATCAATAATTATCCTACTAATCACCATGGACAAACCTAAAACAGAAGACTGTTCTCTCTCGTCCCAGGCATATCCCCATTTCACCACAGTTGTCCGGCAACGTCCGAGAAGACTGTGACTTCTTTCAGGGTGGGTAGCTGCCTGTACATATTTGTTAGGCCGTGAGCAAAGTTCGAAGCTGTGCTACATAGAGCTACAGTGTTTCGTTTCATGACAAAAACACTCTTCATACCGGCTTGCAAAGTGCGACACCAAAAGTGTTCTGCTCAACGTTCCGTGACTCGTGGGAAAGACTCGCTTCTGCAGGAAGCCCGCACCTCGTTTTGCCTGCGCCTCGTTGCGAGAACAGCATTTCTGAGCTACGCTTGCATCCCCCTATCGAGGGAGCTCTGAGACGTCGTGGAAAAGCTCCGTTCTCTGTTCTTTCTCATTTTCCATGAGCTTTCGGAAGCCCTCTCCTGCCGCCACTGAGCAGGCAGGGGGAATTGGCTGTGGCTGGACTTCAGAGCCTCCTCGGGACGGTACCAGCGTAAGCGGGGTCTTCCCATTCGATTCCTTTGCCCGAGTCTGGGAGGCTGTCAAAGGAACAGTGTTCTTGTTAAATGGTGCCTTTCTTCCCCAAAATGCATTCTCAACAGATCCACTCTCTACAGAGGAGTCGTCTCAGCCACCACTCAAATGCCACCATTCCTTGAGGGCACGCTGGAAGCGCTCAAAGGGCATGGCAGAGGGCGGGGCCGAGCTGCCCAGAGGGAGCCCGCCTGAGCACTGTCATCCGGAACCATGCCAGCTCCTTGACTTCCTTCCCTCTCCCACCGTTCTCTCTTTTAATTTCTGAAATAATTGAGTTGTGGTTGAGAAGGGACGCAGCCATCACACGTCTACTCAGCAGCTTCTGCGTGTACAACGCCGTGATGCACCGCCAGTCACACTCCTTATCTGGCATGAGGCCCACTGCCCGCTCCACTTCCCATCCCACCTTTCAAGTGGCTCGTGTCCACCTGATACCATAGTGACCATTCCCACAGTGCTCAAGGCAACGTTGTTTACTAATCAAGTGGTTCTCTGTGGCTCAGCGGTTTACCCATTGGACTGCTAACTGCACGGTCAGCCGTTCGAAACTAGCAGCTGCTCCTTGGGAGAAAGATGGAGCTTTTTACTCTCATAAAGAGGTTCAGCGGCCGAAACTCACAAGGGTCCTTCTACCCGGTCCTATGGAGTCACTGGGAGTTGGCGTCAACAAGAAGGCAGTGAATTTGAGTGTTTCGTCTTCTGACCTAGACCTAGACCCTAAATTAAGTTAGACTTTTCCTTTTTTTTTTAATACCACAGCTGTGTCTAAAGCCCTTTAGACTCTAGGGAAGACCAGTCCCTGGGGAAGTCCGTCATGCTTGATAAAATAAAGGGTCAACAAACAGGAAGACCCTCCATGAGATGTGCTGGCACGGTGGCTGCCATACCTGGGCTCCAACATCACAGCAATTGGTGCCAACCTGGCAGAATTCCCTCTGGTACACACAGAGGCCCTGGGGGTCAGGCCTGCCTCGATGGCACCTAACAACCCCTGTACCTGCTTGTCCTGGGAACTCGGGTCATCCTTGTATCACCTCTAGGCCAAGATTGGGAGAGCAGTTTCCTGGCAAATGAAGGCTTAGATTGTTCATTGAGAAGCAGGAATGGAGACCTGCCCTGTGCCCCAGCCTTTGAAGTAGCAAAGGAAACTTGGGGATGTACTGGGATAGCAATTTCTGGTAATGCAACTAGGACATCGTGTAAAGCAATACAGTAGGAAATACCAGAGTGAGGGGTGAGAAGTCTCCCTGGAATGTGTGGTTGCTAAAAACACGTGGGATCATTGTAGGCTGGACTCAGTCTGGGACTGTTGTGTAGGGGGATGTGGACTTTGAAATGACCGGAACTGTAGGATGTGCACTGGGATGGAGAAGAAAAGGGCGGCAGCAGAGGAGGCCTGGACAGCGCTGATGCTCCCACGAGAGGGTGGCTAGGGTCACTGTGATAAGACGTGGCCAGGGTGACTGGATGTGGACATGCTAGGCAGAGGGATCAGGAACCCTGTCAGGTTCCTGCCCGCACTGCAGCCTGTTTTTGTTCTTGTTCGCTGTCCCTGGCCTACTGTCGGGCTTTTGTTCCCAGGACAGACCAGCATCTCTGTAGAGGGACAGGGGAAGCATAACATCTCACTTAGTGTTTTAAAACCTTCGCTTGTGGAAGAAGACGACCACATCGTTCAATCGCCAACACCTAGGATCCAGGATGGAAACAGAATTGGCAAGAGTAGCTCACCTGAGGACCGATTTAGCCTATATTTAAAAACACAAAACCCACTACAGTTGAATCCAGACCCACTCCTAACTCCCCCAACATAGGATAGAGTGGACCTGCCCCTTTGGACTTTGGAGACTATCAATCTCCACAGCAGGCAGGGTCAAACTGCTGACCTCGTAGTTAGCAGTCCATCACATAACCCACTGTGCCACCAAGACCCCCCCCCCACCCTGTGGGTAGGGACCTATAACATTTCTCTCTCTCTCTCAAAACCACCCCAGCGTTTGCTTTCCCTTTGGGGTGGTTTGCTTTAACACCCCCTCACCCGTGTTATTTGGACTTGCATCTCTATTTCCTCAGTAGTCCTAAAAGTACCCTCTCCTCAATCACATACTAGTTTTCCATATACTCTTCCCACTGCCAGCGGGTCAGTTCTGACTCAGGTATGCTATATAAGATTTCCAGGACTGTACACCTTTATGGAAGCATCTTTCTTCCGAGGTGTGGCCGGTAGATTTGAAATGCCAACCGTGCAGTTAGCAGCACCCCTGGACACGAACACTTGTCTGCACCTTGGTGTATATTTAAAAGAAATATAAAAAGTTTATTTCAGAGAAGTGGCTTAATGCTCGATTGTGAGCAGCCCTTCCGTGGGAGAAAGACGTGGCAGGCTCTTTCCAGGAAGGTTCACAGCCATGAATTCCCGATGGGACAGTGCTCCTCCATCCTACCGGGTCACTGCGAGCTGGTGACAGCGGGTTTGTTATTTGGGGTTGATTAATTGCTTACGCATCAGATGACTATTGTGTGAACCATGTATACACAAAGACCACTTAGTGTGAAGCAATTCATAGGTCAGAAGGTTGTTCCCTGAGATTGTTGCCAACATTATCATACAACAACTGGGAGAAAGGAAGTTTATAATACATTTTTTCAGAAACCAAAAACAAAACAAAACCAACAACCAAAAGGGTTAGGCATGAGGTGTTGTTGTTGTTAAGTAAGATCAGAGCAATTACCGCCTTGAACGGACGTTGGGTTTCATGCGGATGAGAGGCGTTTCTGGGCATCGTCCGGTCCAGCTTGTTCATCTCCGCGTTGGCCATTCTCTAAGGCGCCTGCAGGTTCGAGTAGCCTTTCCCGGCAAACTGGCGCATGGCCTTATGCTTCTTCCTGCAGCTCCGTTAGCTTCTTCCGCTGTTCACTCTGTCCCACTTCTGGCTCCTTCGAGCCAGCTCGTCTTCACAGGACTTGCTGTCCCCTCTGTTAGTCCATCCCACCTCCCAAAGGACGTGTGACCGCTCCCTCCTGGCGGGCCAGCACCTTCCCACCAGGTTTCCTCCAGTCAAAGCCCAAACCTAGACCTTGCGTACCTAGGTTACTTCCTCAGCTCCCTTCAGACCAAGGAGCTAGGTGCCTCTGCTTGTGTCCCCATCGATAGCACTGGAAGGGACCTGGTAGTGTCGTGATTAAGCATTGGGCCGTAATCCGAAAGGTCAGCAACTCAAAACCATCAGCCAGATAGCAGTGTCGATTATATCGCCCCACTTGACGGGAACCATAACCCACTTGCAGGTGAACGGATATATTGCATGGCGTAAAATATGGCAAAAAAAGTAATACTAATAAATAAGGGTTCCTGGGGGTAAGGTGGGGGAGGGAGGGGATGAAGGGGAGCTGATATCAAAGAGTTCAAGAAGAAAGAAAATGGTTTGATACTGGTGGTGGCGGCAATTATACAATGATGCTTAATCTAATTGAATGATGGATTGTTATACCATCTGTAAGAGCGCCCAATAAAAGGATGAATAAAAAATAATTTAAAACAAAACCAAACACCAGCCACTCTGTGGGAGAAAGCCAGGGCTTTCGGTAAATAATGAGTCTCCAAAACTTGCTGGGCAGTTCTAGGGTCGCTGTGCATCCGCCCCGGCTCCATCGCAATGAGCTGCCAAGGCTTGAGGCGCTCCTCTTGAAAACAGGGTCCTGCGTCGGGGCCTGGGGCACAGACAACCACTGCTTTCTTGCAGGGGTGCATTTCGCAGTGAGGACAGGGTGAAGGCATTTGAGTAGGTGCTCGATGCAGACCGGCGGCAAATTCCTCTTAGAGGTCAAAGGTAGACCAACATTACTCTAGAAGCCGTTTGTCCGAAGTGTTTGTGAACCGATGGGTCCAGGAGAGCTGACGGGCCGCCAGAAAGCAATTGCTGTTTGCTGTTGAGTCTGCTCATGGCGACCTGGAGGGTTACAGAGCGTAAGGGCTCCCGGTGTTTTCTTGACTGCTGTCTTCATGAAACCAGAGCAGCAGGACTGGAATTCTGTGGCATCAGTGGATGGCTCCGAACCACCCACCTTTCAGTGAGCGAGGGCCAACCGTGTCTGCTCCCTCGGGCCCTTCAAGGAAGCTCCTCAAAACCAAAAGCAAACCCACTGCCATCGAGTTGATTCTGGACTGGAACTCTTTACGGGAGTCAAAAGCCACATCTTTTTCCTGTGGAGCAGCTGGTGGTGTCGAAGGACTGGCCTTGCAGTCAGCACAGCCCAGCATGTAATCTGCTATGCCTCCGGGGGCCTATGGAGAAAGCTGACAAGCAGAAACGAATCCCACCCGCCCTGGCCCATCTTACAGACCGGAGCCTCAAATGGCAGGTTGGAAACCCTGGCCCTGAATGGAGGGCTCTCCTTGTAGAGAGAGCCGGTGTCTGAAGGCAGAGCAGCGAAAGGAACACCGGGTGTGTGGCATCTGCGGTCACGGGGGCACAGTCGCAGGCTTCTGTTCAGAGGAGTGAACCGAGCCTGGAGCCGGGAGTCTTGCAGTTCCAGGAAGGGAGCTCAGGAAAGGACCTTGGGCATGACTTCCCCTCCCAGCAGAGGTTACCTGATCCGCCCACACCTCCCCAGCTCCCACAGACTGGACCCCAGGTCTTGGAGTGGGGAGGACTGTCCTCCTCCTTCCTGTTTCCAGAGCCTCTTCCGGGGCTGACCTGGGGCCATCCGGCCCACAAGCTTCTGTTTAACACCGGCAGCCTGCTGCCAGGTAACTTTCGTGGCTGGACTGCGCTTCTCTCTGGCCAAGAAATTGCCACCTCCTCCTCCTCCCCCCCTCCCCCCCCCTCTTCCTTCCAAGGCCCAGCCTGGCACCCGGGCTAGTTTGGATCTCATTCCTTGTGGGAGTGGAGGAGGGGGCAGGAGGGGTTGCCAGCGCCTGGCTTGGTCCCGGGTACCCTTCTGTGCTTTCATTCATTCGGATCCAGGGCTCTGTTTTTATTCACTTGTTTCAGCCCTTGAGAGAGAAGACGCCCTGTCTCTACTTCAGAGCAACCACAGGGAAGCCCCAGCCAGACCCGTCTTTTCCAGCGAGGCCGACCCTCGGTGTCTTATCAGGAGGGGTCTGAAAATGGCCAATGCTCACTTTGTCTCGTCTGTCAGCGTGATGGGCAGACGCGATTAGCAAGCCTTCCGTGTGGAGCGGGCAAACATGCCTTAATTAAATTGGCTTGGAGGGTTTTTGTGCTCTGATTGCAACGTGTATGTGCTGAAAGCTTTAAAATGGATACGCCTGGAAGCCTCTCGAACACTGCAGAGAAAATACCATCTGCCTCTCATTGCAAGCACTCTGAAATTAATAGTTGTGATTTTTTATGCATATCCTTCTCTTTTTCCTCTCAGTGCATGTAAACCATTTTTTAATGGGCTCATGTTATTCATATTGTGTTGTAACTTGCTTTTTCTCTTCATTGATCCTGAACATCTTGCCAGTAATGGCCCGCTTTGGATGAGTCATATGCATCTTAACTGAGCTTGAGAGTGTGCGTCCCATAAATAATGCATATGATGTTTACCTGACACTGGTTGCGTGTCAGCTCTGTGCCAGACGCTGTACTGGGGCCCCTGAGGCTTGACATCTCCCCATAACCCGGGCTGCATCTAAAACCTGTAGCTGGGTGAATGGCTGTGGGCAGTCTGGCCCTAAGCCACCTTGGGAAATGGAGACTTAGCCAAGCTGTCTCTTGTGTGCTGAAAGGTCCCAGGGAGTTCCCCTTTGCCTGAGAAGCGGGCGAAAGGCACTGCAGGAACATTGGCGTGGTCTTGGCAAACTTTGACCTCAGGAGGTAGAGGAAGCAGACAATCAGGCCAAGGCTGATTCCTATGAAGTGAAGGTGCATTAAGCGTCCACCCTCCAACATTTGACTAATTCTGCTCGCCCCTCCCACTGCAGTCTCCGCTTCTCTGCTAAATTCAATCATTAGCGACGGACGGTGGCCACCCAGAACTCACAGACAATACTCATGACTTGGGAATTATTTATGAGGGAAGTATCGAGTCAGAGTTCTTCAGTCAGGACAATCTCTTTGCAGCTATGTCAAGGGCAGGTCTCCCCCTGGCCTTTGTCCCCTCCATCCTTGGCCACTCTGCACCTCCAGTCTCTTGGGCCAGCCAAGGCTATGCCCTGCTTGGGCAAGTGTTACAAAGCTCTTTCATTCCACTTGTAAGTGTCCATGGATACCCCAATTCTCCAGTAAGCCTCGGGCCCAAAAGTGCTCATCTGTCTTGCTCCGTAGACCAGCAAGCCTAGCTCAGCCAAGTCCCCAGAGACACCTGCTCCACCCAGAAGGCTCCTGCCCAAAGACACTGACCTGTTTTGCCCCGAGGGTCGGCTACTTGTTCTGTGGCCCAGGAAGCCGGCTGTGCTGTTTCGCGCTGTTTGGTGCCTGTCTCTTAGTTCTGCTGCCACTGTCTCTTGCTGTCTCATGCTGTCTCCGCCGTGACAGCTGTCTGTCTCCTGGGTCTAGGGGGTTCTCAGCACAGGGGCCCTGAGCACAGAAGACGCGCTCTGTTCCCCGCTCTTCTTTCCTTGTGTTAATTCGTGGTGTTGTTTGCGTGGTGAGCAAGCTGCCCATTCCCTCGAGTGAGGCACAAGCACCTCAGTTGCAATGAAAACCAAAACCAAACTCCCTGTCAGCGGGTCCCTCCAAACTCAGAGCGGCCCCATGGAACACAGTAGAACTGCCCTCGGGCTTCCAAGACGCTAGCTCCTGCCCTGTAGGGTCACGATGAGTCACATCAACTGTATGTCAGTGTTTTCTGAGATTTGAGCACTTCAGATGTCTCAAGTGGTAGGTGACGACGAAGACGCCCCGTGGTGGAGCACTGAGATGCCCAACCCAAAGCGGGGCTCCCATCTCCCATCCCCCACCTACTAGAAGAATTGACCTGGGCAAGTCAGGTCATCTCCTCGGTGTCCTCGAGGCAGCCCCAGGCATGTGACCCGAGGACCGTGCTCCACAGGGTTGGCAGAGGCTGATTTGGGGGAGTAGACCAGCAGGTGGTTTGGCCATGGGAACTTTGGGGCAGACTCCCACCTCTAACCTTCGGGTTTCCAGCCAAATACCTTAACTATTTGTACCACCTGGAGACCCAGCTCACCTGTATGAAGGGAATAAAATTGTTACACACCTGGGAAACTAGCTTTGGGTTAAGGGAGGCCATCTATAATTTAATAACGATGGTGATGGTTTCTATTTATTACCATTTTACCATATCATTGCCAGCATGTCACCTTAAAAGCATCATGCTAAAGTAAATGAAACGGGTCATCCCCAGAGGCTCATTATTTGAGCCCTAGAGAAATATTTTCAGAATCATGAGAATTCTTGAGCCTGGAAGTGGACTGTCCACTGGTCAGGTGTAGGTAATATTGGAATGGTAAAACGCTCCTTCATAGGCTGTAAGCATGCTTAAAACGTGTGCCTCCTTTGCTTTACGTATCATGAGGGGGGCTTTTAGAAGCTCGTGGAAGAATTCCTTACCTTTAGATTCCATTTTTCCATGTACTTTTGGAAGCCCCTTCATATTCCCAAAGGCTCTATGGGTTCGATAACTCCCTTGATTTCTAACGGCACACCTTGCACGTTGCTCTGTCACTAAATCGGGATATGTCTTACAACCATGGGAGGTCGGGCTCAACAGAGGTGTTTTGTTTTGTTGCAGCAGTTAAAAGAGTACAACCCAAATCAGTGGCACCTTCAGTTTAATAAAGATGTTCACGGGGCGCAGGAGGGCTCTTCTTGGGCCCTGTTTTCGTAGGTAGTTTGTTTCTCATCATGGGAAACACCAGTGTTCTCAGGAGGGCCCTCCATCAGTATCTAACTGCAGATTGGCTTTCCATCCTCAGAGTTTTCTATCAGCAAATCCATTTTGGGGGATAAAAGCAACAAAAAAAAATCAGTAGTCTGCCAATCTTTCACATCTTAAGGTCAAAAATTAAAATACTGCGGTATATTAGCATTTCTAGCTGGGGAAGGGAAAGCACTTTATGTAATCATACTCAACTGTTTTTGTAATGCTAAGCTGGTTGACCCCCAAAAGCTCCTTACAGTGTGTCGATTGTCCTAGTGATGCGTGTGTGCACGCGTGTCCTAATGATGTGTGTGCACACGTGTGTATGCAACCGTAAGTAGAATGAAGAGGCTTTGCTTCGCTTAGCTATATTGTCTATATTATTGCTTCTCTTAAAATATTGTCTTATTGATGTATTAAGAACTTATAAAAACCCATGAAATAAGTGGTATACTTCTTTCTGCCTAGGGCTCTAAAGGCACATTTCAACTTAACATACAATCGTCCATCATGAGGAAATGTCCATTCTGCTTTGTAGATTTCAAAACTGTATCATACTCCATAAGAAAGGAAAAGAGGGGAAAAAACATTTCTGCCCCAGAATGCTCTTGAGAAATCTTTCAGAAGTGTGAAAGATTTGTGGCATAAAGTTGATTGCTTTTTAAAATATTTAATGACAGCCTCAATGAATACATTAAGGTTTTCATTTGACTGTGTGAGAGATAAATTTTAATTTATGGGGAACATACACAGTTGTGAAAATCTGTAAGTCCATAGATTTTAGAGGACGCGAGTTTTAAAGCACGCTGGTGGTGCTGCCGGGTAAGCACTAGAACGCCAAGCTCAAGGTCAGCAGGTGAAACTCACCAGCCACGCCCTTAGGAGCACCTGCCCAGAAAAGATGACAGACACAGAAACAAGTCAGAATCAATCTGTTAGCAACATTTTAAGCATTCGTCTATGTGTGAACGCCAGTAGGTGGGCCTAAATATTGATACCAAAGTATAAAATGTTTACCTTTTGAGAGTCCTTTTGTAAAGGGTTCTCCGTTTATTTAAGAGAATTTTAATTCGAGGGAAAAAAATCTCTTTTTTCAGGCAGCTACTGACGAAGCTGAACTAAACAGTAAGGAGAATGTGGATGATGGTGGACCCCCAGAAGAAGGGGACGCAGAATTTGTCTCAGGTTTGTTTCACCAAAAACTTTTACCTTTGATTGAAATGTGTCTGCAAAGCCTCGGTAGCTGGTGTGGTTGTACTGCCACCTAGAGGCTACACAATGAAATTCTAACGCTGTGGATAATCTTGTTCTATGCCCGTTTTACAACCTGGACTTTGTTTTCTCTCTCTCTCTCTCTCTCTCTCTCTTTTTGTTTTGGTTGTTAATTACCATTTTAAAAATTAAATCCTTTTATTGGGGGCTCGTACAACTCTTATGAGAATCCATCCATCCATTGTGTCAAGTACATTTGTATATTTATTGCCATTATCATTCTCAAAACATTTGCTTTCTTTTTTTCCTTCAGTTTTCAGATAAGTTTTTAATGCTTAATTTTCTTCCTCTATTAAAATAAATTACCACGTAAAATATTAAAAGTCCACTAAATATACCAAGTCTCTTTAACAGACAAAATAGGTTGAAAAGATCATCTTTCAATTCTTTTCAGGGAAGGAATTAGATTCTATTTTCCAATTTTTAAAATCATTTTATTGGGGGTTCATACAAATCTTATCACAATCCATACATACATCAATTGTGTAAAGCACATTTGTACATTCATTGCCCTCATCAATCTCAAAACATTTGCTCTCCACTTAAGCCCCTGGCATCAGCTCCTCATTTTTCCCCCTCCCTCCCCACGTCCCCCTTCCTCATGAACCCTTGATAATTTATAAATTATTATTTTGTCATATCGCGCATTGTCTGATGTCTCCCTTCACCCACTTTTCTGTTGTCCATCCCCCAGGGAGGAGGTTATATGTAGATCCTTGTAATCGGTTCCCCCTTTCCCCTCCACCTTCCCAGTATCTCTACTCCCAGCACTGGTTCTAAAGGGATCATCCATCCTGGATTCCAGGTTTCCAGAACCCAGGCTTTCTTGTTCAGTGTTTTCAATGTGTTGGCATAGTGCGTTAGATGTGGAACTGCTAACGAGGTCAACAGTTTGAACCCACCAGTTGCTCCTTGGGAGAAAGGTGAGGCTTTCTGCTCCTGCAAAGACCTACAGCCACAGAACACCAATGAGGCAGCCCTACTCTGCCCTACGGATCTCTGTGAGCTAGAATCGGCGATAAGGCAGTGAGTTGTTTGTTTTGGACTCGAACAAATTCCGTCCCCCTTCATCATTAATTCTCATTCCCTCAAACTCATGCTTTCTTGTTACCCTGTTAAGTTTATCATCATCATCATCGTCAGCTTGCATTTTCCCGTACAAATAGTGTTAGAAATGGAGGGTGGGAGTCTAACCCATCTGGATCCCTGGAACCTTGCTGCACCTGTCGGAGGAAAACAAGGCCAGAGACGGGGCCGTCCACCCCCCATAGGGACTCACAGCCTCGGAAACCTCCACAGGTGGCTGTGAGTCAGAACTGACTCAGTAACAGCATTCTAGGCCATCGTGAGAGCAGTCAGGAGCCATACATTTCGATCATCAAAGTGGACACTGTAGCTCAGGAGTGCTTTCAAAGAGTACAGTGATGTCACAGCGCGGACAGTGATCACGAATGCACCGTGTCCACTGTTTAGATCAGTAGGCCCCCACTGCCATGGAGTTGAATCCAAGCATAACGACCCCGTAGGACTGAGCAGCCAGGCACCGTAGGGTTTCCCCAAGGCTGTGGGCTTCTCTGGGGGTGCAGGGCGAAGTACTCCACTGCAGACCCATAGATTAGCCGTTCACACTCACCAGGTGCTTCCTGGTAGAAAGATGTGGCAGTTTGCCCCCCCCCCCCTACAGATGACCACCTTAGCAATCCTATGGTGTGTTCCACTCTGTCCTAGAAGGTCCCCATGAAAAGGCCATTGTGAGTCAGAAACAGCTCCATGGCCATGGACTTGGGGGAAGAGTCTTTAGGAAAGTAGCCTGCCTCATCTTTGTCCCCTGGTGTACCAGGTGGTCTTGAAGTGGCAACCTATCCTTTAGAGGCTAACGTGCTCTGGTGTCAGGGCTCCTCACAGTGGAATGAAGTGTTCCTCTGTGTGTTTTTAACACAATTCTCTTTAGGTGAAGGATTCCTGGTGGCATAGGGTTACACATTGGGTTACTAACTGCAACGTCAGCAGTTCAAAATCACCAGCCGCCTCCCAGGAGAAAGACCGGGCTTTCTACTCCCGTAAAGAGTTACAGCCTCAGAAACTCACAGGGGCAGTTCTACCCTGTCCTGTAGCATCACCATGGGTTGGCATCAACTCGATGGCAGTGAGTTTTCTCTTTTTGATAAACCTAAAAATCCCGTACCCCTTTCTAATAGTGAATTAGATTAAAATGACATTTTAGGATAATTTAATTATGATTACTAGAAAATGTTACTTTATGCCTTTAAAGCTGGATGGTCCCTCCATTGTTCAGATAAAGGGGGCCCATTGATACGCTCTCTGAAGCGGTGACTTACCTTATTTACTTCCTCACTGTCATGGAGTCAATGCCGTTTCATAGTGACCCTTTGGAGAAGCCAGAGCCGTCCTGGGAGTTTCAACACCGGAAGTCTTTATGGGAGTAGAAAGCCCCGTCTTTCTCCCAAGGGGAAGCTGGTAGTTTCAAACTGCTGACCTTCTAGCTAGCAGCCCAACACGTAACTACTACCGCCCCAGCATTCCAGATTTACCCCTAGGTGTTTTACTTCAATTTTTGTCTTGTGCTGTCTGCTGCTTGCATGGCATTCTTTCCCTCTCGGATTTCTCACGACTGGAGGAATTTGTGTTTGTTAACCTTATACCCTACAACGTTGCTAAATTCCTCTATCAGCTCCAGATATTTTCTGAGGGGCCCTGGTAGAAGTTCCTGTACATAGGACGAGACCATCCTCCAACAGAGATTATTTCACTGCTATTCCAATCCGAAGGAGCCCTGGTAGCACAGTGATTTCAGTTGGAAAGCACCAGCCTGTCCTCGTGGGGAAACAGATGGTCTGTCCACTCTCATAACGAGTGACAGTGTCGGATGCTCACAGGGGCTGTTCCACCCTGTCCTGTAGGGTCTGAAGGAGTCGGCTTCAGCTCTGCGGCAGCGAGTTTCGTTTGGGGTTTGTTGATTCCCATCGGAATACTTCTCTTTTCGTCTCCTAACCTTATTGATGGACGAAAGGGCTTTGTGTACTCTTCTCTGTCATCTGTATTTTTTCTGGACACGATGTCATTTCAGAGCCGCAGCATTTCACAACAACCATGACGCGGTCCAGCCCAACGGTGGCCTTTCTGGAGCTTCCCTCCAGTCCCCAGCCGAAGAGCAACGCGCCAGGACAAGAAGGGCAGCAGCAGCCGGAAGACGGCATGGGTGGGAAGGTGGAGCTGGTGCTGTCACAGAAGGTGGAGTACCACATTTTCCATGAACATGGTGAAAATTCCAAAGTAGTATCGTTTTACATGGCAGCTGGCTGCTGCCGGGACTAGTGAAAGTTATGTTCTCACCTAATCGTTGCTTTGGTCTCTGTTCTGATTTCTAGAACCGTATGTATGCATGCTCATGTTAAGAAATTTAAACATAGAGAGAGAGGCATAAACATCAAGAGGAAGGGCACTCTCTGAGAAGGCTTCAGAACAAAACTAAGGAAAAGTTGAATTAAACAATAATGGAATTTTTCAATGAACTCTGTGAAGCCTCCTGTTATGTATTTTAATATGCAACATAAGTATAGCAAGGGCTAGCTGTCAATATACAAATTTTAAAAAATGAGCGTACATAGGGTTATTTAAATGCACATTCCTGTGCACATGTGCTTATAAAAACCACCGACGCGTACCCCTCTTTCATTAGCAGCTGCTCTGTAGGCTTTGGGGCAGTGAGGGGGTAGTGAGCGGGCTGAGTTAGCAGCCATCAGGGGCTCCAGGCTTTCGGCTCCCGTGAAGATTTGCAGTCTGGGACTCCCACGGGGGCAGCTCTGCTCTGCCCCGCAGGTTGGCTCGGCATCCGAATGGACCTGATGGCAATGGGTGGATATGAAGTAGGGTTTTCAAACTGTAGAGCGCAGGAGACTGAGCAGGGGGCTTGTGGAAACACAGACTGCTGTCCCCGGCGTTTAAGGGTGGTATTTCTGGAATAACAACCCAGAACCTTTTTGTTCTGTTATCCTGGGTTTTAAAGTTCTGTTTGTATTCCATTTCCTCCTGGTTCACATTGGTTTCCAGGCACAGAGGCTTCAAAGTCTCCATGATGGGAGACTTTGAACCACTGGGTCTTCGCAGTGGCTGCTCTCCAAGGCAGAGCTCAGACAGCTGCCTTTAAAAAAAAAAATTAAGTTCCCAAATGATTCTAATCAGCCACCAAGTGGAGAAACGCAGACCTACATCTTTAACAATTGATGCTACATTGGGATTTCTTAAAGTGAGACAGTAACCAAGTCTGATTCCAGCTCAGTCATTCGTTTACGTCACCAATGTTGGCTGTGAGTTCACTACATGCCAGTCACTGTCCAGGGCACTGGCTGGTCAACAACGAGCAAGAGCCCACCCCTGACGGAGCGAGGAGCACCGGGTCCTTGTTAAGCCTCAGAAGTGACTTGGTTGTTGCCTTGAGGGTAGTTGGGGTCTAGACTAAGCCCTATTTTCATACACACGGAATTACAGGACGGCCTGGAAGTCTAAAGAGAGGAACTAAACCACAGACCACGCATTGAAGACAGCACATTTTGAGGATAATATTTTGCCTTATCCATATTTCAGTCGTAACTATTATTTATTATTCTTCCAAAGTCACCTTTTTGTTCACTTAAATTTACACCGAATGTGAACCTTTATATCACGGTTAAATTTTTTTTAATGAACGCCATCCCTAAAAACTACCCACCTGCATGTCTCACCTGTATGCTCAGAATGCCATGGGTGCCCGACTCTGGGAAGAACTGTTTTCAGGAGCCGTTAGGAGGTTAGTTTTTGTTTTGCTATTGACCCCTCTGGCCAGCTCGTGACCATTATTCTCAAAATCGTCTTGAATTAATAAGCTCCCTTGGTGCCACATGGTCCCACACTCTCAGACCCCCTGGCAATTCTTCCATGGACCTCGGGTTCCGAATTCCCTGCTAGTTAATAAGCAAATGGAATCATGCTGTTTGAATGCAGTCCATGCTTCAGCTCAGACTGAGTGAGGATCACCCCTTTTTGACCAAGCCATGGGTTTGTGATAAAGGAAGCGAATGGCAGCCTTGTTCCCCCTGAGGGCAGTGCCGCAGCAAGAGGGGGGGGATGGCAGTCGTACCTGGAGATGCAACACCTGGAGAATATAAATGAATGCAGCGTGCGCTTCATTCAGGCCATGTACATGAAGAATCTATTGACTCCGACTTCAGATCTCACGCCAACAAGCTTCACGCGTCAGTTGATTACAAGGGACAGATAAGAAGGTTGGCGCTTCCATTAAACGGCATGTAGCTTGAGAAGGAACCAAATAAAATGATTTCAGCAAAGACTCTTTGCAAGTCAAACAAGGAATTTACAAGCCTGTGCCTTTGGAACCGCAAGGACAAGTAGTCTGTGGTTGCTGTTAGGTGCGTCCGGTCAGTTCTGACCCACAGTGACCTTGTCACAATCGAACAAAACACTGCCTGGTCCTGCACCATCTCACAGTTATTCCTGTGCCTGAGTCCAGGGTGCAGCCACTGCGTCCGTCCATCTCTGTAAAGGCCTTCCTCTCTGTCGCTGCGCCTCTCCACACCCAGCAGGATCTCCTCCAGGAACTAGTCTCGCCAGCAACTTGTCCAGAGTACACGAGACAAATCTCTCCATCCTGGCCTCGACGCAGTCTAGCACACCTCAAAATCCCCCTAAAGCAGCGGTTCTCAACTTGAGGGTCATGATCCCTTTGGGGGTCAAATGACCCTTTCACAGGGGTCGCCCGATTCATCACAGTGGCAAAATGGCAGTGATGAAGTAGCCATGAAAATAATTGTATTGGGGGGGGGTCACCACCACATGAGGAACTGTGTTAAAGGGAGGCGACATGAGGATGGTGGAGGACCACTGCCCTGACTGCACCATTGCAAGAGCACAGTTTGAGGATGGGTAGGGTGGGTACTCAGAGTCACGCCTCCATGTCAACAAATCCAGGGTATTGTCTTCAGTGTACTTTACATAGGTTTGTGAGGGGGTAATTTTTTCAGAATAATGCCTATTGAAAAGTAATATTGCCTTCATCTTTCGCACTTCAAGAGGTAAATATAATTTTTCCCTGACATTACAAATTCCATGTGATGTAGTACTAAAAAGAGACCGTGTGATAAGCCTAATAAAAATGCGAGAGAGAAGGATGTGCAATTTCAGAGATGGAATGCTGTCTTCTAATCAGCAGTTTCCCCCTGCAGCTTGAATGCTTGAAAAATGGACTGCTCGATTGATGTAGAAGAGCATGAGGAGAGCTTAGGAAGACGAAAAAGACAACTCCATTTAAAAGTCAAATGTTTGGGCTGTTGACTTCTCTTGTGATTATAGACCCTGACATGTCATCTCACCTTTGTACTTTGCTAATGGACATCTTTTGCCTCACCATCCAGGTCAAAAAGCCCAAATCTCCAGAACCAGAAGCAACTCTAACCTTTCCATTTCTGGACAAAATGCCTGAAACCAACCAACGACATTTGCCAAATCTCAATTCTCAAGGTAAAGAGAAGGAGCTATCTGATATGCTTCCACATGTTTTGGCTGGCCTCATCTATAGTAGAAGGTTCTTTATCTAAGGACAGTGTCACGTCTTTAGAGTACGAGGGCTTCCTAATATCTTCCAGAGCCTGTGACAGCTGAGCCAGCAACTTCAGAATGCAGAGACGGGCCTGTGTTCTCTCTTCAGCCAGAAACTCCTGAGGCCAAGGTGTTTGTGCCAGTCAGGCACAATGTTTGAGACCTTAAACTATGCCTCCAAACATAAAACTATCATTGTGAAATCAAAATGAATAACTTTAATAGGGAATTTGTCATATTACTATGGTGTCATTGCTTGTTCATTTTAGCTTCCGTAAAATTCGCATCTAACTTGAGAAAAAAAATTTTTAAGAAACTAAATCCAGTTTTCTTTCTCCAGCATAATTTCTGGGTGTACATGCTGAGCACTGTTAGACTCAGCGAGGGTCCCCAACCACCACAAGAATTACCATCACAGGTTAAGCCTGTCTCTCAGAGCCAAGACTTCTAATCTTCACGGACACGAGTGTGGGGGGGATGCATTTAAATGTTTCATCTATTCCATGCATTTTGAATATGTCAGTATATATTTAAGTGTTTGATATGATGGGGGGGTGCTGTAGGCCCACACAAGTGTTTGACATGTGAGAGAACACTTAAGATAGGGACATTTAAGGCCCATGAAGGTTTTTAAAGTGGCGCTTTAAAACACCCCAAGTGTTTGAGGGACATATGGTAATTGTGAACTCATTTCTGTTTTTTTAAGAGCTGGCTTAAGTCCCTGTAGCTTGGTAGGGGGATCCCAGGTGCCCACAGTCACCACAGAGGAGCCATAGTATACAGACGCTGGGGAGGAATCATGTGAATTCCATGTTCAATGAAAGCTATTGTTCAAAACTCACAGGCCTCTGGGCTTCACTGGTGGGAGTGCTCTTTCTAGATGCAGAAGCATGTATGGAACTGGACGGTGCATTTTTATTGTTTTTGGTTTGACCTTACGCCAGCATGTCTTGTAGATCTGATGTAGCATTCAGACAAACAGGGAATGGTATAGGTGCACTCACACACCACAAATGCAAGGCCAATCAATTGATTCTGACTCATGGCAACCCTGTAGGAGAGGGGAGAGCTGCCCCCCCCCCCAGGGTTTCTGAGGTTGTCGATCTTCAAAGGAGCTGGAAGCCTCATCTTTCTCTCAGAGAGTAGCCAGTGGTTTCAAACTGCTGACCTTGTGGTGAATTCATTAGCCAGTCTACCTCCAGGGCTCATACAGGTGCCCCTGGGAGCCCGGGTGGTGTCATGTTATATGTTGGGCTGTTATCTGAATGGTCAGTAGTTCAAAAGTACCAGCAACTCCACGGGAGAAAGACTGAGCTTTCTACTCCCATAAACAGTTATAGTGTCAGAAGCCCACAGGGGGTCGCCAATGAGTCAGCATTGGCTGGATGACTGTGATTTGGTAATTTTGGTTTCATACATAGATAGATACTCAATTAGGGCCACTGTTGGAAGAATTTAAGTTGGTTTCCTTAACTGATGGTTGAGCCATAAGCTGTACTCTACTTATGTAACAGGAAGAAAAGAAGAGGAGGGAATTAATTGGTATTATATAATGCTGCTCACTAGTTTATTAATATGAATTTATGTCGACCTTGTCTTCAGCAAATGTTTCAGATCACTCAGTTCTAATGTTCAAAGGGAACTGACAAAAATAAAGTCAACTGAGACAGTATTGACCATTTTTAGACATATGATTCAGTCAATCGACGTTCATGGTTCAGCGGTAGAATTCATGGCTTCTATGCAGGAGATGTAGGTTCAATTCCTGGCCAACACACCTCATGTGTAATTACCACTCATCTCTCAGTGGAGGCTTTGTGTGTGAGCAGAAATGTTCTCAGTGGAGCTTCCAGACTAAGAGGGATCGAGAAGAGAATGCCCTGGGGCTCATCTCTAAACCCTGCTTTTACCAGTCATCCAACTCCCAACCAATGGCTGGGGGAGGCAGGACCAGGCAGCAGCCCATCCCACTGTGCAGGGGTTGCCGTGAGTTGGCCGCCAACTCAACAGCAGTCAGCAGCAGCAAGACCAGATTGTTATTCATTCCATGACCCACCTGTGACAAGGTAGTTTAGGTTTTGTTGTTTTTCAAATCTGTTGTTGAACAGGGACTTTACCCCAGTTGGATGATGGGGGTGGGGTGGGGGTGGGGGAATTACAGTTAGTCATATTAAAACATATCAGACATTCTTCTTCAAGATAGGTAGTTATGTATGCCTGCTCTGCACTCCGTTTATCTGGTTCACGGGAGCTGTAACTCACATCCTCCTGGAAGCCGACTGCCACCGCCTTCTCCTGGGCAGCAGCTGGCGGGATCCACTTGCTGACCTTGGGCTTAGCAGCAGAGCACTAAACCACTGGGCCACCAGGGCTCCGTTCTGTCAAGTCGAGACCACCCTGCGAGGCAGTTCTGCTGTGTCACATGCTGTCACTATGAATCGTTATTAACTCAACAGCCACTTTCAGCAGAGTAGGAATACACGTTCATTACAGCAAGTCTAAAGATGTCCGACAGAAGCAAGCCTCTGGAATGTTTTCCTCTTCATCCAATGTTTATTTCATTGTGGAGATACCGGGTGAGTGTGTCCACCCACCAGTACAACCTGTTCCAAGCAGGGATTTCCAAACCATGAGCGTGTACCAGAGGGCCCCCCAGGATTGTTAAAACACACATTGCTGGGCCCCACACCCAGAATGTCAGCCTCAATAGGTCTGGGGAGAGCCCAAGTATTGGCATTTCTAACAAGTTTCCAAAGGACATGTTGCCTAGGGCCAATCTGCTGCAAAGACCTCTTTGAAGTGTTCAGCAGCAAGGATGTCACTTTGAAGATGCAGGTGCGCCTGATTAAGTCACAGTCCATTCAACTGTGCACATGCGGAAGCTGAATCACGCATCAGGAAGACCAAAGAACAGATGTCTTTGAATGGCGGTGTTCCCAAAGAACGTTGAGTATGTCCTGGGCTGCTGGAAGAACCTGCACATCGCGCTGGAAGAACTGCAGCCGGAATGCTCCTCAAACGTGAGGGTGGTCGGTGAGACTTCAGCTCACGTCCGCTGGCCATGTGATCAGGAGCGAGCAGTGTCTGCAGAGGCACGCCATGCTTGGCAAAGTTGGTCAGTGAGCAGAGGAAGGAAAGAGATAGGGCGACAGAGTAGCTGCAACAAGGGGCTCATGCCTAGCAAAGGTGGGCAGGAGGGCACAGAGCGGACCTCGTTTCCTTCTCTTGTGCACAGAGTCACTGTGGTTTGGCACAGCAGCTGCGGATCAGAGCCCCTCTCTGACAGCTCTGAGCTTGATGGCCTCGTTGAACTGCACCCCAAAGACACTGCTGAGCGATAGGAAGGTACCTTGCCAGGAGTTTGGAAGTGCCTCGCTTTCAGGAAGTATGAAGCCTTGAATAAAGGCCACCTGAGAAGATACGATTCTTTTTTAATTGGAAAAAAATCAAATCAAGTAGAGAGCTCTGCCCAAATGTAAAAAGTCAATGCACGCTTTAGTAAGTGTTCTGAGGTCACACATGAAATCCAGAGAAACTACAGGATGGAGATCAGGAATCCAGGAGCCACACCGAATACTCTCTCCCTGAGAAAGTGCTGGCCCCCAACTCGAGAAAGCCATGTGCTTAGTGGCTGACCGAACGGGCCTGCTAGTTGACCCTAATGGTGTTCTACCAGTTTCCTTTCATCACAGACATAAATACACACACACACTATACATATACGTATACGTATACATATACATATACACATACATATATATGAGTTGATTCTAATTCACAGGAAACCTACAAATCTTTTTTAAATGAAATTTTATTGGCACATAGTTTACATATCTTACAATTCATTAGTTCAGTCGTTCAATCACATCAAGGGGGATTGTGCAAGCATTACTGTATCAATTTTAGAGCACACCCCCCATGGTTAACACAAAGAAAATATTTAAATACTTTGAAAATAGCCATAAAATATTGCAAAAGATGACAGATGTCCTTTTTCAGAATTGGTGTTTCGGTAAAACCGGCACAGACTATATAACTGATAACTGGTGTCTTATTTCACCAGTGGAGCCCCGGCGGCATAGTGGGTACATGCTGGGCT
The DNA here is from genome assembly GCF_050624435.1 of Tenrec ecaudatus. NCBI lineage: Eukaryota > Metazoa > Chordata > Mammalia > Afrosoricida > Tenrecidae > Tenrec > Tenrec ecaudatus. Next base: position 180,425,224 of record NC_134532.1, on the reverse strand, counting down.
GTGATCCACAAGGTTGGCAGTTTGAAACCACCAGCAGCCATGTGGGAGAAAGGTGGAGCTCTACTCCCATAAACAGTTAAGAGTCTCAGAAACTCATGTGAGGCAGTTCTATGTCGTCCTATGGGTCAGTATTAACTCAATGGCAGTGAGTTTGGTTTTGGATATTTACATCACCGATAGGAAAAACTCACAGGACCCTATAGTTTAAGGATGTAAATGTTTGCCGTGACTGGATGGTGATGTTTGATAAATGGGCACGTACTCCTCTTTCGCTTCCTTCTCCTCTCTCTCTTCCGCTTCCTCCTGCTCCTTCTTCATAACTTCTGCCATGAACTTCCCTACCTGGCCTTTATGACCTGTGATGTGTGTAAATGAACCACCCATCTCTGCTACCGTTTACCCTGTTCTGGTGTTTTCAGGAGATGGGAAAGTGAGTGACGTGTTAGCCTTCTAACTGCAGGGTCAACAGATCAAAACCACCCACAGAAAGAGGAGGCTTTCTATTCCTGTGTGGATTTATAGTTTCAGAAGCCCACAGGACTTTACCCGATAAGGTCCCCACGAGTCAAAATCAATTCAGTGGCAGTGGGTTTGGGGTTTTGTTTTCTTGAGTGGCGTTTTCCAAAAACAACGCAAAATCGTGTGAAAGCACTTGTGTGGCTTGCCATTCCATCATTTTGAGATTCAACATATTAAGCCATCTCACCCTTCAGGCCGAGCCTATGGTATATAGTTTCACTTTGCACCAAAGAGGATATGCAGAGTCACCCTGCCATGGTCCCATTAATGCTCACCCGCATCACGAACGTTTCATGGGCTCCAGACTGTCTCACGCTTCAGTTCCGATAGGAGCTGCAGCGGGAGCGTAGTTGTACTTCGCCTTCACCCTCGTTTCATGGTTTTCTGTTTGCTCTGTTCTGCTGTCTCATCCAGAGTCGGCTGGTATTGCCAGTGTGCCGCTTAGAGTTCAGAACTCTTGGCGACGGTCCCAGTTTTTCTCCCAGTCAGGTAAACCGCAAAGGAGGCAGCTGCCTTCCTTTTGTGCATTAAAAATTCACGTTGGGGCAGCCAATGACGTCTGGTGTTTGTGTCCGTTTCTGCTTTCCGAGGAAACCGTTTGCTCCTGACACACGGTTGGCAAAGAGCTGGTGCTTCCGCATCTCCGAGGGGCTGATTGTACTCAAGTGGGAAGCAGGGAGAAATGCAGATCCTTTCCTTGGAAGATCCAAAGACACTATTATTTATCTCTCTGTGTCTCTGTTTTCTTTTATTTATTTTTGTAAAGCCATCATCAAAAGCGTTGACCAGGAGCTCTTGGGTTGCCAAGGAGCCCTGGTGGAGCGGTGGCTTCAGTGCTTGACTGCTCTCCAAAAGGCCAGGGGTTCCGCTGACCAGCACTTCCATGGGAGAGAGCTGTGGCCGTCCGCTCCCATGGAGATGTACAGTCTTGGAATCCCTAGGGAGCAGCTTTATCCTGTCCTAAGGGGCTGCTATCAGTTGAATTTCAACTTAATGGCAATGGATTTGTGGTGGGATGGGGGTGTTGTTGCTTGGTGTTGAGGAATTGCTCCGAGTCAGCATCAAGGCAGAGGCGGTGTGCAGGTCCGGGCTCGGGTAATGGTTCTCTTGTTAACTGTGTCACTGTCTCTGCCCCTCCATAGCAGACGGTGGAGGAACTGATCAACCCAGCCAGGTGGTCGGGCGCATTACAAGCAGAGTTCGTTGAAATCGTTTTTGCTTCCTAGTGTGTAGAACCTGGTGCTAATTGAGACACTCGGCCCCGTGACGCCAGTCATAACTCCTTTTGGTGGTGGGTCCGGCCTGCTTCTGGGGCCTGCTTTCTGATGATTTTCTAATGCTCTTGGATCATGTGAAATAAAATTTTAAAACTATTAGAAAATAGCATCGTAACTGTAAGATAATCATAAAGAAAGACGTCCTAGGACATACTCATGTGTCTATTTTCTCTGTTTCCCTTTCCTCGGCAGTGGATTCTCCAAGCAGTGAAAAGTCCCCCGTAACTACGCCTGTAAGTAATCTTATGAAACCAAGATCTTGGGCTTAGTGTGATGGTGACAGATAATAAGGTTATTGACGGGCTCATCCAGCCACAGAATGGACTCCAAACCACTGGTTTTTAAAAGACAGATTGACAGTTGTGTAGGATGCTTTCAGGAGAATTAGGAAGGTGTGCATTAGCATTACACAGCACAGTTATTGTACCTGAAAACAGGAACCACTACGAATAGACATGAGGGTCGGGGTTGTATTAAAATGGAGAGATGGACGGTAGGCATTCAGAAAACATGTTTTTCGAATGAAGGCACTCTTCACTGAATGCACCCTGGATGCTGTCTGGAGAACAACTCCCCCTGTTGCTTCCTTCCCCACAGCCAGGATCTTAAACAGGATTGACTGGACATCTCCTTTTCAATCATTTATTTCAATGAACTACAGAAATCCAAATGAAAGAATCGAGACACATGCGGCTGCGGAAATGTCTTGGGGCTCCATCGTTTCTGAACACTGTCTGCAGACCTGATGCCTTTCTAAACCAGGGTATCCACACTGCTGGCTTCGCCATCCTCATTCAGCCTCGGACATTCTTACCTGATGTAGAGGCCTGTCTGTCACAAGCCAGAGTCTCTGGGTGATACATCAGTTAATGTGCTCAACTGCTAATAGAAAGTTCGGAGGTTGGACTCCACCCAGAGGCACCTCAGCAAAATGCACTTCCCAAACACCCACCACTGAAAATCCCATGGGGCACAGGGCCACCCTGGCACCCACGGGGTCACCGTGGATGGAAATGGACTTGATGGTGACTGGAGATGCGATGACAAACCAACTAGTATTTGTCCACATAATCACTGTTCCCGCCATTGATCTCATCCGGATTCAGGGTTCCAGATACACTTACCACGTGGCCCTGTGTTAGTCTGGGTAGACTGGAGAGACAAATTCACGGACACTCATATGTGTATAAGAAAGAGATTTATATATAAGAGCAATTGAACATTGAGAAAACATCCCAGCCTAGTCCAGATCAAGTCCATAAGTCCGATATTATCCATAGGTACGATACCAATCTATAAAGTCCTCTTCAGACTCACGAAACACATGCAATGAAGCCAAATGAAGGACAATCACAAGCCAGTGGGTAGAAAGTCTTTGGGTCCAGTGGCATTATAAGCATCTCAGTGCTGGCAGGGGTCTCTCTGTGGCTTCTCCGGCTTCAGAGGTCTGGTTGCGTCCATGTGGCTTGTTTTCTGAATGTCTCCCAGGGAGTAGCAGAGAGAGAGAGAGAGAGAGAAGTGTCTTCCACCTCCCAGGAAGAAGTCCCAGATTTCCCAGAATTCTCAGGAGAAGGCCATGCCCACACAGACGTCTCATTGGCTTTCTCCAGATTGACTGCCTAGACTCCACCCTACACTCTTAATCCTTAAATTGACCCCGGATTAGGTGACTACAACAGGCCCTGATGTTGTTCTCGAAACTTCGTCCTCCAATGCCGTACTATTGCACAGTTAATATGATAATAGCTTCATCCCAGGGTGGTTCTGAGCCCACATTGAAAGAGCTGCCCAGAAGCCTCTAGGACTTGTGGGCCTGGGCAGCACTAGATTGGGATGTTTTCTTGATGTTTTCTTTATATAACCTTTATATAAAACTCTCTCTTATACATGGGTTTCTGTGGATTTGTTTCTCTAAAATACCCAGAGTAACACACCCACTGACTGCTATTTTGGGTTACCCTGAGACAGTCGTGACAAATGGTTCTTGTTCTCCTTGGGCGGAGTGAAGAGGAAGGGTGGCCCCATGGGAACTAGGTCCCATCTCCAGTTTCTAGAGGAGAGAGCAAGAAGAGGTACATTCCTGACTACGTTTGTGAAGTCTCTGAAAACATCCAGCCAAACGATGGCCTTTCCATGGTAAATGCCCTTCGCAGAAGAGTAAGGAAACATGGAAATCATAGAAACTTAGAAGAGGAAAGAAGCCTTTGGTGAGGGTGACCCGAATAGACATGTGCTGTTGGACTTGTCCTGGCCCAGGACTCTGGGGACCAGTAAGTGCACGGAGACGCCTCACCCCAGCTGGAGTTGACTCCATCCATCGATGGACAAACGGTTCTCGGGGGCCCAGACGTGTATGAGAGCCGGGGGTAGGCAGAGTGATAAGAGGCCCCCACTGCACTTAAAGACCCGTAAGCTAGAGAAAGATACAAACTTACAAACAGGTACCTTGTAAAACCAAGTGAGCTAAGTAAGTACCATGTATACTCGTGTATAAGCCGAGTTTTCCAGCACAATTTTTATGCCGTTTTTGTGGTAAAATTAGGTGCCTCGGCTGATTGGCTTATATTGGAGTATACATGGTACTTTCCGTTCTGACTTTCAATAACTCATTTGATCATTTATTGTTGTTGTTAAGGAAATATACACAATTCAATAATGTAGAGAAATTGTTGGATATCGGTATAGAATCACTTTCATCATAGCTATCACATGAACTGCTACCGATAATTAATTTGTATAAATTGTCCTTCCCACTCCATGTTTAAGCGGTGCTATCATTGTGAGTGACGCTGGGGAAAGATGAGGCTTTCTGCCCCAGAAAGATGTACACCCTCAGAAACCCAAAGGGGCAGTCCTGCTTCGACTCGGGGGGTTGCCATTGGCTGAATCAATTCCATTGCAGTGGGTGGTGTGGGGTTGGCTTCCTGACGGTTAGGGTAGGTGCCATTGAACAGCTCAGAACAGCTGCACCCCAAGAGAGCAGATCACTGCCCGGCCCTGGGTCCCCCCATCATCAGGTGCTGCAGTCACAGCTCATCTCCTCGAAGGGCCTCTTCACCTCACACAGCATGACCGCCTTCTCCAGGGACCCGTCCCTTCGGCAAACAGGTCCAAAGTATGGGAGACAAAGTCTCACCATCCTTGCTTCTAAAGAGCATCCTTCTAAGACCTATCTGTTTCTTCTGGTAGCAGTCCGTTCAGTAATCTTCACCAACACAAATCCATTCGTCTTTGTTCTTCCTTATTTCTCGGCCCGTTTTAAACATGTCTCGGAAGCCATTGGGAACACCATGGCTTGAGTCGGGCACATCAGAAGCTTTTTAACACTTGAAAGAAATCTTTTTTTTTTTTTCACAAGAGAAAAGCTTGTAGTTAGTTCAGGGATCGTTTGCTGGCCCTTAGGAGCGTTTTTCAGTCCAGTCTGTTGGGGCACCATGCCCTGGCCCCAAAGTCCACTTTCAGCATTCCCTGGGGACCTTGCCACTCCATTCCCTTGCTGTTCCGCTGCACTCCCCCAGTGATTTGCCTCGGTGTGGTGGGATCAGGTCAGGTGCAATTCCCACACTGTGTCTCCGGTGCTGTCCCCTGTATCGTCCTTAGTCACTGAGGGGCATCATGTCTCATAGTGGGGCCAGCCATGTTGTTCTCTCTGTGGACTGGCTGCTCTACTCAGGAACATCATCCTCACGGCCTGGTGGGCCAGGCTGTGCTCCACTCTCTCCTCCTGCCCCTTCATCTGCTCCCGTGTGCTCTGATCAAATATGTCCATCTCCCGGAGCTGAAAGAGATCTTTTACGTACAGAAGGTTGACCCCAGGCAGCACATCATGTGATGTCTTGACCACTGCTTCCATGGGCATTGATTGTGGACCCAAGTCCAATGAAACGCTTGCCAACTTGAACCTCTTTCCCCACGGTGCCGCGTATAGCCCCACGAAGCTAGGACTACCTCTAGTCCAACTGATGGTTCCTTGTGGTCCAGAGCCAGTGCTCAGCAAAGATGCCCCAGAGAAGGAGGTGAGGCCACGAGTCCTTTCTTCCTCTTGTCTGCTGCACTGGCATTTTTCACTGTCGTCAAGGGTGCCTTGGCCGTTCTTACTTCTGAGCAGATATTCTGTAGCCCTTTCTTTGTTCTGCTCCTTCACCCACGCCGCCTGCTCTTAGCTGCCCACTCTCCGGATGTGACTGATGTTTAAAATTGCGGTTGCTTAACCATTTGCACCACCCGAGGACCAGGCAGTCCTAAAAGCCTCCCAGAACCACCCCAACAGAATGGAGGGAGAGGAAGGAGAGCATTTACTAGGGAAGATGGTCCATGGTGTGCCCAGGCACCGACTGTGGCTGACTGGTACTGCCCATTTCAAACACTGTAGCTTCTGTCATTTGCTGGTTTTCTGGAAAGAGACTGATTTCTCCTCCCTTCTGAATCCACTCAGTCCTGTGTTCTGTGTCCTGAGCACCTGCTTTTGTTCATATATCCGTGTCCCATCACTCATTTAGTTACCAAACTAAGAAAAGAATCTTTACATACAAAGCAGGGGGGAATTCTGTCTTTAGGTCTGAGTGTGCATGCTGATGTGGGACCTGGGCTGAGGCCTCCTTGCCTGAGTTTTAGGCAGTACTGGTGGGCTTGGATGATCAAACTGCCTGCATTCGGGCAAGCTGACATCCTAAAGCAACGTGAATATCAAAGATCAGCTTTATGGCACTCCCAGCACCTGGGAGGCGCCGTGATTCAAGGCTCAATTGCAAACTAGAAGGTCATCAGCAACTAGACCCCACCAGCCACTCCTTGTGGGGAAGATGTTTTACCTCTGCTTCTGAAAAGATCCCTGCCTGGGACACCCTGTGGGGCAGATCTGCTCGCTCCCATCGCACCGCCAATGGGTTTTAATACTGCAAACACCACTTCTTACACATTCAGTGGGTCTGTACCGTTCTGCTGAAATCATCCATCCCCTTTGTTTGGCATCTGGGACCCAGGATCAATATGCAGGATAAGCACCCAGGCTCGGAGCTTTAATGCATTTCCGAAATCATATCTAAGGAGAAATGAAGCAATGACCATCTGGTGCCAATGGCTAATTACTCCGTGTTACCATTAGCTCCAAACAGCCGATCTTCGTCGCATCTTGGAAGGGAATCAAAGGGGACGTAAGAAGTCACTATGGCTTCTGCCCACTAAAGAGGGTCTTCAGACTCCGGAAAGCTGACGGTGCGGTGTGTCCCTCCGGGAGTTGGCTGGAGGCTGATGTGTTCAGATGCCCTTGCGTGGCCGTGGAGGACGTGGCTCAACTCTGATCCTGCTTCTGTTTTTCTAAGCAGTTCAAACTCTGGGCCTGGGACCCAGAAGAGGAGCGTAAGCGACAGGAAAAGTGGCAACAGGAGCAGGAGCGTTTGCTCCAGGTAGGACGTCGTTTGCTGCCCTGCCCCCTTGCATGCTTTCTAAATGTTCCGTTGCACTTGGGAGACTGAGGGCACGAGAGGTGGAGAGAATGGGATTGGTCTCGGACGGTGATGAGTCTGTGTGTTCCCGGTGCCCAATGCCCGGGGTCTGTCTGAGTCCTCAGGCCACAGTCACACCGAGGAACTTAAGAAGTGTCGCATTGACTCCTTCGAAAACTTCCCATCCCTCAATCCTCAATCCCCAAATTCCAAACCAAGGGGCGCTGGGAGTGAACCCCGAAAAGCTATATGACAGCACGTGTCTGAAAGAAAGGCTGCTGTCAGTTCCCTGAGTAGAAATGTTGGCTCCACCCTTGAGTCAAAACAGCTATTTTTTTTAATGAAATTCGATAAAACTTCTAGGCATACTGGTAGACATGGGTGATTAAACTGCCTGCATTCGCCTGCCGGCTTAGTAAAGCAATGTGAATATCAAAGATCAGCTTTATCGCACTCCCAGCACGTTGGTGGCACCGTGATTCAAAGCTCAACGGCAAACCGGATGCCTCCGTTATCCTCATACTTGCTTCCTGCAAATCGGATGCATGTGTTAGCCTCATACTTGCTTCCTGCCAATTTTGCGGGTCAGAGGGGCTGCTGACAGTACCCCAGGGACCCTTAGAAAGCCACCTCTGCCAGGTGCTCGGGATAGGCTGGCACCGTGGCCGGTGCGTGGCTTGGCGTCATTCACCTCATTGCATCTTCTCCCGGGCCTTCAGAGCGAGGGCTGATAGCCACCATTTGCCATTGGAGAGACTGAGGCTCCCAGAAGTTCATTCATTTCCCACAGGTAGCAAGTGCTGAGCCCACGTTCCCACTCACCTCCAGAGCCTGATCCAGCCATGCTCTTTCCACTAAGCAGTACCTATCTTTCCCCTACAATAATAGCCAGGGAGAGAAAGCTAAGCCTCATCCAGTGAGATGCCCTTCTGGTGCCGGGTAGCAAGCTATGAGGAATGCATGTCTGTTTTATTGTTCTTTATTGTTTTATTTATCATGTCTCTTCTCTGTTTTTCAGCTGTTCTAATCCTTTTGACTTGATTTCCAGGGCACAGGGAGGGGGGTGGTGGTGTTTAGATTGTCAGTCGATCCTGGGGGTGCGGCCTTAGCTCTGGGGATGACAACATGGTTAAGTTCTTGGCTGGTAACCAAAAGGTTCGTGGTTCAAACCCAACCATTCACTCTGTGTGTGGCAGTTGAGGCGGTCTGCTTCTGCACAGCCCTGGAAACCCAGGAGGACAATTCTACTCCATCGCTATGGGTCAGAATCCACTTATTGGCCAGGAGTTTGGGTTTGAGCCCTGCTCGTGGAGTGTGCTGCTGTGTTTGAAAATGCAGAGGGTCAGGCTGTTCATAGGAGTCCTGGTGGCAAGAAGGTTAAGCATTCACCTGCTCCTCGAAAGGTCGGCTACCTGAACCCACCCAGTACCTTTTTGGAAGAAAAGAAAACCTGTTTCTCTCTCTCTCTCTCTCTCTCTCTCTCTCTGTGATTTATAGAGTTTTTATTGGATGATTTTTAGAAGTAAATTAAAAAAATAATTTTATTGGGGTCTCGTACAGCTCTTATCACAATCCATACATACATCCATTGTATCAAGCACCTTTGTACATATGTTGCCATCATCATTTTCAAAGCATTTTCTTTCAACTTGAGCCCTTGGTATCAGTTCTTCATTTTCCCCCTACCTCCCTCATAAATCCTTGATAATTTACAAATTATTATTATTTTTTCGTGTCTTGCACTGTCCACCCCCTTGTCTTTTGTCCATCCCCCTGGAAGGGGGTTATAGGTAGGTCATTGTGATCGGTTCCCCATTTGTCCCCCTGCCTTACCTTTACCCTCCTGATATGGCCACTCTCAATATTGGTCCCTAGGAGTTTATCTGTCCTTGGAAACCTGTCCGTAGAAAGAGTATTGCCTCGGGCACTCTCCTGGGGCAGCTCTGTTCCATTCTACAGGATGGCCCCAAGTTGGAATGGACTCAGGGGCATACTGTGAATGGGCCTTGAATCCTACCCTGTTAGTGCCCTCCCGACTGAGAAGCCCAGAGCTGCTGGGCTGGTGGGCCCAGAGGGAGCCCTCAGAGAAGCCTGGGCCATCAGCTGTGCTCTTGGAAATCACATTTATTCCCCAACTAAATGGTGAACGGCAAGAGTCGGAAGTTCCCTGGAATGCAATAGACGGGCAAGTGTTTCTCCCATGGAGGGGGACAGGGGACCAAGGCATATCCAGTGTTCCTGTCACCTGGTGTGGTATTGTGGATTATGGGTCTGGGACCAAAGTGTTTATTGGGGAAGAGTGTGTGCGTGTGGAATAAATGGCAGTCTGGTTTCCTGATTATCAAGAGGCAGGCATCAGACCTGCCTCCACACTCCATCTTTCTTTACTTCCTCTGACCCAACCCATCCCCCTAGAGCCCTCTACTTCTGTGTGGGGTTCAGTAAGGGGCTGCAGTGACCACACAGAACCCACAGACAAGACTCACAATGATGGGTTTGTCAATGATGTGAACAGGTGACCACAGGTCCGGTCACTGGACCACAGCACCCCCCTCCTCAGGCCAGCAAGCAAGTCTCTCTCTAGTCCTCAGCCTCTCAGGCACGTGGGCTCCTGACTTCTCTGTCCCTGTGGGCCAAGGAGCAAACCTGTTCTTCAGCCTCACAGCCCCAGAGTCTCAGAACTGGTTCACGTGCTCCGTCTCGTGGTCCCTGAGGCTCTGCGCTGGCTCAGCCTCTGTCACTTCAGACAGAAGTCTCGCATGTACCCTTCAGTGGTTCTGGGCTTTCTCTCTCTCTCCTGCTTCAACAATGGTTCATCCTTAGAGCCAGGGGTGGGATCATGAAAGCTGACCCATCTCCTGTATTAATGTAAAGCAGGCCCTATTTGCATAGTCCCACCCAATCGTTGGGTGGGGATTGTAGACTTGATTAGAAGTACCATGTGTGAGTCTGGGTAGACGAGAGAAACAAATCCATGGACACACATATGCATATAAGGGAGAGATTTATATACAAGAGGAATTGAACATTAAGAAAACATTCCAACCCAGTCCAGTCCAAGGCCATAAGTCTGATATTAGCCCATATGTCCGATACCAATCGATAAAGTCCTCTTCACACTCATGAAACACATGCAATGAAGCCAAATACAGGATGATCACAAGCCAGTGGGTAGAAAGTCTTTGGATCCACTGGCTTTGTAAGCATCTCAGCACTGGCAGGGGTCTTCACAGATTTGGTTTCAGAGATTTGGTTTCATCCATGTGGCTTGCCTTCTGCTCTCCCAGGAAGTGGAAGAGAGAGAGGTGTCTTCCACCTCCAAGGAGGAAGTACCAGACTTCCCAGAATTCTCAGGAGAAGGCCATGCCTTCACAGAAGTCACATTGGCTATCTCCAAATTGACAGCCTAGACCCCACCCCTACACTCTTAATCCTTAAATTGACACCAGATTAGGTGACTACCACAAACCATATTTCACTCCACCAGAGAGAGAGAGAGAGACAGTGTGTGTGTGTGTGTGTGTGTGTGTGTGTGTGTGTGTGTGTGTGTGTGTGTGTGTGTGACACATATGATATGGACGATTTCTTTCAGTCCCTCGGGAGCCCGAGTTACACGTTGGGCTGCTTACTACAAAGTCAGCATTTCTAAACCATCAACCACTCCTTGGGAGAAAGACAGGTTTTCTATTCCTATAAAGAGTTATAGTCTCAGAAATCCACCAAGCAGTTCTACCCAGTCAGTTGGGGTCACCAGGAGTCAGTATTGACTTGATGGCGGTGAATTTGGTTTTAGTTTTTAATTAATTGACACAAACCGTTAAGCTGCTCACGAAAAGGTTCAAACCCACCCAACAAGTCTACAGGCAAAAGACCCGGTGGTCGGCTAATGTGAAGAACCAGCCCGAACCTCCTTTGGGCCGGCCCGCCTCTGCCCCATAAAGTCACCCTGAGTCGGAACTGATTCCCTTCTCGGGGAGGAGGCACCGGGGGCATGAGGTCCTTCTACCAAGAAAGCTTCAGAAGCTGTGCTTGTGGTCTCAGCTCTTGGGCAGTTGCAGGCTCCGTTTCCTGCATTCTGAAGAGTACCTTCCTGCCCTCCTTGACAGTACCTGGTATGGTTAATAAACCTTTACCTGGCACTGAAGAGCCGGCCAGGGACTGCTGGCCACAGTAGTCTGGCCAAAGCCATCATAACTCCCAGCCCTGGAGAAATCCCGTGAAATCCATTTGCTTCGAGGATACTGCTCTCCCAGGTGATGCCTAGAGGCGATCTCCATGCCTTGCAGGTGCAGACAGAAGCCCAGGGTTGGGTTTCTCTCGCCTCAGAGAGGGGATTGACAACAACCAGCCGCCATATTTGACTGGGGGGGGGGGTGACAGGCATCAGGGGGGCGCTTCCCTCTGTCACGTTAGGCGTGCCTTTCCAAGGCCTCCAGGGCTCTCAGTTCTCCTTTTAATTTGGTTCTTGTTCTCCATTGATTCGTTTCTTCTAGGCAGCTGGCAGGGACTCCTGTCACATTTTTAAAAAACCACCCTTGTTCAGAATGTCTTTATCCCCCACCCCACCCCACCCCGAGCAGTGTTGACCAGTGCTCCATTGTTTCTACAAGCAAGAATGGCCGTTCTGACATGGAAGCATGCTAATGGGCTATCTCAGAGCTTCTCTTAGTTTAGAAGTTACTTAAAGAAGTTAGGAGCTGCCATGTTGGTGGCCTAACTACAAGCAGAGATTAATTCGGTTCCTCGGCTGCTTATCGTCTTGTCCATTTGGGGGTCTTCCGTACCGCCTGTCTTGTAAGCCTATAAGTGGTTCATCTTTTATCAAACTTTCCTGGCAGCAACCTAGCTTATTCACAGAACAGCACACTCATCCCCGAAGGGCCTGTGAAAGCAAATGATAGGGCGAGCTTACTTTTCCAACAAAAGCCAAGTTAAGGACGGTTTGTAGACTCTTTCATTTCTCTCTCTCCCTTCCCAGAAGTTGTTATCTCTGCAGATATCTGCTCAAATAGGCAGTGAACCACTGTACAAAACACATGGCAGATAACACTCTCTCCCCTTGGACTTTGGTGTGCCTAAAGCGTTTGCGTCTCACAAAATAGCATCCCTGGTTCGCTGCCTGCATCCGCTAGTTTCAGAAGTTGCCGGAAGAAGTTCATCTTGCCCCACAATGGACTTGGTGGTTTGTTGTTGATTCTGACTCATAGTGACTTCATAGGACAGAGTACAGGTTCCCTGTAGGGGATCCTGGGCTGTGATCCGTAAGGGAGTGGATCGCCAGGTCTTTCCTCCCAGAGAGCCATGGGTGGGTTTGAACTGCTGACCTTCCAGTTATGGGCTGGGTCCTAAACCAGGGCGCCTCATTAAAGGGTTCCTCGTGAAAGAGGGGATGTTTTCGATGATACGCGCAGTGGGCAATGCCGAGCCTTTTGTGGACATTCCCGACAGGAAAGGTACCAGAAGGAGCAAGACAAGCTGAAGGAAGAATGGGAAAAGGCCCAAAAGGAGGTAGAAGAGGAAGAACGCAGATATTATGAGGAGGTAAGAAGTGCCTGAGACGAAATGTGATGGTGTATCCCCAGCCCCTCAATGTCCTCCAACACTCTCTGTGCCTGCTTCTCTTTGTTCTGAGCGGAGCCACCAGCCTGCTGGTCAGGGGCGGATCCTAAGACATTGGAATCCTGGGATACCTTGTGGAGACCACATGAGAGAATTGTTTTTGTTGTTGTTGTGTATTTATTTGTTTCCCTGTGGTGAGCATGGGTAGGCATGAAGATGATTTGGATGCTGTGTTTCAAACATGGTATCCTTACCATGACTTCAGACGGTGCTAAAAAGATGAGTGAGGGAAGAATCGTGTTGTTTAGCGTTAAACAAGCCAGGCCACACTAGAGAATCAGAAAGGGGTTACACTTCCGTGTATATTATCAACAAATTGTTGAGAATTTCACTTTCAAAAGAAAGGTTTGTTTCTAAATCAGATCTCCCTGTTAGCATTCTCAAATCACGTGAGCTAATTCATTGACAAAGACTATGGTGTCTAAATTAAATGCTAATCTCTAAACCTTTACCCTTAGAGAATGTTCTATATGATTTGCAGGCTTTAGGAAAATGAGATTTATTATTTCATTATTATTATTATTGCTCTACTTGTCTGCTCCCATTCTGAAGTTGTTCCCAAAGTTCCCTCACAACATAGTTTTCTCGGCAAATGTGGTTTTTTTCATTTCTTAGGAACGCAAGATCATAGAAGACACAGTGGTTTCGTTTACCATTTCTTCAAGTTCTGCCGACCAGCTGTCAACAGCCTCCTCCCTGACTGAAGGCAGTAGGACAGTGGTGAGACTGTACATGAAAACCCAGCTCGTTGTGAAATAACTAAGCATAAAACGAAGGACTAACCCGCAGGCCGACTTGTCCCACCGGACTCCACAGATAAATCCCGGATGGCTGATTGATCAATGACTCCAAGGAGACCAATGACGGCGTGGCTCTTACATCCCATGGGACTGCCACTGCCCTGGCTAAACCCTCACATTATTTCCCAAGGAGCAATTCCGTTGTTACCCAGTCAGGATTGGCCAACAAGCTGACCCCTCAGTATCTTCACACCTGACCAGCAAGAGTCCACCTAACCAGACCACCTGCTGGAAATGCGCTTGTGTCTGCTAGGAGTCCAGCTTTGCATGCATGCGACACACGCTTGTCCCTCTCTGCCCTGCCTCCCTGCGCCCCAGCCAGTAGCAGCAGGCGTGCCAGGAGTGTCCTCTGCACCAAGGAAATGTCTTCCAGCCCCACTCCCGATAGTCTAAATCAGTGGTTCTCAACCTTCCTTATGCCTCGATCCTTTAATACAGTTCCTCATGTTGTGGTGACGCCCCAAACATAAAATTATTTTCACTGCTACTTCATCACTGTAACTTTGCCACTGTTATGAATCATAATGTAAATATCTGATATGCAGGAGGTATTAGGCGACCCTGATGAAAGGGTCATTTGACCCCCACAGGGGTCGCAACCCACAGGTTGAGAACAACTGGACAAAATGAACTTTAAGTCTCTCTTAATCACAAGCCAATTCACTGCCATCAAGTTGATTCCATCTCACGGTGACCCTACAGGACAGGGTAGACCTGCTTCTGGGGGTATCCCAGGCTGTCGAGCTTTAGAGGAGCAGAAAACCTCATCTTTGCTCTGTAGAGAAGCTGGTGGGTTTGAATTTCTGATGTTGCGGTTAGCAGCCCAGTGTGTCGCCCAGAGCTCCTTGTCTGTCTTAGGGTGCTGGAAAGGAAGCCTGGCCTGCATCTATCTGCTGTAATTGGGGTTATAAAGATACTAGACAGACATCGTACCGAGATCCAGATGAGCCCTCAACCATTGCCGTCAAATTAATTCCACCCCCCACCCCGAGTGCTACAGAGTGGAACTGCTCAAGGGGGCGGGATTTATACTGCCAGCCTTTAGGTTAATCTTGCTTTGCTGTGAGGTGCCGACAAGCCCGTTCTGACTCACAGCGACCCTGTGTACAACAGTATGAGCCACCGCCTGGTCCTCACCAGTGCTCTTAGGTTTGAGGCCAAGGCTATAGCTACTCCGTCAGTCCATCTCCTTCAGGGCCTTCCTCTTTTTCGCTGCCCCTGTCCTTTATTAAGCATGATCTCCTCCTGCAGGAACTGGTCTCTCCTGACAACACGTCCAACATAGACAAGACAGTGGCTTACTATCTGTGCTTCTAAGGAGCTTCTAAGGCTTTACTACTTCCGAGGCAGATTTGCTTGTTCTTTTGGCAGTTCACGCCCCGTCAATAGTCTTTCTTCTCCCATGAAGAGTTACAGTCGCAGAAAGTCACAGGGGACGTTCTACCCTGTCCACTTGGGTCACCGTGAGCTAGAAGCAGGTGGCAGGGAGCTCTTCTTTGGGGCTAATTGTGGAGAGTCAAGCATTTACCCCACCAGGGACTTGGATTTTAGTGCCCAGGGATATTGAGAAGCCATGTGTCCTGAAGTAGGTAGTCTTGTGATTGCCCTCATTTTTGAAAAAAAAGAAAAAGATTTTTAATAGATACACATCTGTCATTCATTATGAGAAAGATGCCGCTGAGACATTTATGCTACATCTTTGGAATCAGCTGTTATTTGGATAATTTGAACAACTAATGATTTCACGCTGGTTCTTGCTGTTTCACTGTAGGCCACATCATTGACAAGGCATCTCACGGTGTCGAGCGTGTTTAAGAATTCTCTTCAGCATGATCTTTGCTCTTCCCCTCAGACTAAGATGGACCTGGAAAACTGTCTAGAGGAAGAGCATGAGGGAAGAGAGAAGAAGACGTTCCCGGAGGAGGACAAGGACTTACTGCCGAAGAACAGGGACAGCGATCCCCTTGAGGAACAGAGGAGGTAGGAGCCAGTACCCGCCTTCCCACCAGGCTCTGCCCGGTTGGCCACTCCCAGGAAGGGAAGCCATTGTGAATGCAAATCATATTCCGTTTTGAAATCATCATTCCAGTAATACAGTGCCTATTTCTCAGACACAACCTAAGAGCTCTGAAGTAAGTGTCCTTGAGAGAGGGAATATAATAGGTTTATTTTTAAATAGAAGAAGCCCTTTCTTTGTTTAATAAGGAGAGCTGCCGTTTTTGCTAAGGAGGCTTTGGGTTCATGTTAATGGACGTAGACTAGTTTGGAGATGAGAGCGGATCATTGGTTGCAGGCATGACCCATGGGACCAGTGCTGTTAGATTTCAAATGGAGATGCTGTGCTGGCAAATGTGTGGGCATGTCTGTTTTCATATGAATGAAAATAAATGAAGCCAGGTTGTTTAGATGAGTGAAGGCTCGTGGTGTTCATTCAAGTCTGAAACCTAGGTCTCAGGGATCTGCAAGGTTAAAGGGAGGCGGAGGAAGAGGGATGAAAATGAGACCCTGGGATGACACCCCAGTTTTGTGTCACCCCAAACTTTGCCAGGAGCAGCAGCTGAGTGAGCGGTGAGAGTCACGTTGATTGTGGATGACAACAGAAAGGATAGACGCCAAACCATGGGTGATGGTGGGCCGTTCTGATACATTCCATGGGAGATCTGAACAGGGTATTCAGAAATGTCTGGAGCATCCACCAGTTTGTTTGTTTGTTTGTTTGTTTGTTTGTTTTTTCTAATAAGACAGTATTTTGCCTCTGGATCTTTCCTCAAAACTGGCTCTGAGATAATCTGGTAGATGTTGACATCTGTATGCATCCTGCATCTGCAGGCATGAGTACACACACACACACACACAGCATCCCCATAGGGACTCAAAGCCACAAAAGGGTACGTAAGTGTCATTTTCAAAGACTGGCCTAGCTACAAGATTGTCGGGGAGCTGAGCTCGGCCGCTGGGACTTTGCTCTGAGAACTCTCCCAGAGCACCAGCTAGAACACGGGGATCCTGGAGCTTAGGATCCATCCAGGTCCAGACACTGCAGAGCACTGCATGTCGACCGAACACAGTTGAAAGGGGCCGTCCGTCTGATGAAGTCAAAGCTGCAGGCCGGGAAGATTGGAAGGGTGCTGAGACGTGTTTAACATGATGTCGGCCAATTCTGCAGGTGTGAGCACCTGCTTTCCTTCAGTTCCTCCATCCCTCCTTCCTCTGCAACCAGGATCTGCTAACAGGCCAGTGGAGTAGACTGGGCAGCCAGGTCCCAGGGGGCCCCGTGACACCTACAGTAAAGTCCCAAATCTCTTGTGAAAATCAAGGAGATTTGAAGTAGCTCTGGCATCTCTTCCAGTGATTGGAATGAAGAGTTTCGTGGATGGGAGGTGGAGAGACCTCAGGAATGATGCTTTCCTGTGCTGGTGAAGTTGACGAATCAGGAGAAGGGGTGCCAGTTTACCACAGTCCAGGTCCCTTTCCAATCCAGTTTAACCCTGGAAGACTCAGTGAAACAAGCTAGTTAATTTAAATGTCATAATGAGCTCTGCCTTAAGCAGGGGGCGCTAATGAGTTGAGCTCCACTGCCTTGATTCTGAAGTAGATTCATTTCAACAGCCCACCTCAAGGGGTCCTGGCCCATTCTGAGAACCTGGTACCAAAAGGAGCCCAGCAGGACCAGCAGCTGGAAACAGAAGCGGGAGCTGCACTCTGGGGAACGAACGCACAGCCGTCTCAGGGTGAGAATGGAGAGGCCAGCCCCCAGGGTGAATGTTTAGTTACTAACAGCATGGTCCATGAGTCAGCGAAAGCAGCTGCTCCCTCTGTGCATTAGGAATCCCCCCCACCCCTCACCTCCCCCACCCCTGAATCTGCGTTCTCGACAGTGGAATAGAAAGGCCGTCTTTTTTAGGTTGGTGCTGCTACTATGACATCAGAAGTCAGTGCGGCGCAGGCGCTGGTTCCCTCGTTCCTAGGACTGGCCCACAGTTCAGTGACTAAGCTGGGTGCGCCTGTCACCCTGTCCCAGGGTGATATGAAATCTGAGGGAGACCCCGGCCAGCATTAGCACGTTAAAGGAAGGTTACTTACCGAGCAGTGAGGTGACACCCCAGCAACCAGGTGCCTGGACTGCACACTAAGTCTAGGCTCTTTGCTTGGCTTCAGATCCACCTCGGGACCAGCAAGTAGCAAACCCACCTGCACCCATGTCGAGAGACGTGAAGCCAAAATCCCTCCCACTGGACACAAGCATGAACCACCAGATGGAGTCTCCAAGCGGAAGGCGGAAGTGAGTAACCAGATAAGGTGGAGGCAGTGTGCTTGGTCAAATGTGCGCACCGAGGAGGGGCAACCGCGTGCAGGTGAGATGGCCGCTGCCCGCAGCACCTTTAGGCCTTCTCTTCATTTACTCCTATTGTCCAGGTTAAAAAATAGTTAGAGGAGGCTGGGACAACACTGCTGGCAATTAAATATTCACCCCGAATAGCCTTTAACCCACCAGAGGTATCTGAAGACCCGTTGTATTTCTGTAAGTATTTGCGATTATGGGAGTTAAATCTGAGGTTATTAGGAATTACGTTGCCCCAGAGCTACGGACAAACGTTGTTTCCAGGAAAAGTACGGCTTTTCCCATGATCAAGCTGTCCTGTTAAGGGAGCTATAGTAGACCATGCTTTAATTTTTTAAGAGTTTTAAGTTTTGCTACACTTGATCTTAGCCAAAAGGCCGAGAAGGGATGAGAATTACAAGCTTTAAAAATAACAATAGTCATCATTTTAAGCATTTCAGGATGGCCAACACCAAAGGGTGTGCCTGCGTTCCTCTCTCCCTGTGCTAACTCACGGGGCTGACCCTCCCGGAGCTTTCTGAGGTCACAGCTCCCATTTTCAGTGAGGAAACAGAGGTACAAAGAAATTACAGACCTTACCCCAAAGGGGAGATTAAATGAACCCACGGTTCCACAATGAGATCGTATTGGAGCCAAAGGTTTGAAAATACCTTTATATTTTAAAATGCATTGTAACTGAGCCAATTATCTGGGGTCAGAGTGCCTGGATTCATGTTTTGCCTTTGCCACCTGCCCGCATAGTGACTGTGAGCAATGCACGCCTCAGTTTCCCTGTCTGTCCAATGGGAAGAAGCATAGCATCTCTCTCAGAAGGCTTGATTGGGCCTAGTAAGTGCTGTACAGGAGGGTTGTGTGGAAAGTTCGGGGAAACATTCCATTTTCTTTCAATTCCATTTTCTCCGTGAACTTTTCAGAGCCTCCTCCTAGAGGGAATGGTGATGGGATAATGGCAATGACAATGATGACAGTAACTTATTTGTAAGAGAAAAATACTCAGTTCTGCCTTGGCTTCTCATGACATTGTGATGTTTCTGAATACAGGGGTAGGATCCTTTGCCCAGTCTTGCTTGTGTCCACTCAGTTTCATCTCTCTGTGTCTCTGGGATGCCCGGAGTGCACAGAAGCTAAAAGAGCATCGAAGTCATTGTCAGTGATTATAGCAGCTACTTCAGATCTTGTTTTAAAAGCAGGGGTACCTGTAGTTTAGTGTCTGACATGGAAATGCAAAAGCAGAAGGGGGGGCGGCAGTTTGGATGGGTAAGAGTGCAGGGAGAGATGATGAAAGCACAGTGAGAAGACAGATGGACTCAATCTCTGTTTGTGCCCAGGGTGCTGGGTCTCTCTCCTCGTTCTTCTCTTCGACCTCTTTCTCTATCAGCAAAATGAAGGCTTGGGAGCAAGAGCCCAGAACTGATGACTTAATCGCAGGCAGAGTCCATGGGCAGCGGGGAGCACGGGACAACCATTCTAGTAGCCTTGGTTGGAAGCCATTCTGAGCGTAGGGTTGCCCATGACGTAGGGGTTGTAAATATTGTTGACATTCCTCTCATCACGTGTAATCCGTAGCGGATTGCTGATAGAGAAGGAAGCGACATCCCTAGAAAACACTTCCTTAAAGCTCTGCCACTTAGTTCCAGGCAAGGAGCTTGTCCGCCGCCGCAAGTCCCTGCTGATCTTCCCCCCGAGTCCGCCATTTGTCTACCTGCCTTCCCATACAAACAAGCAACACGAAACACATCCCAACAATTTTAACTCCAAAGAACTTTTGGCAAAGTAAAGATTTAAATCGTAGCTTGTCGTTCCATGTGGGTGTGCTCTTAGGTCACCAACACGTGCAGTACTGGCTAGGCGGTAATTCCTTGTGTCCTTAATCGGCTTTCCTTGCTGAAACTGTCTGTCTGTGGATTGGGCATCTCTTACCTCGTCGTAATTGTTGGCTTCTTCAACCTACTACAGGATAAGTCCTCAAGAGAACTTCCAGGCTGGACACTTGTCTCCCTGCTCTCCCACTCCTCCCGGGCAGTCCCCAAACAGGTACGTCCTAAGGCTTCGTCGCTGTATCGAACTACATTCTGGCAAGCATAATTACAACTGAGTCCAACAGGCCAAACAGTAGGTTGTGAGCCAGAAACCCATCCATCCACAGCTCTGCTCGCTCTCGCTCTCTCTCCCTGCCTCTTCCCATTCCCCTCTCCCCCTTCCTCTCCCCTTCCCTCTCCTCTCTCCCTCTCATTTCTTTCTCTCTCCTCCTCTCCCCTCTCCCCTTCCTCTCTCCTCCCCTCTCCTCTCTTCCTCTCCTTTCTTTCTCTCTCCTCCTCTCCTTTCTCCTTTCCCCTTCCTCTCCCTTCCTCTCTCCTTCTCTCTCTCTCTTCTCTCCTCTCCCCCTTCTTCTCCCCTCCTCTCTCCTTCTCCCTCTCTCCTCTCCTTCTCACTTTCTCCTCCTCTCCTCTCCCCTCACCTTCTTCATCTCCCCTCCCCTCCCCTCCTTCTCTCTTTCTTTCTACCCTCCTCTCCCCTCCCCCTTACTCTCCCCTCCCCTCTCCTTCTCTCTCTCTCCATGCACACACACACCAAAATGACCAAGCTCACTGCCATCCAGTCAATTCCAACTCATAGCGACCCTATAGGACAGGGTAGAGCTGGCCCATTGGGTTCCTGACACTGTAATTCTTAACAGGAGTAGAAAGTCTCATCTTTCTCCCTCTGAGAACCTGGTGGTTTCAAACGGATGACCTTTTGGTTAGCAGCCTGATCCATAACCACTGTGCCACCACGGCTTACACACACACACACACACACACACACACACACACAGAGAGAGAGAGAGAGAGAGAGAGATAAAGATGCTCCCATCTGTCTGCTGATTTTAGGCCACAAAAGGAAAAGGGGAGAGCTTACTGTGGCATGGCTGTGGCCACAGGGCTTTAATGGTGTTGTGTGGAACCTGCAATCCAGTCATCAAATCGCCCAGACAATGGTTTGGATCCTCACTCGGTGCCCTTCCCTCCAAGCCAGCCAAGGGTTTCTGGGAAGGACCCGCCAATGGAACCAGGCAGAGTCTAAGAAAATAAACTTCATCCTTCTCTTTTAACCCATGCCAGCTCCCTAACGCTTGCTTCTGGGCGTGAATTCTTAAAGCTGCCTGGATTTCCACTCACCCAAGAAGCACACCAAGGAACGTTTGGGAGTTTCCCTTTGATGCAGACATGTCCTATGACTACAGGCTATGAGGGAACTTCTAATACGCAGAGTTTGCTTGGGGAATTCTCCACTTCCCTTTTTATCATCGTCCTTGCTGGACTGCTGGCTCTCTGTACCCCGTTGATGTTCAAGTGGCGGGCCTTATCCTAGCGGTTTCCCTTTAAGGTAACCCCAGGAGCTTCGCAGCCCCTGGGCGGCCTGTGACAGCTGCTGGGACAGGATCGCCTTCTCGTTCCGGGTGGATGGTTGACCCTGCCGTTGCACCTGGGGCTGGAGATTGGGTTTGGTTCCCATCCACTGGCCGGGCCCTGTGCTAGGGCCTGTGGGAATTTAGAGCTTAGACAGAGTTAGCCCATGTCCTCCAGGAACTGAAAACCAGGCGTGGCGAGTGTCCAATCACAGACTTATAGTACGTTTGCACTGGAGGAGGTCAGAGAGTCCACGAAGTCCAGACCCCTCATTTCAAAGGCAAATGGGAACACAAGGTAACGTCTTTATATCGCGTGATAGAATTTGATGAGGGAGCAAGGATTTATCCCTGGAACTTAGGGATCGGGTCCCCTATTTCTGCCTGGTAACTATGCTCCATTTTATAACAATTCTCTTTAAAAAACAAACATTCTTCTTAACAAGTAAAAAGGAATGCCCTGGTACACCAAGGAGCTACTGATGAATAATTTTAAAGCCACATTGAAAGCTCAGTGAAGCTAAACTTACTGATCTCTTAGGAGTTATGAAAACATAACACGTGCTCTGAATCATCTCAAACTTCCTGGAACAAATCACTGACTCACCCACCCATGAGGGCCTTCCATAGGTGCTCAGGAAAACCCCACTACCTCTTTAATCCACAGAGCTTTCTGGATCCCCCGCTTATATACTCACACACACACTCCCCACATGCAAACCCCCCACCGGGGCCTTATTGGATTTAGTCTGCCACCTCTGTCTAGTAATTCATTTACTGTCATTTAGCAGTTCCATACTTTTCGTTTCATCTGTGATGTAAGTGTGTGGCCCATGGAAATAAGGACTGCTAGCAGTATGCGTTTCAGAACAAGGAGCCCTGGTGGTGTAGTGGTTACTCCTCGGGCTGGGATCAGCATGGTCAGCAGTTTGAAACCACCAGTCCCCTCCAATCACAACACTCACAGTCTCGGAAACCCACAGGGGTTCTCACTAAGAGTCGCATGGACTCAGTGACCGTGAATCTGGAGTGAGTATGATATAAGGGTGACCTACGACTTCTGGCAGCAAGCCTCGCAGAATTCCATATTTCTAGGTGTCGGCACGAGGTTATATAGATGTGCATTTGACCAACTGTTGTACACTGACATTTTCATTTTAATCCAGGTCTATAAGTGGGAAGAAGCTGTGTTCTTCCTGCGGCCTTGCTTTGGGGAAAGGAGCGGCGATGATCATCGAGACCCTCAATCTCTATTTTCACATCCAGTGCTTTAGGGTGCGTACTCCTCACTCTCCCCCTGAGTGCAACCGACTGGTCTCCTTTGGCACCCTCTGTGCTGCGAACCACCTCCCCGAAGCCCTGGAGGTCGTTGCTCTGGGGTGTGCAGAAGTGGGTGGGGTCTAGCCTTTAGAAGACTCAATCCTGGAGGTCTTTGATCTGGGATGTGCAGAAGTGGGTGGGGTCTAGCCTTTAGAAGACTGTCCTATCTTACGTTGCTCTGGGATGTTGGTTGGGACACACTGGTGTAATGGATGTCTTCACCTAACAGTTTTCGTCACTCACGACCACACGCTGTGGCAGAAAGCTGGGAATGCTACACGGGCGAGGCAAGGGTGCTCTGAGTTTTTTGGGGCCCTGTGGACCGATTGGGAGTCCACTGTCTTTGCTGCTTCTTGAATCCTATGACTTAACATTGAGAGCATTTAGTTTTGATTCCATGCAAGGTTTGCCTGCCAAGTATGTGGTGACAGCCAGCTACCAGATGTTAGGTCTCGGATCGAATGTCTCATTCTCAGAGCCTGCCTTGCTCATTCAGACTAAGTCTTAGAAAAAGCCTTAGAAAAAGCTTCCACGGCCCTTCTCACTGCTGACTAAATTCTTCAAGGATCAGCTGTCTCTTCCCCTCAGCTCTCCTCTCCATAAAGCGAGGGCCCTGTCTGCCTTGCTCACCACTCTTGCTGCTGTACCTCACAAAACACCGTGCTGCAGTTTGGAGAATAAATCCATGCGTAAACTGTGAGTGATGAGGCCTAAGAAGGAGGTGACCTAACCAGTTAATTATGCTCAGCTCATAATAACATGTATCTATTTTGATCCGATCAGTCTCTCCTGTCTTTTCTTGATTCAGTAACACATTTCAAGTCAATGGGGGATTTTTGAAGCCAAACCCTGCAGCGCTGGGGAGGGGTCACCTCTTGCTGTGTGTGACTTGGGCATGTTATCTTTTGGGAACGCCCACCTTCTTGGCTGTTTCAATATGCCCTACTTGTAGCTCCTGAGGGTAGAAAGTAAGACTTGTGAGGGTTAAAAGATGACTCCCACTTTGCCTGTGTGCTGGAGGAAAGTGGGCACAATTGTCTCCAAATCACAGAATTTAATAATATCAGCAATCTGAGAAAAGTAAGACGTATCCATAAAGTGAACACTTATTGAGTCCATACCCAGCCTGTTAGGAGACCATACATTTCCGTTTCCTAAATTCCACTTCGTTTTCATGGAGTCACCAATGTGGTGATCTATAAAGATCACCAGTGTGGCCACGTTGTGAAATGAACCCGGCCGGTGTGTAGCCTGCCTTGTCTGGAAGGAGATTTGAGGCTCCAGGGAAAGTCTGTGGTGCAGCCCAGATGCTGCGTTCCCACACCACACTCTCTTCCCAGAGGTTTCACCGAAGTTAGAAATCATGGACATGCTGAAGGGTCTTTGCTGAGTCTCCAGGGATAGGACACTGGCGCTGTTAGTGGTCAAGGCCGTTATTCTCAGATGCTTGAAGCTGACTCCCTAGAATGATTGCCCACCTGTGCGACACAGTGACAGCTTACAGCATCACATGAATGAAGTTGTTCCAAGCTTTTGAGCTGGCTCCTGAGCCCCCAACAAGAGCCTGGCTCCTGGGCCAACTCCCACTGCCTCCCTCACAGGTATAGCCAGATGCTGAATCCCACTGCTTTCTGTGTGGACATGACAAGTGGGATAGTTACTGCCTAGTGATTCTGCAAGATTCTCCTCAGACAAGTTCTGATGGGGAATTCACTGGTGTGGGTTTGGTTAAAGCACCAGGGTCTGCTCTGTTTGAAATGGCCCTCCCACTTTGATAGTGAGAGTTTGATGGCAATGGTTATTGGAGTCAACCAAACGGAACCCCACTTTACAGCCTAACCGCCCTCTGAACCAAAACCCCCCTCTGTGAAAGCAAAGGAGTTGGGATAAAGTCCAGAGAGTGTTTTGTTGTGAGCCAGCTCGTGGTATAGCCCCCTGTATTAGTCTGGGTAGACTAGAGCAACAAATCTATAGAACTCATATGCATATAAGAGAGAGTTTTACATAAAGGGTAATTGTACACTAAGTGAATCCAGTCCAGTCCGATATTAACCCATCTGTCCAATACCAATCTATAAAGTCCTCTTCAGACTCAGGAAACACATGCAAAGATGCTGAATGCAGGATGACCACAGACCAGTGGGTAGAAAGTCTTTGGATCCAGTGCCATTGCAAGCATCTCAGTGCTGGCAGGGGGCTCCATGTGGCTCCTCCAGCTCCCAGGGCAAGGGGTCTATCAGCACAGTGCCTTGTGTCTTGTCAGCAGAGAGTCTCCAAGGGAGTGAGCAGAGAGAGAGTGTCTCCCGCTTCTAAGGAAGAAAATACAGGTGTTCCCAGAATCCTCAGGGGAAGGTCATGCCCACACAGAGGCCTCCTTGGCTATGATCCGATTGACAGACTAGACTCCACCCCTTCACTCTTCATCCTCTCAAGTCCCAAGCTGACACCAGATGATGTAACTACCACACCCCCAGCACGTAGGACACGCTCAGCAAATCTGCAGGCCGCAGACGTGATGGTTGCTCGCGTCACGTGAACAGTAACTGGCCGACTGAAAGGAGCCATTCCTCAACAACCAGGACGAAGTGCTTTTTAAAGGAAGGAGCCATTCCAGGCGGATCCCAGGAGCACTCTTCTTTGTCTCTTCCAGTGTGGCATTTGTAAGGGACAGCTTGGAGATGCAGTCAGCGGGACGGACGTCAGGATTCGAAACGGTCTTCTCAACTGTAACAACTGCTACGTGCGCTCCAGAAGTAAGTGCTGGGAGGAGGGGCGGGTTTGAGGTGGATGATGCCATCATGTGCCTTTATCCTAGGACCCAATGGGGAACTGGGTATTTCCCTCCATTGACATACTCACCTCAGGAAAACCTGCAGCAGTTGCTGCTGCTGCTGTTGTTGTTGTTGTTGTTGTCGGCAGCAGCGGCTCTGACTCCTAGTGACCTGGTGTGTAATGGCAGAACCTTGCCCAGTACTCTCACATCATCACAATGGCGGAGGTTCAGCCACTGTGTTAGTTTCTCCAGTGCACTGAGTCTCTCTCTCCCTTGCCTTCTCCAACTCTGCGTTTCACTAACTGCGATGTCCGGCACTCCTAAGTGATCTTGCCCCGGTGCCGTGCCCAAAGTCACGGGGCCCAAGTCTCCCTGCCTCTCTTCTCAGGAGCATCCTGGCGGTAATCTTCTTAAGGTTGCGTTCCACACGGTTTTCGTTAGTTAATGTCCTCGGGTAGATGCCAGACTCTTCTTTCTAGTCTGTCTTAATCTAGAAGCTCGGCTGGAGCCCATCCGTCCTCGGGGACTGCTGGTGTGTGTGTGACCGACATGCTGGGTGCATCACCTAAGGTGCCAAGGCAACGCACAAACCACCACCATCTGGCCAAAGAAAATGTCAGAAACACTTATTTCCTTCAGGAAGTACAGGCCAACGTGCACCACAGAGATTCTGATGAGCTAGAAGGAGGCTTTGAAGCTCCGGGAGGCCTATTGCTTAGTGAGGCTCAGCTTTAGAAGACCGTACCATGGGGGGCTGGCTTACGGAGAAGACTGGTTCCCCACGGCTCATCAAACGAAGCACCACCTCCTCAGGACCCATGTGCTCTGTGTTTAGGCATTTCCACTGACATCAGCATGTGGTTTTGCTAAACTGAAAGTCCCATAAGAGACAAACCATCGGCTTCTGGCCCTTTGTGAGCTGATGCTCCCATTGAGCTCCCCTGAACCAGTGGACCCTCCTGGAGAAGAGTCGTGTTGGCTTGTGGGCCACCAGGGGGTGCTGTTTCCCAGCTGCTGTTTTGAAAAACCAGAACACCGGCCCTAGGAAGCCTTCTGAGTCCTCACCCTTAGGTACATGTAGCCTTTCTGGTGGATATCCTAAGGAGCCTTGATGGTAAGGTGGTTATGCATTGGGCTGCTGGCTGCAAGCTCAGTAGTTCAAACCCACCTTAGGAGACAGCTGAGGCTTGAGTACACTGGAAACCCTTACAGTCTTAGAAACTCACAGGGGCAGTTCTGCTCTGCCCTGCCCTATAGGGTCACCAGGAGACAGACTTGAGTCACTGGCAGCGAGTTTTGTGTTTGGTGACTAACCTAGAGAGCTGGAGGCTGTTCGGTTGTAAATCCATTTGCAGAAGGAAAAAGAAGAAAGGAGTTTGGCACTCAAGAATGTTTTATTTTCTTAGGAACTGAAGTCACATTTTTATAGCTTTCTTTCTTACATGTCTCTAAAGCCCCTGGTGGCCCAGTGCATCAGGCACCAGGCTGCTCACCACAGGTCTGTGGATGATGGACGAGGCTGTCTGTGCCCTTGAGCTTGAGAAACCCCGCAGTAGGCTCTCTGAGAATCCACTCCACAGCAGGGGTGGGTTTGTTCTCGCTTGTTTGTTTTCTCAAGACGGAAGGCATGAGGAGGGAAATGTGGAATACGGTCACCTTAGAGCGCTACTTCTAGTCAATTAGAGAAATAGGTGCCTGGCTTACTAGAATGATTGGCATTTTAAAATCAATCAAGCCCAGGTGGTTTTGGTTTAGGACGAGCATTGACGTGAGGTCAACACAGTTCAAGCTTGGAGCTCTGTCACCAACCTGGACTCCTTGCCATCCGTGAACTTTCTGGCTTGGGTTTTGTTGTGGGGGGGGAGGGGAGTTTCATGTCCTAGAAAGGAAATCTTAAAGCCTTGTCTCCCAGGTTTCAAAATTCTTCCCCCCCCCCCATTATTCTCTGCCAGGGAAGCATCTTTTCATCCCGGGTGAACCAGAAGAGGGCACTGTTAGGTCATAGGACAGACCATCCATCCGGATTGAATTTCTTTCCTAGTTCAAAGTGCTGGGAGGACATTTCTGGAGGACAAACTGAACCCACCTCCAGGTGACAGTGACCTCTCGATCCAGATTGTTTTGTTTTTTCATTGAGAAGTTTTGTAATTTCTTTTGGAAATCAGCTGTTCATATCAGAGCCAGAGATTTCTCTCTTAGATGCACAAATAGAAAGCCCCGCTCTCTCCATGTGTTCATTCCAGTCTAAGAGAAGAGTCATAGAGTACCTGCCCATTCTCCTGTGATGAAAGCTGAGAGAATGATGTTGACATAGCCCATGGTGCACTTTATTTTTTTCTGTGGTTGCACAATTTTTTTATTAGGAATTTTTAGACCCCTGTGAAATACAGAAGCTGCTCCAGGGGTGCGGGTGGGGGTGGGTGCTGTGGGTTAAGCGTGGAGATGCTCCAGCCACCGGGAAGGAGAAAGATGAGACCGTCTGTTCACATAAAGATTTCCTGTCGCAGAAACCCGATCGTGGGTCGCTGCGAATCTGTATCTACTCGATGGCAATTGATTTTTCGCATCTAAGAATTACAAGGATGGAGACGAAATGGCCCACCAGTTCTCGGACTAGACAACCTCTATAGAATTCAAAATAGTCATACAAGGCATACGTGGTATCTCGTGTGGCTGATCTAAGTGGTTTGCAGTTGGTTGCTACCTGAAAGGCTGGCGGGTGGAACCCAGCCTGAAACTCCGTGGAAGAAAGTCCTGGCGAACTGCTCCCCTAACGAGTAGCACCAAGAAGGCACGTTAGGGCAATTCTGCTCTGTAACACAGGGTGGGTGGAGGGGCAGGATTTGGGACCAGCCCGACTAACAGCAACCACAACAGTAAAGTACAATCTGTGATAATTCCAATATTTCCCCCAATACCATCCTCCAAGGGCGTCCCGTCTTCTATGGTCTTCCTGGCCCTGGTTCAGCTCTCACCTGCATGTCAGGGGACTGATTGGCTCTAGGCCGATGGAGGGCACCTAAGCCCGCAGCCCTCAGCTGGGCTTCCCTCACACCTGCAAGAGGTCGATAGATCGCAGCAGCTTTGCCCAGGACTTTGCTTTGTTTGATCTCTTCACGACTGCTTCACGGGCAGTGATGGTGGTGGGGCCAACTAAAATGGCATCTTTTCTTGGCAACTTGGATTTCTTTCTCCTTTAGCACGATGTTTCTTCTCGGCCCAGTCGTGAGGAGCTTTGCTTTCTTTATGAAGATCACTTAGCAGTTGGTGTGGTTTCCTGCATAAACATTAGTACCATGGTGGGCTCAATGTTCCTATAGCCAGCACAGGACAGGGAGAATGACCAGCCTATCTAGAAAGCTGCTCGTTTCCCTTGTGGTGTTATTTAGGGGGGGGGGGAGTGTGTGAAATAATCCTGGGGAGGTACACACCCTTACAATAATCAACCACTTGCGATGCGGAGGGTAGCATCTAAGACCAGGGCTAGAAGGGTGAGGCGTGGGCGCCTGAGCCACAGGGAGGGAAGTGTGGGATCGGCGAGGCTATGCTGAGGGGACTGCAATGAAGGGGCCCAAACACAAAGTATCGGAAAGACTGGCCGTAAAATGCGTGAGCTGCCCTGGCCACCTTCGCCCAGTTCACACTGAAACATCTCAGAGAAATCAAGCGGTGCATTGCATCTGGGCAATCCTGCAGCTGAAGCCACCTGGACAGCTTACTTTCAGGTGGGCCTGACCCAAGGCAGGGAATGAAAACAAAGAGGGGGTGGGGGAGGAGGCATCTAAAAAGGAAACTTTGGAAGCCCCTCATATAGCTGAGGAGAGAATGGGTGGAGAAAAATTATACCTGCGTTTGAATGGGTTGGGCTTGCCACAGATGCGATGAATCAGAGCGGAAAGAACCAGCGAAACATCGTCCTTTCTCCTGTGATGTTTCATCTGAGCGGAGAAGACCGGAGATGGGTGGATGTGCGGGTTGTTTTACATCACAGGCATTCCAAGTGAAGCAAAACCATGTTGCTCTGTGGAATAGCACCTGAATTTGTAATCCTATTTTCTCCAAGGAAATAGTCACATTTGAATGAAATGTTCCTCTTGGAGGGGGAACTGCGTAACAGCATATTGAAGTAGCATCCCTAAAAGCGATGTAAACCGTTTTTAAGTTCATATGTAAATGGGGCTGGAAGCGCAAAACAAATTACCTGTCACGAATCAAGCTGGCGCATGTTTAGCTCTTGTCGTTTGTGCTTGGGTGTTGGAAGCCCGTGTCTCTGCACATGCCGTTCTGGTCAACCTTCACGCCTGTGAAATGCACTTAACGGAAACTCCCCGGGGTCTTTTCCAATGGTTGCAACCGCGGCATCACGATGCTCAGACCTAAAATGAAGAGGAGAACTTATAAAGGTTTCAGCAAGAAGGAAGGAGCGCAGCCCAACCTGTCGAGCGAGGGTTGCCAGAGACAGTGCAAGCTGCCCAGCTAATTGTCTCCCAGTGAAATTTGACTTTCAGATCAATAAATGCATCCCATGTTTAGCGTGCACCTGTTGCAAAGAGTCCATCTCTTGACTCAGCCCGGGTCTGTTTCAAGTATGACGAAGTCATGCTTGGTGGTTGAGTTGAAATTCACACTCTACTGGGTGTTCTGTGTTCGTGTTTGCGACATCTAGCATTTCTGTCCCTTGGTTATGTGTCATCTTTCCTTAGTTAAAATGTACTTGTTTTTAGAGATGCAAAACCGGAAGGACTTGAAATAAAATACTATTTTCTTGTTCATTTCCCCCAGAAAACAAGGCGGGAAACTCAATGCACATGCATGTGGTTTAGAAAGAAGTCTAGAGACTTTCTACATCAAACATCAGTGCGCATGACTCATCTGGGAATCTTGTTCAGTGGGTCCAGAATTGAGGCCAAGAGTCTGCATTTCTGACAAGCTCTTTCAGTGAAGCCAAGATTGTTTGTGCTTGGGCCACAGTTTGAGTTGCTGGTTGACACAAGTTTTCCCAACCTGCTCCTAATAAGTTTGAAAAGGTATAAAGTACAAAGTGTTGCCTCCTTTGACCAGATGTTGCCGTTTGCTTTATCACAGGTGCTGGCCACCCTACGACCCTGTGATGTGCTTTTCCAGCTTCCAGATCATTCGCTGGCAATTGTCTAACAAAATCTCAAGTTTGGGGCATCCCAGAATTCATCTAATCTCTGAAAGGCTATGCTAAAACATGATACCTGTTCTTTTATAGCACAATGTTTTGTTTTACTTTCTTTTTCTTTTTTTTCTTGCACATCTATAAAAAAGAATAATGAATTGTAATAATCTGGAATAGCTAAAAAAAGGGGGGGGTGTATTAGCATGACCAAGCAGGCTTATGGTTTTAAAATGTGTTATTCTCTTCTTTGGGACTGAATGAGGCAAACGATGCAATAAACCTATGTTGTGTTCGTAGTTCTAGGAATGAAACATTTCACGTTTACAGAATTGAGCTGCACAAAGTGCAAGACATGCCAACTCGAGACTTGTGCTCGTCTGAGATAGGAGCCGAAGATGAAAGCATTTCACAAACTCAACATCACAGCAAGCTCCCTGAGCTACGGGGATATTTGTTGTTGTTTTTAGCAAAGACCCTAGTCTGATAATATATCCTGTAATCCTGAAACATTTGTGTTACTTACCTTTTGAGGGTAGAAGTTATACCAATAAATTATTGCACCATTAGCATTAGATTTTGTGTACCTTGGAAGTTATGTCCGCGATGGAGCCTGTTCTATCCTGTCAAGAGCAATGTGTAACACCTGCGAGGCTGACACTCTGGGACATTGCCCAAGGGGAGGAAAGCGGCAGAGGGAAATACTCCAGCCACCATTTCCAAAGGGAATACCAAAACTGGGAAGGAGGTTTCCGCTTCGAGGGCGTGGCGAGCATCACCACGAGGTCTGTGTGACTTGCTTCTCTTCAGGCACTGAATCCGGCGTCCTCCGTGAGACACAATGGAAGGTCCCCGTCGCACTGTCCCAGGAGGATGGTCACTCCTCGCCTTGCCTGCGAGTTCTCCTGGGTGCTCGGACGCTCCGGGGTCTTCCTGAAAGCATTAAGTCCATCCCAATGGAGTGCAAATGACACAGTGATATGAAAAGCCATCGGTGCGTGAACAACAAGGACCTGCCATTCCGATTGTGCGCTCCCCCGGCCCCCAATTCTAAAGGACACATGTCCTGCTCCATTCTCTTTTTCACCACCTTTCTTAGTCCTCAAAGACCGACGCTGCAGGTGGAGCGGCTTAGACAGGGACTCTTATCAAGAGCTGGCTGCTTCTCTGGCCCTGTGTGATGAGCCCCAGCTGGCCAAGAAAAGGGTCAGGTCACTAAAGACCATTCACACTCTACATCTCCAGGCTGCTTCCTTTAAGACTGGGGAAGGGGAAACTATTTATTCTGCCTTAAAAATGATGGCAAATAGGGAAAGACGACACAATGTGGACGTGGACTATGGAGACCCTCCTGATAGTTTCACGTAGGCCTGCAAGAAGATCCAGTAGCTGTTTTCCTCTGAGATGTAAGCAATAACTTCCTTAGGCTAGCTAGAAATTATTTATTTCCATGCTAGATGGCTCTTGGCATGTGGGCTCGGTAGAAGTGGGTTCCTCAGCCGCTGGAGATCTCTCGACCCTGTTGTCACTTGGACGAGCTGTTGTTAGTTTGAAACTTCTCCATCCCTTCATGACAATTTGTGCCTTAGACCATGCAAAGCTGTTGCACACGGTCGCGGATGAATTATGGATATGGGACACTGGAGCGAGATGAAGTCACTTCCGAGTTCCCAAGACTTCTCACGGAGGCGTTTGCAGTCTCGCAGAAAGAAAGAAAGATGACACAGCGAGGGGAAAACAGAACACAGATTTTGAAAAAAAAAAAGTACAGATTCAATCTAATATTTTGATTAACCACCTGCATGTTTTATTAAACGTTTTGATACTGTGGATGTTTACACTTTGCATGATGTGACATTAGCAGAGCCTCTTACCACGAACACTGCACAAAACCTGTACAACATGCTCATTCATAACCGATTTTTATAGAAGACTTTTTACATGTGGCGCCCCATGTGTTATGTAAGGAATGACATGAATATTGCACATTCTCTTCTGGTTTCGCAAACCCATTTATACATATTTCTTGGACTCATTGTACATGTATTGAAGCTAGAATCGAGTCAAGAGGAATAAAGCCCCATTCTCCCACTGCAAAATGTGCTCTCCCACAGTGAACACCCGTCACCAGCACAGAATAATCCCCAACATTTTCTAAATTCTAATTGCCAACTGTTTCTATTTCTATTTGATTTGTATTTCATTTGGAGTCTGTTCCATGGCAGCTTCGGCAGACTAGATATTGTTTTGCCCAATGCAGCATAATGAGTATGATCTATTTCTTTTCAAATCATCTCTGAGATCCCAGCGGGGAGGAGGGCATGCGCTCCTGCTTTCTGCTGGGCTGCAGTGTAAATGTGTTTGTTTTTAAAAAGAAAAAAAGAGCAAAATGAGGAAGCGAGTGAGTGGCTTTATTGTTCCCATGGAGATGCATCTGGTTCCCCTCATACTCCAAACACTACTCCCTTCTCCTTCTTAAGGAAACTTGGGGGAATGCTTTTTTTTTTCATTTGCAAACGTTTATGATGTTTCCTCATTCTTTCTATGTAGCGTTATTAATTCAGTATCTAGTATAGTTATTTAGCCACCGTGTCAGATTGAACAAAAGGAAAGAATCCACCTCCTGTGTGAGTCTATCCAAAGGATGCTACTGGAATGGGTGGGCCAATGTTCTCTATCAGTTAAACTAACCTTCATTTACAATATTTATTCTAAGATGCCTCTGAGGAATAGTAAATAAAATAAATGGAAAAAAGTTGTCTAAAATGCAACAGCTTTTATAGTAAATGTACATTTATAAATAAAATACTCAAATCAATTCTGTATTCCATTGATTTTCAGGGGGCGGGGAGTGGGGGGTACAGCTGTCAGTGTTCTTACAAGGGAGAATGGATCTCTTCCTTGGGACAATGGATCTCTTACCAGCTGACTGTAGGGGGTGTGTGAGGAATTTCCTTCGGCTGAAGGGTTCACCTGGCATGTACAATTCAGCATTCAGTTACTAAAAAAGTTGGCCCCTTGAGTCTACCCAGAAGTGCCTCAGGCCTGGTAGGGATTGATCAAGGTCAATGTAACTGAGAGGAGTTACTGAAACCCAAATGAAGGCTGAGCATGATGGTGGGACAGGAGGAAAGTGAACGGAAATAGAGGAAAGAGCTAGGAGGCAAAGGACATCTATAGAGATCTAAATATAGGCATGTACATATGTAAATATATAATGAGGATAGGGAAATAGATCTATGCGCATATATTTATAGGTTTAGTATTAAGGCAGCAGATGGACATTGGACCTCCACTCGAGTACTTGCTCAATGCAAGAATACTTTGTTTTATTAAATTGGCATTCCATGATGCACACCTTCCCAATACGATCATTGAAGACAAATGTGTGCATAAGCAAATGTGGTGAAGAAAGCTAATGTTGCCCAGATATCAAAAGAAAGCATCTGGGGTCTTAAACGCTTGCAGTAAACAAGCAGCCATCTATCTCAGAAGCAACGACATCCACATGGAAGAAGCACACCAGTCTGTGTGGCCATGAGGTGTAGAAGGGACCAGGTATCAGGCACCAAAGAACAAAAATTATCAGTGGGTGCCCACCTTCCCAATATGATCACTGAAGACAAATGTGTGCATACGCAAATGTGGTGAAGAAAGCTGATGGTGCCTGGCTATCAAAAGATATAGTGCCTAGGGTCTTAAAACCTTGAAGATAAACAAGCAGCCATCTAGCTCAGAAGTAACAAAACCACATGGAAGAAGCACACCAGCCTGTGTGACCTCAGGTGTCAAAGGGGTCAGGTATCAGGCATCAAAGAACAAAAAAATCATATCATTGTAAATGAGGATGAGTCCAGAGCCTATTTGGAGGCAGCTAGACACCCCCCTTACAGAATAGTCACAGGGAGGAGATGAGCCAGTCAGGGTGAAGGGTAGCAACGATGAAACATACAACTTTCCTCTTGTTCGTAAATGCTTCCTCCCCTCCTCCACTATCATGATACCAATTCTACCTTACAGATCTGGCTGGACCACAAGATGTACACTGATACAGATAGAGAAACAGGGAACCCAGGATAGATGATCCCTTCAGGACCAGTGGTGAGAGTGGCAGTACTGGGAGGGTGGAGAGAGGGTGGGGTGGAAGAGGGAACTGATTACAAGGATCTGCATGTAACCCCTCCCTGGGACATGGACAATAGAAAAGTAGGTGAAGGGAGATGTCAGACAGTGTAAGAGATGACAAGATAATAGTAATTTACAAATTATCAAGAGGGGGGAGTAGGAAGGGAGGGGGGGGAAATGAAGAGCTGATATCAAGGGCTCAAGTAGAAAGCAAGTGTTTTGAGAATTATGATGGCACCAAGTGCGCTTGACACAATGAATATATATATAGATTGTGATAAGAGTTGTACGAGCCCAAATAAAATGATTTTTTTTAAAAGACCTCGCAATCAACTTCTGAAAGATCACAGCCACTGAAAACGCCATGCGGGTCACCATGAACTGAAATCCACTCCACAGCCAACTGGCTTGGGTTTTTGTTTCTGAGACAGTTAAAATCTCTTGAGGTGATACCCAGCAACAACCAAGGAAGACCATGCAAATGGCACTGGGTGTTGCTTGAAACCCCTAAATGATGGACAACTTCCAATAAATAGTCGCTAGAAAATAACATAGCCTGACTTTTTTTTGCACCATTGGCTCCCATTCTCCCACGCCCAGCCCCACTATGTACATAGTCTTTCCCCCTACATCCTGTTTCCTCGGTTTGCTGAACTAGGATTGTCCCATTGAAACACAGCATCGAAAGAAAGAAAGAAAGAGAGAGAGAAAGAGAGAGAGAGAGAGAGAGAGAGAGAGAGAGAAAGAAAGAAAGAAAGAAAGAAAGAAACACAGCATCTATGATACTACTAACTCTCAACTACACAAGCATTTGACTCTGCACCCTGGCCTATATTTGGAAGTGATGGTAAGAGCATGCAAAGTCCTTAAATTGTTCAGTAGTTTTGTAATTACTGCTACGCTTGGTGTTGTGCTGCTCCGTCAAGTTCCATAGACAGGCTGTAGTTACTATTGTTTCTCCTCGGAGTGTTTAGGCACTAGCAAACTGATAGCATAAAGCCACTGTTATTTAAATGAAGCTCCAACTAGAACACATTTCAATGTAAAATAAGTGTTCTAACATGAGGTGTATAAAGAATATTTTTAATAAAAGACAATGTTTTATCTCAGATACACTGAACTAACCTTCCTATTGTTGACTTTCTTGAAGCCCTAAGGACTTCTTCTTAGGGTAAAAATCTAGACCACACAAGAGGAAATCAAGTACTCCCCCATACTTACGCAACATCTAACTCAGGAGTTACAAATTCAAATGACTGGAAGAAATGGCCATGGTCAATGAGAAGAGATGAGCGGAGGTTCCCAAACTTATTTGGCCTACCTCCCCTCTTTTAGGGAAAAAAATAATACTCAGTAACCTTTGGCAATTAAACATGTTGTGCTATATAGCTCATCATCCAGAATAAAGTGTAGGTATCTGTTTTGGCAGCCGCACCAGATGTTCCCAGCATCCCCACAGGGGACGGTTTGGGGAGATACCAAACTAGAATGTGCTGCAGACTATGGCAAACAGGGAAAAGGGCAACTTCTGTCTAAAGAGGAGGTGGTTCTCATTCAGAATGTACAGGTTGTTTTTCCTTTTTTCTTCTTCTTTCAACATTGGCATCAATCCAAACCATTTTCCAATGTTGAACAAAAATGTGGGGCTTAACAAAATGCTATCTGCAAGTCTAATTGTGTTCTCCAGCCACAAATTTGAAGTCTGTCGCTAAGTCTCTTTGTTTTCCTATCAGCGGCTACTAACTTGCTTTGCTGCGAGTCATTTCATCTGACAAATATCTCAAAAAGTGGCCAGGTAGAACACTTGCTTCCACAATGCCCCTGCTCCTTCAGAAAAAGACTCTGAACAGAGCTGTTAATCCGCAGGTTGTATGGCTGCTTCTTCGCACCTCTGTTTCGTGCAATTTGTGAGATGGCATGAGAGACTTAGCAAAAAATCCCTCTACTGAGAGCTCTTGCGATGCTTATTACAATCCACACATCAATTGTATCAGGCATATTTGTACATATGTTGCTATCATTCTTTTCCAGACAGTTACTTTCTCTTGAACCCTTGGTTTGGCTCTTCTTCCCCGCCCCCCACTACACTCCCCCACCCTCATGACCTCTTGATAGATTATACATTTTTTTCATGTTTCACACCGACCATTGTCTCCCTCCCCCCATGGTTTCTGTTTTTCTTTCCCTTGGAAACAGATCAACACACAGCCACAGAGACTGCTTTACAAAAACCCACGTTCACTGCAGTGCCTAACTCTTGGCAGTGTCTTTAACAGTTTCATAATATCAGCGACTCCGACCGCCCCTTAATAGTTTCATTCTTGCCTTTCAAGGTAAAGGACACAACAGAGAATGCATATATGCAAAGTAGGATTTTTCTTAACTTTGTTCAACATCATTTGGTCACATTCATTTAGAAACGCTTTTTGTCATTGGTCAAAGTCTAAAGCAAGCTGTCGTTAAGCTGATACCAGCTCAGAGCAAGCTTCTAAGACAGGGCCGAACAGTCTGGGGGTTTCAAGACTGTAGCTGTAGAGAGCGGAAACCCTCGTCTTTCTCCTGCAGGTTCAAACTGCTAACCTCACGATTAGCTGTCCTGTTTTCACAGTTTCTCTTTGTGCAGTTCATTGGCGCTGGCCACACTTCAAACGGTGCTATGTTCCTTGCTATTCCTGCATGTTGTTCCGTTACCACGGTCTTAAACTCCTGGCCACGTAACCCTCACCATCCCATCCAACCATCCCAGTTACCACTGTCATTTGGTGTCTGTGGGGAGCAAGGATCCGTATCAACTTGGCGAGGCCACAATTCTAGATGGTCTGACAGATACCATGTAATCATCTTCCGTTTGGTGAGCAGCTAATTAGTTGGGAAGGGAGTTTGCTCAAGGGTGTATACCGCATCCTATCAATATGAATGTTCTGGCAAAACTCACCCTCTTTCAGTCCTGCATCTGACTCATCTGACCTGGAGATTTGGAAATTTGCTGGCTTCTTCATGATGCCCTGGGTTGCATGTTGGGCTACTAGCAGCAGGATCAGTAGTTTGAAACTGCCAGCCACTCTCTAGAAGAAAGATGAGACTGTCTATTCCCGTAAAGATTTAGTCAGGGTGCAGTGTAGCAATGATGAAACATACAACTTTCCTCTAGTTCCTAACTGCTTCCTTCCCCTTCCTCCCCGCCCCACTATCATGATCCAAATTCTACCTTATAAATCTGGCTGGACCAGATGTATTACTCTGGATATTTTAGAGGAAAAAATCCACAGAAACTCATGTATAAGAGAGAGTTTTTTATAAAGGTTAACTGTGCATATCAAGAAAACATCTCAACCCAGTGCTGCCCAAGCCAAGTCTAACATTAATCCATATGTCCAACACCAATCCACAAATTCCTCCTCCATCTCACAAAACACACGCAATGATGCTGACTGCAGGAGGAAAGCTGAGTCAGTGAACATGTAAGCATCTCAGTGCTGGCAGGGGTCTCCAAACGGTTGCTCCAGCACTGGGGCTACATTGGAGTAGGTTCATGCGGCTTCTCCTCAGGGATGTCTTGCAGGAAGTGAGCCTTGCCAGCTGAAGCAGGGAACTGGCTAAGGCAGCTGCTCCCTGGTCCGACCATCAAAAAGCAAGAGGCCAGAGAACTAGAAAGGCGAGGCTCACCGAGCTATTTATCTCTCTGCCCTTCAATTAACCCCACATGTGTTTCTTGGCCAGGTTGGCACAATAAACAGGATGTACACTGGTACAGATAGGAACTAGAAACACAGGGAATCCAGGACAGATGAACCCTTCAGGACCAGTGCTCAGAGTGGCCATACCAGGAGGGTGAAGGGAGGGTGGGATGGAAAGACAGAACCGATTACAGGGATCTACATATAACCTCCTCCCTGGAAAAGTGAGTGGAGGGAGACATTGGACAATGTAAGATATGACTTTGTCCTGTCTCAGAGATGGACATTTCCTTTTGCCATCTGGTGTCATTGAGTAAACTCCGATCATCGTGAGCTAATGCCACAGTAGATAGAACTGCCCCAGAAGGTGTTCATTATGTAATCATGATGGGACCAGAGCACCAGATCTTTTTCCCAACGACCGTGGAGTGGGTATGAACCATCAACTTTTTGCCCAGTACTTAAACATCACAGCACCTGGGAGCCTCAATAATACATTTTCTTCCCTGCCAAATTGTGTTTCTCAGATGGGCGTCAGCTTTTTCGAACTCAAAGCAAAGACTTGAACGGAAGAAAGGCCTCTTTGTAAGCACCCCATTGGAGAGAGAAGCTATCCCACACAAGTTCATCTGCTACACGACTTTTATTTTACCACAAATTCACTGAAGCAATAATCAAGGTGTCTAACTTTTGCAGCAGGAAAATTCCATATTCTCTAGAGCATAAGAAACTCATTTCAGAAGGCCCTATGAAAAGGTGTTTGAGAGGGGAGTGGGGAGGGAGGGGGGAAAAAAAGAGGACCTGATACAAAGGGCTTAAGTGGAGAGCAAATGCTTTGAGAATGATTGAGGCAGGGAATGTATGGATGTGATTTATACAATTGATGTATGTATATGTATGGATTGTGATAAGAGTTGTATGAGTCCCTAATAAAATGTAAAAAAAGAAAAGGAAAAAAAAGAAAAGAAAATGATTAGGGCAAAGAATGTACAGATGTGCTTTATACAATTGATGTATGTATATGTATGGACTGTGATAAGAGTTGTATGAGCCCCTAATAAAACGTTTAAAAAGAAAAAGAAATAGTATATGCACAGTTCAGGAAGCAGAAGACATAATCACTAATTACCTACCCATTAATCACTCTGGGCCACCAGTCAAAATATTTTCTCTGTAAAAATGCCTTCCCTATTTTGTACCAATTAATACTGGATGGAACTCAAAAGTCACAGTTAATCTGTGGCAAAGCTTTTATTTGCTGTCAGGAATGCAGACATGAAAAATGCTCAATGCAATATTTTAATTAATAAAAATATGCTGAGAAGTGAAAACAAAGAGAAAAGGTGTTTGAAAATGTCTTCAGGTGACGGAGAAATGACGGTAGGAGGCCTTATCAAACGTTATATGAAGCACTACATTCTCATAGCTCTAGGGGACAATATAAACCATAAAATATAAACCATAAAATGCCAATTTGAGACATGCAATAGGAATCTGGGGGGAGTTATGGTTATACTGCCTAATGTCTAATACTTTAATACTAAGCAAGAAGCTGTGTCTTGCTTATGTGGTGATGCTCAAGGACATCAATCCATTTTGAGCTGACCAATAAGGAGAATCTGTGTTGAGATTATTCAGAAAAGTCTAAAAAAGAATTTGCATTTACAGAAACATTTACTATAGAAATAACAAGGGGTGGAAGAACGAAGAAAATGTTCCAAAATTGTTTGTAGTGATCACTGTCCCACCCTGTGGATGTAGTCAAACCATGGAATTGTATGCTACATGAATTCTATGTTAATGAAATGGTTAGAAAATAAAGTACACGAGCACATCAGTGGATCCGCCGACTGCAGTCAACACCACAGTTTGGGACTCAAACACAGAACCGGGTAAGGATGAAAAGTTCCCCCTGGGATAGCGATAGTGTCGCAAACCAGCAGGAAAAGGAGGGACTGTTAATTCAAGTCAGTTCTTCACAAGACAGTTCATTCTGGACGGATTCAAGTGTCTGGCAAAAGAAAAACAACAGGAGCCAGAGGTTTAAATAGGCTTCAATTCATATTCAATAAAATTTGTGAGCACAATTAGGAAACTAGAGAAACCTTTCAAACAAATGTGGCAAAGATTGCATGCTAACACCTGTCAGCCTTTGCGAATCGGGAGAAGATGCGCACAAGTTCAGAGAAGAAAGATGAGCAGCTAATAAACATGGGGGAGTGGTCCGCCCCAGGAGTGATGCAGGAAGGCACATCGAGACGCACTTCTGCTAACCCCCCTGCAAAAAGAAAAACCCAAATGAGAATGGATGGTAAATTTAACGATTTTAGAATTAAGAGCATACATGTGGTAAAAAGACACACGACTGGGAGCTGGTATTCGCCACACACATACAGAAGGGGCTCCCAACAGTTCATGAAAATATGAAATTGAAAGATAGCGAAGTTTTGTTCCACAAAGCTTTTTCAAACAATCAGCAAAAGATGAGTGTCCAGAATATATTAAACATAATGATATTCATAGGAAAAATATAACTCAATAGAAAAATGGGCAAAAGACATAAACAGACATTTCACAGAAGAGAAAACATGATTAGCTATGAACCACATAATATATACAACTTGATTAAGAGGAAAATGAAAACCATTAATAAGGGAACATTTTACCCTCAGCAGACTGGTAGAACAGTCAGGCTCTGATAGGCACCAATGCTTGTGAGGATGCAGAGAGCAGCAGGAATTCCAACTATAGAGAAGTTCAAGAGATGGCCACACATCGCTCCAAGAGGCAAGTCCAAGAATACCCTCTACAAAGCACGGATTGTATATAAATTGCGTCCATAAGAGCCCTGGGGCAGTGTGGGTTATATGTAGAATTTCTAACCTCAAGATCTGCAGCTCAAATTCACTAGCTATTCTGAGGGAGAAAGACGAGGCTTTCTGCTCCCATAAAGATTTACAGTTTGGGTGGGAAAGGAAGAAAAATAATTTAGTCTTGGAAACCCGCAGGGGCCTCTGTCCTAGTGTCACCAGGAGACAGAATCAACTTGATGGCAGTGAATTTGGTTTATTATTTTAATATCATTTTAGTAATGAAGATGAGTGAACTGTAATATACACATATACATTTGGATCGATCAAAAATTTATAATAAGACACAGAAGATTATATACACTATAATAGCACTTATATACAATTCAAAGACAATTGAAAACTAAACTTCATACTCTTTGGGGGTCCTAGCTGTGTGGCAAAGCAGTAAAGGAGTAATAACCACAATTGAGGGTAATTGCTACATCTGGGCAAGAAGGGGAATTTTATCAGGGTGAGCAAACAAGTTATTGCTTTTCACTATTTAACGTTGATTTGTAAGTTCTGTTTTGTTATGAGTACATTCAGGGTTACTGGATATTGGAAAACTGCTTTACAAAGTGGCTATACAAAGTGCTCCAGAAACAAGGCGTGGTGGCTCTTATGTTCCCCACACAGCATCCAGAATCGGTATGTTAGACTTCATTCCTGCCTCTCTGGAGCCCGATGGCATAGTGATTATGAGTTGGACTGCTAACCACAAGATCAGCAGTTCGAAACCATCATCTACTCCAATAGAGAAAGATGAGGCTTTCTTCTGCCCTAAAGAGTTACAATCTCAGAAACTCGCAGGGGCAGTTCTGCCCTGTCCTGAAGAGTCACTATGAGTCAGTATCGAGTCCACGGTAGTGAGTTAGGGGTGAGGGTTTGGGCAGAAGGGAAATGATACTATTTCATTGTTCTTGTTTGCATTCCCTTAACAACTGATGATATTGGGCTGGGTGTATTTTCATCTTTTTATTCAAAATCCAGTTTACACTGCTGATAATCGCCCTCGTTTCTTTTGTTAATATTTCTATTGAATTGCTTGGTGGACATTTTGCAACTTTAGATCCTAATCCTTTACCAACTGCGTGCATTGCAAATGCTTCGCTAATGGGTACTCTTGGCAGTGGACTTAATGAGGCCACCTCACCAGGCAAGTGAAGAAGGGATCTACTTGGAGAGTCAACTTTCTAGAACCACTTTATTGAATAACTTCTTTCCCCCACGAATTTGCAATGTAATTTCGGAGAGACCAACGAGCATCTCTATGAGAGTCTGTTTCTGGACATTTGTTCCATTGCACTGTTCTATTTGTCTATCCGTAACCCAATATCACATAGTTTTAATCACTATATGTTTATATTAAGCCTGGTGATCTGGAAGGGTGATTTTTTTTTTCCTTTTACAAACTTGTTTAGACTATCCTTGGTCCCATACTCTCCCACCCGACTTTAGGATGTTATTCTGGCCAATCCCTGGAGTCACCTTCCAACTCTTTGTGACTAATGTGTTACAGAGCAGAGCGGCCCCTGAGCAGTAGTAGCCTTCTTCGAAGCAGATCATCAAGCTTGCTTTGTGGTGCCTCTGGGTGGGTCCCGACCATCAAGGTCTTGGCTAATAGGCAAATACAAACCACCTGCTCCGCCAGACACCTGTCAAGTTTCTCTAAAATGCCTCTTGAGATCTTCCAAATTGAGTTGAATGTGGAGGCGACGATTCTCTTAAGTGGCTTTGGTCTGTGCGTTTTGCTTGCATCCAGCGACTTTCTGGGACGCTCTCATTCACGCTAACGCGTGCTTTATTCTTTCTCTTCAGTGTTTGTAGTTTGGTTAGATGCCATCAAGTCAAACGGCCTCTGTGTGCAATAGACCCCCCCCCCCGCCCACAGTCCTGCACCCGGCTCCCCTCAAACAGTTGTTCTGTTTGGGCTCCCTGTCACTGCCACCGCGTCATTACATCACCCGGAAGATCTTCGTCCCCTTCTTTCTTTGCCCTCAGGATCGCTCATCACTCCGGTTGGAGTGCCCTTTGGGGTGAGGTGATCTTAGCATAATTTTGCATGACAGCAACTGAATGGTCCTCTCTCTCGCCCCCAATTCTTCTTCATTGAGCTACTACATCAAGCATGATGCCCTTTTCCAGGAAGTAGTCTCTCCTCATAACATGTCCAAGGTGTGCTGACGATACATCTCCCCAAGCAGGTTTGTTAGTTCTTCTGGAAATCCGTGGTCCTTTCAATATCGTCACTGACACCGTAAGTCAAATGCATCCGTTTCCTTCTGCACTCCTCTTTGTCATTGCCCAACGTTCACATGTGTATGAGGCGGCCGAAAATAGCTAATCATTATCAAAAAGAAGAAGAAGGAAGGAAGAAAGGGAAAAAGGTCTTGGGTCTTTTTCCCCCAATTATCTTCTTATTCTTTTCATGTCTTCCTGTATTACTTGAGGCATCAGTAAATAGAGATACGGGGTGTTTGTGTCTCACCCTGCTATTTATACAGGCCAACATAATTGCAAAAATCCTCAATATCCAATAACAGATGTCATTGTAAAATTGTAGTGTGTCCTTACAATGATGTGTGGTCACTTAAAAACTGCATTTTCTGGGGGGAAAACCCCAAAACTTTACATTACTAAAGTATTCTGAATATATAAAAGGCACTTGACATCTCAAGTCATCATATAAGGAGTTGGGGAATATTGTTCCCCAAGATACTTTGCAGCGGAATGAGCATACCTCAGACATCTAAATACTTAGGAAGTCATTGACACAAGGACAGGTGCTAAACAGTAAATTTGCAGTTACCATCTCCAGCTAAGACTAAGTAAAGGTTAGGTGAGATTAAGAGTGACCTTGGTGGTAATTGCCTTATAACCCATTAAATTCTTCATTTTATGTTTTACTGTATATGTTTTATGCATTTTTATGTATGTTCTACAGTAAAATACTAAAAGAAAGATCATATGGAGCATATATACCATATGCTCCAAATTTTATAGGTAAAACATTGTAGATATAAATAAATTATATATTCTCAGCCCTGGTGGTGTCGTAGTTACGGTTTGGGCTGCTAACTGCGGTCAGCAGTGAGAAACAACCAGCTGCTTCATGGGAGCAAGGTGAGGCTTGCTGCGCCCATACGGAGTCTCAGAAACACACAGGGGCAGGTCTACTCTGACCGCCAAACCAAAAACCACTCACTGCCACTGAGTAATGCTGACCCACAGTGTCCCGTTCCTCCCCCCCCCCCACCTCTGGATTTCGGAGGCTGTAACTGTTTATGGAAGTAGAAAGCCCAGTCTTTCTCCTGCAAAGCTAGTGGTGGTCTCGAACTGCCTATCATGTGGATAGTAACCACCAAACAACCAGGG
This sequence comes from Tenrec ecaudatus, assembly GCF_050624435.1. NCBI lineage: Eukaryota > Metazoa > Chordata > Mammalia > Afrosoricida > Tenrecidae > Tenrec > Tenrec ecaudatus. The sequence continues at coordinate 180,380,573 of NC_134532.1, read as the reverse complement.
TTTCTTCACCTAGCGCAGTGGTTCTCAACCTTCCTAATGCCACGACCCTTTAATACATTTCTTCATGTTGAGGTGACCCCCAACCATAAAATTATTTTTGTTGCTACTTCATCACTGTAATTTTGCTACTGTTGTGAATCGGGCAACCCCTGTGAAAGGGTCATGTGAACCCCCAAAGGGGTCGCGACCCACAGGTTGAGAACTGCTGACTTAGCGGGTGACTAAAACTCAGGATCAACTCAATAGCAGTGCATTTGGTTTCTGGTTTTAGATACATTTTCAAGACTTACAGAAGGTGCTTCCCCATAACATCCCAATATACATCCATGCTTCCATCATGCAGGACCTAGGAAGCACCATGCTCTTTCCATTATCTCTGATGAACTTCTGAGTTCATCAGAAAGTCCTGCATTTGGTTTACACATTGCATGCTTTGCTGTCCCAGGCTTCTTTGGTCTGCTATTTCATCTGATCGCCTTCAGGCAGCTTCCTCTCTCTCCAGCCCACTCAAGCCACAAACATGGAGACTAACTTTGAAACTTCATTGTTGTTTCCACTTATCACGTTGACCATTGTCCACTGTCATCCACAGCATTTTAAAAACTAGTTTCATTGGCACATTCTTCACATATCATACAATTTAATTGTCTGATGATATTAAGAAGATTAGGCCAATCATCACCACAATCAGTCTCACAACATTTTTGTTCTCAGAAATGTTCTCATTGTCGTTAGCTCCTCATCCCTCCGCCCCACATTCTCCTCTGCCTTGCCCTATCCAGTGATGTCTCTATCGATCTACCTAGCCTGGATTTCATATACAGAAAACCATACAAAGCACACACAGGAAGCAAACAAGCAAAAAGCCCAACAACAATGACTAGACAGATCACAGAAAGACCTCAATCAAAAAGAGAAAGCTGATAATATTAAATACTAAAACAACTTTAAAGTGGCTCAAAAGGAAGATCAAATGATAAAGTATTACATTTAGGGGCATCTCCCACAATGGGACTTTTACAATACTGTCTGACTGTGTGAGAGCAAGGCTACTCACAGACCTGGACTAGGATCCAAGGGAATTCACAGTAGACTTCATCCATGGGCAGCCTGCACTTGGGTTTGGGGCTCCCTCTGCCATCCAGAGCCTCCTGCAAAATTTTACTCTCTGATACCATTCTCTCCTTCTGTGTGGGGATTTATTATTTGCAATCCCTGGATCACACTGGCTGGTGTGATTCTTCCATGTGAACTTTGTTGACATTTCCCTGAGATGGCTGCTTGCTTGAAGACAAGCCTTTAAGATCCCAGTCGCTCTTCTTTCTGACAGCCAGGGACCATCTAGTCTCTTCACCATTGTTTATGATAGCACCACACAGCCCAGGATCTCTTCATGAGGGCAAGTATCAAACAGGGCCATGTCATGAGAATAAAGTGTCCTTAGATTGGGGCTAGAATTAAGTGCAAGGCCAAAATCCATTCATATATCTATGGTTTTTATATGTCTCTGGTTCATTTTACAGACATAATTATTTTATGATAGAGAACATTATAAATCATCCCCCCCCTGGAGCATAAGGTAATTCTATTGATAGTGCCATTAAGTTAGCCAATGGTATAGAATTTAAATCACTGTTGAGACCCAATTAGAGCATCCAGTCCACAGAGAGGACCACATAGCCGGCACCACTATGAGACATGAGGCCCCTCACTGACCAATAGCCCTACAGGGGACAACACCAGAGACACAGTGTGGCAATTGCACCCAATCTGATCCCGCCACACTGAGGCAAAACACTAAGAGGGTGCAACAGAATAGCAAGGGAATAGAGCGGTGAGGCTCCCAGGGAATGCTGAAGGTGGACTTTGGGGCCAGGGTGTGGTGCCCCAACAGACTGGACTGGAAAACACTCCTAAAGGCCAACAAACAATCCTTGAACTAACTACAAGCTTTTCTAGCTGTGTTTTGTTTTTTTTGTCAGTGGTTTGTTGTTTTTGTTTTGTTGTATATTGTTGCTTGGTTTTGTTCTGTGTTGATTTTATGCACGTTATTATTTCCCCAGGTCTGTCTAAATAAGATAGGCTGGATGTGGATGGATGAACTATATGGAGGAGAAAACAATGGGACTGATAGTTCCTGGGGGACGTGGGAGAGGGGGTGGGGTGGGGGAGTAAAGGTAGTGGTGTTAACAAACCCAGGGACAAGGGAACAACAAGTGATCCAAATCAGTGGTGAGGAGGGTGTGGGAGGCCTGGTAGGGCCTGATCAAGGGTAATGCAACCAAGAGCAATTGCTGAAACCCTGGTGGGGACTAAGCATGATGGTGGGACAGGAAAGAAATCAAAGGAAATAGAAGAAAGAGCTGAGAGGCAAAGGGCGTTTATAGAGGTCTAAATAAAGACATGTACATATGCAAATATATTTATGTATGAGGATGGGGAAATAGATCTATGTGCATATATGTGTAGGTTTAGTATTACGGTAGCGGAAGAACATTGGGCCTCCACTCAAGTACTCCCTCAATGCAAGAATACTCTCTTCTATTAAATTGGCATTCCATGATGCTCACCTTCCTGACACAACCACTGATGACAAAGCGGGTGAATAAGCAAATGTGGTGAAGAAAGCTGATGGTGCCCGGCTATCAAAAGATACAGTGTCTGGGGTCTTAAAGGCTTAAAGGTAAAAAGTGGCCATCTAGCTCAGAAGCAACAAAGCCCACATAGAAGAAGCACACCAGCCTGTGCAATCATGAGGTGTCGAAGGTATCAGGTGTCATCAGAACAAAAAAATTTTACCATAGTGAATCAGGTGGGGAGTGCGGAATGGAGACCCAAAACCCATTTGTAGGCCACTGGAGAATCCCTTACAGAAGGGTCTCAGGGAGGAGACAAGCCAGACAAGCAACAATGAAACATATAACTTTCCTCTAGTTCCTAAATGCTTCCTCCTCCCGCCCCCCCACCCCCACTATCATGATCCCAATTCTACCTTGCAAGTCTGGCTAGACCAGAGGATGTACACTGGTACAGATAGGAACTAGAAACACAGGGAATCCAGGGCGGATGATCCCTTCAGGGCCAGTGGTGTGAGTGGCGATACTAAGAAGGTAGAGGTTGGGTGAGTTGGAAAGGGGGAACTAATTACAAGGATCTACATGTGACCTCCTCCCTGGGGGACGGACAACAGAAAAGTGGGTGAAGGGGGACATCGGACAGGGGAAGATATGGCAAAATAATAATTTATAAATTATCAAGGGCTCATGAGGGAGGAGGAGCAGGGAAGGAGGGGGAAAAAATGAGGCACTGATGCCAGGGGCTCAAGTGGAGAGCAAATATATGAGAATGATGAGGGCAATGAATGTAAAAATATGCTTTACACAATTGATGTTTGTATGGATTTGGGTAAGAGTTGTATGAGCCCCAGATAGATAGATAGATAGATAGATAGATAGATAGATAGATAGATAGATAGATAGATAGATAGATAGATAGATAGATAGATAGATAGATACATGGAACCACTGTTGAGAAAAGGAAATTATACAAGTATGAGCTGGTTCAGATCACTGTATGCGAATTATTGATTTGTACAGATTAGATTCTTAGGTGACTGGACACTATTTACACAAAACTGTGGGTTGGTGATAGGGAAAACTTTTAATAATACTCATTCACAAGGACAGAACCATGTCTATCAGACTAATACATGTCATAAGTTCAGCCGTAAGTCTGAGATGCCTTCAATCTGCTACAGGTGAGTTTGAGATGAAGCCCAGTTCGTTTAGTGGGGTTTCTACATTGAATCCTTCTGGTGTGGCTATGCTGTGCACCTTGAAAAACATAGTCTAAAGTCCAAGTAGTCTACAGCACATGGCCAGGGTCGCTAAAGGCTGGATAGAAACTAGATCAAAAGTGTCTAGTTGGGATGCAGTATCAGGCATAGTCTCCCTCTGGATTTTACATAAATATGGTTAAGCATTTCTTCCTGACAGGAGGTTAGTCTACCAACAGTAATGCCATCACCTTCTCTGAGACATATACTCCATAGCAATTTTATTCACTAAATTCTTAGAAGCAGGTCACACCAGGACTTTCTTCCTGGCCCATTTTAATCTGAAAGATGCCCTAAAACATTTTCAACATCATTGCAACAGACACTTCCACTGACAGATGGACAGTGGCTATGGATAGAGTCCGTTGGCCAGGCCATTACTCACACGTCCCATGTGGAAGGCAGGAATTCTGCCACTCAAGCACTAATGTTTTAAGCTTTGTTGATTAGAGACCTGCACAAAGAGGTTTCCTGTGTTCTGAGAACCGGAACTACATACAGTGTCTGAAGACTCGGGACCATGGTCTTGAGGAACACCAAGATCAAGCTTCCTACCAGGTCCCAAAGACAATGTTCTACGTCCTCTTTGGTGAGTACAGAATGAGGTCTCAAAGCCGTGAAAGCCCATTTATGGTGCGTGTTAATGTCTCCCATCCAGAGAAAAGAAGAGTGAATAAGACTCATGAAAACAATTAGTCCAATGGCCTAGTGGACCATGTGAACATCTATCTCCACAATCTTGAAAGCAAAATTAGATGGCGTCCCCACCACTATCAACTGCTCTTAAAGGTGTCGCATGAGACGGTCCAGGAGAGAGTGGGAGAAAAATGTAGGTCAAAATTCAAAGCCATTAAAAAGCTCAAGCTTGCTGACTCAAAAGAGACTGGTGGGATCCCTGAGAAGAGAGTCCCTGGTCAACCTTCAAGTCTGGGACTGAGCGCATCCTCATGGCTCCGTGATCAGCCAAACAAAGAGCACACATCTATGGGAAGAATAATTATACCAAGAGGTCCACACATCTTATAATATTACATCATGAAATCAAAAGGACAGCATTTCTCCAAGGACAAAAGTCAAAGGGGCAGGAAAGAAGGAGGATTCAAAGCGGGAAACAGAGAAGGAAATGGGGTGAGTCATTTTACAAGACGGGGGTTGCAACCAATTTCATGAAACAAAATGTGCATGATTTGAGTTGTTGAATGGAAAGACCATTTGTTCTATAAATCTTCACCAAATTCACACAATAAAGAGAATTGTTTGTTTAGTTTGAAAAGAAACTTAACTATCGACTGATAACTGTTGTTAAATATCAACTTGGCTGTGATTCATAGAAACCTTATACATAACACAATGAAGCATCGACTGGTCCTGCCCCGTCTTCACAATCATATTGAGCCCATTCGTGCAGCCACCGTGTCCGTGCAGCTCACTGACCGTATGTCCTTCTCCAGAGCTTGCTCTCTCTTAGTGACGTGTTCAAAGTGCGCAGGATGAAGTCTCTCTAGCCTTGCTCCCAGGAAGCATTCTCTCTGTGCATCCTCCAGGGCGGGTTTGCTTATTCTTCTTTCAATCCCGGATCTATTCCACATTCTTCCCCAGCACGATAGGCTAACCCGTCACTCTTCTGCGGTCTTCCTTTTTCTAAGAGTCCAGCTTTCACGTCTGTATGAGATGAAAAAAAAACCATAACTGTGTCAGGCACGCCTTAGGCATTAAAAGGGCTTCTTTGCTTTTTAACATCTTTTGCTGCACATAACACATCATCTGATTTATCGCCTGCTGCGTCGATGTGCATCGACTGGCGATTCAAAAACAATGCAATTGTTTGACAACTGCAGTTTCTCTGGGAGCCCTGGTGGTGTCATGGTTATCCGCTGGCCTGCAAGGTGTATGGTTTGGTAGCTCCATGGAGAAAGACTGGGCTTTCTACTTTGGTAAACAGTCGCCGTCTCACAAATGCACAAGGGGAGCTCTATGAGTCAGCGCTGATTCATGGCAGTGAGTCTGGTTTAGTTTTGGGTCCGTTTCGTTGCCATTTATTCTGATGTTGCTTATTGGCCCATTTGTAAGGATTTTCTTTTTCTTTGTGTCCATGTGTAATCAGTACAAGGCAGGGGAAAAAACCGTACATTTAAAATGGAAGTAGCATTGATCTTAAAATTTACCTGGAGTTCTACCTTTCCACAGTTCCTTGCCTCTGACCTCATTTAATTTGAACTTTTGTCTTTCTCTCCCTTTTTATTTTTCCTCTTTCAGCTCCCCATTCTCTCTCTCTCTCTCTCTCTCTCTCTCTCTCTCTCTCTCTCTCTCTCTCTCTCTCTCTTCATCTTCCTCTTTCTCTCAAGCATCTTTGTAGCTGAACTTTCTGGAAGTGCTGAAATTAAATTAACAAGCATCACAATGATGTTTGGGGGTTATAGATTATACAAAATCTACAGTGAAGGCAACTTCCTTACTAAACATCCCAGTTAGCATGTAGTCTATAGGAGTCTAAACTCTAGAGCTGGAATGCCCAAGTGCAAAGCCTCGCATCACTATTTATAAGCCATGAGCTTGGTAAAATTGTTAATGCTTGCTCTGCTTTGAATTCCTCACCTGCAAAATGGAAAAAAATTATAGAACATAGCTCATAGGATTATCTTGGGGATTGAATTGGTTGTTGTTATTAGGTACCATCAAGTTGGATCAGATGGTAGAGCAACCCTCTGCACAGCAGAAAGAAACACTGCCCAGCCCTGTGCCATCTGCATAACGGTGACTAAGCTTGAGCCATTGATGCAGCCACGGTGTCAGTCCATCTTGTTGAGGGCCTTCCTTTTTCACTGCCCCCCTCTGCTTTACCCAACATGATGTCCTTCTCCCAGGACTGGTCTCTCCTGACAATATGTCCAAAGGACTTGAGACAAAGTCTCGCCATCCCTTTTTCTAAGGAGCGTATTATTGCTATATTTCTTCCAAGATATATTTATTTGTCTTTTGAGCAGTCCATGGTACTTTCACTGTTCTTTGCCAGCACCACAATTCAAATGCATTGATTCGTCTTCAGTCATCTCATTTAATATCCAACTTTCACAGGCATATGAGGCAACCAAAAATGTTGTGTCTTGGGTCAGGTGCAAAGTAATTTCCCTGCTTTTCAACACTCTAAAGAGGTCTTCTGCAGCAGATTTGCCCAATGCAATGAGTCTTTTTCATCTCTTGACTGCTTCCATGAGCACTGATTGTGGATCCAAGAAAGGCTGAATCCTTGACAAGTTCAATGTTTTCTCCATTTATCTTGATGTTACCTATTGGTCCTATTGTGAATATTTGGTCTTCTTTACATTGAGATGTAATCGATACTGAAAGCTACTATCCCTGATCTTTATCATCACCTCAAAGAGTCACCATGGGTTGTAATCAGCTCAACGGCAACTGCTTTGAGGGTATGTGTGGGGGGGTGGGAGGTGGGGGGTGTTGCTGTTTTGCATAAACAGTGAAGTGAACCTGCTCCAGATGACAATGGACTGAGGAGATATACATGTGACTCAATCATTTTCTTTAAAAACTAAACAACAAATGTTCTCTTGAGCTCAAACCTAAGTCCATGTCCATGTGATAAACCTAACCTTGCATTTCTTTGGTTATCTAAAAGCCACGTCACTTCCTTTGTTGAACTTTCCTGGAGATGAAGGACCCAGTTTAAGTGAAGTGGGGAAAATATTATACTATTTACTGTTTAAAGAATGAACATTGAGGTGCACTGGGGTGGGGGGCAAGGGTGCTCTCTAAACAGGCTGTCCGTGAACCCTTTGGAAAGCACACAATAGTTTTCCTTCAAGTCACAACACCAGCCTCCATTTGACAATAGTTGGGCCAAAGCACCAGACACATGAGTCAGTGTACATAAGGGACCTGTGTTCAGTTTGACCCAAGGAGTCTTTGATGGTCTTTCAGGTATGTCACAAGGAAATAAGCTTCACAAAGGAAGACGAGAAAACAAATAGAATTTACTGTTCAAGGTCCCAGAGATGGGGAGGACAGTGTGCCTTGACAAGAGCCACATGGGCGGTTGTACCCAAGAAGCAGGGGAGGGTGTGTCTGTGCAAGCCGGGAGGGACTGGCTAGGTAGGACAGGCGTCCAGGGGACTGGACATGCTGAAGAATTCTGAAGACTCAGGAGTTGCTCCTGGTTGTTGGGTCCCTGGCCTTGGGGTGATTAGGATGGGAGCACGGTCGTCCAGGAGTGTGGGAACCTGATAAGGGGAGTGGACAGCTAGTGGAGGGACTTCATCAGCTGCTCAAGAAGGGGATTGGATCGGCCTCCAGCCAGAGCCTCAAAACTGGGTCAAGACAGCATTGAAAGGAAATGGTATTACAAGGACACTTAAGCATTTAACCCAGAGCAATTCATACTACTTATTTCAGACCCAAGGTGATTTCCTTCAGCAACCTGTGCCGAAGTTGGTAGACTAAAGGGCACAGTTAGTGAGAGGTTAAGAGAGTTATTTCTACTTGGTGACTAACCCCGTTTGATTGTCTTAAGTGTGTCTGGCTGGTAGTCTGCTTTTATTTCAGATGGCTATGAATGTTCCAAGGGAACTCCGTGCAGCCACCTGGCTTCAGGACTGTACGGCACTTCGAAAATCAAATTTCAGGGGAGGAAGATTGGTTTGAGAAACAATGAACAAGAAGAAATCCTCTCTTTGTGGAGCTACTGTGTGTCAAAGTTTATCCTCCCTTATATTATGGTAGGAAGACAAGAACAAATTATGACATTTAACTGCTTAAAATGTGAAACCCAATTGCATTTGATGCAGTAAAGCTTGCTATAGGAACCTGCGGGTTTCTTTTTTTTTATTTTAATCTTTTTATTGGGGCTCATAAGGCTCTTATCACAATCTGTACATACATCAATTGAGCAAAGCACCCTTATACATTCGTTGCACTCGTCATTCTCATAATTCACCTTCCACTTGGGTTCCTGGAATCAGCTCGGTTTCCCTTTTGTTCCCCCGTCCCCCTCCCTCCCCGATCCCACCCCTGGTCCCTTGATAGTTTATAAATAATTATTATATCTTATCTTACACTCCCTGGTGTCTCCCTTCACCCACCTCCCCATTGCCCATCTCCCAGAGAGGAGGTTACACATAGATCTCTGAGATCGGTTCTCCCTTTCTACACCCCCTTCCCTCCTGGTGTCGCCACTCCCACTGCTGGTGTTGAGGGGTTCGTCTGTCCTAGATTCCCTGTGTTTCCAGATTCCTACTGCACCGCTGTACATCCTCTGGTATACCCAGGTCCTCAAGGTAGAATTGGGGTCATGATAATTGGGAGGGGAGGAAGCGTTCAGGAACTAGAGGAAGGTTTTTAGTTTTATTGTTGCTACACTGAACCCTGAGTGACTCATCTCCTCCCCACTACCCCTCTGGAAGGCATGTCCAGCTGTCTACAGGTGGGCATTGGGTCCCCATCATGTACTCCCCCTCTTTCACGGTGATGTGATTCTCACCACCACCCCACCTTTGTTGTTTGAGACCTGGTCTCCTCTGCCCTTCACGATCACCTATGTTGGTGTGCTGCTTCCGTGTGGGCCTGGTTGCTTCTGGGCTAGATGGCCGCTTGTTTGCTTTCAAGCCTTTAAGTCCCCAGATGCTATATCTCTCAGTAGCCGGGCACCATCAGCCTTCTTCACCACACTTGCTTATGCACACTTTCGTCTTCAGCGATTATGTGAGGAAGGTGATCACACAATGATTGTTTTTGTTCCTTGGTGTCTGCTACATGGTCCATTCAACACCTTGTATTCGCTTAGGCCGTGTGCTTCTTCTCTGTGGGCTTTGTTGCTTCTGAGCTAGATGGCCGCTTATTTGCCTTCAAGCCTTTAAGACCCCAGACGCTATATCTTTTTGATAGCCGGGCACCATCAGCTTTCTTCACCACGTTTGCTTATACACACGTCTGTCTTCAGTGATCATGTCGGGAAGGTGGGTATCCTGCAATGACTGTTTAGCAGGGCAAGGGGCTATTGTACTGGGGGATTATGCATGAGGAGGCCCAATGTCCATCTGCTACCCTACTACTGAACCTATAAATATATGCACATAAGTCTATTCCACACGACGAGATGCGACATCCTGCAACAACACATGGCCCTACATGGGGCAGCACCTGAGACATAGTGGGGGATGTGCGACTGAGCTGACCCCACCACACTGAGGCAAACACTGGGGGCGTACAATGGAGCAGCGGAGGAAGCAGAGCAAAGGGATCCCGAGGGAGTATAAAGGATGGACTTTCGGGCCAAGACGTGGCACCTCACAAGCTACATCTAGAAAACACTCCTAAATGCCAACGAACTGACCTTTAACTACTAGCAATTTTTCTTTTAATATTTGCTATCTTTTTGTTTTGTCTTTTGTTTTTTTTATTTGTTTTGTTTTTTACCTTGTAGATTTTGTATGTTAGTGGCTTTTCTGCTTAGCGTGTCGATGTTGCTTCTGTCAAAGCCATGTTCTTATGTGCCACTTGGGCGCAGTCAAAGTCATATGCATTAGTATGCACATATTACTATATCAGCAGGTCCACCTAGACAAGATAGGCTGGACAAATAATGAGAGAAGAAAACAATAGGACCAACAGTCCTGGAGGGACATGAGGGTGTGGGAGGTAGGGGAAGGGACATGTACATATATAAACAGGGTTTCTTAAAGTCACCAAATGGATCAGGCCTAAGGGGATAATCACTGCTAGACATTCTCTGGCACCATAGGGAGAAGATTCTGTAGGCTCCAAAGAGTTTTCTAACTTGATCAAAAGCCCTCCTAAAGACAAAGACTTCGAAACAGCCTTCTTACCTGCCCTTGGTCGCCAGTGCCGGCATGCCTTAAATTAATAGCAATTATCTGAGTGCACACATTCTAAATTTTAATGTAAGGGGTCAGGCTAAAACGCAAACGACCCATCTGAATTGGCTCCTGTCATGAAAGAGCCATTAAGGACCTAGTGATGTTCCAAGAACTCTTCTTCAAAAAAAAAAAAGGAAGAGGGAAAAAAATTGGCTCCTTTTCTTTGGCCAGTAACCCAAGTTTTAATTGGATTTTGATGAGATGATGGATGTTATACTGTATTCCAAGTCTCTAGGCTAAATTAACAAGGCTGTCTGCTTGGTTTCCTCTTGTGAAGGCCCGTAAGCTGGGTTTCTGCTCATTTAGAGCATGATGGAGTTGTCTCAAGTTCTTCCCGGGACCTGGAATGGCCATTTTCTTCAAGCTGCCACAATCCTCCAGGAGAAACGATCTAGCTTCAGGACAAACTTCTAGCTGAATTCTGTTCCATCAACCAGGAAGACTAGACTTCACGGTTTGAAAGACCTCCACTAGAGCCTTCCTCTCAAACGTTCTCACAACATTATTTGAAGACTGACCTGCACAGGGAGAATGCGTCCCCCCTGTTGAGTGCAGGTAGCTCATATCTGACCACAAAATAAGAGTGATGAATTGAGTAATAAAGAAAACTGATGTTAGCAAATTCTGGAACACAAGTTTTAATTCACTCTCCAAGCGTTGGGCTTTTAAAGAATCTGCCTTTCAAACTCTGTCACCCTGCTTCTTTTTCAGTCCAGGTGGCTTCGAAGCCACAGTCCTGCAGAGAGAACTGATGTGCAGGGTTTTCCTAATTGGAATTCTTCATGGATAGACTCTGGTCGCACAATGGACAAACTCTCGGCTTAGCCTACTGAATTTGAGCCCACCACACTGCTCTGTGGGAAGAAGGAGCAGACAAAATGCTCCCATAAAGATCACTCCCTGGGAACTTCTTTGGGGTCGTTTTACTCGGTCCTACAGGGTCATTGTGATGAGTCAGAATTGAGTCAACAACGCACAACAATCCTTATGGAAGCAGATCTCCATAGCACTGGGTGGATTCAAACCACCGACCTTTAGGTGGTTGTTAGGGGCCCTTGAATTCACTCAGACTTGCAGGGAACCTATGTGGAACAGAACAGAACACTGCCCAGTCCTGGGCTGTCCTCATAACATTTGGTGTGCCTGAGCCCATTGTTGAAGCCACTCTGTCAGTCCATCTCACAGAGAGTCGTCCCCTCCTTCACTGACCCTTTGCTTTACCAAACGCGATGTCCTTGTCCAGGACCGGTCCCTTCTGATAACGTGTCCAAAGCACAAGAGACAGTCTTGCCATCCTCACTTCCAAGGATCATTCTGGCTGTACTTTTTCCAAGACAGATTTGTTTGTTCTGTTGGAAGCAATTTCAACAGAATCATTCAAATGCATCAGTTCTTTTTCAGTCTTCTTTATTCATTGTCCAGTTTTTGTACGCACAGTGAAAATACCGTATTTGGGGTTTGGAGTATTTTAGTCCTCGGAGTGACATCTTTAGTTTTCAGTAATTATTGATGCGTCTTAATTGCAGTGTGATCCACTTCAGACGGAAAGAACTGTTAGGATTCTTCAATTCTTCATTGTTGGAGACCAAGTTTGAATAATAATTGTATTCAGTGGTCTTCCGGGTAAGCATATAGATATCATCCTGTCACAGGTAGCGTTATACTTCAAGACAGAACTCAAAGTGTACTTTTTGATTATTAATTCGACGCCATTTCTCTGGAACTTGCCATGCCTGCATAGCAAACCATATGATCATTTGATTCCTAAAGGGCCAGTACGCATCCCTTTTACCTCACTCCTGAATGGAATGTGGATGTGGAAGCATTCCATCTGGTTTTTGTTAACTCCCAATTCCCCTACATTCATCCTTGGTGCATTCCACCCTCCGAGTACTCAGGGATGTTTATAGACGTTTCTTAGCTCTGTCCACGTGACTCAGGTCAACTCAACATAGAGGAGTCAGCTAGCTCTTGTCCACTTGCAGTTTGAGTGCCTTCCAACCAGAGGATCTCACCCTCCACCATTATGTTATACAATGTTTTTCAGTTAAGAACAAACTGTCAGCCCTACCCTGGGAACAGATGCAATATTAAAATTAGCAAAATGAGTTGGTCCATCATGCTGGAGTCAAAATGATAGCTGTTTATCTCATAAAGGCTGGCAGGATCAGATACACTGTCATCCATTAGAGAAGTGCAAACAATGTGGTCAAAAAGCCAAGCATGCGGCGTGGCAATTTCTTGGTGACCACAGCCAAGGACTAGATTTGCTCTGGGAGAAATTGATCCTCATGCATTCAAAGAGCCAGGTCCCAAACTCACACCTTCTCCCTCAAATAAGGCTAGCTGCCATGGTTTTTTCTCTCCAGTTATCCCATGCTGTCCTCTTTTCTGTGAGACTAACCCAGCCTCTTTTATGCAGATGTTTCCATTAGAATCATGGGTATTCCAAGTTCATTGACATATGCCAGACATGTTTATCTTCAATAAGTCATACTTGACGTAGGGAGAAGGTATAAAACAATATGTCCAGAGAGCCAAAGTTCTCTTCCCTTTCCTCAAGGAGAGAAGTGATCTTTGACATTTAATTGAAAATAGTGACAAAAACCTAAATTGTGGCTGATGTCAATATCAAGCAAATCACACCTTTTCTTATTTTCCTCAAGTTAGTGGTGATAAACCAAAACAAAATCATTGGCGAGGAGGGTGTAGGAGGCCTGGTAGGGTTTGATCAAAGGCAATGTAACCGAGAGGAACTACTGAAACCCAAATAAAGGTTGAGCATGATAGTGGGACAAGAGGAAAGGAAAAGAAAATAGAGAAAAGAACTAGGAGGCACAGGACAATTATAGAGGTCTAAATACAGGCATGTACATATGTAAATATATTTATATATGATGATGGAGAAATAGATCTATGTGCATATATTTACAGGTTTAGTATTAGGGTAGCAGATGGACATTGGGCCTCTACTCAAGTACTCCCTCAATGCAAGAACACTTTGTTCGAATAAACTGGCATTCTAGGATGCTCACCTTTCTGACACAATTGCTGAAGACAAATGGGTGCATAAGCAAATGTAGTGAAGAAAGCTGATAGTGGATGGCTATCAAAAGACATAGCATCTTGGGTCTTGAAGGCTTGAAGATAAATAAGCAGCCATCTAGCTGAGAAGCAACAAAGCCCACATGGAAGAAACACTCCAGCCCGTGTGAGGTGTTGATGGGATCAGGTATCAGACATCAAAGAACAAAAAAATCATATCATTGTGATTGAGGGGGAGGGCGGGGTGGAGAACCAAAGCCCATCTGTAGGCAATAGGACCTCCCCTTACAGAAGGGTCTCGGGGAGGAGATGAGCCAGTCAGGGTGCATTATCGCAAGGGTGAAACATAACAACTTTCCTTTAGTTATTTAATGCTTCCTCCCCATCACTATCATGATCCCAATTCTACCTTAAAAATCTGACTAGACCAGAAGATGTACACTGCTACAGATAAGAACTGGAAACACAGGGAATTCCAGACAGATAAACCCCTCAGAACCAATATTGAGAGTGGCTATACCAGGAGGGGAAGGGGAAGGTGGGGCAGAAAAGAAGAACCAATTACAAGGATCTACATATAACCCCCTCCCTGGGGGACAGACAATGGAAACCCGGGTGAAGGGAGAGTTCAGACAGTGTGAGACATGACAAAATAATAATAATTTATAAATTACCAAGGGATCATGAGGGAGGGGGAAGTGGGGAGGGAGGGGAAAAATGAGGAGCTGATAACAAGGGCTCAAGGGGAAAGCAAATGTTTTGAAAATGATGATGGCAACAAATGTACAAATGGGCTTGACACAATGGATGGATGGATGGATTATGAGAAGAGTTGTAGGAGCCCCCAATAAAATGATTTTTAAAAGAAAAAAAAAGTAAGACCCCCTCATATCTGTGTGTTCATAAATTATGTATTAGTTATATATAGCATTATATCCTCAGTGGAACTTTTCTTTCCAGAAGCCACACACACAAGGATAAGAATGAGAGTTCATACATAAATAACCCAGAATTTAAGGGGGGAAATTCTCTGAATGTTTTGGAGTAAAGCCTGCATCTTATTCTGATAAACAACCATTATATCGAATGCTTATTTGCATACAACGTACTTCCAAAGAGGACCTGAGGTGGTTTCCCACAAATGCCTACTATTTAAAGGGATTTATGCAGTCTGTGTAGTGATCTAATGATCCCAGGACCTTGACTATATGAAGAACTGGGCCACTTCCAGATGGAAGGAGCCTCATTAACAATCTGCGATACGCAGATGACACAGCCTTGCTGGCTGAAAGTGAGGAGGCCTTAAAGAGCTTATTGAGGAAGATCAAAAACTACAGCCTTTACCGGGGACTACACCTTGACATAAGTGAAACAAAAATTGTTGCAATTAGACCAATAAAGCATAGCATGACAAATGAAAAAGATTGAAGCTGCCACAGATTTCATCTTACTCAAATCCACAATCAATGCCCATTCAAAGAATAGTTAAGAAAACCCAACAACACATTACAGTGGGCAAATCTACAGCAACTTCTTTAAAGCATTAAAAAGTAAAGATGTCCTTTTAAGAACAATGCTCCCTGGACCCAAGCCAAGATGTTTTCAAGCATCTCTCGTGAAGATGAATGCCGGAGAACTCACATGCAGAAGAAGCACTGCGTTTGAATGAGGGTGTTGGTGAAGGACAGTGAATGTGCCCTGAGCTGTCAGAGAACAAACAGACCTGTCTTGGAAGAAGTGCAGCCAGACTGCTCCTTGGAGGCCTTCATTGCAAGTACCATGGACATATTATCAGGAGGGCCAGTCCTTGGAGAAGGACATCATGCTTGGTAACGTAGAGCGTCAGGAAAGAGGAAGAGGGCCTGCAGTGATGAGGGCTGACAAGGTGGCTGCAACAAGGCTTCACGCATGGCAACGATTGTGGGGACAGCACGGCCTGGGCAGTGTTTCTTTCTCTTTTAGGTCACTGAGTTGGAGCCAGCATGATGGCAAATGACAACAACAACTGAAATTAGTCTATCAGTAAAAGGACCTCATAATGAACACCGAGCCCTAACGGACCGAGTCAGTAACACAAACATGAAGGGCAGTAGACAATCGGCAATATGGAGTTTCACCAGGGCAGGGGTTTTGCCCAATTATTGTTTGATTCTCATTTCTTTGATAGCTACTCTAGGTCCTTGCCGAAATTTTTCAGAAAGGAGGTCAAAGAACCAGAGACAGCTCTCTAAATCTCTTGATAGTCTCCCAGTTGTGACCATTATCATTACTGCAGGGCACCCTGGAAACTATTCATCTTTGAGCCAGATTTGGTCTTCCTGAAAATAAAAGTTTCTTTGGAAAAAACATGTTCAAGCTGTTTTCAGAATCCACAAATATAAACAGTGTTCTATGTGAAACGGATCATATAGCAATTTTGTCTTTGGGGTTATCTTTCCTATACTTGCAATGGTCCAATATCAGGCCACTAGCTTAACACTGAATGGTAATAACTTCACCACTCCAATCTGAGAATAACCATGATCTCAGGACTGTAAATTGGACTTGAATTTTCATCATAATTTCTCACTGTAAATTGTACTTTGTATGCAATAAACCATGAGCTCTTTTAATCTCACCAAATCTTTACTAAACTATTAAGTGATACGTTTATCAGAACTGAATACTTGTTGAATAGTAATTTTCTTCCATTGGTTACACTATCCATCAAGACTAAATTTAGTTTCATTCACTCGTTACATCTCTCTTAAGCATCTATTATGTACCATTTGTAGTGCTAAATACCAGGTATGGAATGGAACGAGATATGCACGGCACTTTCCTTTGAAGGGCCTACAGAATATTGTCAGAGCTAGGAAAATAGGTGAGCACAGTGTGGTATGATGCCTTCAGCTACAGGGGAAGAGTGACCCAGCATAATGAGTGATGTAAGAGCTCTGGGCAAGGTCACCTACTTCAGACTTGGAGCACAAGAACGGGGTTGTATGCGTCAATAATACTAAAAATGAGACTTAAAGGATGAATCGGATTTCATGAAGGGAGGGAACGCAGGAGTGACCACAAGGAAGAGTATCTTTGGTACAAAGAACAAGTTCAAAGACAAGGAGATGAGAGACAACCTGACACCTCTGAGATATTGAAACAAATCGAAGACGGCTAACTTGTAGAGGACCGTGAGATAAGGCTGAAAAGTAGGCAAAGGTCAGTTCTTGCACAGATTTATAAGCAATGTTAAGGAGTTTAAACTTTATTTTTAAAATAAAACGAGGTGCATGAGGGCTTAGGCAAACAATGATCATATTCATGGTTGTCTTTTAGATGTATGTGTTCAATGAATTGGACTGATCCAATACTACCGGCAGTCTGGATGGGGCAATGACATAAGCATTGATCCAAGAAGTACTGAGAAGATGTAATCACAGAGCCTGGGAACTAGATGCCAATTATGATGCGAGAAATAAAAAAGATGAACTCCAGGCTTCTGGAAATTCAGGTGTTTTCGTGGTCTGTTTTTATATACCCACCACTCCATGTTCAGGGATCAAATGCTGTTATTCCTGTTGTTAGCACTATGTTGGTGCCGACCCACAGCGACTTCATGCACAACAGAACAGTACTATCCTTGGTCCTGCGCCATCCCCACTCTTGTTCCGTTACTGAAGCCCATTGTTGCCGCCACTGTGTCTATCCATCTCACTGACGGCCTTCCTTTCTCTCACTGCCTCTCTACTTTACCAAATGTAATATCTTCTCCAGGGATGGGATTCTCCTGACAGCATGTCCAAAATAGGTAAGATGAAGTCTTGCTTTCTGCGCCTCTAAGGAGCACTCTGGCTGTACTTCTTCCAAGACAGGTTGGTTTGTCCATATAGCAGTCCATGGTACTGTCAATATTTTCCAGCGATTAAATAATCAATTCAGTCTTCTCCAGTGATTCAATATGCAACTCTTTTGTGGTTTCTCATCATTCTGTCAGTTGATAGTGCTCAGCTGGTAAGTTCTATTGATGGCCTTCCTTGGATTCTCTCTCATGGTGGAAGGAGTAAAATCATGCATTCACAAGTCAGGGACTTTAGTGCAAAGGGCTGGGGTGTTGGGCTCAGCTTGAATGTTGTGAGAACAGGGGCTTTCTCTTCTCTCTCACAGACTTTACATGCCACTGTCTCCTTGGGGGGTTTTCCAGCAAAGTAGTTGAACACCTAAAACTACTCCCCAAAGGGTAAATGTGGAAGCTGGAGTTTCGTGTATCACGTTCAGCATGTTCTATTGGTTAAAATGGGCAACGAAGTCAGGCATTCAACGTGGAAGGGGATGAAACAACGTACGAATATGTAAGATATGAGACTTGTGTTAGCATTGGGATGTGAAAGTTGGGAACAAGAAGAATCAGAAATTGGAAAAATAGCATTGGAAATAGAAATGATGCTGGAGTTCATATGATAGAATTTTGTAAGACCAATAACTTATTTATAGTAATTGTCTTTTTTTCCTTTCAACAATACCTGGCAGCTATACACTAGGGCCTCACCAGATGAAATACACAGGAAGCAAATTGACTACAACTGGAAAAAAGAGATGATGGAGAAGCTCAGTGTAATCAATCAAAACAAGATCAGGGGCCAACTGTGGATACATGAAAATCAATTGCTCATAGGCCAGTTTAGTTTGAAGCTGAAACATGAACACATACCAACCAGAATGAAAATACAACCTTGCCTATATCCTACCTGAATTTAGAGACTATTCTCAAGAACAGGTGTGATGGATTGACCCCTAATGACCAAAGGCCAGATGAGTCGTAAGATGGAGGGAAAAGTCATTGAAAGACAAGAAAGAAATAAGATCTACATGGATGTCAGAAGAGACTCAGAAAGTTGCTCTTGAATGGACAGTAGTAAAATAAATGGCAACAGAACTGAACAGAAATCTCCAAAAGTAGCTGAAGAAGACAAGGTCAAATAGCAAGGTGAAATGTGCACACGCCTGGAGCCAAAACATCTAGAGGAACGAACATGCCCCCATATTTCAAACTGAAAGAAAAGCAGCCAAGCCTCGAACTACCATATTGAAAGATTCTACGGGCAAAATGTTGAATGACGCAGAAAGCATCAAAGGAAGATGGAAAGAATGCAGAGTCGTGATAACAAAAAGAATTGGTCGATATTCAACCATTTCAACACGCAGCATATGATCAGGAACCAATGGTGTAGAAGGAAGACGTTCAAACTTCACCGAAGGCATCAGCGAGAAGCAAGACTCCCCGTAATTGACAGGACACCATTTGAAATGCTTCAATCAAGGGGGGTGACTCTGGAAGCGCTCGCTCGTCCATGCCAAGAAAACTGACCCAGTGACTGGAAGAGATTCGTAAGAGTACCTGTTCCGAAGAAAAGTGACACAATGAGACACATTTTCCCAACGATATCACGACTATCACATGCAAGTGAAAATGTGGTGAAGATCATTCAAAAACAGTTGTGGCAGTACAAAACTGGGAGCTGCCAGACGCTCGAGCCATATTTGAAAGAGGATATGGAAGGAGGGGTGTCATTGCTGATATCAAATGGATCGGGGCCGAAAGCAAAGAACATAAAAAAGACGCTTACTGGGTTTTTATTGACTATGCCAAGGTTTGTGGCTCTTTGAATCCTAACGAACTCTGGGTGACTTCGAGAAGAATGGGGATCTTGGAGCCCTTGCTTGTGCTCTTACAGACCAGGAAGCTGGAAACGTGAATCCAAGACACCAACTCCAGTGGAAATGTCCCTGTGTCTGCTGGGGGAATCGGTCTCAGCTTCTCTAGCATGCTTCTCGGTGCTCCTTGGAGACCCAGGAAGCACCTATCCTGCTTCCACTTGTGCTCGCTTCTTTGTGCCTTCTGTGCATCTGTTTGTTTGTTTGTTTTATCTCAAAAGCAAGTATGTTTAAAGTATGCGCTCCACTGATAATAGCTTTATGGAATATAACACAGAAACCCCCTATTCCCACATGAGATAACACCCATAGGGTATAGGTGTTCAGATTTAAACACATACTTGGCTGGGACATAATTCAATCTGTAATCATTGGCAAAACCAGATGATTTGAAGAGTCAGAATAAGCTAGGTGAGGCTGCAATAACAAAATAGTCCTCAAAATCACAGTGTCCCTATACATAGCATCTATGTCCCCAACAGCAAGTCCCTTGGGTGCAGCAGGACTCTGGAGCAGTGCTTCTCCGAATAGCGTTCCATTCTGTGTCTGTACCATCTTTAGGACCCAGCTTCAGTAAGCACCATGCAGGGTGAGGGAGAGTCTGGAGTTTCTAGGAATAGCGCTGAAGGGACACACATCACGTTCTCATTTGGTCTTCTGGCAGAAGTAGACTTCAAAGTCACCAAAGGTGAGGTAGTCCTTCAACACATCCAAGAAGAGCAAAGTAAAACAGAACTTGGGGACACATACTGTTGTCTTTGCCACAGAGATTATGGAAGGTGAGGGTTCAAAAGGGTCTTCCGGATGTAGCAACAAAATCATTGTGCTGTCCCAAGCAGCACAGTTGGTAAAAGGACCCTCAGAAAGGATGTTGTTGAAGAAATCAGATGGTGCCCAGCTATCAATCGGAATAGTGCCTGGTGTCTTATGTTGCTTGAGCTTGAGGCTGGTGGATCCCGTCGCCTTGCATTGCTTGCGCTTGATATCCCATCCGGGCCTGCTTCACTAAGCCCCCAGCTACTGACTGTTGCTGACCCACCCTGCTGTTTTCTGCCTATAGGCAGACTGCCTGCCTTGCCTGAGGGAGGACTCTGCTTTCTGCTTCCTTGACCTTAGACCCCTCAGCCCATGTGAGTTGAAGGACTTCTAGTGTATTAACTGTTCTATGGAAGTGAGCTGAACTGAGCCCTCTGTACTGCGGTGTGGACAGGTTATTATCTGTTATATTCCTTCTCATGGTATAGACCTATCTGTGTGTGTGTGTGTGTGTGTGTGTATATAAAATCATATTACTATTAGTTTAACCTTACCACTTCACTTTGGTTTTTTTCTTTATTGTTTCCCTTGGGTTTACCGGTTTGGAAGTACAGAACAAGTAGATGCATGGAAATAATCATTGAAGCGAGGATTCGTAGGGAATTTGAGGGGGGAGGAGTGGAAGGGTGAGGCGTTTGGAGAGTAAACACTGAAGGAGTGAGGGGAGAGAGGCCTGGAACTGAAGGTGATCACACAACTCATTTTAAAGGCGATTTAATCATGGGGGAGGGAAGAAAATGTTCTGGAATTGATTTTGGTAATGATTGTGCAAGTCTTCTTGATATGACTGAAGTATTGAATTGTGTGATATGTGGATTAAGTGATAAAACTGTTTGAAAAAGAAAGAAGAAAATGTTCTGAATTTGATTGTGGTGATGATTGTACAACTCTTAAAATATGATTGAAGTATTGAATTGGATGATATGTGAATTGTCTGCCAATAAAACTGTTAAAAATAAAACAAAAATAAAAACATTTTGAAAAGATGTTGTTGAAGAAGTCTCTCCTAAATGCTTAACAGTGAGCCCAAATAGGATGCTGAGATAATCCCTAATAACATTTCCAACGGCAAGAATCTTGATGTTTAATAATCAGCTCTCCACGTCTATTTAGTAATGTCCCCCAGAAGCATGAAACACCTCTAGGCCCTTCCATCATGGTAAAAGCCAATTTGGATGAATGTATGGTCCATCTGGCTGACTCTGCCTTTCCAGACAGTCAAATATACGAATCAATGGAGACAGTGGCTGTGTGGAGGCTCTAGTCTAAAGCCAAAAGCTTTAATTGCATTGTCTTCTCTTATGACAAGTAATTAGAAATGACTGTTTCCTACCAGTCTGAATTACAAGATGATTATTTCCCTTTAACATTCCCTGGCGGCTTGGCATTGCATGACTGGGGCATTATTTAAAAAAAAAAATTCTGATTCTTGGAGAAAGTGGCCAATGAGGAGTAATTTTCCAGCTGGGTCGGGCGGGCGCAGTTCCTTGGTAACAAAGAATGGGATGAATAAGCAGGAGAGAGCAAACACTCTCTGAGGACCCCACTCCTCAGTTGTGCAATGGATGATTCTGGAAACACTGCAGAGTCTCTGCCTGTGAAAGTCCTTTTCAAACCACCCCTTCCCCGAGAGTATGAAACCAGAAACAGACAAGAAGTGACGATCAAGAAGGCACGTACTGTTTCCAATGAGCAGAAATGACCAATCAGTACCAATTAGAGCTGAGACCGCTCCGGCCATGAGAGAGGGAGGGCAAATTTCCAGGTTCGACGCCAGAGGAAAGTCAGGCCAAGGAAGTCTTTTCGGGCCGGGGGCAAAGCAACCTGCGGTTCCTTAGGCCCCGTGCCCCCAAATGCCAGGAGAGAATCGATTGTTCTGAAAACATTAGCGTGCAGAGGAAAGAGGCCTTCAAACGACCGCCCTGCTCTCTCTGGCAAAAATCGATCTGAATTAGCAAAACAAGGATGTGCACGGCACAGGAGCAGCCAGTGCGGAGAACCGTCTCCCAGGATAAAGGCTTCATGGTCGGCCGCTGAAAGGGCCACATTTCCTCCTTCCTCCGTGACATATTTCAAAGGAAGGAAATTGAGGTCAAAGGCATCTTTAGGCTTCCACACGCTTCATTGTTTATCTGACACTGACACCACGAGTGGTCAAACTGGTTCCTGCTCACGGTGACCTCGGTGACCTCGTCCACGGAGAGCTGTGCCCCGGGGCGTTTCCGGGACTGGTTTGGGTGAACTTGATTGCCAAGCCTTTCTTCTGAGGCACTTCTGAGCTGGAACACGAATCTTTGGGTGAGCAGCCAAGTACATTAACTGTGCGCACCATTCAGTGACTCTCCATTGCTTACAGGTCTCACAAATGAACATGTTAATGTGAACAGGGAAGTGCGTGGGTTGGTAAAGTGTGAGAATATATTCAGTGCACGTGAAATATGCATTGGTTCCTTATTTTATAATTATAGTTAGCCGAGTCCGTTACCCACTCAGAGGAGCCTTTGTGGCACAGTGGTTAAATCCAGTGAGCTGCAAACCAACAGATCAGTGGTTCAATTCCATCAGCTGCTCTGCAGGAGAAAGGTGTGACCGAGTGCTCCAGTAGTGCTTCGACAGGGCCCATCAGAGTCAGCAGAAATTTGATTGCCAGGATTCGTAGTTGTAGTGTCTGTCCATTACCAAAGAAAGGGGGTATTGGAGTGGGAGGGGGCGTTGACAACAATGAGTACAAGAAAGAAGATAATGTTCTAAAACTGATTGTTGTCATGATTATACAATTCTTCTTCATGTGATTGAACTACTGAATTGTGTGATATGTGAATTATATACAAATAAAGCTGTTGAGAAATAGAAGGTACTTTAATATCTATATTATTCCTTTAAAACTTACCAACATCTATCTTTTAACTTCCTGATATTCATTGAACCTCAATGAGAAGCGATCTCTACCCATCTAAGACACAACTATTGACCTCCTCCTAGCAGCAAAGAAGAGGGAGGTTCGAAGACTCAGGGAATCTAATAGTCCAAAGACACAACCTAGCCTGAGACCGAAAGCATTGCAGGGTGCCCCACGACCCAACTGCTCTGATCAGGGTCGCCGTAGAAGGTGGGAGGAAACAATAGAATAAAATTCCAGATCACTTCAAATGTCCAGCCTTGTCTGATAGAGACTGGCGGAACCTCGGAGACCATGGCCCTTAGTCGTCCTTCACACTTGGAACTGCACCCAGCCCTGGAGAGCACCTTTCAGTCAAACAGGAACGAGCCCATACAGTGAACAAGAATATCCCGGAGGAATATGATCCTCAGGCCAAACAACCTATAGGACCAAAAGGGCAGCCACTCGGTCCTCTAGGGCCACTCAGAGTTGGCATTGACTCAATGCTAGTGAGAGCTTTGGGTTAACACCTGTGAGGAATGTGTCCTCAGAACAATCAACATATGATACCAGAGGGGGCAGCATTTGCCCAAAATAAAAGTTCAGCGGGCAGAAAGAGGCAGGACAGCTTGGTGAACGGAAATAGGACCCATGGAGGAAGTGAGAAGGGCGTAGTTATGTGGAGGGATTTCAACTAATGCCATGAAACGAGAGGTGCACAGATTGCTGAAAGGTCACCTTGGTCTGCCAAGCTGCAGGAGTATGTGCAGTAGGAAAACAAAGTACTCTCTACTTGGTCTCTCTTTTATACTGGACAAGTGCACTCTTGCCTATGTAGGTCAGCAAACTCCCCCTCCACTTTCACACTGTCTGGTCTCCGATGAAGCAGCTTCATGTGTGTCTTATGTATGTTTATATATTTAAAACCAGAAATAAGATTTTGGTAATGGGCAAGAAATGTTAAGCCTCTTACATCATGTGTTTAAATCACGTGGCGCCCATCTTCCTCTCTCGCTGCCGTGGGGTCGGTTCTCACGCGTGGTGACCCCACAGGACAGAGTAGAGTTGCCCCTGTTAGCTCCCCACACTGTAAACTTTTTTCCTTTAAGTAAATAATTTTATTGAGGGCTCTTACAGCTCTTATAATCATCTATACATCGATTGTGTCAAGCACATTTGTACATGTATTGCCATCCTCATTTCCAAACATTTTCTTTCTACTTGAGCCCTTGGTATCAGCTCCTCTTTTTTCCCTCTCTCCCTCCTCCACCCTCCCACCCTTGTGAACCCTGGATAAATTATAAATTATTTTCATATTTTACAATGTCCGCTGTTTTCCTTCAACCACGTTTCTGCTGTTCGTTCCCCTGTGTGTTTGGGGCGGATGGGGGTAGTAGCTGCATAATATGTTGCCAACTTGAGACCATTAAGAGTGAAGGGGTGGAGTTTAGCCTGCCAATCAGTTCATAGCTTGACGACCTCATTTGGAGGCCCTAAGGAGATAAATAGCTCACTGGGGGTGGGACACACAATCACTCCCTGTGAGACATTCCTGTTGACAAGTCACATGGAGCTGTGCTGGTGGCAGCCAGAGTCTTGGAGCTGGAGGAGCCACCTGGAGACCCATGCCAGGGCTAAGCTGCTTCCATCACCACTGGATCCACAAGACTTTCCACCCACTGGCCTGTGATCTCTTCCTACATTCTGAATCATTGCATGTGTTGCATGAGTCTGAAGAGGAGTTTACAGACTGGTGCTGGACATATGGGCCAATATCAGACTTATGGACTTGATCTGCACTGGGCTGATGTTTTCTTAATGTACAATTACTCTTTATATAAAGTTCTTTCCTATACACATATGTCTATGAATTTGCCTTTCTATTTTACTCATACTAACACAGTGATCACTGTGATCGACGACACTGTAAATCTTCATGGGAGTAGAAAGTCTCCTCTCTCTCCTGCCACGTGGCTGGTGGCTTTGGACTGCTGGCCTTGTAGTTAGAAGCCTAATGCATGCCACCAGGGCTCCTTCAGAGACCCCTAATAACTACACATGTAGCCACGGTGCATTACACCTACAAAAGATATGCTTTCTGCTTTCCAAAAGAGCGAAACATGCTTAAAACACTGCAGAGAAAATATTCTTTAAAAGGGAAAGATGCTAATTCTTGCCTATTTCTGAAGCCAGATGGATGATGAGGAGAAGGGATGGGACAGTTAGTTTTAATTTTACCCACTCATTACAGTATTATTTTGCTGTTTCCATAAAAATCATTCAAGCCCCTTCCCCCCACGCACACACACACACCCCAGCAACAGTCCGGTCACTCCATCCCACAGAGCCCCGCCGGGGGTTTCCAAGGGCAGCGGTCCTTTTGACACAGGTAGCGCCATCCTTCTCCCATGGAGCCGCTGGTGGGTTTGAACCACCAGCCTTGAGGCTATCAATTCCACCACTCAGCCAGCAGCCCCACCAGGCCTCCTTCCACCATTAAGAAATTGAATAAGTACTACTTTAGTAATTGTTTGAACCTTTTGTTGGTTTTGAAAAAAAGTAATTAAGGTTCTTGAGGGTGTGGCACAGCACCCGGCAGTGTGTTTTTGTTGTTGTTGTTGTTGTGGTGGTGGTGGTGGTGGTTCTACAGGGGGTTGCTATGAGCAGGGACCCACTGGATGGCACTAAAAACCTTAGCCCATTGACTGACAGCCCTGACCTTGCCCTTTCAGACTTCGTTTTGTTCCCTAAGCTCCTCAGGCAGAAAGAATATGAGTTGAGTCTCCTGGTGATGCCCCAGCTTCCCTTTGGCGAGGTGTGAATCAAAGAGCACACCCTTCGTTCAGAAAGGGTTAAGAGGTTAAGAGAACTAATGCATACCTGATCCAAGGCATGATATTTTCAAAATGCTAGTAAGCATGTAAACACTGGGCAATGAAAGAGGAAAATGCGTGAGTGACCTTGTGGAGACTATGGAAAGCTCTACGGACTGCCAGAAGAACAAAACAATTCCCTTTGAAAAGAAGTCTAGCCAGAGGGCGCCTACGAAGCACCGACGGCAGACTTCTCTCCTGGAGTTGGACACGTTGCTGTCCGGGGAGGACCGGTCCCTGGGAAAGGACACCACGCGTGGTAAAGGAGACGTCGAGAACACAGAGGAAGACCCCAGGGACACGTGGGCCGCTACAATCGCGGGAATGTAGGCAGTGTCGCCATGGCACCGGACCAGACGAGGTTTGATTCTGTGGCATGCAACTGCTTTGGAATCGCTTCACCCGTGTGGCTAGGATTG
Source organism: Tenrec ecaudatus (assembly GCF_050624435.1). Classification (NCBI taxonomy): domain Eukaryota; kingdom Metazoa; phylum Chordata; class Mammalia; order Afrosoricida; family Tenrecidae; genus Tenrec; species Tenrec ecaudatus. Next base: position 180,354,123 of record NC_134532.1, on the reverse strand, counting down.
GGGGAGGTCTGCTAATCACCCACACAGAAAAACCAACGAGAAGAAGTTGACTTACCCAGATCCTCATCTCACCCAAACGTTGTAACCAAGTGGGTGAGGGGTCGGGGGGAGTCACCAATAGTTAAAAACACTGAATCTAGAATCTTCAAACATTATCCGGGGTTAATTATTTGCCAGGTTTTATCTACCCAAGTAAATATAGCTTCTAATGTAACTTAAAAAGCTTAGAGAACCTAGTGTATAGAATTCCTCCTTATTGATTGATACTCAGCAATATTGATTCTACTGTATTAGATTGAGTGGGTTTATTTTAACCTAGAGTGCAGGGAACAGTACTTTGCTTGAAAACAATAAAATAATAATGATAATCATTTTTCCTCTCTCCCTCTTTTAGGCTTTGACCAGAAGAGGATAACTACAAGAAACTACTAATTTAGAAAATGTGCAGATGACCTAGTTTATTCATAACCATAGGAGTTTTAATTCATTAAGCAGCAATTTAATATAAGCAGTGCCTAGTAATTCTAGTTCCGTGTGTGTTTTGTAGAAGAAAAATGTATTACTTAATGGGGAAGATAAATTTATTATTGGAAAATTTTAATAATGAACAACATTATGTTTGGGCATTTTCACGAGAAGTAATTAGTTGTAAAACTGCCCTTCTGTGAAGTGTGGCGGCCACGGTGGCAATGGTTATTTAGCAGTGGATTCCCTGCCAAGCAGCCTTCCTTCGTTGCAGGGTGGAAGGACCGGGAGTGGAAGGGCCAGGGTGAGACATCCAGACCCTAGGAAACAGCTTACAATAAGCTCCGGGCATCAGTCAGCTCCCAGACCCGCTCTCAGCTAAGCAGGATTTTCTCCCTGTGGCTTGCTCCACTCTCTCCCATTCCCTCCACTGGAAAGACGCCTTTGCCTCAAGACGTGTTAGCTGTAGACCATCCTTGGAAAACGCAAACATGAAGCCAGATGTGGAACACGTCACGAATTCATTTGAACTTGTGATGACTTGGGAATGAATGAGTAATTATGATTTAGATGAGCTTTGGAGACTCTTTCCTGCGAGGGACAAAAGCCCAATGGAAGCCAGCTTCTTAAACTAAGAAGGAGCTCACTAGCTCATAGATCTCAGAAGACACCCATGAGATGAAGGGGAGAGGATGGTCTAGAAGCAGAAGTCTTCAAACTATGGCCCGCCGAGGACTTTTATCCAGCCCGCCAGGTGTTTTTGCCCCATTTGTTTTTTAACTTCAAAATAAGATATGTGCAGCGTGCATAGGAATTTGTTCATAGTTGGGTTGTTTTTTTTAACTATAGTCTGACACTCCAACGGGTCTGAGGGACAGTAAACTGGCCCCCTGTTTAAAAAGTTTGAGGACCCCTGGTCTAGAGCCTGCAACTTGAGACCACCAAACTCTCTCTCTCGTTTCTCTCTGGGTATTGTTATCCTACTCAGCTATGTAACACGAACTTTCTCTAAAGAGCAAGGAAAGATGAATACAAATAAATCTGTGCGTCTAGTATCATAGTGTAGCAATGCCAACCCAGAGAGATTCCTTCTTTCTTCCGGGATCCATTTATCGTTCCCAGGGAAAAGCATGGTTGGGCCAACATACTCCGTATGTCCAACTCCTGGACCAGTAGCTCTCAGCAGGATGAAAGGGAACTGTGGTTCCTTCATCCTTCCCGACACCAGGTGACTTACACAAGGATGGATTATCGTTCCTTGTGCTCTAACAATCCAGAGTTGAGGATTCTAGACAACTCCCTTCCCCTCCAAAGGAGCTGCTTTACGTTGTGCATCTAGGTCTCCAGGGAGTCACCCTTGCTAGTGGTGCACATCCCATCCACTCAAATTTTACTGACTAGAACAGACTCAAGGTCATACCAAGGTTCAAGGAAGGCTGGGAAATATAGTCCCTAAGTGGGCAGTCAAGTGCCCTGATAAAACTCCTGAGTGGGGCAATCACAAGAAGAGAAGAATGCCTATTAGTGACTAGCGACAGAGCAGAATTCCCCAAGACTTGCAGGTGAGCTAGAAATCCAAAGACACTGAGCTATTCTTCCAGGTCCCACTCAGTTCATTTGTTCTCTCTTCAGAAGTAGTACCCACCCAGGACATGGAACTCACCTTCCGGGGAAAGTGGGAGCAGGAATTCTGAAGCAGTGGGAGAAAACCAATTAAGCAAACAAGCCTTGAACAAATAAAAATTGGGAAAACTAGCATTTATGTAATAGCTAGCCTTCTCAGTGGTCTTATTGGCAGATATTCAGCCAACAAGTGCCAATATGACCACAATAGTTGTTAAAATATTAAAGTCTATCTGTGCTTTCTGGTAAGGAGTCACTCCCTAAACTCTGCTGAGTGCCTGCCTTCCAACCAAGACCTTCAGACTTCCCCACGATCTAGCAAAGATTAATATCTGGCACAAACCCTCTCTACTGGGCATTCCATTCTGACTGGTCGGTGTCGATTGGTGACAGTGTCAGTATCCTCCATGGCCAGAAGTCGAAATCTGATAGCCTTACTCAGGCACCGAATCCACTTCAAATAAGCACAGGAACGCACTGTCTAGAAGTTACAACACTCATTCTTATTTTCACTTGGAAACTTTGTTATAGATAACACTATTCTGAAATTTGATTTGAGTCCATGACCCGTTACCCCAGTACCCTGTGGACAATGTTTAAGGAGCCCTGCTATCCAGTGGTTCGAGAGCTTGATTGATTTGGGTCAGGGGTTCAAACTCACGAGGCGCTCCAGGGGAGAACGCTATGGCAGTCTGTTTCTGTAACGATTGTGTTCTAGGAAACTCCATGGGGCAGCTCTACTCTGTCTCCATGAATCAGAATCAACTCAATGGCAATGGGGCAGAGCGCGATGTCTTCATGGCTAGAAGAGAAAAATGCTCAGCTCCCGAGTACTCAGGGGTCAGCCTGTGTGTCAAAAAACACTATAAAGCAGACAGGCGTGAGGAAATCAAAATTGGGAAACCCAGAATTATTTTAATAGCTAGCTCTCCCGATGATATTTCAGATGGTTGAATCGTTCTATCGGTTGGGCTAACGGGGAGTGGTTGGGTGGATTGGGGGTCAGGATGGTACCACCTGGGTTTACTAGCCTGGAACAGTAGAAAGAAAAGGTTTATAGCCCAGTTGCCCATTTAAAATCGACCGTGCTACCCAGACCCCTCGTGTGTTAAACAGACGCTGATAAGGTTGGTCACCAACGAACTATAAGAGTTAAGTGACCTAGAGTAAGCCTGGGGTCTGGCATGCAGCTGGCCCTCCCTAGAAGGAAGCCTTGGATTCCTTTGCTTGTTTGCTCTCTTCCCTTCTCTCCCCATGCTTCCCCATCCCACAGCCATACTTGCGCAGACAGCTGTAGGGAGACCTCCATCGAGTCATTGAACGTCTTTAAGCCTCAGCTCCATCCTTCAAATGCAGAGATAATACAGGATTTTTATTTATTTATTTTTTTAAAGTTGTGTATATGTCTCACTTTTAAAAAAGTCATCTTATTAGGGGATCAGACAACTCTTATCATAATCCATACATACACTAATTGTGTAAAGCACATTTGTACATTCGTTGCCCTCATCATTCTCAAAACATTTGCTCTCCACTTAAGCCCCTGACATCAGCTCCTCATTTTGCCCCCTCCCTCCCCGCTCCCCCCTCCATCATGAGCCCTAAATAATTTATAAATGATTATTTTGTCCTATCTTGTCCTGCCCGACATCTCATTTCACCCACAATAACACAGGATTTGGGCGCAGTGAGTGAGTTCGGCATGTGAAGCAGGACCCAGAGGTGGACAACCACTCACGGTGTCCACGATGAGCAGAAGGAGCAGAGAGATGGACCGATGTCCCAGGCCCATCCCTTAGTGTCGGTCACAGGCCTTGCAGAACCTCTGCTAAACTCCTCCCATTGCTTCGGCTTAATGATGGATCTACGACACTCGGCTTGTCAAGGCATTGGTCTCTCCGCGTGAGCAGCCTGGGAGTAGGAACCGGCATATAGCGCAGGAATTCGTGGTGAATAATGTACGGATTTTGGTCAAACTAAAGCAGCAGATGTTGAATGTACTTGAGTTAGGTGTGGACTTATTTTGAACCAAACCCCGACTAATGTTTGAAGAAAGGGAAATGCACTGGCTTATGAAATACGCTGCAGTTCACACTTCTCCTCCAACTGGTAATTGCTTTAAGGTGAGTCTCCTGCCTTCGCCGTTCTCAGCTAATAGATGAAAATGTATGCTTTCCTCAACATGTATTTGAATTTCAAAAATCTTATATTCCACACCAAGAACCAAAAATCAGTCAACATTTCCACTTATGAATAGGAAGCATTCAAGGAACAAACTTTCATCTTAAAGAATTACCTTTTGGAAGGGACGGAGAAAGTGATGCATAATTCATACACTGGCGAGTGATATTTCTGCATTTCCTTGGCATCACTGACATCCAACTCCTGGCCCAGAGGTGCAAAACAGCCGTCTCCTCTGAAGAGCCATCAGCAAGTGTTTGCTGAGCATGCTAAAGGATGCCGCTTCGAGATGCACAAGCTGAGACCACCAACCCGCTAAGGGAAAGGGAAGGCACGGATCAAGTGTTCCTTCTGATGGCATTGACAACACATGTGTCCTTTACGTGACATCCTGCTTTCAGAGGTGATGTTTGGAAGATGAGGGAAAGAACAGAAAGGTGTAAAGGCTGTTTCGTGAAGGGAAACTGTGTTCAGGGTTGTATAAGGAATTTGTAAGAACAGGGAGTCATTGAAGGTGCTGGAGGTTTTCCTGTGTTTTGCCTAGTTATTGTTGTTGGGGTGCTGTGTTTGTTTGTCTTTATGTCTATCCCTGTCTGTGTTCTGAATATGAAATCCAGGGGAGGCCGCTCTCGAAAGGCAGTAGTAACGGGATTGATCATTGCCTCTGCGGACGTGTCAGAGGAGGATAAGCGGAAATGGGCACTAGCAACAGTGCGTATGACAAGAAAGTGTTCCGAGATTGAACGTGGTGATGACTGCACAAATCTTAATATGACTGGATGATTGAATTGTATGACGTGTGAGAAAGATTTCATCAAGAATTGATGGTGGTGAAGATTGTACTGCTCTTCTTGATATGACTGAATCATTGAATTGTGTGACATGCGACGAAGTGCCAATGAAACTGTTAAAAATTTCAGGGAAAGATACAATGAAAAGAAATGGCGTTTTTTTCATGAAAAGAAAATGTTCTGTGAGTTGCGGGGGAGGGGTGGTAATGGAGAAACGGACACAGCTATGCTTCGGGGAGATGACGTCAGCAACATGTGACAAATGTATTTGCATGGATGTGCCAGGAAGCAAGTGATTCATGGGTATGGACTGAATTGTGCTTCTCAAACGAATATGTGGGAATTCTCACACCGCTACATGTACATGGAGGCCTGCTGGCACAGAGGCTACATGTTTGGCTGCGATCTTCAGGATCAGCAGTGTGAAGCCAGCAGCCATGGGAGGGAGAGACAGGCCTTTCTACTCCCAGAAACAAGTACACTCTCGGAACCCCCAGGGGCAGGTCCACCCTGTCCTGTCAAGTCACCACAAGTCAGAATTGACTCATGGCATGGAGTTTGAGTTGATCCCTGTGAATCCGTCCCTTTGGGGTGTCGGGGCTGCTGTTATGCTCATGAGGCCACATTAGAGTCAGATGTGTCTGGAGTCAATCACACCTGAGGCGCAAAAAGAGCAGATTAGGCATGCAAGTGGGGAAGGCTGGGTGGGGGAGACAGATGCGCTGCCACACGAAGCTTGCCAAGGATCTGTTCGTGGAATGAGGTTCTGGTCTCCACCAAGAAGCATCTACCCTGGTTAGAGACAGGCCATGCTGGAGTTTGTTAGCAGCTCCGAATAACTGTAAAGAAACTGTGTAGACAACACAAACCACCTGCATACATGTTTTGGCTTTAAATTTTTTAAAAAAGTTTCCTGTGGACATGTAAGATTCCCATAACTCAGTCCAACATGCTTCCCTCCCACTGGATGACATCAGGTGCAAGGGCCTCTGGGAAATGTAGTCCCTTCAGGGAACTTCAGTCCAAGCCTGCTCTGATCCCAGTAGATGACAGCAAGGAGTGACAAGGAGTTCTGGGGAATGTATCCCCAAGAGTGAGGTGCAGTCCACAAGAAAGCACTGATTCTGTGTAAAACTGCTTAAAGATCTCTTGAAGAGAGAAAGAAGGCCTGACTCTACAGGAATTTCTCTGAGCGCTTGTCTCATTCAATTTTACAAGGAACCAATCTTGCCTCGGTCTCTGGACTAGCTAGGTCCACTGCTGTTCCCCTGCCCAGTCTCCAAACCAAGAAACAGAAGCAAAAATGAGACAAGGACCTTTCCCAAAACCAACAGAGAATGTCTTTCACTACCTAGCTAGTGCCCTCAATCCAAGTTGCTAGCCTCCTGAGCAGCAAGAAAACAGTTCTCTGAGTGTGAAAGCCACCCATTTGTGGTGGTTCTGTCGTAGCAGAACTAGATAAGTACGACTCTAATCAAGGAGGTCATTATGATGGCCCAGGAAATAAACATGCGGGGGCCTGACCTCAGGCCACTCCACGGAGGGTGCTGATTACAGGAGGGGTCCAGAGGATGCTAAAGGCAGTAAATCAATACCTATCCGCAGGCACGCAGGCACGCAGGCAGGCAGGGGAAAAGCACTTAGGGGTCAGAAATGACAATAAGATTTAGAGTCTTAACTTTAAATGAAAGATAAATCTCAGGGGTGAAGTTAGATACCTTTCCATGTAATCCCTTCCTTCTCCTGGTATTTCTAAATCGAACAGCAACTTCAGTTAATTTTTCTTTTTGTGTCCATTAAAATTGTACTGATCTTTTCTTTTTCCTTAAAGCTAAGTATTAGTTGGAATTTTTGTCGCCTTTTTTCTTCAAGCTTCAGGAAACTTACTTGTGAAATCCTTTGAAGACCCTTCCATCCCCCTGGAGTAGTGACCAGGGAAGAAGCATTTGGAAGCAAGAGGAAACACACACACCCTTTTATTTGCTTTGAACTTGGAGACAACCCAGAGACAAAGTGAGCCCCGTTCTATCCATTTGGACAACAAATAGCACAGTGCGTACATAGAGCTCATGTTCTGTGTCCCCCAGCTCCACACCAGGAGCCATGTCACTGAAGCCAACTCTTGGCAATCTCATGTGTCTTCACACCAAATTGTGCTCCTGGGGGGTTGCAAGGGCTGATCCCCCTCCTCCCTCAGGAGAGTGCCAGGTCTTTCTTCTGAGGCACCTTTGGGTGGACTGGTTCTTCCAACCTTTCAGTCAATAGCCAAGGGTCTGAACGCCACCAGTCAGGGACCCATAACTTCAATTTAGAATACATGCAGAGCCTACTGCTGTCCAGTCAATTCTGTCACCAGAGTAGAACTGCTCATGAGGTTTTTCCTGGCGACAGTCATGATGGGAGCAGATCACCCAGTCGTTGTGCTGAGGAGCCCATGGGTGCAGTCAAACCACCCACCTTTAGTCTAGTTCAATGGTCCCAGATTATTTAAGCATTCCAGGAACCTACGCTCTGATTCTATGGAATGGCCCACAGCTCACTGCCATTGAGTCTATTCTGACTGAAAGCGACCCTTTAGGACAAGGTAGAACCGCCCGGTCAGTTACAGGAGTTGAATGCCTGACCGTCTACACCGTCAGGGCCCACAACATAAGACAATCTTTACAAAGCATGGCCCGTGTGAGGCGTCCTGCTGGGCGAGTGCTTATGCGTTGGCCTGCTCAGTAAGGTCAGCACTTGGAAACCACCAGTCAGTCGGCAGGAGAAAGGGCTTTCTCCTCCTGTGAAGCATTACAGCCCCGGAAACTCACCGGCTCTGTTCTTTCCTGGCCTATAAGGTCGCTATGAGTCAGCACTGGCTCAACGGCTGTGAGTTTGTTTTTTGTTTGCTTGTGCTTTTATGGTCTGTGTACATTTTGTAAGCTAATAGACAAACATGGCTTGTTTGTTTCTCTGTTTAAAGATCGTGTCATCCTTCATGATTTTTTAAATTTTTAGTAAGCCATTCATTCGGTTTGCACTTGTAATGGTGATCCAGCACGTTTTCTTTGCAATGAAATTTACCTAGGGAAAGAAGACTAGGCAGAAATAAAGAAAAATCTTAAACAGCATAGGTAGTTCTCTGATGTGTCAAAAAAAAAAAGTGAGGGTGTGGCCCAGAAGTCAATGATGCTGGGGGAACAGGAAGGGCGCCCTGTGAGTGCAGTAACTATGTGCTTAAGTGCTAACCCGGAGGCCAGCCATTCGCAACCACCAGCTGCTCCATGGAAGAAAGACGAGCCAGCGACTGTTGCCGGTGGGCCTCCCTAAGGGAGGGCGGGGTGTGGACGCACTGGGCGGCGCCATCACAGGGGGTCAAAAATGACGGCCTATCACATTTTGTGCACAGTTTCAGCAGAGATTCATTCTATTTTAATAATGATAGCAAAAAACATTCTTGATAAGTCCCACTACCATGTGTCAAGATAACCAGAACTCTATGCTCACTTACTTAGGGAACCTTCTCGTGGGCTACAGGTCCTTATTATCCAATGACAAGGACATTGCAAATCATGTGGTTTTCACCTGCCCACACGACAAACACCCACTGCTGTTCTCCTTGCTGCCGGTGAGTTGATCAACTTTTCTGGTGCGCCAGCTACAAGATTACAGCAATTTGTATTTGTGAACCTTTACCGGTAGGTTTTTTGAGAATGAGGTAGTAATTTAAAATGGTGAAGAAAACATTTAAAATAAAGCTTCTATCCAGCTACTAATAGTGTAACAATGATGTTGTAATTCACTGTGGAATTTACAAAACAATTTGTTATGCTCCCCAAAAAAGGCACAGCCTTGGAGTCGATTCTGACTCCTTGCAACCCTGTAGGACAGGGTAGAACTGCCCCCGAGGGTCTGCAAGGCTATTACGGCTCTAAGGAAGTGAAAAAGCTTCATCTTTCTCCCTGGGAGCCGCTGTGGTTTCGAACGGCAAACCTGTGGTTAGCAGCCCAACAGGTAACCACTCTGCCACCACAGCCCCCTATGTTGTTGTTATTGTTATTGTTGCTGTGGTTGTTGTTGTTAGGTGCCTTTGAGTCGGTTCACACTCATAGAGATGCTACAAACAACATCCTCCTAGTTGCAACGTTTTAGCCCTTGGTGACACAGCCACTGTGTACGTTGTGCGTCGTGATGATATCATGTAAGAAATCTTACATGTTCACAATTGGACTATATTCATTGCATATTCTTCTATGGTTAAAGTAAATAATAAACCCTGTAAAATGTTCCGTATGGTCTGGTGCAGGAGACGGTCCACGGGGAGGGGACACTCCGAGTTACTAGGCCGGGCCACAATGGCCCTCCTCACACCACAGCTGCTTCTGTCAAAGAAACCCTGAAGGGAAACTCGTGTCTGCCCTGCAGGGTCACGATGAGTCAAGAACCACTTCAAAGCAGTGGGTTCGGTTTGGGCTTGGTTTAGGAGTGTAGGCAGAGCCTCGGACGCCCGGCAGAAGATCCCAAGTCCCAGCATGGCTAGACATCACCATGGTCTTCAGCGCAGTCTTGGAGAGTTAGGTGTCAATGAATCTCATCTGCAAAACAGGGATCCACCTGGCGGGGTCTTAATCAGAAGAGGCAAAGTGTGTGACAGCACCTTGAACGTTGCCCAGTGCCTTGGGGTGCTCGCTTTAACTGCTGTGACAGGTGCCGGCAGCACTGAGGGGCCGCAGCTGAGCTGGGAGGGCTTTGGTACAAGAGTAGGTGTGTTGCAGGCAACCCCCCCCCCCAACCTCCACGGTGGACTGTGTCCTAAAACGCATCTGTTGCTTCCTGATGGTGTTATCAATCTTCAAGGGAAAGAACGTATTGATTGGCTTCCTTTCGAAGTGCTTCTGCAAATTGATCTGGCCCTTTCGATGTGGCAGGCTTGCTAATGCCTCAGCCAGCTCCAGGCGTGATTGGAAATAATCCTGGGGCAGGAAAAGACCGGATCTTCTGACTGCTCCGGCTCCTCCAGGTCTGCACAGCCACAGGGCTGATGTTTATAAGCGCCTGCGGTGTCCTTGTTATTCAAGAACAGCATGGGTACTGTCAGAAAGGGATTTTGCTCTCCTAGGCTTGGGGTGGGGGGTCGGTGGGGGGGGGGCTTTTTGTGTTCATTTGTCCTGTGTAAAGGAGTCCACAAAGTAAAGACAAATTATGTCAACTGCTCCCTGAATAGTCCAGTCATTTCTATAATGTGTCCACCCCATACAGAGGTTCAAGTACAGTGGCAGATTTCACTGAATGAAGTAAGTTCATGGGGTTTTGAGTCCGTGTCTCCAACCTCAGGCAAGTCCCTTCAAGTCCGAGTTGACACAGCTGGGAACTGAAAGTAACAAGAGCACCTAACCGACACAGGAGCTTGCTATCCGGAACTCAGACTCGGCCCACCTGAGGTCCACAGCTCTCCATGCGTGGCAGGAGAGCAGGTTTTCCTGGAATGATAGTGATGTTGGATCTTGATTAAGAATAGTGCATTGATCATCCACAACCTTGGGTCTCAGAGGACTGGAGAGCGTTGGCCTCGCTGACCCATCCCGGTCCTGTGTACAAACGGGGGCAGAGTGAGGTGTGCGCTGCACAGGGGGTGAGGCTGGGGGAGGGGGGGAGAGGGGAGGCCATCGCCCTCTGCTCCTTGTTATTTGGAACAAACGTTCTAAGCATAGTCCCACCTAGCGGCACCTGCCTCTTGGGCTGTGACTCAGGCTCAGGAGAAGAGTCTGACATCTTGGGGACTCCATATCGGGGTTCGAAACCCATTGTTGCATGGGCTCAGACACAGCAACAGTTGCGAGGATGGCATAGGACCATGCGGTGTTTTGTCCTGTTGTGCACAGGGTTTCTATGGGTCGGAACAGACTCGATGACGCCTAACAGCAACAACCTATAGGGTTTCTGGGACTACAAATCTTTATGGGAACAGATAGCCTCATCTTTATCCAAAGGAGCTGCTGGTGGGTTTGAACTGCTGATCTTTCAGTTAGGAGTCTAACAGCAGGTGTGACGATATGAATCACGTGCTTGTGGCCCACAAAGGTGATTTGGATAGCTTGCTAATAACATATATAAAGTGCATAACAACCCTTGTTATGTAAATAAGGTGCAGGGGACCCTAAGGAGGAGATGGGTCTGTTTTGCCATCTCATTAATCTTAAAAGAGATCTCAGGTCACAGGGGAGCCACTACCACTACCAGGAAGGACAGAAAAGGAGCCCATCCTTTGAGGGCAGGCTCCCTGTGCTGAGAACCTCCTAGACCCAAGAGAAAGAGAGCCGTGACACTGGAGAGCATGAGTAGCCATGAGAAGCAATGGCAGAGAAGTAGCGGCAGCAGAAGCAGGAGCCCAGTACAAGATGATACAGGGGACTTCCCAGCGCATGGGACACGAAAGCTGAGTGTCTTCAATCAGGAGGCTTGTTGGTAGAGTAAGGTGCCTCTGGACACTTGCAAAGGAATATGAAACCTTGGCAACACTCACCTGAGCAGGTCAGCAGCCAGGTGAGGCCAATAAGGTAGAAGAGCCTACAAACCAAGGACTAAGGACCTAGGGCCAAGGACCAAGGACCAAGGAGAAGTCTGCCCATGGGGACTGGCAACCAAAAGAGGCTGGCTCAATGAAAGAATCGTATTCTGCATGTCTCCTAATCCTAAGGTGTAACCTGTGGCTTCTGTAGTAGGCCCACAAATCATGACTATTAACTTTGAATTCTGCATGGGAATCACAACAAATTATTGAACTAGCAGAGATATAGATAGAGAATGCTGTGGGAGAGATACTTGTGTGAAATCATTCATAAGCTTGGAGAGAGGAGGCACATTTGAACTCCATAAGAATCAGCCTTGAGTTGATGTCGATGCTGATTCTCTCTCCCCCTTGGGAAGTTAGGAAAGGCCCGACACTGTCCCCATGCCACAGCGTCTTTATGCTGACCACGCTTCAGCATCCAGAGTTGACCCCAACCAGGAGCTCCTCCTTCCCAGAGCTCCCTAGGGGTCTTACAGTCTCAGGTCCTCAGGCCCAGTTGGCTCTTGGCCTAAGTAAATACTCTATAAGCATTAGCTAGTGGGGGCAGGGGGAGAGGGCTTAGGATCTGTCAACTCAGACACATGACACCAGAATGCTCCTGAATACTCAATGACACATGGGACTGTGCATCAAAAGTGCTTTTATGCACAACCCAGACCCTTGTGAGGACATGGAGAAGCTTTTATGCTTTAATGCATGCGTGAGCACAAGCTGGGTGCGTGGAACCCAAAGCAATGGGGCAAAGTGACTCTGTAGGGAGGTCAACCTATAGGTTCAAACTCCAGCTTTGTTACTTTCTGTTGTTGTTGTTGTTGTTGTTGTTGTTGTTGTTGTTGTTGTTGTTAGCTGCCACCGAGTTGACTCCAGCTCATAGAGAACCCAGGTGTGCAGGGTAGACAGCTCCATCGTGATTTCAAGGTCATGGCCTTTCAGAGAGGAGCCCCATTGACCCAATGGGTAAGTGTTCCACCGCTAAGTGAAAGACTGGATAAAATGGGAGAAGACGTGGAAATCTGCTTTGGTGGAACTGTGTTTCAGCGCTAGGATGGCTTAGGGCTGGTTTCGATGCCTTTGAAAGGGAGCGTCTGGTCTGAGATTACCTAGGCAATCAAGGAACCAGTTGGACGATTCAAGTGAGTCGTCCCTTGCTATTTCTGGGAGGGGTGGGGCAATGCTTACATGAACATACAAGGTGGCTTCGAAAAGTTCATGGAAAACTTCTACTCTTTTCCTTTCATTTCTCATGACTTTGGGGAGCAAACTCGTCCTTGCATGGTGAAGAGTGTTGTGAAATAATTCTGAACCCTGAGGATGACCAACCTGAAAGTTGTCCACGACAGCTGCTACTGACAGGCTCTGGTTGACAATCGTGGATATTTCTCCACCCGTGCATATGTAACAACCTGGACTTACAACGCACACCATCTGGTGAATTCTACTCGACATGCAACACAAACGTGAGTCCCTCTAGGCTACTCATATGCAGGCTCCTGTAGAGAAAGGCTGTTTTCAGAAGGGTACAAAAGAAACTAAAACCATAGTTGCTTTGGTGGAACAGAATTAGGAGAGAGGTATGTTTTTCATGGAATAATCTTTTAAATCATTCGGATGTCTTCTGAGCTTCTTTTCATAAATGTATTTTATGGTCATAGAACATTTCACTATTGGACACCTAGGTAGTTCAGAATTATTCTAGATGGCACTGAAATGAACATAACTTTGCACATTGTTTTCTTGTTTACATCTTAAATTGTTTTCTTAGCGTCTTATAATTATACTCAATAATTGTGCAGTTATGAAGTCAGTAGTACTCAGACTCCTAAAGTATCTGACATTGCTTTCTTAAAAGGATGTCCTTCTTTTAAAAACAAACCTTAAAAAAATTTTAATGTTAATTAAATGAAGCTTTACAGAGCAGATAATCAGTTTGACATTCAACAATTTATAAATAGTTTGCTCCATTTCATTCATTGAAATCCCCTCAATGTAACAGTCATTTGGATCTACCTGTATGTGTACAGTAGTAAGTCAAAAGGCATTGTAACTAATGTCCCAGTTCATACATGCACAAGTTTGTTCTGAACAAAATGTGTTTAGACATAGCTCTGTGATCAGTGGCCGGCTCTAGATAAGTTAGTTCGCTCAGTAATATATTTATCTAAGTCTTGTGAAGGGTATTCAACAAAACAAAGGTCAAGTCCAAGCAGTGGCTTCCAAGGAAATCTGATGGACCAGTTATGTTCAAGGCAATCAGGTGAGCTCAGGTCCCTGCAATTGTTTTTTGTTTTGTTTTGTTTTGAGAATACCAACTGTTATTCTTGATAGACTTTCTCGAAGAAACCAGGGAAATCATAGGGGCTTATTAGAAAGAAGTTTTCAGAAATTTAAAACTTCCTTGTTGAGAAAAAGATCAGGAAAGCAGCACCTAGGCGTTCCTTTCCATCACTATGCACCCCGCCTTCCAAGGCAACAAGGGCTGTCCTATAAGAATTTCATTATGAAGTATTGCCCCATCCAGCCCATGGCCTTAATCTTGCCCCTTCAGACTTCTTTTTTACTTTCAAAACTCCAAGAATGTTAGACAGGATCATGACTTGAGTGCCTTGAGCATGTGGATGCGGTACAAATCGAAGAAGTCTTCAAGGATGGATCAGAGACTTAAGTGGACCTTGTAGCCCTAAGCGGAAGATATGCTGAGAACAATCGCTTCCAATTTTTATATTTCTGTTTAATGAAAAGAAATCTACTTTTACAGTAATGCTTTTCTCCAGGGATTGGTCTCCCCTTATAACATGTCCAAAGTAGGTGAGATGAAGTCTTGCCATCCTTGCTTCTAACGAGCATCTGGCTATACTTCTTCTAAGACTGATTTGTTCCTTCTTCGACATTTCCAGGAGAAGTGCTGCATCATCCTTGGTAATGTGGGAGGGCAGCAAAGTAGAAGAAGGGCCTGGATGAGCTGGATTGACATAGAGGCTGCAACAATGGACTCACACACAACTGTGAGGAGTATTACTCCGGGTAGGCGAGAGAAACAAATTCATAGACACGCATATATGCATAGGAAAGAGCTCTCTATACCAGAGCAATTGTACATTGAGAAAACAGCCCAGTCCAGATCAAGTCCTTAAGCCTGATATTAGCCCATAGGTCCCAGACTGATCTATAGAGTTCACTTCAGACCCATGAAACACATGCAATGACGCTGACTACAGGAAGATCACAGGCCAGTGGGTGAATAGTCTTATGGATACAGTGATGGTGGAAGTATCTCAGCACTGGCAGGAGTCTCCACATGGTTTCTCCAGTTCAGGGCACTGGCGTAATACCATGTCTTCTCCACAGGGATGTCTCACAGGGACTAGAGGTAGTGTGTGTGTCTCCCACCTGCAAGAAGGAAATACAGGAGTTCCCAGAATCCCGAGGGGAAGGCCATGCCCACACAGAGGCCTCATTGGCTATATCCTGATTGACAGGCTAGACTCCACCCCTAGACTCTTAATCCTCAACTGACACCAGATGATGTAACTACCCCATGAGGATAGTTCAGGACTGGGCAGTGTTTCATTCTGTTTTGCATGGGGCCAATATGAGTTGGAACAAACTTGACAGCACCTTACATTAACAACAAGCAGATAGCCTACTAAGTTAAAACCTCAGAATTTTCATACTTCTCATGATTACTTATTCCAAATTACCTTTTCTACAACTTCTTTTAAGTGGGATACCCTGATTTCTGCTAATAGATGTGCATTGACATTTTAGTCTTTGGGGAAGTTTCCATGAAATGCTTTGTGTTTCGATGGCACCTGAGGAAAATCCCAGCATTAAGTAGGTGAATTGCCCACGCATTTTCCACACTAAGGTGGAAGGTGGGTAGCATTATTGCTAACTGTGTGATAAGGACCAACATGAAGCCAATTCCCAACTAAAAAGGACCCGTGTTTGACCTTCCCATATCTCCATTCCTCCTTGTCAGCCACCTAAGTGCCCTTCCTTATCCCTGACTTCATGGGACCATGTCATCGCAGGCCTAGCCAACCCAGGATAATGAAAAATGCCCGTGTTAGAAGGTCTCTGCCATGTTTCTCTGCATCTAGATGCACGTGGCACTTCCCGTCTGTGGCCATAAGCATCCTGAATTGGATCAGGCCTTATAGGTTAGAAGAGCCCTCCCTGGCACCGTCTAGCTTGGTTGGTCTCAGAGTTGCTGTGGTCCATTAGATTGCTCGATCCTGTGAAAAGGAAGAGAACTCCGTGGCTGTTGGGTACCATCGAGTGACCTTATGTGCAACAGAACGGAACACTGTCCAGTCTTGCAGCGCTCTCACAATTATTCCTACAGGTCCGTTTGAGAGCTGCTGTGTTGGTCTATCTCCTTGAGAGTCTTCTTCTACTCCGCTGCCTTTCTATGCAACTTACTTCCTCTACTGAGTGGATTTCAACTCACAGAAAGCCTGTGGGACAGGGTAGAACTGCCATTGTGAGTTTCAGAGACTGTAACTCGTTACAGGAGTAGAAAGCCTCCTCTTTCTCCCATCGAGCGGCTGGTGGTTTCAAACTGTGGATCTTGCATAACCACTATGCTACCAGGACTCCTTCTTCATAAGTTAGATGCCTTGATTCTTTAGACTTCCAAACAGGTCGATGCCAGCCTCCACGGGTTCAGTGCCCCTTATGGGTCCATTAATTCTCTAGAATGGCTTCCGCATTCACAACAACTGTATTTGTAAAGCATTCGCACAGGAGCTGGGACAGTGGTAACGTGCTTGGCTTCTAACCTTATGGTCTGTCTTTGAGCCCACCAGCCACCCTCAGGGAGAAAAGAGCTACCGATCTAGTCTCTTGACGATGGCAGCTTTGGAACCCCTCTGGCCCATTTGGACTTGATGTTGTGCCCCAACCTGCACCGCTTTTTGTCCAAACAAAATCTTTCACAAAGTTAATTTGTGGAATCTTTATTTATAAAATCAAAATTTGGAAGCATCCGGCCTGAAAGTCAAACTGGAGCTTCCTGTGGGGACAAAGAAAATAGCCGGGATTATAGAGCAACAAGCATCTAGGAGATATAGAAACTCTAGCTCTCTAGATTGCCAGGGAGGATTGACTGGGTCCAGCATGGGACCCCTAACCTACTGTCCAAGAGTAGATTCTGGTGCATAGCGGCCCTAACGGATGGAAGAGAACTATTCCCCTCGGCTTTCCAAGGCTGTACAACTTTCCAGACACCGACTGTCACACGCTTCTTCTCCTCAGGAGCAGCTGACAGGTTCAACCCGCCAAACGGTCACTGTGCCTGACTCCATCTTGGGCTAAAATGAACACTATACTCACAGCTGGCCATTCGTTTTAACCAGAAAGAATGCACAAAGACACATGGGGGGGAGGCTTGGTGGGGATTTCAGCATGAAGCCCCTAGAGAGATCGTTCCCATGCAGTGCATTCCAGGAGAGTCAGCTTCTTCCTTTTGGGGGAGCATTTTGTGACCTTGTGTCATTGGGCCCTGTGATAGTCTAGGTACTTTAGAGAAACAAATCCACAGAAACTCATGTGTAAGAGAGAGTTTATAAAAAGGGTAAGTGCGCATCAAGAAAACATCCCAACCCAGTGCTGCCCAAGACCACAAGTTCAACATTAACCCATATGTCCGACACCAATCCACAAAGTCCTCCTCCATCTCACAAAACACACACCGAAATGCCAACTGCAGGAGGAAAGCCGAGTCAGTGAACGTGTAAGCATCTCAGCGCTGGCAGGGGTCTACTACACACGGTTCTTCTCCACCCAGGGCTGCATCAGGGTAGGTCCATGGCGTCTCCTTGGGGAGGTCTTGCAGGAAGTGAGCCTTGCCAGCTGAAGCAGGCAACCGGCTAAGGCAGCTGCACCCTGGTCTGACCATCACAAAGCAAGAGACCTAGAACTAGAAAGGTGAGGCTCACTGAGCCATTTATCTCTCCGCCCTTCAATTAACCCCACATGAGTTAATTGGCCAGGTTGGCACAATAAACTACCTCAGGGCCTCAATACATAACCATAATGGACTGAACCGATGATGATGAGAGATTCATGGCATTATGTACCCCCTTCCCTCATAAGAGAACTTTTCAGGGAGAGTGTCCAAGTAGCCTTCACCACTCATTCATACACAATCTCAGGTGCTGTGTGGAATTTTGCTCTTTCAAAGGATACAGTTCAGTGGCTCTGAATCTATCCACAATGCTGTGTTCCCGTCCCATCCACCCACTGCCATGGGAGTGACACCGGCTGTCAGTCTTTCTGGAGCAGAGAGTCTCCTCTTTCTTGCTTGGAGTGGCTGATCTGACAGCACTACTTATGTAACCACCCCATTACCTCTTTCCAGAACATTTCCTCTTCCTTACCATCTGTTTACATTTTTCTCGGGGCCTGAGCAGCAGGCTGAGAGCATTGCTCTGCTCCGGGCTGCTCTGCCACTTACTCCTTTAGACTCGGGATCCTGTGAAAAAATATAGTTTCCCCAAGATTAAATTTGTGTACACCACCATGAGCTTGTTTTGAGATTCATGGATTGGGGAGCATCTATTTTGAAAGTCAGACTAGAGCTTCAGAGAATGTTAGAAACACAAGATCCAGGACGTTGTACTGAGAACTTGAGATTGGTTGGCAGGAATGTTCATAACTCACTTGGGACTGGGAAGGAAAAGACGAGCTGTCCACCCCTGTAAAGATCCAGAACCCCGTAGAGAGTCACTCTACGTCCGAAATTGACTTGATGGTAGTGGGTTTGGTTTGGGTAAACTGAGCAGACAAGTCCTAGTTAATTTGTTCAGATATCCACTTCAGAGAAAATTGAGCATTCGCAAAAAGTAGAAACTTCGCGAAGGGTCCATTCGCTGACCAGAGGGGCTGAACAAGACTGACTTCAGCTTACCATTGTCATGAACACCTGGAAGACGGGGCATTCGACAGAAGGGAGTGTGGCTGCAGAGTTCTCATCGTGACCACCTCTGGTAGCTTGAGCAAGTTACTCTGCAATTTTATAACTTGGATTTTTTTACATTTGTAAAACAAAAAACAATAGTTGTGCCTCTGGTTTCTTGAAAAACTACAACAGGTGAAAAATGCAAGAAGAGTTAGTAGGGTTTCCCAATGCCCAGTAAACACCCCAAAGAGAACACTGTCTTACCCTGCGGACACACAGGTTGACAATTCACTTGTCCAAGGTGGGTCCACCACTGAAGCCTTAAGGAAATTAAGTTTTACTCTCAGGCTCTTCCTGTTCTGGAAATCACTGTTCAAATCATCAGAGAAGTCATCTAGCAAAAGCAGCCAGCCACTTGGTTTCATAATAAAATTATGTCCAGGTAAGAGGCCTTTATTTCCCCTTGATGTCTGACTCTCCCCGGAGAGTAGTCTTTGACATCAAACACATGGCTAGAGTAACATCGTTGCGCAACCACTTGGCCTTGGGGTATTTCAACAAGCCAAATAGCTCCAGGTTTACAAAATAAATCAAGTGGGTGACATTAGCAAGACTAAAGGGCTCCTTTATTTCTATTTAAAAAACACAAAACAAAAACTTTTAAACATATTGGGAAAGAGTCAAGACTTTGGATTAAATTCTGGCTTTGCCATTATTGATTGTTTGAGATTGTTGTCCATGAACAACATCTCAAACGTACACTTCTAAATACAAAAATAAAATACATACGAAAGGGGACCCTCCCCCCCCCCAACACACACACAACGGAAATGAGTCTCTGGACAGAACTTTCATAGTACAAATGTTTCCCTGCTCTTTGGTCAAGGTGAACTTTTGGGGGAAAGTTTCCCTCAAACCTTGTTTCTTTGTGATGGTTGATTTAAGAGAACAGCTTGCCGCTGTGAACTTCTGTTTCCTGCTCTGGAAAATGCCACAGAAACTGTTGTGATGTTGAACACAGTTTACAAGGACAGCACTATGGGAAAAAACACAAGTGTAAGAGTGGTTTTCTCATTTCAAAAGAGGTGAAATGTCGATTGATGACAAAGCTCGTTCCGGAGATCCATCAGCTTCCAGAACAGATGAAAATGTTGACAAAATCTGTGCACTTGTGCTCAAAGACCAACAACCGACCACTGAAGAGATGGGGAACTTATCTGGACTCTCTTGGACCCTGGTTCAGCGAATTTTAAGGGAAGATTTGGGAATGGGAAGGGCTGGTGCGAAATTTGTGCTTTGGGTTCTGACTGAGGAGGAAAAAGACCATCCAGGAAAAACATGCTGTGGTTTGAAAGAACAGCTCCCAAGTGACCCAGACTTTTTCCCCCAAGGTTATTATTGGGGAGGAGACATGATATTATTCTTAAGACCCCCAAAAGCAAACATCAATCAAGCCAGTGGAAGATGCCAGCACCACCTCGCCCCAGAAAAGCTTGCCAAGTGAAGTCAAAGATCAAGACGATGCTCATTTGGTTTTTTTTTTTTGTTTTTTTTTAGGTGAGGGGGGTAGTGCATTTGGAGTCCATTCCACCAGGTCAGACTGTTAATCAAGCTTTCTATTTAGAGGTTCTGAAAAGATTGTGTAACAGTTGTGACCCAAAGAGGCCTGATTTGTGGCAGGTGGGGGCCTGTTTTGCCACCACAACAATGTACCTGCTCATGCAGCCATCTCAGTGGGCCAGTTTTGGGGCAAAAAAAGCATGCCTCTCTTGCCCCAGCACCTGACTCACCTGACTTTGCTCCCTGTGACTTCTTTTTTTTCCTAACGAATGAAGAGGGACGTGAAAGGACAGTGATTTGACGACATGGGGGGAAAGATGAAAAAAAATGGGAGAGGTTAGCCATCCAAACAAATGAGTTTAGAAAATGTTTCCAAGAATGGAATCGCAGATTTGTCAAATGTATGAAGTGTAGTGGAGAGTACTTGGAAGGTGGTAAGGTTGTTTTATTAGAAACAAAAATTAAATACAGAGCTTGGGGGGGGGAATTATGGGTTTTGGGGTAACTTCTCCTAAGATTAGGAAGGAAACCAAATACAATACAGTTATTTAAAATGATGTGAAGCAAATTTGTGATATAGTAATTTAAGTGTTTCTTAACGAATTCATTTAATAACAACTACTGGCGGTCCCAATAATTGCCGTGATCCTAAACTAGTTCTATATGTAAGTGATACACACTAACTCTTCACTTACCAATGTGATTACTTTCCAAAGGCCAGATCCTTAGGCGAAAATCAATGTTATTTGAAAATAGAGGACAATCACTTCAGGTCACAATATGGCGGGTGACTACACCATTACATAACAGCCATGCCACTGTGAATCACGGCACAGCCAAGTTGACACATAACTTTTTCCATCAGAGATAATGTTATTCTCATCTCCAACTTAGCTTTTGTTAGTGCTAGATGCAACTCCTCAGTGTATAAAATCACCAGATAATAGATGGCTTACTGTTGTCAGAAATGAGAAATGTTGGATAATAAGATAGTTATAAGCAAGGAGTAGGTGTTCAGAGATAGTTTCAAAACTATCATGTGAAATGAAAACATCTATCAACTCCATTGGTGACAAAGTCACTGGTACTGATGATACTGTGGGAGTTGTCCCCAATATTCATTAATGAAGGAAACACTGTCAATAAAAATTTTTTGAAAATAAATATTCATACTTTTTCATATTCCCCCTTGAATTCTATGCACTAACTCCAACTTAGCACTTTCAATTAAGCCAAGATTGTCATGACCCACGAAATATGTCTAATTTGGTCATAGACTATCTTCAGATAGTTCTGCATATTGGCTGAAAGGGTCGCAGGTCTCTGCACTGCATTTGGCTTTCCAAAGGGGTGATATTATTGGACAGAGGCATTTAATTACTACTTACCCACCAAATTGAGTGCCATGGAGTTAATCCCAACTCACAGTGACCTTATAATGGGTTTGCAAGACTGTACCATTTACTAGAACAGAGCCTCATCTTTCTCCCAAGGAGCAAGTTCGAATGCTTAACCTTGTAGTTAACAACACGATGCCACCTGAGCTCAGACACTCTTACCACCAAGGCTGGAAAATCAAGAATTTTGATGGGTTTTTGCCATTTCCACCACCCATCTGTCATGGTTGTGAGAGTTGAGTCTAGAGGCTGACATCCATTTCTGCTAACTGACCAATTTGTCATGCTTCATAAATGTTGTTTCCGCTTTCATGTACCACACCCCTCACTACTCCTTGAACACCCCCAGCAGCTCCACAGAAGAAAGACAGGGCAATCTGCCTGTAAAACACTATTGGGCAGCTCTGTTTTCTGTTTAGAGCCAAAATGTCTCTCTAACAACAGCAGCAATAGCATGAATCTCAAAGCCTCCTCCCTTTCAACCCTTGAACTTCATTCTCAACCTGGCTGGTACTCCAATCCCAGTGCCATTTCTTCGATTGAGATGTCTAAGCTTCCTCGACCTCTTGAGTCTTTTGTCAAGGGGAGAAAAGAATAATAATAAAAACAACTCTTCTGGGATCTTACAGCTAGTAACCTGTGTACTAAAATGAATTCTTCCCCTGGTAGAGACTGTTAAGGACAGAGGTTGAAGAACATAGGTTTCTGCTGTGTAAATCTTGAAATGATACCAAGCCTTCCGAAGCACCCATTTCCTGATAAGAACCATTTGGAAATCATACTTTCCTCATAGGAGAGTCGTGAAGACCAAGTGAGTTACAGTTTGCACTCTGAAAGCAAGGCCTGGGGCAGGATGACTTAGCCTTCCTCGGCTGGCGCTAATCTGTCGCTGTCCTCCCTCTCCAATTCCAGTCTTTGCAGACTCATCCATAATCCACATCCCTGGGCCATTGGCTTAAGTGGCAACTGAGGGCCCCCTGGTCTTCTGAAGGCCTAGGCAAGGGAGATCAAGAGAGGGTGTAAGGATCCCATTTTCACCATCATTGTCGTAGCTGACAGCTGCTGAGAAATTTCTGCTCTACTAGAAACTAAGTATACATTAATTATGTACAATGCGAAAGGCTGCATTATGAGTCACATTCAAGGTCGAGTTTAGAAGGGTTAAATTACAAGCCTCTGGGAGCTGGTGGACAGGGTAAGAAGTAGGTATGTTACAGAGCATGGAATGCAAACGAAAGAAAAAAGCATCCTTGAACTAAGAATCACTTCTATCTGTCTAGTTGATGGTGCAGTGGTTATGCATGGGGCTGCAATCGCGTGGTTGGTAGTTTGAAACTGCCGGCAGCTCCGCCAGAAAAAGAATGGGCTTTCTCCTTCCTTAAACATTTCCGTTCTCGGGAACCCACAGAGGGTCACGATGAGTCAGCACTACCTGAAGGCCATGAGTTTTTTGGTTTGGTTTGGCGTTTTCTGTGTAGCCACAAACACAAGGTGCCCACCGAGAGGCCTCTGGGGTGAGTTATGGTCAGCTCCCATTTGCTGGGTTCTTGGCTCCCCTCTGAAACCGCTCTCTCCGCCTGGGCACTCAGCCCTCTGGAAGGAGACTTGGCTTAGGGGCAGTCATCTGGCACCAGCTCACGCAGCTTTTGTGAAGTCACGTGTGGTCCTGGAGTTGCCAGGAAAAGGGAGGCCTTGATGAGCCAAAATGCAAATTGCCCAGGAGAGGAAAAGTGAAAGTGAGCTTGTTCACACTGTGCGGGGCTCCCAAGAAATGACTCAATGCTGGAGACACCGTGTCCTGCCACCCAGCTCCACTCTAGGACAGGGACATTAGTCTGCAGCTGATCATGGATTTTTCTTCCCAACAGTCTGTCCCTTGACTAGTAAGAGAGTCAGAGGTGACCCAAATGAAAAAGAAGTGGAGAGTGGAAATAGGAGAACTGGGTGCCTTCCTTCTCCCATGCAGACACTGACAATACAATCCTGGGCAATCTGGGTGGGGGCAGGAGTGCATGGAAGTCTGTCTTCCTCCTGGGTCCCCAGAGCTTTCATTGTCCTGGAGACCAGCCACTCAAAGCAGGCCACAGTCAGAAGAATGGAATTGGGGGACCCTCAACCAGTTTATTTGCATATGAAATGATTTCTAGACCTTGACAGGTCACAGTAACTCTGCTTTGGCTAGTTAAGTTTTCCTCTACCTTCTTTGTCTCTCTTCTTCCTCTTGCTCCTCATCTCACCTTCTACAGGAGGCCTATTTCTTTTAATCTGCCCACCAGCTCCCAGAGGCTTGCCTGGTGGTCTTTCAAAGTCAAAGGAAAGCTCTACCTCAGGCTGAACCCAGGACTGGGCTACCTGAGCCCTGAATGTTCTACCTTCCTGTTTCCTTTGCATTTCGCACCTCTTCTGAGTTCTATTTACAATGGTTGGGTGTCTAAGGAATCTGACAATTGCTGGTGTTTCAGTCCGGTACAATTAATGTCATTGTGTATAGATACCGTGTCTTACAGAATTCATTGAGGGATATTTATAGTTTGGGTTTTGTTTTTTAGACTTAAAACCCCTTGAGAAAAGGTAGGGGGAGGGGGATGATTTGAAGTTAGATGTGATCCAATGATCTGAAATTTTTACATGAAACCTCCCTGAGGGGTGAAAGCCATATTTACATGCTTGCGGTGAGGGACCCTCAAATAAATTAAAATCATTAAAAACAACCTCACTGCCATTGAGTTGATTACAACTCTTGGCAACCCGTCTATCAAAAGATATAGTGTCTGGGTTCTTAAAGGCTTGAAGATAAACGAGTGGCCATCTAGCTGAGTAGCAACAAAGCCCACATGGAAGAAGTACACCAGCCTGTGTGATCCCATGGTGTCGATAGGATCAGGTATCAGGCATCAAGGAACAAAAAATCATATCCTTGTGAATGAGGGGGAGTGCGGAGTGGAGACCTAAAGCCCATCTGTAGGCAACTGGACATTCCCTTACAGAAGGGTCTCGGGGAGGAGATGAGCCAGTCAGGGTGCAGTATAGAAAAATGAAACATACAACTTTCCTCTAATTATTTAATGCTTCCTCCCTCTACCCCCTGCTATCATGATCCCAATTCTACCTTATAAATCTGGCTAGCCCAAAGGATATACACTGGTACATATAAGAACTGGAAACACAGGGAATCCAGGACAGATAAACCCCTCAGAACCAATATTGAGAGTGGCGATACCAGGAGGGGAAGGAGAAGGTGGGGTAGAAAGGGAGAACTGATCACAAAGATCTATATAGAACCCCCTCCCTGGGAGACTGACAACAGAAAAGTGGGTGAAGGGAGACATTGGACAGTGTAAGACATGAAATAATAATAATTTATAAATTATCAAGGATTTGTGGGGGAGGGCAGGAGGGAAGAAGGAAGAAAATGAGAAGCTGATACCAAGGGCTCAAGTAGAAAGCAAATGTTTTGAAAATGATGATGGCAACAAATGCACAAATGTGCTTAATGCAATGGATGGATGGATGGATGGATGGATGGATTGTGATCAGAGTTGTACGAGCCCCCAATAAAATGATTTAAGAAAAGAAAAAAACAAACAAATCTTGGCAACCGCATAGGACGGGATAGAAGCCCCCCGTGGGTGTCCCAGAGGGTAACTCTGGATGAGGACAGACAGCCTCTTCTTTCCTCCATAGAGGGGCTGGTGGTTTCCTACTGCTGGCCTTGCAGTTCGCAGCCCCAAGCAAAACCACTAAGCCACGACTGCTAATCCTCACTCCAGAGACAGGGGCGTGAGGGGTCAGATTATGGATTCTGTTCAGATGACCAGGCCAACCAGAGAGGTGGCAATGTAAACACAGGCAACCTGCTGGAGGAAGGGTGCCCACCTAAATAGTCTAAAGAAGAGATAGGACTCTATTTGGGGGCAGTGACAACCCTGCTTTACCAAAGGGGGTCAGTGAAGTTGACCGGGGACTCCTCTCCCACCTAGTGCTCAAGCTAGATTTGATTGGAGAACTTTCCCCTTTGGGTTTCTTACAGAGTAGTTCAATTGTTCTAACATCCTCTTAAGGGCTGTTTAAAGCATAGATTGCTCCACCCCACCCATCAGAGTTTGGGAGCCACGGTGGTGCGGCAGAATGTGTCCGTCGCGAGCTCCGCAGTTCAGACCCACTGGCAGCTCCATAGGACAGAAATGAGGCTTCTGCTCCTTTAAAGATTTACAGCCTTGTGAGGAACCTCTAGAGACAGCAAGTAGAATAAGGGTCCTGGGGGTACAATGGGGGAGGCGGGTGGGATAAAATAGTTCAAGAAGGAAGGGAATGTTTTGAAACTGATTGTGCTATCAAGTGTACAACACTGCTTGATGAGATTGTACTAGCTCCCAATGAAATTATTTTTAAAAATATATATGTACAACCTCCAAAACCCACAGGGGCTGTTCTGCTCTGTCTTAGTGGGTTGCTATGAGTCAGAATTGACTTGATGGCTGTAAGTTTGGTCTGATAGGATCGCTATGTGTTGGAATTGACTCCGTGATAGTGACTTTGGCTTTTCTGCTGTCCAGACTAGGTTCAAGAGTTTGTGTCTACCAAACTTTCATGAGTTGCTGGTGCTGCTGGTCCAGTGACAGCACGTTGGAAGCTCCCGAGAAGTGAAGGTACAGGCTCTGGGATCAGAGATCCAAGGCTGGCCCCATGAGTCATAAAGCAGGGGCTCCTGAGTAAGTTCATTTCCCCTGCTGTCTTTGTTTCCTTGGCGGATTAACAGAAAAGGAGGAAAATAGATATGCATACATCAGGTGTTGTTTCAAGAGACCAAAGAGCTTGTGTGTGGAAAACAACTTGCTACATGTAAGTGCATGTGGCACTAAAGTCCAGTTGGTGGTGTTATGTCTTCTTGCACACCCACGCTGCCACTCTGCTCTTGAGCCCAATGCCTGGCGCCTTGCTGAGGAGGTCAGAAGCTGCAGGAGGGCGTCACAGTGCACTAGGGCATCCACTGGTTTACAGGAAGCTGAACTAGCCAAACCTTGCAGAACGCCATTCATTCCTCAGTTTGGAAGATGCCTGTGCTTGGAATCTGCACTTCTGTGCATTTCAAGGAACCCTGGTAATGTAGTGATTATGCATTGGTTGCCCTACCATCCGTGAACAGTTCAAAACCACCAGCAGCTGGGCTTTCTACTCCTGTAAACAGTTACAGTCTCAGAAACAGGGGTCAGCATTGACCTGGTGGCAGTGAGATTTTGTTGATGAGATGATCCATTTCAAAGACCCGGATTCGAATCCTGAATCCTGGAACCCGATGTCTGTGCAGTGTGTTGGGCCAGAGACTCGCCCCAAAGAGAACCCTTTGAACAAAGCCCCGGAGTTCTTTGGTGCTCTGCAATTCGACTGCAGATGAACATGGACTTCAGAATCCTGTTTGCTGTTCTACCTACTCAATGTTACACTTTGCTGGATTTGTCTCGGTGGCCTCAAAGGCCCGACCTGCTTTCAGTCCCAGGAACCGTTCTGGGGTTTCTGGCTCTTTAGCCCAATTTCCCCCTTCTTTTAAAATCGTTTTTCTCAAATTTGATTTAAAACATCAACAGAACGCAAACACCAACCAAACAAAAACGAAGCAAAAAAAAAAAAAGCCAGGAAAGCTCACTTGCTAGACTTGCTTTTTGCTTTTATTATCAACAATCAAGTTAATGGTACACTCTTGGAAAACTATATGCACATGTAGAAATATTTCCCTTTTAAATAGAAGCATTCATTATAGCACATATAAATAAATCCAGAAATCTGAAACATAAGTTAGGACGAGTATGTTCACGAACATAGTCCAACAAGAAGAAGGAGAGGGGAAAAAATCTGACAGACATGCACCTGATAACAAAAATATATACCATTGTCTGAACCGTGGTCTCTCTAAACACAAAGGAATTGAACCCGTGAAGAACCTTAATTACTCCATAAAGACACGCCATAGAGACTACAAGGAGAGAAAAAACATTATACGGTCACGTAGAGGAGACGGCCTGTACTGATATTAACACGATACAATTGAGTCACAGAACACAGTTGTAGAAAGACATCGAAAAAGTTAAAGCCTCCACATTCAACTAATATCTATAGTTTGTGCCTTTTAAAATAAAATATTTTAAAATCAAAGCAAAACAAAAAAACCCCAAAGGACCAAATTCCCAACCGAGATGTCTAAACTGCGCAAAGAATGGGATCGCCAATACACAGTCCATCCACTATCTTGGATGTGCGTCCATTTCGCGGGGTTCGCACGGCACCGCGGAGCGGGGTTCTGCTGGCTCGTGTGCGTGCCTCCCCTGCGCGGTCGATTCCGCAGCAGCCGGTTCCGTGGACTGCCGTGGACTCCGATTCAAAGCAGTGTCCAAAAGTTCGGTAAAAGCTGGTGGAAGAAGGAGACAATGCCGGCGAGGGTTGAGGGAGAGAAGTAAGGGAGAGCTGAGCAGGAACAGACAGTTTGCGGAGTTGCAGATGAAAAGGCATCTCATGGACGGGGCATCTTTCAGGGCAGAGGCTGGAGAGGTGCAAGGGCGCGCGGGCTTCGGTTGCGCCAAGGGCAGCGCGTCAAGCGGGCGCAAGGTCCGGAGCTTGACTCACGGGGACAGTTTGTTCCAGCCCTCGCCGCAGCAGTTCGAGCCCAAGGACCCGAGGGGAAGGGGAGGGGGGCTGGAAGGTGGCTTTCTTCTCACCCAGAGAGTCCTTGCTGTCAGGAGAGAACTGAGTATCAAGCCCTTCGCTCCAGCTGCAGCCTGCTCTCCACCTTTATTTTGTCCATTTTTTCAACAAATCTCACTTGCTTCTTCTTCTTTCAAAAGATTGCTCTCCCCCCCTCCCAAAAAAAAGGTTAACTGGTTGTTTTGTTTTTGTTTGCTAGTTTCGCTTCTACTAAGCAAGTCACTGAGTAGGTTGTGGTCCCCATCTCTCCCTGTCACCTGCCCGGGCCACAGACACACATTCCCCGAGACCGACCCTCACTGCAACGCAGACACAGCCCCCTGAGAGCGCCCGGAGTCCGGCCGCGCCGCTCACGCCCCCCAGCCCGCGGGCGCAGGTTCGAAGCCAGGGAAGGTTTCTTTCTGTTTTTTTCAGTTTGTCAGTTTGTGTAGGGGGATGATCAAGGGCAGGGAGAGGGGTTGAAATGGGGGGCAACGCCATGTTCTCTTTATTCTGATGGCGATTACGTTGGGCTCTCGCTGATCGAGCCTAGGCGGGCGGCAGCGACGAGAGCCTCGGGCCTCCCCGCGCGCCCACTCGCCCTCCCGGGCCCCCGGCTCGCCCGCCGCCGCCGCCGCCACCGCCGCCGCCGCCGGCTCCGCGATCAGAACATACTGCTCTTCACTAACGCCGCTTTGGCACCGTTGGGTCTTTGGAGCGAAGAAAGGACGCTGGCGAAGGGCCCCCCGAGAGAATCCGGGATGGAGGTGATCGGGCCCGGCCCGGGCGCCCAGCCTTGTCCAGGGCCCCCGGCCGCTGCCAGGCCTCCCGCCGCCGCCGCCGCCGCCGCCGCCGCAGCCGCAGCCGCTGCCGCCGCCGCAGCCGCCGCTCCGCCCTTGCCGGGCTCGCCGCCGGGCCCCACGGGCCCCGCCGCGCCCGGTGCTCCCGCGGGGCTGGGCCCGCCGCCGCCGCCGCCGCTGGCGCCGCAGCTCGGGGCGGGGTTGGGGTTGGGGCCCGGGCCGCCGGTGCTGTCCGGGTCGGTGCTCTTGGCCTCTTTGCTCTCGTCGTCCCGGGAGGAGTCGGACTTCTTGCCCGACGAGCCGTTCTTGGCCGCCGCCGCCGCTGCCGCAGCCGCGCGCTCCTGCTTGCGGAACTTGGCGCGGCGGTTCTGGAACCACACCTGGCGCGGGACGAAGGGAGCGCGGAGGGGAGGAAAGAGGAGAGGAGAGGAGAGGCGGTGAAGTCCGGAGAGAGGCAGTTCCCTCCAAGTTGGGCCAGAGAGTGCCCGGCGCCCCTGTCCGCACCCTGCCCGCCACCTCGGCCCCCGGCGACTGGCTGCTGCACCTTGCGAGACCCTTTCGGAGCGCGCCAGGGAAAGGCCAATGGGCCGCGGGCCCCAGGCTCGCCCTGAAATAAAGCTCTGATTTGGGGTGGTCCTGGCCCAGCTGAGCGATGAAGAGGAGAACGCTTTCTCCTCCCGATCTATCCGGTCCTAGAGGGTTTCCAGGAGTCAGCATAGTAGACCTGTACCTCCTCATGGCAGCGAGTTAGGTTTTGGGGCGTCTTTGGTTTCGTACGCTTATCGCCCGACTGTCCAGCTCGCCACCTGCTCCTAGGCCCCTGGGGCTAACGTTAAACTCGAATCGAGGGAAGGAGCCCGTCTCAGGGATCGAAACTCGCCATCTCTCCTTCCCAGTCTCAGAGGCCCAAAGCACGAGTGGCCCCTCGACTGGGGGGTGGGGGCTTGCTTGGTGGTCCCAGGCCAGCCGCTGGAGCGCTCTGGGAGGTCGCGTTTGTCCAGAAGGGATCAGAGACCGCTTGGTTCTCCCTGTTCCTGCAGTCACTGCCCTGGGCGAATCCGAAGGAAATCAGAGGCCCCAAGTTCAAAACGCTGCCATCAACCCAACCCAACCCAACCACGCATTACAAAGTAGAGGCAGAGTCGGCATCCCTCTTCCGTGGGGCAACTTGTGTTCCCGCCCGAGTGTCACCCTCACTTCAAGGTTCCCAATCCCTCTGCTGCGCTTAGCTCTGGAGTCTGGGGACACGTTAGGCAGCTGTGCGCGGAAGCCAGCCCGAAGCGCGCACTCGGCGCCGGGCGCTGGTCCTGGCCAGCTGGGCCTCAGCCCTCCCGGCACCAATTCCGGGCGCGCCTACCTGAACCCGCGCCTCGGTCAGGTCGATTTTCAAGGCCAGCTCCTCGCGGGTGTAGATGTCCGGGTAGTGCGTCTCCGCGAAGACCCGCTCCAGCTCCTTGAGCTGCGCGCTCGTGAAGGTGGTGCGGATGCGCCGCTGCTTGCGCTTCTCGTTGAGGCCTCCGTGGTCGGTAAAAAGTTTGTAAGGAACTGCGAGAGGAGAGAGGGAGGAGAAAGTGAGCCCGCTGGCCAGGAGCGCGAGACCGCGGAGCCTTCGGGTGGGGACTCCAAGGTCGTGGCACCCCGGAGTCGTCGACGCCACTGACACGGAAGAGTGGCCCAGAGGAGCAGCAGCGAAGAGAAGCTGAGCGAATTAGTTACACACGAAACAGGGGCGCAAATTTCGGACACTGGCGGTGTCCCGCCTGGCAAAGGCGCCTTGGGGAGCGCTTGGAACCGTGCAAAGGAGGTGATTGAGGGCCGCGACACAGCACAGCATAGAGAGTGCTTAGAGCTGGGTGGGGTGGGAAATGAGAGTGGAAAAAAGCCCCGGGAACATTGGTCCGAATATCGGGGATCCAGGGAAGAGGTTACCCAATTCTCCCTTGGAAGGAACTTCTCAATTCTCAGAAGTTGACCCGGCCCAAAAGTTGGGGGGGAGGTAGTGCTGTAAAAAAAATCATCAACATCACAAACGAAAGAAATCCTCCTAAAAATGACCAGCCAAAGAGGTGTGAGCCAAAGCCGGCTCTTTAAAAGAGAGAGACACTGCCGGTAATGAGCTTTACTCTTTGTTATTTAATTATTTTCTAAGCTTTACGTCTCATCGCAAAGTAAATAAATTATGCCTATCATTTTGGCAGCTTAAGATAATTTTGTTGGCGGTTCGGGTGTGACTAGGATAGGGTAACCCTGTAAGTGAATTACCCCTCCCTGCAATCGCTTCTAACGTGATAAATTCTTTCATTTGTGTAAGCAAATTTCGTTTGGTAAATACTAAACACATTTCCATTTTCAAATGCAATCAAGGCTTCCTATATACGAGCGGAAAGGCGGCTTCCTCCGCGGAGAAAGCTGGCGGTCCTTACCTGCGGCGTACGGACTGCTCTGGTGGTCCCTGAGGGTGCCCAGGCTGCAGGATCCCGGCGTGAGGGACGGGCAGCCGGACGTGGCCCCAAAAGTGGTCCTGATCGGGTTATACTGGAAGCCACTGGCCTGGCTACAGGAACTGAAGTCCGCATAGGCTGAAGCCAGGCTGGAGGTGTCCATCCCAGCCATACAGGACTCGTAGGCAGAGGAATTGAGGTAAGAATATTCCATTTTATACATTGAAAAGGCTCTGGATGGCTCGGCCAAGTGGAAAAATGAAAGAAAAGATGGATATGGAGAAGGTGGCTGGAGAGGGGAGATGCGCACAGCTCAACGCCTGCCTCCAAACTGGCCTCCTTACTACCAGCAGAGCCTAGTTTTATGAAAAAGCCTCCTATGAGATGCCTTGTCTGAGGTCTCTAGAGCATATCGTGCTCATAATAAACTTGGCTCTTTCCACTTGGACAATAGCAAAGCGGTTGGTCTTATTACTGGCGCTTTTTACATGACAATAACTCATCCGTCTATTGGGCTGGCACTGGGGAACTGAGCTGTCCAACCTCCCTATCATTGATTCCTGCATCTCTAATTAGAATTTAATACCACACCATTACGCACGGAGCCCCTGATCCTCCCTTCTAACCAGCTCCCTGCCCTTTAATTCAATCACACTACTTGGAAATAATGAAAGTTGGGTGACGATTCTCCCTGATCCAATTTCCCCGAGCTTTTAAGCCTTTTTAACTGATCATATACCTTAGGCATAAATTGAGATCGTGTGCGTGTTTCCCCTTCTTCATCTTCTTCTTTCGCTCTTTCTACCCCCACCCTTGGTTAGGGAGAAGAAACCTTGATGTCATAGAAAACCTGTTTTGTAAGAGCGTTACACGCTCAATTTAACAACAAGCCTACCCCCGGAGTGCATGAAATGTTATAAAGGATTGGGACATTGGCAAGACTCAGGCGCCCTGTAACATAGAGTAAGTGGGCCAAGGGGGTTTATGCGAAACCATAAGCGGATTTCTTTTTAAATACACCTGGTAGAGGGGGTATATAAATAATTATTATTAATAATAATAACTGCATCTGAGAGATTGCATTTCTTATTGCTGCCTAAAATGCTTTTGTGGAAAGCCAGCATACACAAGCTCCGGAATGGAAAAGCGTTGGTTCTCAACCGATGCCTGCTTTGCGCGCAGTTGTGTCTGCGAGTTGAGGGTTTGGTTGATTTGGAGGTGCTGTGCGCGCGCGGTTGTCCGTTTTGATCACACCGCAGGAATTGGAACTGGCGAGTGCGATGGGTGTGAGCCCCAAAACATCTCTTGTGTCCCTCCTGGGCCCTCGCCCTTTTCTCTCCACCCCACCCCACTCTCCCGCCACCCCCGCCCCAGCCTGATACTTTTGGGGGGGGGCCTATCCACCCACTACACACCCAAGGCTTTGGGGGAAGCGATTGCCTTCTACCCTATAGGTTAGTGGCTCTGCACGGAGCAGAACCCTGGGCATTGAAATGGCGGGGCCAGGGCTCCAGGTCGAGCACCTTCCCTGCCCCAACTCCTCGGGCCCTTGGGTGCTGCCAGCGAAGGGCAGACAAAGGAGCCAGCCTTGTTTTGTGAACCTCCGTGGCCCATGATTTAAGCGGAGGGTAATTTTCATTTGGTTCGTTAGTTTCTAGCAGAAGAAGGGAAACTATTTCATTAAATCCTTCCTCTCGGTGGACAAGAGGGGGAATGCTTAGTTGCATCGCTGTGTTGTGTAAACAAACCCTGGATATTTTATATGAATTAAATGTGTAGATAATTAGTTTTATTGCATTCATTACCCCTTTATGTGCTCTGTAACAAGTCAGTAATTAAAGTAACAAACTCATAAAGT
Source organism: Tenrec ecaudatus (assembly GCF_050624435.1). Classification (NCBI taxonomy): domain Eukaryota; kingdom Metazoa; phylum Chordata; class Mammalia; order Afrosoricida; family Tenrecidae; genus Tenrec; species Tenrec ecaudatus. The sequence goes on along the minus strand of NC_134532.1, from coordinate 180,320,881 downwards.
CTTTATAGGGGCATTTAGGCGTTCAGTGTTTGCCAAACTAAGTGGTTTAATTCGATGCTAGTGCTGGGGAGTGGATGGGCGCACTCGCCGCCGAGCTGCCTTGCTTTATGGAGCACTACACTGCCCAGGACGCTGTAGTGGATTAATGGGGCGCAGTGGCCCCCCAGCCCATGCATCTCGGTGGGGTAAGTTGCAGGCTGGATTCAGGTGCTCGCGCTCCCTCTGGACCCGAGACAGCCTGCGTGCAGGCTGCAGGACCCACGGAGGCGCCCGCTGATAGTTTTATGGGGCGGGCGGATAGTTTTATTGCAGTTGCATGCTGTACAATGTGTATTTGATAAAGAAGGGCCCTTGGTGGCCTGTGTGCACTTTTTTGTGCACGGGGGTGAAATGAAAATAAATGTGAACAAGGTTTAACGGCGGCGGGAAACAAATGGCAGCGCTCTAAATGGTTTTTCTTTATGGTCACCAGACAAGAGGAGGAAAAAACGATGCAAACATCTGTCTTCGGTCCCCTAAACCTAAAGGCCAGCGAAGACGGATGCGAATCCAAGTGTTATTACAGCGGGGATTTGTCTTTATTTACCCCGCTCTCATGAATATGAATCTGCATTTGGACCCGGAGGTGGCTGTGTCCCTTTGGAGGCCACACACACACACACACACACACACACACACACACACACACACGGAATCCTCCTCCCCCCTCCCACACACACCCCAAGTCGCTTCAAGGGGTGGGTTACCGTTGTCAAGCACAAGATTGTCGCAGTTTCTCTGGCTTGGGAAGGGGGTTTTTTGCTTTGCTGGTTTGGACCCACCACCCCAGGTCCTTGTTAGCTCCCCCACCTCTAAAGTGAAGTGGAGGGTCCTTTTCTGCAAAAGGGGTGTGTGTGTCGGGGGTGTGTGACTTGGGGTGGCCCCAGGGAAGCGTTTTGGGCTTTGGGGCCCTTGCTGGGCAGTAACCAGGCTCAAACTCAGCGTGGCCACTCCCCGTGGTGCAGGGCAGGCAACGTCAACCAGCCGATCCTTCTGGGCTCCGGGGCCACCAGTCTGGAGGCCCATCTGACCCCATTAGGCCAGAGAAGAGTCCTGGCAGGCAACTCCAGCTGGAGGACAGTCCCCAGACCCTGACAGCCACTGTGGCGGAGGGAAGAGCAGGCGGGCCCGGAACTGGCGAGGATATCGGGGCTTGAAATCCCCTGCGTTGGAGGCTGGCTTTTGGGTGTAGACAGTGTGTGTGCGCGCGCGCAGGCCAGGTCGGTGCACCTGCGGAGGACAGGAAGGAGGAGCTGGGCCAGGTGTCTGGGCGACGCCAGTGAGCAGAGCGTGCGCTCTAAGCAGGGTGGAGGGCCTAGCTCAGTGGAAACCAGCGCTAGGTGGCCACCCCGCAAGCTCCGCATGCCCAGCACCCCCCTGCCCGTTCTGGCTCCACAGGCCTGGACTCATCCGGTGCCCGCAGCACCCCGCCGCCGCTCTGCCCGCGCTGTCCCCAGGCGCCCTCCAGGGCCGGGTCTCGGCAGGCTGGGCGCCTCCTTCCCTTTACAGGGCTCAGCTCGCACGGTTGGATGAGCAAAGGCGCTTGACTTCATTTTTCCCTTTGTGGGGCTTGTAGGTTTATTTTGTTCCGTGTCACCACCCCTCCCCGCCACCCATCCCCACCCCCACCCCTGGCCCATCGCCCCTAGACCCGTCTTTTGTGGCCCTGGGTCCTGCTCATGCTCCGAAAACGAAAGGAGCCAGGGGCTGGGCCAGGCCAGAGCCCCAGACCCAGCGGCCTGTTTTGTTCAAGTTGTGCTTTCTACACGCGAGCTCGCCCCTAAAAGTTGTACCAAATGGCTAATTTAATTATTCCAACTATAGACCAACTGCTTCAGCAGCCTCCACCACGCGTCTGGGAGGAAAAAAGAAACCATCTATAAGAAATAATCTAATAAAAGTGAAGTGTAGAAAAACCCCTCCTGCTTTTCAACCGGCACAAATAGAATTAGAGTTTCAGCATCCCTTCCCCAAACAGACCTTTTGTCCCGATCACAACTTCAGCCAACCAGCAATGTGGCCCGCGCCTGCTATTTATTTTAATAGAGGCGGGTGGATGGCGAGGTGGATTGATGGATCAATGGCGGTACGGATAGATGGATGGTTGGGACCACCTTCTTCTGACTTCCCTTTCTTGATCTGTGTACAGGGTTGATTCCCACCCCCGCCCCCCTGCTGATTGTCTCAATCCATAAAGGAAAGGCAGTGTTATGCGAGTTTTTAAAAGAAGAAGAAGATGTCATTTAGAGCGCAGACCGAGGAAAAAGTACCAGCGACCATTCCATGAGAAGAAAAACAATGTTTACATGCTACTCCCGCTACCAAAGGAAGAAGGGTGAAAGTTTAAAAGAAACTTTTCTTTGCTTTTCTTCGCCATTCATAGGAGGATTTCTTTCTCTTCTTCTTTTTTTTCTTCCTTTTACTTGAAAGTCAGAAAGAATGTTAGAAGACAGGGAAACAAAACAGCAAACAAAATGCCATTGTGTTGTAGTAGCAATTCATGGGAAAATGCTTGTCAGCCCGCTGCCTCATGCCTCGCTGGGAGGAGGAGGAGGAGGAGGCCGTTTCTGAGGCTGTTTGGCCTCCGGCGAAGCACAATAACACGGGAATGAATCAAATATTAAATACCAGAGAGGCTTCACAGGAGTTTTCTTGTTGATTGCTTTATTAGATGCCTTGTCCAAATGATCCCAGCTCAGCGAGGCTGCAGCCTGGCGAAGACGCAGCAACCCTGCACCGGAGAGTCACGGTTTCTCCTTCCAAAAGACCTCCTGCAGCAGCCGCTCTGGCTCACCTGCACCAAGAAAAGAACCGAGACTCTTTTTTGTGGGGGTGGGAAGGGGCAATATTTCCCCAGAACACCAAGCCACCCAACCATAAACACCCCAAGCTTCTGGACCCACTCAGAGAGTTATTCTGTTCTCTCAGTGTTTTCACATATTGTCACGTTTGTCCATTTGCCATATTGTCCTTGTTTCATCATAGGGCCTCTTTGGGGTGCTGGTACGTAACCTCCCCGGCACAGTGAGACGAACAGTTTAATTAACTGGCTGGCAACAGTGCATGGAGAGCCGTGAACACAGTGCTTGGCACGGGGAAAGCATCCAGTTAGTGTTAGCCACTGGGAAGAAGAGGATGAAGAGGATGATGATGTTAGCAGGACAACTCCTTGAATTGAACAGTGAAGACCTAACCATCTTTCCTAGTGCATGTGACACAGGGGAGCAAATCCAAGAGCAAGCTCTAGCACAGCAGTTCTCAACCTGTGGGTCGCAACCCCTTTGGGGGTCAAACGACCCTTTCACAGGGGTTGCCTGATTCATAACGGTAGCAACATGACAGTTAGGATGTAGCAACGAAAACAATTTTGTGGTCAGGCGTCACCACAATCTGAGGAACTATAGGAAAAGGTCCCAGCATTAGGGAGGTTGAGAACCGCTGCTGTAGCATCTTAAGTGAGAGCAAAGATCAGAGCCTGCTAGAAAACCCTTCTTTCAAGCAATTGCCAGAGGCGCCTATGCGCTTGGTAAGTGAGTGCTATGTTTTTGGACATTAGAGGCACTGTTTCGTTGTGATTGGGAGGATGGCACAGGACCGGGCAGGGTTTCTTTTGTAGTGCACTGGGTTGCTATGGGATGGGTCAGATCGGTCTGACAGCACCTAACAGCGAGGTGGGTACTTTACTCCTGGGTGCATACATTGTATATTCAGGGTCATGGTACTTAGGAGAGCATCTCACCAGGATGAATGGGGGCTTTGAGTCGGAGCTTTAAGGCTTGGTGGTGTCCTCTGGTCTGGACTAACTTTGGAGTAGTTGCCAATCTTCAGTGCTCTCCTTCTCAGCGAACGATCATAGAAGAACCCTGCTCTGCTGCCGTCACCCCCTGCCTCCCAACACTGTGCCTAACAGAAAGGGTTGCCTAATTCCTTTTGTTTTTGTTTCAGGAGTTTGGCTAACAGTAGTAACATCTGCTGGGCTTGGTGGGGGCAACATGGGGCATTGGATGGGAGTCACAGATGTAAAAGTGACATCTGCTTGTCTCAAAGAAATGAGAAACAAAATTAAATTAGGCAGAAAGCCTTTCTAGCTGAACCAAAAAAAAAAAAAAAAAAAAGACACGAACTCTGACCAGGCTTTCAATAGGCAGATGAGCATTTGTGGAGAGGACTGTGATTTTCTAGGTAAGCTATTGCCCAAATAACTGTAGTAGTAATATCTTAAGGTAGCCTCATCCAGAGACCTGGAAAGGTAGCTTCTCTTTCTTCAAAGAGAATGAGCAGATTGCTCATCCTTCCCAGCCAGCAGTCGCCTGACCAGTGTGGCATAGAATGCACTGAGAACTCATTGTCAGGGGAAGATAGAAAGAAGATAAGACAAAGCAAATGGGATGTATTCCTGCATAGTTTGGGCTGAACTGGAGAAGATATGTTTTAGTGTAACCGTTCTTTTAAAGCTCCTGCTGCCGACTAGGAGGGAGAAACGGGGATTTCAATTCCCATAGAGTCTCAGGAATTCACAGGGGCAGTTCTACCCTGTCCTATAGGGTCGCTATGAGTCTGCATCAACTGGTTGGCAGTGAGTGATGGTAGTAGTAGTAGTAGTAGTAGGTAGTAGTGGCGGCGGTGGTGATGGTGGTGGTGATGGTAGTAGTAAGCAGCAGTAGTAGTGGTAGTAGTAGCGGTAGTAGTAGTGGCGGCGGTGGTGGTGGTAGTAGTAGTAGTAGGTAGTAGTGGCGGCGGCGGCGGTGGTGGTGATGGTGGTGGTGATGGTAGTAGTAGCAGTAGTAGTAGTGGTAGTAGTAGTGGCGGCGGCGGTGGTGGTGGTAGTAGTAGTAGTAGGTAGTAGTGGCGGCGGCGGCGGTGGTGGTGGTGGTGATGGTAGTAGTAGCGGTAGTAGTAGTGGCGGTGGTGGTGGTGGTAGTAGTAATAGCAGTAGTAGTAATAGTAGCAGCAGCAGCAGCCACCAAGAAGCCCTGCTAGCGCAAAAGTTAACTGCTTCGTTGGTGTTGGAGCCCAGGCAGTAGCTCTATGAGAGAAGGCGCTGGTGATGTGCTTCTATCTAGAACGTTGCTGTTCTGATTCATGGAGACCCCATGTCCAGCCCAAGGAAACGCTGCCGGGAGAGGGGGGGCCCATCCTCACAATCCTTGCTATGCTTGAGCCCATGGCTGTAGCCACTGTGTCAGTCCATCTGGTGGAGGGTTTCTTTTTCTCCTTTTGGCTAACACCCTCCTTTACCGAGCACGATGCCCCTCTCTGGGGACTTATCCCTCCTGACAACATGTCCGAAGTATGTGAGACGAAGAAGTCTTGTCATCCTTGCTTCTAAAGAATACTCTGGTTGTACTTCTTCCAAAGCAGACTTGCTCATTCTTCGAGCCTATATTGTTGGCCAGCACCGTAATTCAAAGAGATCAAAACTTTTTCGATCTTCCTTATCCACTGTCAAGTTTTGCCTCTGAGTCATAAGTCAATTGAAGATTCCATGGCTTGAGTCAGGCCCACCTTTGTCCTCTCAACGGCGGCTTGGCTTTTTCTCAGGACAGAGTTTTTTTCCAGTAGGTCTTCTCAACGCATCAGGTCGTTGGATTTTCCTGACTGTTGCTTCCATAAGTGTTGAATGTGGATGCAAGTAAAAGAATGTCCTTGGTGATTTTGATCTCTTCACCATTTATCGCGGTCCTTCTCACGGATCCTTTTGTGAGGATTGTGGTTTTCTCTCCGATGGGGAATAATGCATGCTGAAGGCTGCAGGCCTTGACCTTCATCCGTAAGTGTCCCAAGTCCCCTTCACTTTCCGCAAGCGAGGCTGTGTCAGCTGCAGAGCACAGGCTGCTGCGGAGTCTTCCTCTGGTTCTGCCGCTGGACCCTTCTTCACAGAGGCCAGCTTCTTGCATCATTTTCTCGGTATACAGAGTGAATAAATATGGAGAAAGGACATAACACCGATGCACACCTTCCCTAAATTTAAAACTACTCGCTAGCTCCTGTTTGAGCAGCTGCTTCTGAGTTCGAGTGTACATGTCCCACATGCTCACAATCACGTGTCCTCGCGTTCCCCTGCTTCAGTGTTACCCATCATGAGCTACGATCCACACAGTCCGGGGGCTTTTGCACGGTCAGGAAAATACTGGTAAGCATTTTTTCCCTAGTGTCCTCAGCTTTCAGCCAGGCTCCATTCAGCATCAGGTATGAGAGCCCTCATTCCATGTCATCCTCTGAAGCTGTCTGGAATTTCCAGCATTTTCCTGTTGCTGCCACCATTATTGAATTATCTTCAGCAGCAGTTGGTCTTCACGTGACATTGTTAGCTCCTTCGGGAATTCTGATGGACCATCTCTCTTTGGAATGGGCACAGTGTGGTTCACTTCCAGGTGGTTGGTGGGGGAGCCGTTTTCCAAGTTTCTTGGCATAGAGAGTGAGCACTTCCAGATTTACAACAGTTGGCTGAAGCATCTCAGTTGGTTTCTGTGAAATTCTAGGCCCTTGCTTGTCACCAGTGTCTTCAGTGCAGCTTGAGCGGCTTCCTCTAACACTGCTGCTTTGTGAACACATGCTGCCTCCGGAGATGGTTGCACGCTGGCCAATTGTTTGGGGGCCATGACTCTGTGTAGTCCTTGTGTTCTGTGTTGTTTTTTGTTCTTTCTGCTTCCTTGAAAATCCCACGGAGAGGTTCTACTCAGACCCATGGGTTGGAGATAAGTCCAAATCATTCGGACGACTGCACCTACCAGGAGTAACTGCTGACTTCCAAGAAGGAGCCATTTTTCACAGGGTTGATACAGATGTTAAAAAGAAGGCGTTTAATGGTTTAAACGTCCTGCCTGGTCCCTGGGAGAGAACTCACTGGCAGGTGAACCAAACCAAGGCACTATGTTTAACACCCTCCCTGCCAGTTCTTTAAGAAGCCATGACTGCGATGCTGTCCTCCTTCTCCGCCTCTCCCCACACTGACCTGCTAATGTTCTCCAAGTGGAGTGCCTCGCGACAGCGTGATATAAACTAGCTTCGCCATGACAGGAGCCTCTGGACAAGGATTTCCTTCACTCTGTGCTTCCCAGCCTATAGGCCAATATAACCAGGACTCATCTGCTCCTCTGTTCGTCCTGCTGCAAGAAGAGCAGGGAGGTATTCTAACCAAAGGCCCATCCATCCTCTATGCTTTGGAGTTTGATCTCATTCACTAGCAGAGAAATCGTGTCCGATGAGGGACCTTCAAATCCCTTCCACCTTCACATGTGTACTCTGCTCTCGATTTGGTAGGCTTGATACCAGGTATTCATCTGCTCACTCACTAGACCCGTATCTACTGACTCCCTCATGCTAATTGTGTGTACATGATGTGCAAGAAATCTGTATTCTGGAGTGGAAGTGGTTCCGTCGTTTTCTTGGAAGCTGATTTTTTGGAGACGCAGAAAACCCAAGAATCACAGACATCTGAGTGGGAGGGAGTCACTGGGCTACAGGAGGAACCCCCACGGGGCAACATGGAGAAGTTTAGGGCTGAAGCTGCTCTATCTATAGCACCCCACTGGGCTGACCACCAGCCTGGAACTGGCAATCGGCGAAGGCATTAGCTGCCTCTCAGTTTGGAGTAAGAATTTTCTGAGATCCTTTTTAGTCCTAATAATTAACTAATTAATTTATGAAATTAACCATTAAATCTATTAAAATTAATACCATTTATTACTTTTTAAAAAATGGGCATGTCATCTATCTCTATTTCTAATATAGAGAAAGAATATTGAAGTGTGTGTCGTGGGAAATCAAAGGAAGTATTTCGAAGCTATAGGTCCCTGGGTGGTTGTGCAAATGGTTTACACTGGGTTAACACATGAGGTTGGAAGTTCAAAGCCACCTGGGGACACTGGGTTAGAAAAGGCCTGGCAGTTTGATTATGTGAGGATTCCAGCAAGAAAAGTGAAGGGGAAGGACAGCTCAACAGGAAGGCCCCAGCGAGATGGATTGGCACAGTGGTTGCAGCAATGGCGTCCGGTATAGGAACCATCGTGAGGATGGTGGTGCGTTCTGTTGTGCACAGGGTCGCCGTGGCTTAGAAGCAACTCGGTGGCACCCAACAACAACAGCAGCAAGAAAACGCTATAGAGCCCAGTTCTGCTCCCATGAATCAGAACGGGACCCAGGGCCAAGGTGACAAGAACAATGTAGAAGTTAGGGAGAAGGCAACAGGGAGAATAGGGGAGGGGAGCAGAGGGGAGGGCTCGCCTCTGTTCCTGTGCCCTTTATAGAGTCTTAGGAGAGTGCATGTCAGCCCTCCCTGGAATATTTTCATGCGAAGACCTAGAAGCTGGCTCTTCTGGAGGAAAGAGTCCCTGATGGTGGGATAGGAAGCATGCTAGCAAGAGGGCAGCTTCTTTGGATGGCATTTCTCTATGTCGCTCCTGTCACACCAAGTAGGTCGCCATTTCTCGACCCCATTAAGAAAAGTCTGTCTTGTTCCTGGTCCCCTGGGCGCCGTGTCACCTCTGTCACACACACAGTACATTCCAACAGCCTGGTTGTGTATTTCAGGCCGTCCAGATGCCACCTGAAAGTGTGCCGGGCACAGAGGAGCTGTGGACTTTCTTAAACTGCTCACTTTGGACATGAAGATAGAAAATGTGTGACAATTCTATAAAGTCTAAAAAGGATTTCCCTTCCTGGATTTTCACAAGATTTTACTGTTTATTTGTTTGTCATGTTCCTTCATTTGGAGATTTGTGGTTTTGCCAAGATTGTTCTGCAGCATCATGAATTTTAATGCAAATTCCAGCTGATTCAGAATTTAGAGGCAAATGTCATCCAGTACTCAGGGACAGGCACCGTGTGTCCTAGACCTCAGGAGCCAGAAGACAATAAAAATGTTTACAATGATGCATATTTGCAGTCCTTTCCCCGTTCAATATCATGGAGATTATTAATTTCCCTTTAAAACAGCTCTTGCTTTCAGCCTCTGTTTCTGTCTCTCTGTCTGTCTCTTCCTCTCTGCCTGGCCTTCTTGCTTGTTCTCTTGTTTGCTTACCACAAATGACTGAGTTGAACAGCATCCCAGCAAATTAGGAGGCTCAGGGATCTAATCATAAACTCATAAGCCTTTCCCGGTTGGGATGTGGTTTGAGGACAAGAGCTTTTAAAGGAGAGGCAGGGAGGCTGTTGAGCAAGTTGACCTGCCATCTTAACTATCCGCAGCAGCCTTACTCTCAACCTGACATTCGTTACTACCAGACATATGCCATTAATGAACAACACAGTTGGATAGTACTTTTGTTGCGAATGTGAAATGGCAGATAATGAGATTGTCACTAAGTGAGGAGTTGATACATTTGTGATCATGGAGAATGATGGGGGAAGAAGAGGACTACTTGTCTGTGTCTGCCCAACACATACATCCTTAAGAAGGGAAGGAAACTGTTTTTCTTTTCTTTTTTAATCATTTTATTAGGGGCTCTTACAACTCTTATCACAATCCGTACATACATCAATTGTGTAAAACACATTTGTACATCCATTGCCCTCATCATTCTCAAAACATTTGCTCTCCACTTAAGCCCCTGGCATCAGGTCCTCATTTTCCCCCTCCCTCCATGCTCCCCCATCCCTCATGAACCCTTGATAATTTATAAATTATTATTTTGTCATATCTTGCACTGTCCGATGTCTCCCTTCACCCACTTTTCTGTTGTCCGTCCCCCTAGGGGTAGGTTATATGTAGATCCTTGTAATCGGTTCCCCCTTTCCACCCTACCCTCTCTCCACAGGAAACTGGTTTTCAAAACAATAGCTTGGTGAGCTCACTTGCAGTTTCAGGCAAAATTCTAGACCAATAACATATATACTTTTAAATAAATCATTTTATTGGGGACACTCACAACTCTCACAACAATCCATACATCAATTGTATGAAGCACATTATACATATGTTTCCACAATCATTTTCAAACATTTTCTTTCTACTTGAGCCCTTGGTATCAGCTCCTCTCTCCCGCCTCACCGTGAACCCTTTATAAATTATAAATTATTATTATTTTCATATCTTGCACCATCCTCTGTCTCCCTTCACCACGTTTCTCTTGTTCATTCCCCTGGGGTGGAGGCTATACGTCGATCCTTGATCCTTGCAATCAGTTCCCTCTTTCTCCCCCACCCTCTCCCTACCCTCATGGTATCTCTACTCCCAGTACTGTTCCTGGGCAGGGGGGTGGTTCCTGTCCCGGATTCTGTGTGTCAAGAGTTCTTATGTGTACCAGCATACATGGTCTGGTCTAGCTAGGTTTGTAAGGTAGAACTGGGGTCATGGTAGTGGGGTAGGTAGAGGGGAAGGAAGAATTAAAGAACTAGAGGAATGTTGTGTGTTTTGTAAGTGCTATACTGCACCCTGGCTGGCTCGTCCCTGCCTTGTGATCCTTCTGTAAGGGGATGTCCAATTGTCTACAAATGGGCTTTGGGTCTCTACTCTGACCCCACTCATTTATATCAGTATGATTATTTGGGGTCTTCTGATGCCTGGTATCTAATCCTGTCAACACCTAGTGATCACACAGGCTGGTGCACATCTTCCATGTGGACTTTGTTGCTTCCCTACTAGATGGCCGCTTGTTTAACTTCAAACCTTTAAGACCCCAGACACTATATCTTTTAATAGCTGGGCACCATCAACTTTCTTCACCACATTTAATTATGTACCTACTTGTCTTCAGCAATCATGTTGGGAAGATGAGCATCACAGAATGCCAGGTTATTAGAATAAAGTGTTCTTGAATTGAGGAAGGATTTGAGTAGAGGTCCAATGTCTGTCTGCTACTTTAATACTTAACATATAACTATATGTACATAAGCCTATATCCCTACTGTTATATATTAATACATCTACATATGTGCATGCCTATATTTATACCTCTATAAATGTCCTTTCCTCCTAGTTCTTTCCTCTATTTCCTTTTACTTTCCTCCTGCCCCACTATCATTTTCAACCTTAATTTGACTCAGTATTTCCTCTCAGCTACATTATCCTTGATTGAACCCCACAAAGCATTCTATACCCTGCTCGCCATCAATTTTAGGTCTCTTGTTGTTGCCTTGTTCCTGGGTTTGTTGGCTCCCCCTTCCTGCCATGCCCTATCCCCCCGGAACTGTCAGTCCCATTCTTTTCTCTTCGGGATTGTTTATCTTGCCTACCTTATATAGATCGACATGAAAAAAGAAGAAGAAAGGGCATCCACATAGTTCCAGGTCTTTGACCAATAAAATTTATTGTGGAAAAATGCACACCTCTATAAAGGAGAGAGAACCATCAACAGTATAAACAAGAACAGTATAAACAATGATCAATTCACGGCTAATCTTATTTCATTTCCACCCATTTTGACTCCACAGCCTCCTTTATGTAGATGATATAGGCACAAATCTAAGCCATCATATAGTTTTCTCCATAAATATTTCAGTATGTATCTTTAAAATACATAATCACAATACTATTATCACATCAAACATATTAGTAAGTTTCCTAATTCCACCAAATATCTAGCATTCAAGTTTCCCTGATGACCTTACAAAGTTATTTTGCTTTTTCAATAGAACAGTGATGGTTTAATAATGTAAAACGTTCCTCTAGAGTCTGTCAGCATTACATTAGCACTGCTGAAGCAGTGCATGGCAGATGTACAGTAACATACGGAGGCCCCTTGAATGTACATGTAAATAGAACCATGGAAGCTTTTAATACCTCCTAATCATTTTGTGGCCTTTTAGATTTCATGAACAAAAGGACCGATGAACCTCCATTCTATACCCCATCCTTTGTCTCTAAAAAATACACACCCCCTTCCAGGTAGCATTTTAAGTGTTCATATTTCTTAGTCCACGTTTAAAGAACCCATCTCTTGATTTTTGAGTGTTGCCGTTCTTCACCTTGTCCATGAAAATTCAAACACAGAACATGGGCGTTCATCATGTGGTCAGACTCCTCACGTGTTTCTCCAGGCAGGGAAATGTGAGATTCTCAACATTTACTGTGTTAACAAAGTCGTGTGAAAGCAATAGATTTGATGAGGATCTGATTTTTCCGTGCCACGCTGGACTTGCAGCCACCATGAGGATCGGGCAGTAGAGGTGTTTCTTGTTCAGACCCTCTTCACCGTGTAGAAGGGAGAGTGCGACCATGAGGAGACCAGCAGGACACTGCAGGGAACCTCCATTTCCCTCGGTGGTGCCATTAGGTGGCACCAGGCATAATGTGGGAAGAGTTAGCTACAGGTGCTGTGGCAGTTGTGTTATTTGAATAAATCGGGGTGGGGAGGAGCAGTACCAGGAGCAGCAGCCCCAGCCTGAGCCTGGCCACCGTCACTCTGCCCACGTCCGCTATGTCAATGCACAGCATGTCTCGCAAAGTTCTAGCAGTGTGGACCATCACTGCTCTGAGCCGGGGTAGCAAGGTCAACCAAACTCATTGCCATGGAACTGACTTGGGACAGGATAGAATCACCCCTGTGGGTTTCTGAGACTGTCGCACTTTATAGGAGTAGAAAGCCCTGTCTGTCTCTCTTGGGCCATCTGATGGTTTAGAACTGTCAACCTTATGGTTTATAGCCCAACATTTACCACAGCTCTACCAGGGCTTGTACAAACCTTTTTTTGTAGCTGGTTTGTCTAAGGCCAAATCCAAAGAAGGTCCACATATTGTTTGTGACTGGTTTTTTTGGGGGACTAGTTTTTCAAAATTGTTATTGAGACCATACATGCAAAACATACACCAATTCAATAATTTCTACACTATTCTTAAGCATTCGCACCCTCCTTTGCCCACTTGTTCCTCCATTCTCAACACAAACCCACTGTCCCCTAAGTTTCCTATATGGTCTCTCCAGCTGCTATTGTCAATTTCATTCCAGATAGCTACTTCTTAAAAGGGTGCCATGCTTAAGGCAGACAGATTCTTTACGAATTAAACTATTGTTTAGATTCAAGAAGACTTTTGATCATTGGGATGCTCTTGATTAAAGGTTTAAAGGTAACTTCTGAAAATAAATAAAGATTGCCTCAGGACAGTAGTTTCAGGGGTTTGTCTGGTCCCAATGAGTCTAGGAAGTCTGGATTCCAAGAGAATTTGGAATACTCTCTGCATTTCTGCACTTTTGATCAGAATTCTTCCGTAGTACTTTTGATCAATAGGCCCAGTGTTGGAATAAGGCCCATCTAGTTCTGGCCTTGTGGTAAAGGAGGCCAGTTGTTCACGGAGGCCATCGCCCACAGCCCCTTTCTTCCTATTCCTGACTTTCCTTCCTCCTCTGTTGCTCCAGGGAAACACAGGCCAGTTGTTGTGCCTTGAGGACTGCTTGCAACCTTTTAGGACCCCAAAGATGACACAGCGAACGAGGCAGGAGAATAGAAGCACCGAGCAACACAGCAGGCCAATTAACTGAGATGTCCTTGGAGCATTTGTGGTATGGCTCTGAAGTATGGAGCCGTACCTGCTCCTCTCCTCTTTTACTCTCCTCACCACACTCTGGTAGAAGAACACTGGTCATGTGCACTACAGAATTTATCACATTATGGGCTTGGTTGATAGCCGCCCCAGGGTGCTGTGTAGCCCTCAAACTGAGCTCACTACCATCAACTCAATTCTGATTCCTAGCGATCCTGTAGGACAGAACTATCCCTGTGGGTTTCCAAGACTAACTATTTATGGGAGTAGAAAGCCTCGTCTTTCTCCGGTGGAGCAGCAGGAAGTTTTGAACTACTGAACTGCTGCCCGGCGCACAATCCACTATGCCACCAGGGATTTTGTTTAACTTTAACGTTTATTATTTCCTATAAGCCCAGAGTGAGATCCAGACATTTGACAAGATTCAAGTTCGTTTCATGACAAGGCTATTTCATAGGTGATGTTCTATACTCCCTATTGCATCATAGCAGGAGATAGATACTGTTGAATTGTCCCTCGTCTGGTGATACTTGGCTTCAGCTGCAGGGTCTGGGTGTTACTGGTTGGAATCATCCCTTATAAACTTCTCCAGGTTTGTCTTTTTTTAACCTGATGGTTTTAGTAACCATTAATTATCAGGCAATTCTTTCAGTTAAAGTACATTATTCGATTTAGTTAGGCTTGCAAAATGATAGTATTCTAATTCTATCATTCTTTGTTGATGTCTTAGCTAGAATGCTTCTGTAAAGGAAAACCTTCCTCTTTCACGATTGATCAAAGGAGTGCTGGTGGCACACTCGTGAAGTGCTCAGTTGCTAACTTGAAAGGGCAGTGGTTCAAAGCCACTGGCCGCTCTGTAGGAGAAGAGACCTGATGTTTCGTTCCCATAAATATTACAGCCTGGGAAGTCCCCTGGAAAGGCATTTGCCTATGTGGATTATTACAAAGTATAGATAACCTTGAGAAGAATGGAAGTTCTCCTCAAGAGGCAGTGGTGAGAACAGAGCAAGGGCTTTTGACATGGTTTAAAATCAGGAAGGTGTGCATCAGGGCTGTGTCCTCTCCTCATACTAATTCAATCTGTACACAGAACAAATAATCAGAGAAGATGGATGATACGAAGAAGAGCAAGGCATGGAGAAAAAGACTGAAGTTGTCAAGGATTTCATCTTGCTTGGATCCACAATCAGTGCTCATGGAAGTCAAGAGATCAAAAGATGCATTGCATTGGAATAATCTGATGCAGAAGAACTTTTGTAAGTATTGAAAGACAAGAAGACAAACAGAAAAGCAAGAAGGCTATTTTGAGGACGAAGGTGTACTAGATGGTATTTTCAATGGCCTCCTATGCATGTGAAAGCTGGACATTGAATAAGGAAGACTGAAGGAGAATAAGTGCATTTGAATTATGGTGCTAGTGAGGAATATTGAACATACCCGTAGACTGCTAAAAGAACAAATGAATTAGGGAGGGGAGATAGGGAGGAAGAGGGAAAATGAGGAGCTGATACCAAGGGCTCAAGTAGAAAGCAAATGTTTTGAGAATGATGATGGTAACAAATGCACAAATGTGCTTGAGACAATGGATATATGTATAGATTGTGATAAGAGTTGTACGAGCCCCCAATAAAAAGATATTTAAAAAAAGAATAACAAATAAGTCTGTTTTGGAAAATGCTTTGGTCAGAATGCTCCTTAGAGGCAAGGATAGTAAGACTTTGTCTCATGCACTTTGGACATGTCATCAGCAAAGACCGGTCCCTGGAGAAGGACACTGTGCTTGGTAATGTAAAGGGGCAGCAAAAAGGAGTACGGCCCTCTCCACAGTGGCTGCAACAATGGGCTGAAACAAAAGAGCAATTGTGAGAAGAGCCGTGTATCAATCACTGGGTTGTACACGGGTCTCTAAGAGCAGGAACAGTCTCTAAGGCACCTGCCAACAGGAAGTCCTCAGGCAGAGTCTGTTGTTAGGCACCAGAACTGACTCGACTGCCCTCAGGATCACCATTACTGTTGGGCACACAGTTCACAGTCAGTATAGTTCTTATGGAAAAGCCTGTGAAAGGCAGGATTATTTCCCCGATTTGCCAGTTTTCATAATAATGATAAGTCTGTTCAAAGATGTATTAATTTTTAATACAAAATTTGAACTTACGGGTGTAATTCCATTTTATGTGTTTTAATCAAAGTAAGCATTCTCATGCTCAAATTAGCCAACTTTTGACCTCTTCATTTTGACCTCTCCATTCTTTTGAAAGCTCCCTTGCTACCTAGTATGATGAGGCTCATCTTTTATGATTTTTTTTGGCCTAAACCATGGAATCTTCTATTTCTCTGTGGGACCTTGCTTCCTTTTAATGGGAACTGGGGGCTGAATCGTGGGCACTAGGCTAAATTTTGAAGTGAATCAATTATGAATATTTTGGAAAGAAAGCAACCGTTACTAGGCACCAGGGTTTGGGTGAATTAAATTGACCAAACATTTATTAAATAAGACATGGCTCAGGCAAGATGAAGGAAGAAAATAATAAGCATAAACAAACACAAGGCTATATAGAAAGGGTTTTAGAGATACAAACCAGGCAGAAGATAATTATGCCTGGAGACAAGAAGGGACGCTTCACCAAGTGGGAGCATCTGAGTTGAGGCCTGCCGGAGTCAGACAAATAGGCAGGCAGAGAAGGTGGAAGAGAGGGGGAGCTGGGCAGAGGAAAGAACAGGCCCAGCGCCGCAGGATCACCCAAGTGCATGAAGGCTCTGACGAGAGTCAGATTTGCTTCATTTCGTTTGTCAGGGTTAGTGGATTTTGAGAGCAGCCAAATGCAGCATGCATAATGCATCTGAACTTCAACAGAGCACTTGTCCAGGACGCTCATGATATCATTGTGGACAAGATGGGGAAATATGGACTAAACTGTAGTACCATTAGATGAATTAACAACAGTTAGGTGAGTGAATGAACCCAAAGGAAGCTGATTAGCAGATTGACGCTACCCTGGGGTATGGTCTCTATTGGAGCTATGCAGGGCTTTATCCACTCCAACATTTTTATCGGTGATTAACATAATTATAGAGATCAAACGGAAAATCTGTGGAGTATATGAAGCTAAGTGGGATCGGTCATTTTAGTGTCAGGATTTAAGAAGATGTTGGCGAGTTAAACCCCTTGAGATAAAATACCTAGTGATAAATGTAAATTCTCTCAGATGAGTAAATAAGCCAACCAGCCAGTACACCCATGCACACATGGAATACACAGGAGAGATGCACTCCGTAGAAGAAATATGAAAACGGTTTGGGAGTTTAAATCGATGTCATGTCTTAGGAACCTGCATACACACTAGCGGGGTGTTCATAATGTGGTGGGGGCACTGGTCAACAGTTGGTTGATCAGATCCTTCTTGAATAATACTTTACAATAAAAAATGTGACCAGTGATGCTTTATAAAATAGTGACCCAACTGGTAGAATTTTTTTTTTAATCTATGATGAAAAATCAGAAGCCTGGACCCAAGAAATCGCTACAGACCTGGATGCAAGGGTGGCAGCTCTTCTCACTATTAATCAAACCAATAAGGGGACAACAAGAGCCCTTAGGTGGAGGTTGAAGGGAACAGATTTATGCTCTCTGGAAGGGCATTCTCATGGTCAGAGATGCCCAGAGGGAGAGTAGTCTGCCCTGCAATCAAGTCTGCCATCATAAGGAGAGAGAGAAAGACTACGTTTAGAAGTTGTTGAGGAGCGTGGATCATCAGAAGCAAGAATTCCCCAAAACCTATAATCCCTCCCTGTTTCCATTTTAGCTGCTCTTGTTCAGGCTCCCAAGTGCCCATGCTCGTCCCATGAGTACACAAAACCAACCTGGAAATATTCCGTATTCATATAATGCCTGTGCTTTTATTTGGTCCTCCTTTCAATGAAAATGAAAAATTAAGTCATTCGGGTATCAGGCATCAAAGAACAACAACAAAAAAAATCATCATTGTGAATGAGGGGGAGTACGGAGTCGAGACCCAAAGCCCATCTGTAGGCAACTGGACATCCCTTTACAGAAGGGTTGCGGGGAGGAGACGAGCCAGTCAGGGTGCAGTGTAGCACTGATGAAATGTACAACTTTCCTCTAGCTCCTAAATGCTTCCTCTCCCCACTCCCCCCACCCCCCGGCTATCATGATCCCAATTCTCCCTTACAAATCCGGCTGGATCAGAGGATGTACACTAGTACAGATAAGAGCTGGAAACACAGGGAATCCAGGACAGATATTGAGAGTAGCCATACCAGGAGAGGAAAGGGAAGGTGGGGTAGAAAGGGGGAACCAATCACAATGATCTACATATAACCGCATCCTGAGAGGACGGACAACAGAAAAGTGGGTGAAGGAAGATATTGGACAGTGCAAGACATGAAATGATCATAATTTATAAATTATCTAGGGTTCATGAGGAGAAAAAAATGAGCTGATACCAAGGGCTCAAGTAGAAAGAAAATGTTTTGAGAATGACGATGGCAACAAATGTACAAATGTGCTTGACACAATGGATGGATGGATGGATTGTGATAAGAGTTGTATGAGCCCCCAATAAAATTATTTTTA
Source organism: Tenrec ecaudatus (assembly GCF_050624435.1). Lineage (NCBI taxonomy): Eukaryota > Metazoa > Chordata > Mammalia > Afrosoricida > Tenrecidae > Tenrec > Tenrec ecaudatus. The sequence goes on along the minus strand of NC_134532.1, from coordinate 180,302,828 downwards.
AAAAAGAGAAAGAAAGAAAAATTAAGTCGTTTCCTCCCCTTAAATTCCCTCCCCTGGTCTTGAGGAGTCTGTTGGCTAATATAATATTGTGGGAGCTGTGGGGTCTCCAAGGGAAGACCCCATAAGCACTTACTGTCATGCTCACTTTACAAGCATAGACTAACATCAGTGCAAAGCACAGATGATTAGAGTATGGCTCCTGCCGACGATTAGGATGGATGATCCACAAATTCATGAAATGGATCATCTATTTAAGCGCATAAAGCAAGGCAAGCTGACTCTAGCCAGGAACCCACATGAACCCACATGAAGAGTCAGGAAACCTTCTGCAGGAAGAGATGGTCATGGAACTGCCTGATATTGTTTGCCATCGAGTCAGCTCCCACCCACAGAGACCGTATGCCCAATCGACGGAAACGCTGCTCAAACCCGCCACCCTCATAATTGTTGGCGGGTTTGAGTCCGTGGTTGCAGCTGGTGTTCGTCTTGGTTGACTAGAGAAACAAATTCCTTGACACTCATATATGTGTAAGAGAGAACTTTCTATCCAGAAATAATTATACATCAACAAAACACCCCAGCTGACTCCAGATCAAGTCCATAAGTTTGTTATTAGCCCGTAAATCTGATATTAGCCCATACATTCCTCTGAAGACTCATGCAGACATGCACTGATGCCGAATGAAGGACGAGCACAGGCCGGTGGGCGGAAAGTCCTGTGGGTCCATGGCAGTGGATACATCATCAGGACTCTGGCTGCCATCAGCGTGGCTCCATATGGCTTGTCAACAGGCAAGTGAAACAGAGAGAGGGGGGGGGGAGGAAGGGGAAGAGAGAGAGAGACTCATCTTTCCTGATGGCAGAATCAAGAGAGAGAAGTTCCCGGAATCCTCATGAGAAGGCATGCCCACATGGAGGCATCAATCAAACTGTGAACGGATTGACAGGCTAGACTCCACCCCTTAGTTCTTTTATCGAGTTGACGTGAAATTGTGTAACTACCACACAGCCATCTGACATTAGCAATGTTATCCCTTGTTCCACGGCCTCTTCTGAACCCAGCCAGTCTCTGGCAGTTCCCTCTCAATGTACTGCTGCAGCCATTGTTGAATGATCTTATCCAAAGCTTCACTTGTGTGTGATGTCAATGAGATCATTCTGTAGTTTGAGCATTCTGGTGGGTCACCTTTCTTTGAAATGTGCACAAATTCTCTTCCAGTCATTTGGCCTTCCAAATTTCCTCGCACAGACAGGCGAGTGCTTCCAGCGCTTCTTAAGCTTTCTCAGACATTTCAAGGAGTAGTCCGTCCATTCCTGGGGCCTTGTTTTCGGCTAATGCTTTCAGTGCTGTTTGATTCTTGCTTATATGCTACCTCCTGAAACGGTGGAAGGTCAGCTAGTTTGGTGCAGTGACTCTGTGTCTTCCTTCCATCTTCTCTTGATGCTGCCTGCACCATTCATATTTTGCCTCCAGAATTTTTCAAGATTTCAACTGGAGGCTTGGATTTTTTTTCTTGAGTTATTTCCGTTTCAGATACGCTGAGTGTGTTCTTCCCTTTTAATTTTCTAGCTTTAGGTCCTTGCACACATTTCACTAGAATATTTACCTTTCTCTTTTTGAAATTTTCTATTCAGCTCCTTGACGTCATCCTTTCTAACCTAATTGGCTTTAGATACTATTCAATTAAGAGCAAGATTTAGAGTCTCTTCCGACATCCACTTTGATCTTTCTTTCTTTCCTATCTTTTTAATGACCTGTTGCTTTCTTCATGAATGATGGTCTGATGTCCTCCCACAGCTCACCAGGGTTTCTTTCATTGGTGTTCAATGTGTCATATGTGTTCTTGAGATGTTCTCGATATTCAGGTGGGAGAGACTCAAGGTCATATTTTGACTCTGGTGGACTTGTTTTAATTTTCTTCAGCTTTATCCTGAGCTTACAAATGAGCACTGGATGCTCCATTCCACAGTCTGCCTCATTCTGCTTTTAGCTGCTGATATTGAGCTTCTCCCTCACGTCTTTCCACAGATGTAGTCAACTTGATCTCTGTGTGTTCCATCTGGTGAAGTCCATGGGTATAATCAGTCTCCCTTTGTGTTGCTAAAAAAGTTATTTGCTATGAACAAGTCATTGGTCTGACAAAATTCTATAATGCAATCCCCAGCTTCATTTCTACATTTTTCAACCAAGTCCATGTTTTCCAACTACTGTTCCTTCCTCCCCACCCCACTTTTGCATTCCAATCACCAATAACTATAAATGCATCTTGATTGCACCAGGGCATGACTCAAGCTAAAGAGGAACAGCTGCAAAAATCCTATAAAGTAACACTTCATTTCATTTTATTGTTGTTGTCTATTGTTTCTGTTGTGTTTACCAGTTTATGAAACACAGAAGGAGCATAGAGTTAATAACTGATGAAAGGACTGGTAGGAGATGTGAGGTAGGGAAGGAGGGAGATGAGGAGGGTGAGGGGATTTCGGAAGTAACCAGTAAAGGCTGGAGGGGAAGGGAATAATTCTAGAACTGAATGTGATTATGGTAACGATTGTATAATTCTTTTTAAAATCATTTTATTGGGGGCTTGTCCAACTCTTATCACAATCCATACATGCATCCATGTGTCAAGCACAATTGTACATTTGTTGCCATCATCATTCTCAAAACATTTTCTTTTTACTTGAGACATTGGTATCAGCTCCTCATTTTCCCCCTCCTTCCCCACCCCGCCTCCCTCGCGAACCTTTGATAATTTATAAATTACTATTATTTTTTCATGTCTTACACTGTCCGACGACTTTTCTGTTGTCCATCAAGGAAGAGGCTATATGTAGATCCTTGTGATCAGTTTCCCCTTTATACCCCACCTTTCCTCCACCCTCCTGGTATCACTACTCTCACCACTGGTCCTGAGGGATTCATCTGTCCTGGATTCCTTGTGTTTCCAGTTCCTAACTGTACCAGTGTACATCCTCTGATCTAGCCAGATTTGTAAGGTTGAATTGGGATCATGATAGCGGGGGGTGGGGGGTGAGAAGAAACATTAAAGAACTAGAGGAAAGTTGTATGTTTCATTGTTGCTACACTGCACCCTGACTGACTCATCTCCACTCTGGGACCCTTCTGTAAGGGGATGTCCAGTTGCCTATAGATGGGCTTTGGGTCTCCAATCTGCTCTCCCCCTCATTCACATTGATATGATTTTTTTGTTCTTTGATACCTGAGTCTATCGACACCTTGTGATCACACAGGCTGGTGTGCTTCTTCCATGTGGGCTTTGTTTCTTCTCAACTGGATGGCCGCTTGTTTTTCTTCAAGCCCTTATGACCCCAGATGCTATATCTTTTGATAGCCGGGCACCATCAGCTTTCTTCAGCACATTTGCTTATGCACCCGCTTTGTCTTCAGCGATCATGTCAAGAAGGTGAGCATCATGGAATGCCAGTTTAATAGAACAAAGTGTTCTTATATTGAGGGAGTACTTAAGTGGAGGTCCAATGTCCATCTGCTACCTTAATACTAAACCTATAATTATATGCACATAGATCTATTTCCCCATTATCATATATAAATATATTTACATACGTACACCTGTATTTAGACCTCTATAAATTCCCTTTGCCTCCTAGTTCTTCCTTTATTTCCTTTTACTTTCCTCTTGTCCCACTATCATGCTCAGCCTTCATTTGGGTTTCAGTAATTCCTCTTGGTTACATTGCCTTTGATCAAGCCCTCCCAGACCTCCTACAACCTCCTTGCCACTGATTTTGGATCACTGTTGTTCTCTTGTGCCTGAGTTTGTTAACATCCACTTCCTTTTCCCCACCTCCCCCATGTCCCCACCCCACCGAACCACCGGTCCATTGTTTTCTCCTCCAGATTGTTGATCCTGCCTGTTTTATCTAGATAGATCTGCAGAGATAATAATATGCACACAAAAAACAAGACAGAGCAAAACAACACACCAAAAGAAAACAAAACAATAACAATAACAACAAACAGTAACAAAAAAAAGAGAGAAGCCTATAAATAGTTCAAGGTCTGTTTGTTAACCTTTAGGAATGTTCTCTGGCTGGATCTGATGGGGTGCCATGCCCTGGCCCCAAAGTCTAGTTTTGGTATTCCCTTGGGACTTCCTTGCTCTGCTCCCCTTGATGTTCTGTTGCATGCTCTTAGTTTTTTTTGCCTCAGTCTGGTGGGGTCAAATAAGGTGCAATTCCCACACTGTGTCCCTAATGTTGTCCCTTGTAGGGCTATGAGGGATGTCATGTCTCTCAGTGGGGCTGGCCCCATGGTCCTTTCTGTGCATTGGCTGCTCCGAGCAGGAATATCATCCTCAAGGCTTTGTGGACCAGGATTTGCTCCACTCTCTCTCCCTCCCCTTCATTTGCTCCTGTGTCCTCTGATCAGACTTGTCCCTCTATATAGCTTCCGTGTTGTCCTCTGAAGTAAATTCTTCTGCGGGGAGGGGGCCTCTGTCCACCTAGTTGGGATTGGTGCCAGCCCCTCAGACCTCTGTACTGTTTCCCTGCTTCCTGCTTATATGTTACATTCACTCTTGGAGCCCTGGGTTGAAGTTTGTTCCCTCTTTCCTTGTAGAGATATAAACAATACCACCCCCCTTGGGTGGGTTAGTGCCCTGTTCCCTCACTACCCATGTCTTTTTTTTTCTTTCCCCCTCCTCCTTGTTAGTTGGCTACCATATGTATCCCTGGATTTGGTCTGGCCCCTGCTGTGCTACCTGGAACTCATCCCAGGAAAATTTGTGTACAGTAGCTTTTTCCCTATGCCCCCTTTGCATTTTTTTAAGCTTACGTCAGCGGATTCATGTTGAACTTGCCCTTTTGTGCTTGGCTTACTTCACTTAGCATAATTTCTCCCAGTTCTTCCTATGTGGCAATGTGCTTCATGCCTTCTTCGCTGCTTTTTAGTGATGCGTAGTACTCCATTGTATGTATGTATCACCGTTTTTTAATCCATTTATCTGTTGTTAGAAATTTGGGCTGTTTCCAACTCCTTGCAATTGTGAACTGTGCCCTGATGAACATTGGAGCACAGATGTCTGGCTGTGGTTTGTTTCTTGCCTCTTTTGGGGTATGCCCAGTAGGGGGATTGCTGGGTCGTATGATAGCTCAATTTCCATCTGTTTTTTTTATCCATCTGTTTTAGATATAGCCAAATCAATTTTAATAGTGGCTGTACATTCCTACAGGTCCACTAGCAGTGGATGAGAGTTCCTATCTCACCACAGCCCCTCCCACACTTGTTGCTTTCTGATTTGTTGAATTTAGCTATTTTTGAGGGTGTTGGGTGGTATCTCATTGTTTTAATTTGCATTTCTCTTACGGCTAGAGATCTGGAACATTTTCTCATATGTTTATTGGCCATTGCGATTTCTGTCCTTGTGAAACTTCTGTTCAGGTCCTTTGCCCACCTCCTCAGTGGGCAATTCAGTTTTTTTTCTTTTTGGAAGCTAGCACAATATTGTAAATTTTAATAATAAGGACGTTGTTTGATGTGTCATTGCTAAAAATGCTTTCCCAGTCGTGGGCTCTCTTCTTACTTTCTTAGTGAATTCTTTTGACGTACACAGGTGTTTTATCTTCAGTATATCCCACTTGTCAATTTGTGACTCATCTGTATTTGTGTCCTTCCCTATTTCTGATAGCCTATATATTCCTTGCACCAAAGTTCTCAGGTTTATTCCAATTCCCTCATTGATGGCCCTAATAGTTTGGGGTTTTACCTCGAGGTCTGTGATCCACCTTGAGTTTATTCTTGAGCATGGAGTGAGGTAAGGGTCTTGCTTCATTTTTCTGCAGGTAGATATCTATTTTTTCCAGCACCACTTGTTGAAGAGGGCATCTGCTTCCCATTTAATATTTTGGGGGCCCTCATCAAAGATCAGTTGTCTGTATGCTGATGATTCTATTTCTGGGTTTTCAGTTCTTTTCCATTGGTCTGCATATCTGTCATTATACCAATACCATGCAGTTTTGACCCCTGTGGCTGTATAATATGTGCTAAAGTCAGATAAAGCAAGCCTTCCCATGGTGTCCTTCTTCTTGAGGAGTTCTCTGCTAATTCTAGCCTTCTTTCCTCTTCATAATGAAGTTAGTAATCACTTTTCCCATTTCTTTGAAGAAAGATGAGGATAATTGTATCAGGATTGCATTGAACTTATATAGTGCCTTGGTAGAACTGACATCTTTACTATATTTAGTTTACAATCTATGAGCATGGGATGTATTTCCATTTGTTGAGGTCACTCTTGGTTTCTTGTAATAGTGTTCTGTAGTTTTCCTCATATAAATCTTTTGTTCTTTTAGTCAGGTATATTCCTAGATATTTCAATTTGTTCTTGGCTATTGTGAAGGGTGCCACCTTCTTGATCTCCTCTTCTGTGGTCTTATGCGATGTGTATAACAGTCTGATGGACTTCTGTTTGTTGATCATGCACACAGCCACTCTGCCATGTTCCTCTATTGCTTCCAGTACACCCCTTGTGGAGCTTTTGGGATTTTCCATATATAAAACCATATTATCTATGAATAATAATAATTTCACCTCTTTCTTCCCCAGGTGAATACCTTTGATGTCTTTTATCTGCCTTATGCTGTTAGCTAAAAGCTCCAGTACAATATTAAATAAGAGTGGGGACAAGGGATTCCTTGTCTGGGACCCTTTTCAGTGAGACTCTGTTCATCTTTTCTCCATTGACTACCACAGTTGCTGTTGTTTTTTCAGAGATAGCTTTATTATCTTGAGGAATTTTCCTTCCATTCCTATTTTCTTGAGTGTTTTAAACAGGAATTGGTGTTGGATGTTGTCGAGTGCTTTTTCCACATGTACTGATAGTATGTGGTTCTTAGTTTTCATGTCAATGTAGTGAATAATACTAATAGTCTTTCGTATGTTGAACCATCCCTGCATCCCTGATATGAATCCCACTTGGTCATGGTGAAATATTTGTTTATATACTTTTCTATTCTATTGGCCAGTATTTTGTTAAGGATTTTTGCATTGATGTTCATTAGGGATATTGGTCTGTAGTTCTCGATTCTTGTAGGATCCTTGCTTGATTTCAGTTTTGGAGTTATACTAGCTTCATAGAAGAAGGTCTGGGTTTGCCATCTTTTTCTATGTTCTGGAAGAGTTTGTGTAGGATTGGTGCCAGTTCTTCCCTGATTGCTTGGTAGAATTCTCCTGTGAAGCCATCTGGTTCAAGGGATTTCCTTTTGTTGGTAATGCCTTGATAACTTTATCTATTATTCAGATTTGTGCACCAACCACAAAAGATAGTGATGAATACATTGAAGAATTCTACCAACAACTTTCGTTGGAAATTGATCAAACATGCAGTCACAAAGCATTAACATCTGATGCATGATTTTCTGATAAGGTATTCAAACACTAATATATAAGGTTCTCTAAGAGTTCAAGAATGAGATCAGGGAAAATACTGACAAACCCAAGGACAACACAAATCAAGCAATAGAAGAGTTCAGAAAAACAATACAAGAACAAAATGAGTACACTTTTTAAAACCATATGAAAATAGCAATTAGAAATCCAAAACACTAGCAAATTTCAGATATACAATGCAATAGCAGGATACAGGTGCAGAATTAAATAAATGGGGGAAAGAGACAAAATTAAAATATTAACCCTATAGCTTGAACAATTAGAAAGAGCAGTAAAAAAAACCAGTCACAAGAATAAAGGAAACAATAAAAATTGGAGCAGAAATAAATGAAACAGAATAACAATGACAAAACAATGGAGAACATTAAAAAAACCCAGACATTAGTAATTTGAAAAGGTTCATGAAGTTGACATCCCCAAACCAAGTTCATTGGCATTGAGTCTATGCTGACTCATGCAATCCTATAGGACAAGGCAGAGCTGCTCATGTGAGTCTCTGACACCGTAAATGTTTAAGGGACTATGTTTTTCCCTTGGAGCAGCTGGTGGATTCAAATTCGAACCTTGTGGTTAACAGTGCAATGAGTAACCACTACGCCACCAGGACAAGTTGACAAAAGAGAAGCAGCAAGAGAAGTACATAACCTAAATAAGAAGTGAGATTGGTGGGCGACAGTCTAACAAAACCAAAAAATAAAAATAAAAAAGATCATCTGATGGTTAGAATTTATATCAACTAGACAAACTTAGGTGAAGGTAGATGTGGAGCCAGTTTATCGATTAGTTTACAGCCTAATGACACCTCTTTGGGGTTGGGGTCTTTGGTATAAGGAAGAAAGCCTGAGCAGCGCTGAACCATTTTGCTGTTTGTGTCCTGCTGGATCTGATTCTGAATCTATTTCATTGACCTGTTGTGTCTCTTACCAATCACAGGACCCTTCAGTGCACTGCTTTGCTTGGATTTATTCAGCTTGGATTCATTTACCTCTGCATGCACCAGCCTGCGTCTCTCTTGCTTCTTCATCCTGCTTCCTGTTCATCAGCTTCCACGGCTATACCAGTCCGAGAAGCCTTCAGCTTACATTTGACCTACGGACTTGAACTGAACTATGAATTACCTCCTTGTAAAACTGTGTAAGTCATTTCTTGATCTACAAATGACACTGGTTTGGCTTCTCCAGAGAACCCAACCTAACACAGATCAAAACCAAATACTATGAAAACTTATAGCCCCCCAAATTTGAAAACAGCTGAAATGGTCAAAGTTTTAGAATCACACTACCTTCCTAAAACAACACAAACTGAGGTAGAAACACTGAAGAGAGACATAAAAATAGAAGAGATTGAAGGTGTAATGAAACCTGCCCCATACAAGCCATGACCTGGACGACTACACTAGAGAGTCTTCCAAACACTCAGAGATGAGGCACACTCATACTACTAAAAATATTTTAGAGCATAGAAAAAGTAGGACTACTTCTGAAATCATGCTATGAAGTCATCATAGCCCCACTGCCGAAGCCAGGCAAAGACTCCATCAAAGAAGAAACTTACAGATCAATGTCCCTCATGAATGTCAACACAAGTCTCAATAAAACTCCAGTCAGTGAGTTAATGGCATATGTAAAAATAGCACATCATGACCGAGTGAGATGCATATCAGATGTCCAATACTAGAAAATTAATTTATGAGTTTGATGCCAAGGAGTTTAGTTTGGGGATATCAATGTTTTCCCTATCACCACATAAATAAAGCAAAAGAATCATCTCAATCAATTTATAAAAGGACTTTGATAGCACTCATTCCTGTTGAAAGCAAGTGGTTAAAAAATTTTATGAAAAAATGGAATTAAAAGATAATGGAATTTTTCCACAAACTTTTTTTGAAGTCCCTCTTGTTCTCAGCAAAATAGGAAAGGGAAGTTCAGGTCTTCAATACATAAAGGATATTTATACAAAACCAACAACAAATATTACTTTCAATGGAAAGAAGACACTGGGAAGAATGCAAGAGTAGATAAAAGAGATAATCTCATAGCAACAGCATTAGCAAGCAATAATTTATGAATGGATACAGGTCGATAAGTAAGCTAAAAGAATGTGGAGAAATATAAGGGGTTACACTCCGCAGATGTTACATCTACATGTAATAGCAAATGAAGTCTAAAAGCTAGTGAGCAGCCATGGGAGATGTACCTATTGAATGGCATCTTCTGATCCAGAGCAAACAAGAGTGAAACAAATGCTAAGGACTCGGGAAGCAGTTAGTCTAAAGGACCAATGGACTACATGAACTACAGACTCTGCTAGACTGAGACAAGAACTAAAGGGTACTCAGCTCCCACTACTGACCACTCTGGCTGAGCTAACAATAGAAGGGTCTAGATAAGAGTGGGAGAAACATGTAGACGAAAACTCCAAACCAAGTGCATGGTGGAACCACTGGGCCTGTGACCCTTAAACATCCTTCAAGCTTGGAAGCGAGTCAAAAAAGCACCTTTGAGCCAAACAACAAACAGGTCAACAAAGTACTCGGTAACATTCATGAGGAATGCCCTGCCCAGGATAATGAATTGTATGAGACCAAAAGGGTAGTATTTGCCCCCAAACCAAGCTCGGAGTTCAGGAAAGGGCAGGAAAGAATGACTGACAAGTAGGAAGTAATAAGAGTACCATGACATTGAAGAAGTTGCAGTCAGTCAATGTCGGGGAACACTTGAGTAGCAACTATCAAATGGGAAGCTAATTTGCACTGCAAACTTTCAATAACAACACACTCTTGCTGCTTGACAGGCTCACTCTTTGAACCTCAATACCATAAAGAGAGATCATGTGCAGATGGATATTCCTGGAAAGTGCTAATTGTTCCATCCCCTAGACGTTTGAATTATTCCAGCTGGAGCCCCAATGACTGGCCATATGGAGCAGAAATGCCATTCCTTCTGAGCACAGCACCAATTCCTGATGCAAGACTGAAAGGTGTCTGTAGCCAATAAATTTGAAATTGTTTATATTGCACAGTAGTAGATAACCAGAACATCAGCTGAGTCACCTTACCTCTTTGGGAATCACTTTTCAACTTGTAGAAGAGATAAAGGACTGCATTAGCTATCTAATAGAATCTGTTACTTAGTTATCTGTTATCTATAATGGAAATTGGATGGATTTAACAAGCAAATAGCTTTAATAAACAGAGATTTATTCTTGCAGAACTTCAGAGGTTAGAAGTTCAAATCCAAGGTCTCAGCTCTAAGGGATGGTTTTCTCTCTTTATTGGCTTTGATGAAGGACCGTTTCTCTTTGACAACTGTGGCTGTGGCATTCCTTGGTGCCTGGGTCTAGGTGGTTCCCAGCACTAGGACCCTGGGCCCAAAGAATGTGCTCCACTCCTAGTTCTGCTCTCTTGATGGTACTGTGATCCCTCCTCTGCTCACTTCTTTTTCCTTTTATCTCTTATGATTTCAAAGGTGATACAGACCACCTCACATGGGAACTTCCCTTACCTTGGTCATACTGTGATTTGAGTACCAATGTTGCATCCCACCCCAATTCCCTTCCAAGTGATTAGCTAATCACACCATCGGAGATGACATCATTACGCAACTTCTAAATTAATGAGAATCATGGGCCATGACGGGGACCTGATACTTCCATTTTTTATCGAGCCCTTGTTTTGTGAGCCACAGCTCATCACTGTGATAAGAACTTAGGTGCATTATCTCATTTCATTTTTTTAAAGATCATTTTATTGGATACTCTTACAAGAATACATCCATCATTTGTATATATGTTGCTGTCAGCATTTTCTAAACATATATTTTCTATTTGAGCCCTTGGTATCAACTCCTCTTTTTTCCCTCCTGCCTCCCCGCCCCCCACCCACTTCAACCCTCATGACCCCTGGATAAATGATTATTTTCTGTCCTGGATTCCATGTGTTGAGAGCTCTTATCTGTACCAGGCATTCTACACCCTCCTTGCCATTGATTTTTAGATCACTTATTGTTCCCTTGTTCCTGGGTTTGTTGGCTTCCTGATTCCTTTCCACCATGTCCCCCCAGAACCATTGGTCCCATTGTTTTCTCCTCGGGATTGTTTATCCTGCCTATCTTATATAGATAGCCATGAAAAAGAAAAAGGAAAGGAAAAAAGTCTCTAAATAGTTTCAAATCTGTCTGTTGACCCTTATGAATGTTTTCCAATCAAGTATGATGAGGTGCCAAGCCCTGCCCCTGAAGTCTATTTTTGGTATTCCTCGGGTACTTTATTGCTTTGCTCCCCTTGTTGCTCTGCTGTGTTCCCTTCATGCTTAGGTCCAATGTGGTGGGGGGAGTGACCCAATATTTTGTAAAGTCCTCTCCTGCCCTCACAATCACTATAGCAACATTTTTCCCTCAGTATCTCTACATGCTCTTAAAAGTTATTGAGGACCCCAAAAATTGCTAGTTGCATTTTTCAACACTTGGGGGAATAAAGAAATTCATGAAAAAATGAAATTAAAAATAATATATTTTCCCCTATGACCTTTTGGAAGTCTCTTTGTATTTGCTGTATTAGAAAGTAAAAGTGAGGAAGAGATTTTACTTATAAATTTATGTAAACAAAAAATAAATTCATGATATGTTAAAATAAGTACGTTTCAAATGAAAATAATATACATATTTGACACTTTTTAAAGGAATGGTATTGTTACACATTTGTAAATTTCTTTAATATTTGGCTTGATAGAAGCACATTTTTATATTTCTTTTGCATTCAACCTGCTGGAACATTATATGTTGTATAATCTCTGAGAAACTTCATTCAAGGGAACACAAAAGTGAAAGGGCAAATATCGTATCTACTCCAGTATAAGTCGACCCGAATATCAGCCAAGGCACCTAATTTTACCACAAAAACTACATTAAAACTGTGCTGAGAAAGTTCAGCTTATCCACGAGTATATATGGCAGTTTGTTAATTTTATTATGAGAATAAGTTTTAAATTTTATTGTTGTGAAATATACAGAACAAAACATATGCCAATTCAACAACTTCTATATGTACACCCACTGTGTTACACTTTTCCAAATCATTCCACCACTGTTAACGTAAACTCAATGTCCTATACATTAAAACTTCCTCTTGTCCCTTCTGTCCCACTCCTGGTAACCATCTTTGGTTTCTGTGCATGTGTTTATTTCATCTAAGTGAGATCACGCGATGTTTGTCCTTTTGCCGCAGACTTGGTTTCCCCAGCATTGTGTCTTCCAGGTTCATCTATATCTGTGTCTTCCAGGTTCATCTATGTTGCAGCATGCCTTCAGACCTCCATTTCTCTCTCTGTGCGTGTGTGTGTGTGTGTCTGTGTATGCTACGTTTGGTTTATCCACCTACTTACTGGTCCATGAACATTCCATTCGTTTCACGTTTTGGCTGTTGTGAGACGCGCAGCCATGGAAGGCGGTGAACAGGTGTCTGTCTTCTGTATGACTTTGGTAGTGGGAGGCTGGGCCATGTGGTATTTAGATGGTTGACTTTTTGAGCAACCACCAAGCTGTTTTCCAAAGCCGTTGTGTTCTTTTGCATCCCCCCCCCCCCCCAGTGACCGATGAGGTTCTACTTTCTCCACAACCTCACCTCTGGCTTCCATTTTTCATCATTGCCGTTATAAAGGGGGTGAAGTGGCATCTCGCTGTAGTTTTGATTAGAATCTCTCCACTCTCTAGTGACATTGAACATCTTTTCATGTGCTTGTTGATCATTTTAATATCCTCTTTGATGAAATGTCTGTTTAAATTCTCTGCTTCTTTTGATTTGCCTTTTTTGTTGTTATTAGGCCCTTATCCTATATGTAGCTCCATGCATGGATACATTTGTAGCACACACAAATGTGTACATGGAAATGCCTCTGTGAAGCCCTCATCTACTCGGGTATGCTCCCATGTACCTTTGCACACCTGTTCAGTTCGCATATCTGGCCCTGAGTGAATGTTGGGAACCCCCAGGAAACCCCAGCTATTTCTTTGAGACCGACTGAACAAAAGAAATGATTTGGAAAATTAATCTGTATTAATTCCTTAAGTTGATGACACTTACCAAGTTCCAAGTTTATAGGAGTGATTTGTATTTTAGCAGGGAGAAAATCTTCTCCAGAAGGAGGACACCCCAACAGCACCATTTTGAATGTGCAAATGACCCCGTATGAGGATGCATGTTCTCCATTCCACTCTCGTTCACCGGCATGTGTAGACAGCTGCCTTCTCAGCCACCACGGAAATCTCGGCCTGGCAAGAGGGACGTTCAGGCACCTTTTGGGAAAAGAAGGGCGGAGAGAAAAGGGACAATCGTGCTCAGGTTTTCCAGGGACTTCTCCTGTGGAGAGACCTTTTCTCTCTTCTTTTAAGGACACAGAAGGGTCCAATGAGTAATTGGCAGAGAACTTGAGATTACTACCTCTCATTGACCCACTTTAAGCAATTAGACTTGGTTCTTCCTCTTGGAAACTCTGCTGAGAGACTGTTAGAACTTGGAGGTAATAATGCTGTTTTTTTAATTAGATTATTGAAAATCAGCAATGATATCATATCTAGCCTTTCCTTGCAATGCAGATATTTCCCAGAACTTTTAGCTACAGATTTTTAGTAATTGCATTGTGCTAATCAACTAAAATGTCCCATTATAAATGCTAATGAATAAACATAATCATAATCCTAGACATATTCAGATGCCAAAGATGTTAAAAAGTCATGGCATCTGTCCCTCTGCCTCTAGGCATTCTCTATCTCCCATTCGGTTCTCTAAAGAAATAAGAGAAAATACATTCTGTATTAGGCTACTTCTCACTCTCTATATTTTTCATTCTAGTTTTGAAAAAAAAGTCAATAAGTTAAAGTTATAGAAAACATTTAGAAGGATTGAAATACTGTAAAAATTTTAAGAAGATTTCAATAGAGAACCTTTTATCCACTCTAAGAAATGAAGCAGAGACTATAACTTTACCAAATACATACAGACCTACCAAGCCTGAGTATGTCGAATATGATTTGTTCTTTGGTGGGTGGAATAGTGATTTTGATTTTAGTAACAAAGACATTTAAATGATTAAATGGGCATATTTTTAACATAGTTTCACTAGAAATTACATATGTCTTCATGATATGTTCTGGGCTCTAAAAAGCCATGTACACTGCATACACCAGTTAGTACTTATCTCAGGGATTATAGGAATGATCTCTTATGGCACCTTTAGGACTGAATGATGTGTGAGAGGGAATCAAATGATAGCAACACACAAAATGATATTCTCTCATGTGGGCCCTATAGAAGGATTTAAAGGGGTGGTGCCTGATTTATATTAAGGACCACCCAAATAATAAAATAATCTTTTAATGAGTTCTGGTCTTCCGCTCAATAATTTATTTGTTTGTCATGGCTTTTGAACCACAGCTTAAGCTTTTAGACTCTGAAGGAAAAAATTATTCTCTCGATCTAAGAGCATGTGGTATTGGTGAAGAAGATTGAAAGAATTGTGGACTGCTGGAAGAACAAACAAAGCTGACCGGAAGAAATACAGCCAGGATAGCAGGACTTCATCTCCCTTCTTTGGATAGCATGCTTGATAAAGCAAGTAGACCCTACTTAGTAGAGGGTCATCAGAAGAGAGGAAGTCCTGCATGGGGGCCATATCTGACCCCCAAAGGTCAGGCACGCCTCCATGCTCCATCCTTCTTTATCTATTCTGGCACCAAAGAGTTCCTTTCTCCGTCTCCATTCTACAGCTCCACTGGGTTCAATAAGTCATTCAGTGGCCACCCAGAACTCACAGACAAAACTCATAATGATGGAGCTTATTAGGGAAGTTAACTGGTCCCCAGCAACACCTCTCCTCAGCCCAAAACTAACTCTCCCTCTCTGGTCCTCAGCCTCTCAGCCATGTGGTCCCTTGGCCTCTACCTTCCAGGACAAGGAAGTCAGCCAGCTCTGATAGCTCACTGTCCTCCTCTTCTCCCTCCCAGGGTCTCCATGCCCCAGTCTCTGATGCTCCGCCTCCACCACTTCAAACGGAGATCTGGAATATGCTCTTCTGATGTTCCTGGCCTTTCTCTCACTGCTCTTGCTTCAAAGATGGCTCATCTTTAGAGCCAAGGGGGTAGTCACAAGAACTGACCGTTCCCTCTATTACAGTTACACATGCCCTATGTTCATAGGTCCCACGCAGTGAATTGGTAGGAACTATAGAGACGAGGGTAGAAGAGCCACATTAAGAAGTTTCACTTGAGAATTATTGGGGCAAAGAATGTACAGATGTGCTTTATACAATTGATGTATGTATATGTTTGAACTGTGATAAGAGTTGTATGAGCCCCTAATAAATTGTTAAAAAAAAAAAAAAGAAATTTCACTCCATCCCAAGTTCTCAAGAAGAGTAATTGGTACAGTGGCTGCAACATGGGGCTCAAACATAACAGCAGTTATGAGGGTGGCAAAGGCCTGGGCAATGTTTTCTTATATTGCACACAGTTTTGCTGCGAGTTCAAACTGACTCGACAGCACCGAACAAAAACAACAAGAGCATGTCGAGAAAGGGACTTTGTTTCCCTTCTCAATGTTTCACCCAGTAGGCAGAAGAGGATTTCTCCTGGGCCTTTCGTTGTTATTAGGTGCCCGTTAAGTGGCTCTAACTCTTGTAGTTACCTACTGACTCTACGTACAACAGAAAGAAACACTATCTACCTAGTCCTGCCCATCCTCAAAACCGTTCTGATGTGTTGGCCATTGTTGCAGCCACAGTGTCCAGCCATCTCATTGAGGGCCTCCTCTTCTGCCCTGCCCCTCTACTGACATGATGTGCTCCTCCAGGCACTGGTCTCTCTTAACAACATGTCCAAAGTATGTAAGACAAAAGCTCACCATCCTTGACTCTAAGGAGCTCACTGGCTGTACTTCTTCCAAGACAAACTTGTTTGTTCTTTTGCCAGTTCATGGTACTTCCAATGTTCTTCACCAGTATCATGTTTTAAGTGCGTCGATTCTTCTCCAGTCTCCCGCTTGCTGAAAATAAGAAGCACTTGAGACACTTGCTCATGAAGGTCAAGGATCGCAGCCTTCAGTGTGGGTTACAACTCCTGGCCCCGGATTCTCGAAATTGCATGGCAATCTACACCTGGCTTCTTCATCTAACTCTGGCCCAAAACTAGACCCATTACATACCAACTCGAGTTTTATTTCTGAGCTGCCCCACTTGAGAAATGCTGGTCAGAGAAAACTATTTCCCTCTTCAACCCAAAATCTTTCCTCTAGTGCTTGCTACATTTATTCTGAAGAGGATACCTTTGGGATGGAGTCTGAAAAAGAGAGTGAACATCTTAACAAGTTATCGTTTGATGTTTAACTTGAGACAAATACCTAGACAAATGGCGAACAGCAAGTGGCCCTGATGCTGATAGGGAGTTGGGGATAATCTACTATATCAGAGTAGAACAGTACTACTAGGGGTTTGCAGTGCCTAATTTTTTGGAAATAGATCATCAGACTGTGGTAGTTACATAATCTGTTGTCAATAGAAGAATCTTAAGAGTAAAGGGGTGGAGTTTAGCCCATCAATCAGGTCGCAGCTTGATGACCTCATTTGGAGGCGCTAAGGAAATAAATAGCTAACGGGAGGCAGGACACATGCTCTTTCCCTGGGAGACATTGCAGCTGACAAGACACATGGAGCTAGAGGAGCCATGGAGACCCCTTTCAGTGCTGAGATGCTCCCACTGCCACTGGATCCGCAAGATTTTTCACTCACTGGCCTGTGATCTTCCTGCATTCGGCGTCATTGCATATTTCATGAGTCTGAAGAGGAACTTGCAGATTGGTATTGGACATATGGGCTAATATCGATTGGACTTATGGACTTGATCTGGACTAGACTGGGATGTTCTCTCAATATTCAACTGCTCTTGTATCTAAAGCTCTTTCTTATACACATATGAGTCTCCTTGGATTTGTTTCTCTAGTCTACCCGGACTAACACACTGGATTTTCTTGCAAGGCATCTCTGGTGACTTGACTTTACATTTTCTTTGTAAGGTTGAGCTGTAAAAGACGTAAAAAGATATTTCCTCAAACAGGAGATAAAGACAGCAAAGAGGCACGTGCGAAACCACTCAGTGTTATGAAAGTCAAGACTCAAAGAGTTGCCATTCCAGCCCTGTTAGATCACCTAAAATAGAAAATGGGGATCCCGCAAAATGCTGCAGAGGATATGGACCTACTGGATCCGCCCTACATCGCTGGCTGCGACACAAACTCACACAGCCACTCTGGGAAAGTATTTAGCACATTCTTATCAAAGTAAATACACATTTAGCACACAGCCAAATGTATCTAAACAACTCAGAAATTTTACGCTTTTCTCCAGAAAAAGAAAAACTAGTAAAAAAAAAAACAAAAACCAACTAATGCTGATGCAAAATCTTATAGGTGGCTGAGTACGGCCACATATTGCAGGCGTAATGGCTCCACATCGAAAACAAGTCAAGTGCTCCGTAGCAAGTACATGGTTAAACAAATGGGGACTCATCCACGATTGATTCCATACCACGGCGCATCAGTCAGTTCTTAATCTTTAAGGTGGCTATATGAATCTCTGCGTGGGGTAAAATTTCATAGATACACATGCCCACAATAGTGGTTAAACGTGAGTAAGCTCTGAAGCGTAGTGATATTTTCTCTCAATATCAAGGTCTTGATTTGGGTATTGTACTAGAGTTGTATAATATGTTACCATCGCAGGAAGCTCGGTGAATGGTACAGGAAAGGACTCTGGTTTTGCATTGACCTGTTTGGCAGTAGGAAACCCTGGCAGTGTAATGGCTATGAGATGGGCTACAAACCGAAAGGTCTGCAGTTCTAAACCACCAGCTGCTCCAGCGGGAAGAGAGGTGACTTTCTACTTCCAAAACAGTCACAGTCTGTGAACCCCACAGGGGAAGTCCGACCTTGCTCTATACGGTCATTATGAGTTGGCATCAACTTGACAGCAGTGAGTTGAGCGTGTCTGTAATTCTTTCAAAATAGAACATTAAGAAAACAATGACAATAAAACAAACATTCTTGTTTACACTTTTGCTGAGATGTGAATCTGCTCTCTCTCTCCATCCACCCACTATGTCTCCTGTATGTTCACTCTTAAACCATTGTGGAGGTCGACCAGAAGTCTGTCCCAGGAGGGCTTTGATCTAGACATGCTCTCCTGAATGTGTTCCCCTAAGTGTAGGGAGAAATGGGGTCCAGTATGATTGAGCCTATCTTTCCAGCATGTAGACACACAGACATATAAAAAACATATCAAAAGTACCTAAATCCACAAGAATTTGTATTTTATATGTTTTTAAATTGTTGGGATTGTGATGGCCGATTCTGATTTCCCTTCTGAGTGCCTAGTAGGATCGTAGTTCACAGACGCATTTAAAGTTAGGCCACAGTGCATGACTTGCTGTGGCCAAGAAGCTAGGAGTAGAGGTGACATTAATCAGTCCCAGGAGAAAGATTGAAATGTCAGTGTCTAATTTACCATGTCTCCTTCCCCTGAGGCCCTGTCGTATGCTGCCCGAGTGACAAGGATAAGCAGAGGAAACCTTGCACCAACTAGTTCTGAACAAGTTACAAGTGGAAAATAAAAATGAATTGTGCTGTATTAATGCAGAGATTTGGGGATTCTTATAGCCAACTGATTTAGCTTTTATAAAAGAAATTACCTAAAAGGGGGCTTCAAAAACTTTCTGTGAAAATTCTATTATCTTTTAATTTTGTTTTCCATGAAGTTTTGGAAGTTCCCTTATATATCCATTTAGATTCCACCTTTTGAAAAGCAACCTGGCAAGAAGATTTCTATCCTTTGATAGAAAATATCGGCACACAGGAATATACATCTTTGAAAGGCCATTCAGAAAATCTAAACCTTTATACACAAATACGTCCAACATAAAATCCAGAAGACAAAAGCAGATAGAATATACTGATTATGCAAATACAAGTCCCCCTAATACTAAGCTGTATAAGAGGCACTACCAACAAATGAAAAGACAAAGCAAAGCTAGTAGAGTTTAATAACCATGATATCTAGAGACCACTAAAAAATAAGTCAAACACCCAAAAGAAAAATGAATAGCAATTGCAGAAGAGGACTTCCACATAGTAAATACACGTAAGTAAGAGACGCTCATCCTCGCTGCTGTTCTTCGGGCCCATCCAGTCGGCTCTGACTCAGAGCGATCTGTGTTTCACAGAACGAACCCTACCCAGTCCTGGGTCAGCCTCACGGTTTTTGTTGTGCTTGAGGCCATTGTTGCAGCCACTCCAGGGTCTTCCAAGTTACCAAGCAGGATGATGTCCTTTACTAGGGACTCGTCTCTCCCGATAACATGTCCAAAGTATGTGGGTGTTGCTAAGAAGCATTCTGTTCGTGTTGCGTCTAAGACAGATTTGGTTGTGCTGATTTCAAATTTTGTTCTGTTCAGACACCTGCTCCTTGGTCTAGCTACAGGTTACACACGAGCACAAGGAAGTGCTCTGAAATTCCCACTCTTTGCAACGTTGTCACAGTGTGTTATGACCCACGTAGTCAAATGCCTTTGCAAGGTCAATAAGACACAGGTAAATATCTTTATGCTTACCATCAAAATGGCAAACATCTTTATGCATCTGCTTGCAGTCAAAATGATATTATTCAGTTATTTACACATTCTGTTGGGTCACCTCTTTTTGGAATGGGCACAACAATAGACCTACTCCAGTCTCAGTTGGCCAGCTTTCAAAGTTCTTGTAGGCTGGTGAATGTTTCCAGAGCTCCATGGGGTGAAGTATTCCAATTGCTATTCTGTCAATTCCCGAAGCCTTGCTTTTAATTAATCCATTTGACATAGCAGCATGGACTTCTTTCTCCAATATCATCAGCTCTTGATCATGTACAGTCTCTTGAAATAGTTGAATGTCAACTAAAATATTGTTCAGAACTGTGACTTTATTCCTTTCGTCTTCAGATGCTTCCTGCATCATTCAATATTTTGTCCACATTGACCCCCGAGGCGTGATTTCCCCCCTTCCAT
Source organism: Tenrec ecaudatus (assembly GCF_050624435.1). Classification (NCBI taxonomy): domain Eukaryota; kingdom Metazoa; phylum Chordata; class Mammalia; order Afrosoricida; family Tenrecidae; genus Tenrec; species Tenrec ecaudatus. Next base: position 180,282,323 of record NC_134532.1, on the reverse strand, counting down.
TCTTTCAGCTGGAGATATGCAAACCATGATCTTCCTTTTTGCTTTCAAACTCCAAGTCTTGCACATTTCATTATCATACCCTGTCTTCCCAAGATTCCCTTGACATTCTCTGTTTAGCCTTTTACTTCAGCATTTCTTCCATTTCCTTTAGCCAAAGGGCAGGTTTCTCTTCTAACATACATTTGGGTCTTTTTTTCTTTCCTGTATTTGTGAGTATCCTTGGTTTTCTTCATGTATGATGCCCTTGATGTAATCGAGTCTTTGATCGTTAGTGTTCAAGGCAGCTACTCTGCTCTTCAGTTTGTCTCTATATTTAAGTAGGATATACTCAAGTTCATACTTTGGATCTCGTGGACTTGCTGTCATTTTCTTCAGCTTCAATTTGAACTTGCACCTCAGCAATTGATCTGTTCCACAGTCCACTCCTGGTCTTGTTTTTGTTGATGACATTGAGCTTCTCCATAGATGTAGTCAATTTGATTCCTTTGTATTTATCTTGTTGGAAAAGGTACTTTTGATGAAGAAGTTGTTAGTGTAGAAAAATCACAACATGTAAACTTTAGCAGGGCCATACTTTCCAGCTACTGCTTCTTTCTCTCCTTCTTTTTTTGAATTTTGCATTCCAATCACCAAGAGGTGCCAATGCATCTTGATTGCATGTTTGATCATTTTCAGATTGAATAAGTTGGCAGAACTCTTCAAATTCTTCATCATTGGAAGCAGTGGCCGTTTTGTAAACTTGAATAATGGCAATATTAACTCATCTTTCATTTATGCCTATAGATATTATTCTATCACAGACAGCATTGTATTTCATGATAGAACTTCAAATGTTCTTTTGATGAGGAATTTATCATTCTCAGCATTATTATCTAATAATTGGATATTCTTTTTTTTTTAATTTTATTAGGGGCTCATACAACTCTTATCACAATCCATATATATACATACATCAATTGTATAAAGCACATCCGTACATTCTTTGCCCTAATCATTTTTAAAGCATTTGCTCTCCACCTAAGCCCTTTGCATCAGGTCCTCTTTATTTCCCCTCCCTCCCTGCTACCCCCTCCCTCATGAGCCCTTGATAATTTATAGATTATTATTTTGTCATATCTTGCCCTATCCGGCATCTCCCTTCATGCCCTTCTCTGTTGTCCGTCTCCCAGGGAGGAGGTCACATGTAGATCCTTGTAATCAGTTCCCCCTTTCCAACCCACTCACCCTCTACTCTCCCAGCATCGCCCCTCACACCCCTAGGTCCTGAAGGTATCATCCACCCTGGATTCCCTGTGCCTCCAGCTCCCATATGCACCAGTGTACAACCTCTGCTCTATCCAGTCCTGCAAGGTAGAATTCAGATCATGGTAGTTGTGGGGAGGAAGCATCCAGGATCTGGGGGAAAGCTGTGTTCTTCATCGGTACTACATCGCGCCCTGACTGACCCGTCTCCTCCCCTAAACCCCTCTGTGAGGGGATCTCCAGTGGCCGACAAATGGGCTTTGGATATTCTTTAAAGAAGATATTATATCACAACCTCAGATTGAAAGACATCTAAAGACCTGAAAATACTAAAGTTTGCCTAGACTACAAGAAAATGGACAGCTGAAAACTGCTGTTGACTTTGGAGAGCAAGTTATCAATAGCTAATGACTGGCAGAGCAATTTTGTTTCTAGAACATAACCTATAGAAACTGACAGTAGTGCCCAAGAAGGCACATACTAGAATTGTTATGGAAGAGAACGTTTTCATGTTACAATGTTACAAACAATTGCAGCATTGATTATATATAGACAACCTTAATAATCTACAAATCCAATAATGGAAAAACTAATAAGTGATAGTATTAATCGAATTTTATCTAGAAGTTTGATCAATAGATTTACATTGTATCTATAAACCTGAATGCATTTTTAAAGCATGTTATGAAATATTGAGTGAACTGAACAAGTTGTCAAATGAAAGACTGTTATCTAATTAATGCAAATTCAAAAGATACCTGAGCTTATATATGGTTGAGGAATACATACACTTATGAATCCAATCGAAACAAAGTTGTCATCAAGTAGATTCCAACTCATCCTGACCCTACCTTGCCGAGGTTCCAAGGCTTGGAATCTGGTCTTTACAAGAACAGATCTTCAGGTATTTCTCCCTGAAAGCCCTGGGTTTGAAATCATAGAACTTCACTTAACCAGGGTTCCTTAAGATGAGGCTAGAAGGAACAGATATAAACTTTTGGAAATCTTTATCCTGGGAGAGAGTGGGAGAAGCAGCTTCCACTGCGTGTTTTGTTTCTTTATAATTAAAAAAAAGGGGAGGACTCAAAACAAATACAGCAAAATATTAATATCGGTTAAATAGGCTTCAGGACTCAGGAGAGTTTATTATATTATACTTGGTATTTTCTGGATGCTTGAAATACTCCATTATTATAATAATAAAAGTCTCTATATGGAGATAAACCATGTTTACAAGGACTGTCTCTGTTACAATTGTGGGCAATCTTTCTTCTTTGCTGTGCTTTTCTGAAATTTCCTAATTATTCTCAATAAGCATATATTAATTTTATAATCACAACCATCTAAAGCAATCTATCTTCTAGCCCATAGAGTTTTAATGAAAAGTGAAGTAATGACTTCTTTACATGCCGTCTCTCCAGCCGAGTTCAGAGTTGTGATGCATTCCCTGGGGGCTGCTCTCTCCCTGCCGATCACCATTGTATACAGGAAAGGACAAATGTCAGAGATGAAACGCTACATACTTTCCCCTTCTTCAGCACGGCAAAGCCATTTGTTCTTGCGTTGATGGTCTGCTCAGGGTCTGTCAGCTTCCTGGCCTCCAGTTAAGGAGCATGAAATGAGGTATGAAGCGAAGAGGAGCCCAGGTGTCCTAGTGGTTTTGCGTTGCGCTGCTATCCGCAAGGGTGACAGTTCGAAACCATCAGCTGCCCCTAGAGAGAACGATGGGGCTTTCTACTCCCAGAGACAGTTACAGCTTTGGAAACTCAAAAGAGGCAGTTCTATCCTGTCTTATACAGGGTCACTATGAGTCAGCATCGACCGGATGACAGTGATTGGGAGGGGGCATGGAAAGGGGGGTATAAAATAAAGGAAGTCTGGTGGTACCGTGGGTTGCACGCTGGGCAGCTAACGGCAAGGTCAGTGGTGCAAGCCACTTACTGCTCTTTGGACATGAGACTTGACTCCTACAGAGGTGTACTGTCTTGGAAACCTATGGGGACAGTTCTACCGGGTCCTCTAGCGTCGCTGTGAATTGGAATAGACTCAATGGCAATGAGCTTGGGTTTGGTTTGACGATGCGGTGGTTACGCCCTTGGATGCTGATCAGAAGACTGGCATTTCGAAGCCGCCTGGTGTTCTGGGGAAAAGATGCGGCAGCCTGCTGCCATAAAGATCTATCGTCTTAGAAAAGCTATGGAGCAGTTCTACTCTAGGGCAACAGATGTTGTTTTTAAGGGGTTCGCTTCCATTTCCCTTCCTTGTAGCCAATCTTGAACACTGGTACTAAATCTGACCATCTGAGAGACTGTCTGGGAACCGGTCCTCAAACGCTGCACCAACCCTGTCAAGTTTGGTACCAGTGTTACACTTTTGATACCTTACCCTTCAGCCTTCCACACTGAAAGAGACTTCTACCAAAAGGCCTGATGAAACAGCATGGTGGCTAAAAGCATCGGCGCTGCAATCTGAATCTCTTACAGCCCTCCGCCATCACGAACGAGCTATGTCGCATTGGACAAATTACTGAACCTCCGTTAAGTTATAGATTTTTCATCTATAAAACTGAGCGATGTTAAGCTTTTCATTGTGAGGCCCAGACACCAAAATTAAATGTGCATATTTAAAAGATGGTTAGAGGAGATTTATTGGCTGCTATAATTTGCAGAGAAGATGTGGGCAGTTGGGAGTTACAGTCTTGGAAACCCACAAGAGCAGGTCCACTCTGTCCTCTAAGATCATTGTAAGTCAGCATCAGCTTGATGGCAGGGAATATGATTTTTTTTCTTTTTGAATAATTATATGTCCATTTGCAGCCCACCGTAGAAAGATTAATAAGGACAATAGATGTTCAAAAAGTTCATGGCAAAATTGCATCATCTTTAATTCCATCATTTTTTAGTTCCCATAAACTTCCTGAAGCTCGAGACAGTTTGCATTGTGGAGTTTGAGAAAGGAGAGGACGGGCATACGTCAGAGCCATTGCTGTAGTTTCAGGGCCTATTTTTTTCAGTATTGGATGGAAAACACGTCTGCTACGCTGAAATGCTGCCCGAGAAACCCAGCAGAATATTATAGAGGCTGAAACGGTAGGCAATGCTTTGTTCTTAGTTTTCACATATCTTTGCATATATTCTATGGCATTTATATTAAATTCATAAACCAAATATTCCTCCGTTAGTGCGAACTCAATAAAGCTTCTAAACTAACAATAAAACTGTCCTCCTGCCTGCTGATTTATTTATTGGTAATTTCTCTGACGTCTCAGCTCTTAGGACCTAATAAAACAACTGCACAGTGGCAAGTTTTGACAGCAAACGTAGCCCGGTCACTCGGAAACCTAAGGGAAAGGCCTTAATATGATATCAGCACGGGCCAGCCTTACAGTGTTGTCGGTGGGTGGGTGTGAGGCGGGCAGCACCCGCAGAAAGTGACCTTCCTTCAAAAAGAAGGGGGGTCGCCGTCTTTATGACCTTTGCTGTTTGAGCTCCCCGTGGTGGCTCTGGTGTCAGTTCATCTCAGGAGGGTTTCCCATTTCCTGATACTACGGAACATGCTGCGCTCCGCTCGTAAAATGTGACTATTACGCACCAGCTTGACTGAGTTGATGTTCCTAACAATTCCACGTGGCCGAGCAGAACTGCCCCACCTGTGGTTTTTGAGGCTGTAATGCAGGACCAGATCTTCGTCCCAGGAGCTGATGGGTAAGGAGGAACTGCTTGTGGGCAACACTCACCACTTCAAATCTGAAACAACGCCTGTCCACACTGCTGGTACTGTGTGTTGTGTGGTCACTATTGTGTGTTGGGTGGCGTAGGAGAGGGATTCAAAAAGTTTGTGGGGAAATTGAGTGAAAAGATTGTGGAGTTTCAGAAAAGTGGGTGAAGGGAGACGTCGGACAGGGCAAGATATGACAAAATAATAATTTATAAATTTTCAAGGGTTCATGAGGGAGGGGGGAGCGGGGAGGGGGTGGAAAAATGAGGAGCTAAAGCCAGGGGCTTAGTGGAGAGCAAATGTTTTGAGAATGATGAGGGCAATGAATGTACAAATGTGCTTTACACAATTGATATATGTATGGATTGTGATAAGAGTTGTATGAGCTCCCAATAAAATGATTTAAAATAAAAAGATGGTGGAGTTTCTCCACAGATGTTCGCAAGGTCTCTCCTACATTAGAAAACACCAGGTTACTAGGCACTCCCTGACTCTGGCCAACCGTGGTCAAGAAAAGTGGATGTAAAAGAGTGAGTGAGTAACACCCTGGGCTGTATGAACAGAGCATGGGTTTTTTGATCTGTTTATTTTTTTTGTTAGCTTTGAATCCTGGTACCAATAGAAACAAAACTTACAGCATTCCAACAGGTTCTAAATGTACAATTCAGGGACAGCAATTGCATTTTCCAAATTGTGCACGCATTCTGAATTATTATTGCACCACCGGCAATGTATAGTCAACGTACCCTAAGGAAAAAAGGCTTCATTCCCCCTACCTCCCACCCCTAAAACTAAAGGCACTGCCATCGAGTTGGCTCCAACTCATAGCAATCTATCGGGCAGGACAGAACTGCCACTGTGGGCTTCTGAGACTGTAGCTCTTTACAGGAGTAGAAAGCCTGGTCTTCCTCCGGAGGTACAGCTGCTGGTTGTGATCTACTGACCTTGCAAATGGGTAACACATGATTAACTGCTCGGCTGTTAGGTAAAAAGTCAGCTGCTCAAAGCCACCAGCCCACTCCATGAGTCAAAAGACCTGCTAACTTACTCCCACAAGTACTACAGCCTTAGAAACCATAGGGGGCAGTTCTACTCTGCCATCCAGGGTCACAATGAGTCATAATTAATTCAAAGACACAAAACAACAACATCTATTTGCTTATTTCATTAAATGAGATCACCTAATATCTGTCCTATTGTTGACTTTTTTGCTTATGGTGATGGGAAACGTGGCAACAATGATGAATGACAGTCGCAGAACATGGTTAATGTCATTGATATCGCTAAAGTGTCACCTGAAAAAATGCTGGCTTGCAAGTCTTGTGCTTTCTGCATTTTTGCAACATTAAAGGAACACAAGCAGCCTATGGAGCTCCGTGGTCTGATCACTAGGGTGCAGGACTGGGTGGTGGTTTGTCCTGTTGGCCATGGGGGCTGGCTTGACAGCAGCCAGCAACAATACATAATGTGCCAGCCAATGGTATTCCAATGGGCACTTTATTATGTATTCAATCATTTAATCCTCTCAACAACCACGAGGTATGCTCTATTATCATCAACACACACCCCCCCTCCCGCCTCATCTATCTAGAATACAATGTTTAGAGACATGAATTTGTTCTGATTCTTCCACATAATAAACAGCAGACCAGGATTCAACCCAGAATGCCAAACCAGTGTGTTTAAGAAAGCCCATGCTCTTAACTATCTTGAATACTGAGATGAGACAATAGAAATTTCCAGAATAATTCCAGAAATGAGAAGAGGCAATTGTCATAGAGATAGAGATTCTCTGCTTTGGGAGGGCTGGGTGCAGTTCTGTCATGCTTACCACGCATTCGGAATAAGTGCTCCCTAGTAAAGAAGCTTCAGTATTGCTGTGGACTAAGCTATGGGCTGCTAACCCCAGGGTTAGTGGTTAAAACCCAGCAGCCACTCTAAGGGAGAAAGATGAGGCTGTCTGCTTCCACTAAGATACATGGTCTCTGAAGACCTAAAGAGAAGTTCTACTCTGTACAAGAGGCTGTTAGGAGTTGGCATTGCCTAGATGACAGTGAGTAGACCACAGAGTAGGCCCTCATCCCAGATTTGTTATCATTGCATGATGGTGGGTGAACTGAGGAAAGGCTTCATAACAGTGGTGACTTTGAAGCTGGCTTGGAAAGTTGGGTTTGAGCTTAACTCATGAAGGTGAGAGGGATGTGACTCGGGATGGAGGCAATGGCATTAATCATTCGCTTATTACGCAGTAAATTGTTATTGAGTCATGGTATGAGCCAACATTATGGCTAGTGACAAGGATACGGACTCCATTCTTCTAGCGTTTGCATTTTCAGGGCCAAGTAGATAGCCATGAGTGTTGAGTGTCATGGAAAGGGAAGGGGTCAGTAAGCTGGAGTTAGCTGAGGGTCAGGAAAGACCCTCCTTGGGAAGCGAGAACAGGCATGGAAGCAGGGTTGCATGGTGTGTGAAAGTAATCGTGAGAGGCGCAGAGCGGGGTGGGCCAAATAAATGGGGTTTGATGTCAGGAGCGCTGCGTCCAGGCTAGTTCGCCCATGAAGCCACTAACTGTGTTCTGGAGCCTTTCTGAGCCTCAGCTTGCTCACCTATAAAATGGGGATACTATCAAGAATTATATCTCCCTCTGAGCAGCTTCACTCCAGAGGAGCACTGCCTTGGAAACCCTATGGCAGAGTTGTACTCTGACCTAATGGGCCACTATGCTTTGAAGATGGCTGTGGGGCAATGAGTTTTGGACACTGGTTATTAATAGGATTAGGCTTACATGAGAAAATGTACGTGACACATTTTTATAAATGTTGCCGTGGTAAACTGGAAAGACTGTAAAAGCAAAGAGAATATTCTATACATTGAGTTGGATCCTCGTTTCCAGATGAGGAAACTGAAAGGTCAAAAGGCAAAGTCATTGGCCAAAGCTTGCCACACAAAGAAAGAAACAAACTAACTAACTACCATGTGGTTGATTCTGGCCCATTCTGATCCTGTAGAACAGAGAAGAGCTGCCCCTGTGAGTGTCTGAGACTGTAATACTTTACAGGAGTAGAAAGCTTTATCTTTCTCCCATGGAGCTGACTGGTGGGTTTGAACTGCTGACCTTGAGGTTAGCAGCCCAAAGCATGGCCATTACACCACCAGAGTTCCTCAAGCTTGCCTCAGTTGGAGAGAAACAGAGAAAGGATTTCAGCTTCTGATTGTTCTGTTTATGAAGCCACCCACGAAATCATGCTGCTCTTGTGAGAGGCCATCAAGTCAGTTCCGACTCCTATCAACTCTCTGTCATCCGACAACCAAAGGCAACATCCTCTGCTCCTACACTGCATTCACCTTTGTCGCTGGGTTTGAGCTCATTGCTGCAGCCATTGTGTCAATCTACCTTGTGGAGGGTCTTGCTGCCTTTTGTTGACCTATTTTACCAAGCATTATGCCCTTCTCTAGGGTCTGGACTCTCTTGGTAACATGTCCAAAATATCTGAGATGCAGTCTCATCGTCCTCATTTCCAAGGAGCATTCTTCTAAACAGGCTTGTTTGTTCTTTTGGTAGTCCATGATATACTTATTTACTTTAGTAAATAATTTTATTGGGGCTCTTACAGCTTCCACGATATATTTAATATTCTTCTCTAACACCATAATTTGATGGCATAAATTCTTCTTCTAAACCATACTATCTGTCAATAGGAAAGAAAAAAGAAAGAACCTTAAATGACAGGATACGGAAGTTGATCTGGTGTACTAAAAACATACTTGGTGGCTCCATCTAGAAAGCATTGAACTAGTAACTAAAAGGTTGGCAGTTCAAAACCACCAGTCACTCCAAGGAAGAAAGTTGAGGCTATCTGTATCTGTGGCAATTTAAGTCTCAGAAACCCTTTGTAATGGGGGGTGGGGTGGGAGTGGGAGGAAGCATGAGTTTGCTCCATCCTGGACGGCAGGAATAGATATGTGGACCTGTGGGAAATTTGCCTTTTGGACACAAGTGCAGCTCTATGTCATGATCCCTGTTAATTGGTGGCTATCTGCATGTTGTTGTCTTTTATTATTATTGTTATTATTATTAGTGTGTGTTTTGTTATTGATCTAAACAAGAAATGCAGGCTGTTCAGGCTTATGGAAACAGCTGTTGGTTCCTGGGGGACACAGGAGGGGAGACGTGGGGGAGGTGAGTGGGGAGCCAACAATGATAGGTCCAGGGAAATAGTAAGATTTTAAAAATGGACCACGAGGAGGGTGTAGCTTTTCTGGGGGTGTTTGATCAATCAAATTGTATCTGAGAGGAATTGCTGATTGGTGAACAACAGGCAAGCATAATAGTGTGGTAAGAGGAAAAACCAAAATCCAAGCATATATATGTATTTTTGTTTATATATGTGTGTGTATATATATATATATATATATATATATATATATGCATCAAGGAAGTAGATGGACTTTGGGCCTCTGCTTAAATCTTACCTCAGTGCAAGAAAGGTTTGTTCTAATAATGTGGCCCTGTATGACACCCACCTTCCTGACATGATCCGTGAAGACAAAATGGGTACATAAGCAAATGTGAAGAAAGCTGATGGTGCCTAGCTATCAAAAGCTACAGCATCAAGGGTCTTCAAAGCTTGGAGTTAAACAAGCGGCCACCTAGCTGGGAAGCAACAAAGCCCACATGGAAGAAGCACACCAACCTGTGTGATCATGGGTGTCTACAGGAAGAGGGATCAGAAGTTCAAAAAACACGCATCCAAATCGGTACGAAGGGGCCTGGATATAGTGGAGGTCCAAAGTCCACCAGCAAGACAGTAGGACAGTCCCTCTTAGTAGGGCCTCACAGATAAATCCAGGGTGTAGTGAGGCACTGATGAACCACATAACTATCCTCTAGTTCTTTAAGATTTTCTCCCCTCACTATTGTGGTTCATATGTGATGGGCCTCATTGGTCATGTTAGACTCAAGCATGTTCATTTGTATATTTAAGATCACTCGATACATGGTAGCCAAGATAGATGACCCCTCAGAGACATTGACAGATGGTTCCCTGGGGTTCTGGAAAGTGAGAGAGGTGGGGAAAGGGAGGGGGAGGGGAGTTGATAGCATTGATGATTGTTTAGCCTGACACAATGGGACTGAACAACAGAACTGTAAGCGAAGGGAAGGGATATATTGGAGTGAGTAAGATATAACAATAAAAGATGTTATTTTCTAGGGTCCCTAAGAAACTTTGGTGGGGTAAGTAGTTACTTGTTGGGCTGCTAACCACAGGATCAGTAGTCCGAAACCACCAGTTGCCCCAAGGACGAAAGAAAGGGCTTTCTACCCCCACCAAGAGATAGAGTCTCAGAAACTCACAGTGGCTTGGGATCTGGAGAACCTATTAGGGAGCTACCCACTAGGACTAGAACTGAGATAAGGTTTTTCCCAATTCATTGCCAGCTAGTGGGTGCCAACTCATAGCAACCCTATAGGACAGGGTAGAAGTGCCGTGTGGGTTTCTGGGACTTCAAATCTTGACTGGCGTGGAAAGCCTCTTCTTTCACTCCCAGAGTGTCTGGTAGTTTCAAACCACTGACCTTGTTCTTAGGAGGTAAGGAGAGAAAAATGTAAAAGCCAAAAAAATAAGTCATCATTGTGTTTATTGCAATTTATGGAGGCCCCATATGTGCAGCGTGGATCTGTGCTCTGGGAGTCTGCGCGACTGTGACATGAGGAGACACCTCAGCAGAATTGTCTTCCAAGATATCACTAGGGTCAGCCTTCATAGTGAGTGTTTCATGGTTTGCATCCCACAGGGACTCCTAGCAAAGTTCAGGGAACACCAAAAAACTCAGTAGTATTAAGTAACATGTTAAGGCAATATTTATATACTGCAATTACACTTTATTTTTAACTTTTATTATGAATTGGGTGGTATTGCTAATGCTCAATATATCTTTATTAAATTAAAAAAAAACTTCTTTAGGGAGGGTGCAGGAAGGAAGGGGGAACCAATCATAATGATCGACACACATACACACCTGGCAATTAAAAGCCTCTGTGCTATAGCCCATGATCCAGCGTAAAGTACCCCTGCCATGGAGTTGATGGGGCTGGTAACCTATGCCATGAGGTAGAACTACCCCTGAGAGAGTTTCCTAGACTGTGAGGGTTACGGGGGTAGAAAGTTCCATCTTTCTCCCCCAGAGAGGCTGGTAGTTTCAATCCGCAGACGTTGATGATCACAGGCCACCAGGTCTCCTAGGATAAAGGGTAGGTCTCTCTTTCCAGCACTCTCCCCCAGGGGGCAGTAACAGCCACATTGGCAACACTGTGCAGAGGCTTTGGGCAAAGATAACCTTGGAATCCCGGTGACACCGTGGTTAGCATGCTTGGGTGCTATCAGGTGGGTGGCTGGAATCTACTCTGAGATGCCTCAGATAAAAGGGCTTGGTGACGTGTTTCTGGAAAACAAACAAATAAACAGCAACCCAGCCATTGAAAAGCCCATGGAGCACCATTCTGCTGGGACGCAGTCGGGTGGCTGTCTGTCAGCCTCAACGCCAAGGCGAATCAAAACCCAAACTCGCTGCCCTCGACGCCATGCTGACTCATAGCAACCCTATGGGCAGGCTGGGCCTGCCCCTGTGAGTTTCCAAGCCGTGACCCTTTATGGGGGTGGCACCAGCCACGTTTTCTCTCATAAGGGACAACGGGCTGGCTTAATGAGTGCACTCAGTGTCGGAACTTAATCCCCGCTGGGAAGCCCAAAGAAAACTCTAATTTAGGAAAAGGACAACGTCAGGTCTCAGGTGTGGCACGGGACAGCCAGCATGCCTCTGAGGTCTTGCCCTATTTTTAGGCTGTTGGAGTGGCTATTAACCAGCTTAGGAGCATAAAACATCTGAAGCACTTGACTTCTGTTTTTTCATGAGCTATCTTGGTCATAAGAGTTTGGCATTGTGTTTGTCGTGATTATGTTTAAGGTAAAAATGACCGGGATGTCTATTTCTCCTCCCCTCCTTGGAGGGGGAGCACAAGGCGATTTATTTAGATGCTTAGTCGCTCGGTCTCCTTGTGGGGGATCTCGCATCAGGCATGGCGAATGCTAAATGCCTTTTCATTGCTCTAGGGGGTTTCTACTTCCTTCAGCACTCACCCAGCTACCATATTAGCTAATTTTTCTCTCCGTAAGCCTCCTCGTACCTGAATTATTTACACAGCTGAACTCTCACTAAGGCTTTTGCCATTTCTTAAAGCATGGCATTTGAGAATGGAGCCAGTTAGTAGACATGTCATTGTCAGGCCTTTCACCCCATTGTGTGACACAATGCCCGCGTGTGCGTGCGTGCGTGCGTGCGTGTGTAACCCAAACTGATTTCTGGCTATTTTTACCACACACACGCTCACACTGGTTAGAGCATTCTAATGAAATCAGACCAGCCCCCAATCACTAACTTAGTCAGTCACTGGTCTTTCACTGAAAACAGCTGGCCAGATTGTGTGTGCAGACACCGTCCAATCTTTTTGTTGGCGCAGCCACTTTGGCGTTCTCCGCTTAATCTCATTATGTAGGGGCCCCTTCCCTCCCTCCACCTGACGTGGGACTTTCCGCGTCTCCCTGGCCCAGTGAATGTTTAGGCTTCCAATTACATGTTCCCACAGGCGGCTGTTGGGCCTGGATCCCTTCTGTTCTTTGACACCAATGTATTTCATGTTCGGGGTCCTCTGGACTCACCACGCACCACAGGTTTCCAGGTTCGGGTCTTTATCGTGTTTGTATCAGGCATTCCTATCAACTGTGTTCGTCAGGGGATGGCAATCTCCTGATCTTGACTCCTTTCCATCTCTCCCTGATGCTGAGGCTGGACTGAAGGCCTTGTGTTGCCCGGTCATTTGCATCAGTAAATCCCAAATGGCCAAGAGAGGCGGATGGGCGAGATTAGCATGGTAATCTCATTTTGATGGATAAAATTAGCAAAGATATTCCCCCCAAATGGAGAACTGCCATTGGCGAGCTGCTGTGCTTAGAATCAATTACTAAATTACTTTGCGCTCTAAGTTGACATTAACGGAAAAAAATTGCCATCGACCGAAGGGAAATAAGATAAAAAATATGCGATCATTAAATCTCTCGCTACTATTCACAAATGTGACTCGCAAGAATGGTACACAAAATAGGGCAGAATTTAATTTTTAACCGTGCCCCCTGTCAACATTTCATCCTCAGTGAGCAGCCTGTGTGCCTGCCCGGGCCTTCCCCACGCAGCCTCTGCAGAGGAAGGGGAAGCAAAGGGGGGCGGAGGAGCCAGGAGGTGGCCAGTCTGGGCCAGTTGCTCCACTGTCCCTTCGCTGTGAGCTCCAGAGGTCCAGGGGCTAATGCCTCACAGACACAATCGTGCCAAGCGGGGCTTAGGGGCATCTGCTCCTCACTGAACTACCTCAGGGAAGGCTGGCTGGTATTCTCAGTGCCTCCTGCTCAGCCTCTACCATGCCAAGGGAAGCTCGCTTTTTGCCAGCCTTGACTCCCTCACCCAGGCTGCCAGGGAAGTGGAAAGTGTACAAGACAGTTTTGGAGTCCCCAGGCAGTGCAATCGCATTGCTGTTTCTAATGCAGGGATTGAATTCACCCAGGGGCAGCTCAGAAGAAAGTCCTGTCAATCTGCCCCCAACAGATCACCACCATCAGACTCTTTCTTGACCCAGTCGCCCCGTCTTCATGAAGCTGCAGAGGACACTACAGTGGGCGGCTGGTTTTCACAGTCCTGCCTGTGCCCCTGCTATGCCAACGGCTTTCCTCTTCCCAGAGATCATTTACCTGGCGCAGCCACACACCTACGCGAGGAAGAGCCTGTCCCGGTGCCGAAACTCATTCTCGTCTTAATGGCTAGACCGTGGCCCGGTTTCAAAAGGGGAGAAGACGTTCCGATGGCTGTTTTGCTTTCCTGTTTTAAAGCCAGGGCCTGGAGAATCCCGGTGGCCTGGTAATTGTTCATATTATTAGCACAGTATACATATCAGCTGTCGAGATGCTATGAGGACTTGAATTCAATCCCTGTTGGAGTCAGGGTCAACATCATTAACTATAGATCTTGTCCCGGTTTCCGTCTAGCAGCCTCAGGGCAAGTGTCTGCCAGATACATCTCCAGAGCTGGCCTTCACCAGATACATCTCCAGGAAGAACAAGGGGCCCATCACACCCATCAGTGATAGACAACAAGCTTTTGTTTGTCCGGAGGTTTGCTGGAATTAACTGATTAGTGTCAAGTTGGCACAATAACTTTTGTCTGGACCGCAGTCGATCATTTTGATGGTTTTATAGATGGAGTGTGTTGTCTAATGAAGATTGTAGGGCAAGTGGAATGTGGATAAAGTCTGGCACATTTTTCTTGAGAGGGAGCTGAAAAACTTGTTTGTGAACGTACCTTGACAGGACACCTTCTGCAGCCTTCTGGAGATCGTCGTAATCGTGATATTAATAATCATAATTACAAGGGAGGGTTGTAATGGAAACGTATGCGATTCAGTGGCTGGCAAAGGCATCTTTTCACAGGAGCCATTCTGTGCTCTTACTGGTATCACAACAAAATTGTGATATTAATAGTGATGATTAGAAGGGAGATTTGTAAGTGAAATGTTAGCAATCCGTTCTTAGATTAAACTTGGAACACAGAATCATTACAGGGAAATGAGAAAATAAAGCTCGGTCGTTAACGGTGACACAACTTTCATGTAAAAATTGCCTGCGAAAATGGCAGAGAAATGAAAATGAGAGCAAGTTGGAGTTTATACCTCTACATGGAATTTCAAATCGCTGCAAATAAAATTTATTCAAAAGGTAAATTTTCATTTGGGGGGAAATTAAAAATGGCTCTCGAGCTTTGAGGGATCATCTGTGGTAAATATCATCAACATATCAATCCAAGTGAACTGTACACGGTTAATTTTGAGAATCAGGTAAACCCAATCACTTCTGGAATAATGAACAGTGAATATTACTCGCCGATTTCCAATCCCTTTCATCAGAGAGTCTCTGGAAACAGTGCATCACTTTCATTTAAAAAAAATTTTTTTTTCAGTTGTGTTCTAAGATGCTGTGCTCAAAGCATGAACTGTGACTGTTTGCTGAATCCACACTCTAGAAAGAGTAGCGATGGCTAGCTTTAATCGCAGGAGAAATGACAGAGGGGACCCTGGCAAGCGAAACTAAGGTGAACCACTGGGAGTTGAGGGAGTTAGGAAATTGTTAAAAACATGAAAAGATGAGGCAGACGCTAAGCAAATAGGGGCAGTTTAATCCTAAAATCGCTTTTTACTCTTGGAACATAAAGTCCTTCTTCCATAATAAAAAATACTCCCAAACCCACCCCATTGCTGTGGAGTCACTGCTGACTCACAGCACAGCGCCTTCCAGTAGAGCCAGGAACTACCCCGAGCGCTTCCCTGGCTGCCGTCTGTAGATGCAGCCTTCTCTCCTGTGGTGGCATTTTGGTTCCAATCTCCCTCCTTTCAGCCTGCACTTTAACCCCTGCGTCACCAGGGTTTCTTTCTTCCATAGAGACGGGTTTTACGGGAACCAGGTCCGTACAAGGTGCGACTCCAAACTGCAAAATGGAATGAGTGTCTTTTCAGTGGTGTCTCTACAAAAGTCTGCACTTGGTCATCGCGGTCTGGTTTTAAAAGAATTCTTTCAGATTGCTCCAGAAAGAATGTGCTGCCGTCTCGTTCCCGGGTTATGTTTTGCTTGATTGTTTTTCATCTCATTGTTCTAAACCCATTGGGAGCCCCCTACGTTGCAAACGACCACCACACGGGTCACGGAGCAATGCCACGGCTCGCCAAGAGGCCTCCCGGTGTGACATTTCCCTTGTCCCGGAGCTCAGGACCTACGAGAGAGAAGGCAAGGGAATGCCAACAGAAGGACTTCTCTTGAGGAGATATTCCCCTCCTGCACCTGCGTGTGTTCGAATAGCGTCTGCATTGTTGTTAGCATGGCTGACGTCCTGTGTCATCGTGTGTTCTGACTCAGTGACCCCATGTGACAGAATGGAACTGCATCATAGGATTTTCTAGACCAGTGGTTCCCAACCTTCCTAATGCTGCGGCCCTTTAAGACAGCTCCTCATGTTGTGGTGACCCCCCAGCCATCAAATTATTTTCATTGCTCCTTCGTAACTGTCATTGTGCTACTGTGGTAAATCGGGCGACCCCAACACAGATGGAGAGCCGCTGTTCTAGACTGTCATCTTCATGGGAGCAGCTTGCTAGGTGATCTCTTTCTCTGAGCTGCTGGGGGATATGAACCACTAACCTGTCTTATTTTTACTATTATTATTATTATTATTCTTTTATTAGTAGCTCATACAACTCTGATCACAATCCATACATACATCAATTGTGTAAAGCACGTCTGTACATTCGTTGCCCTCATCATTATCAAAACATTTGCTCTCCATTTAAGCCCCTGGCACCAGCTCCTCATTTTTCCCCTCCCTCCCTGCTCCCCCCTCCCTCATGAACCCTTGATAATTTATAAATTATTATTTTGTCACATCTTGTCCTGTCCAACGTCTCCCTTCACCCACTTTTCTGTTTTCCATCTCTCAGGGAGGAGGTCACATATAGATCCTTGTAATTGGTTCTCCCTTTTCAACCCACCCTCCCTCTACTCTCCCAGTATCACCACTCACAGCACTGGTCCTGAAGGGATCATCTGCCCTGGAGAAGGGATCATCTGCCCTGGTTTCCCTGTGTTTCCAGTTCCTATCTGTACCAATGTACATCCTCTGGTCTAGCCAGACTTGCAAGATAGAATTGGGATAATGATAGTGGGGGGGGTGGGAAGGAAGCATTTAGGAACTAGAGGAGAGCTGTATTTTTCATCGTTGCTACATTGCACCCTGACTGGCTCGTCTCCTCCCCAAGAACCTTCTGTAATGGGATGTCCAGTGGCCGACAAATGGGCTTTGGGTCTCTATTTCGCGCTCCCCCTCTCATTCACTATGGTAAGATTTTTTGTTCTGATGATGCCTGATACCTGATCCCTTCTACACCTCACAGCCACCAGGGACCCCTTAGCTTCTGTACGTAGTTGTTGTTAGATGGCATCAAGTCAGCTCCGGTCGAAAGTGACTGTCTGCCCAACAGAAGGAGCACTGCCCGGTCCAGGAAGTCCCCCCAATTGTTCCTGGGCTTGATTGAGCCCATTGGTGCAGCACGGTGTCAGTCCATCTTCTTGAGGGCCTGTCTCTCTTTCACCGTGCGCTGTCCACAACTGAATGGGAGGTTGAGTGAATGAAATAACATGTACTTTAGATACTTATTAACAACAGCAAACGGGCCCTATGAAATTGCTCTTTGCTCTCCAACTAGGTTCTCTGGCTAGAGCAAAAGGTCGCCTAAGGGTTGCCTAGGGTGTAAGCCTGCTTTCTCCAAGGACAACCTCGAGAAAGAAAAAGAAAAATGTCCAGGAATAGGGGAGCAGGTTAGTTGGTTAACCAAGCATCAATGAGCCATCTTAACTTTGTGGAAGAAGACTAGTACAAAACAGTCATTTCTGAAGCTGAAGGAGAAGAAATGCTTCCTCTGGATACAATAAGTGGACGAAAAATTAGTATCAGCGCCCCTGTGTTGCTTGGCAGGGGCCATCCCTCCATTTTCCTTAATCCTCTCAGCAAATCTATGAAGCAGGGCTTATGTCATCCTGTCTGTAGACCAGGGTAAGTTTGACCCGGAATTCACAAAAGCTCTGATTTTATCTGTGCCATTCTACCTCCTTGCCTGCTCCCCTTCTGGGGTTGACTTGATGCCCCTCCCACCCCCCTCCCACCCCTACCCTGACCCACCAGGGTGGGCCTGAGACAACTGTGGGGGCGAAGCTGAAGGCCCTTCATTGTTTGTGAGGCTGAACTGAAGCCAGGCTGGCCCTCTGGCCTGCCCTTGGGCAATGTCTGAAGCAGCCACAAAGGCCCTGGAATCATCACTGACAGCAGTCAAGGGTTTCTGAGGGTTGGAAAGGCCAGCCCAAGGGAGAGGAGCCTCGTGGAGCCTTGTGGAGTCCCCTTCTGGAATTCCTGGACGGTACAAACCGTCAATGGACTCGTCCTGCACACCACACGGTTGGTGGTTTGAGTTCACTGAGTTCACTACGGGCACTGCCAAAGCAAGGCCTGGTGTCGGACTTCTGAACATCTGCGCTGAGCCCCCTGTGGAGGGCAGGTCTGCTCTGAGCCACATGGGAGCAAGGCAGCATCCACTCCAGGGCAACTGGTTTTATTTCGCTTTTCGGTCATCTTCCCCATTCCTCCGATGAGAGAGGTAGCAGCCGGCCAGGCTTCGACTAGCTTCCCCTCCCGGGTCTGAACTCTCTGAGGCTCAGAGCCCTCTTTGTACCTCGCCGTGTAATTTGGGTTACAAGGTTAGTTTGGGCCTGTGTGGTATTTCTATGGGCAAAAGCCAGAGATAGGGAAATATGAAAGCAGGGGCCTTTCCTTCTCCCGCTCTGCAGTCTGCTTGTCCCGCGTTCATGGGACTGGTTTCCTAGGATTCCAATGCAGGCTCTCTCAAGATTCACTTTCTACCCGAAAGGATTGTGGCCCCACATGAAATGAGATCGTTGACAATGTCAAGATGCTCTTTGTTCATCATGATGTCTGTTTTTGTCGTTGTTGTTTTTACTTAATCTCGCGTTATTTAGACATTTCAAATGCTGCTGCTGAAAGTAATAAAATAATTTAGGTAAGTGCTTATAGTACGAAGTGAAATAAAGATAATAACATTTAATGTTAGATATGAACTATGATTCTAGCCTCTCCAGGAATTAAAGGAGATTGGAATCAACCAGACAGCAAGACTAGAATCTGCCACTTAGAAGCTGTCTGACTTTGGGCAAATGCCTTCACCTTCCTAAGGCTCAGTTGTTTTTTGTTTTGCTTGCTTGTTTATTTGTCTCATCTGTAAAATAAAAGTAATGACAGCCGACATGAAGAGTTTTTATGAATATTCAATGTGATGAGATCTGCTTGAGGCTTAGCATAGCACCAAGCACTTGGACATATTTAATAAGTGCTACCTATTATAATGAGACTGGGTTCTAGTGGTGTACTTTTTTATATATAAATCATTTTATCAGGGCCTCTTATAGCTCTTATAGCATTTCATGCATCAATTGTACCACGAATCTTTGCACATATGTTGCCATCATCATTTTCTAAACATTTATTTTCAACTTGAGCCCTTGGTATAACTCCTCTTTTTCCCCTCCATTATTTTCATATCTTATATCGTCCTCTGTCTCCCTTTACCCACGTTTCTGTTGTTTGTCCCTCTGGGGGCAGGGAAGGAGTGGTGGTATTATACATCGATCATTGTGATTGGCTCCCTACCCTTATGATATCACTACTACAATTACTGTTCCTGAGGCGGTTATCTGTCCTGGATTCTGTGTTTTGAGAGCTCTTCTCAGTACCACTGTACATGCTGTGATCTAGCCGGGTTTGTAAGGTAGACTTGGGGTCGTGGTAGTGGGAAGCATTAAAGAAATGTTGTTTGTTTTGCTGGTGCTATACTGCACCCTGGCTGGCATTTTTCTTCCTTGTGACCCTTCTGTGAGGGTATGTCCAATTATCCACAGGTGGGCTTTGGGTCTCCACTCCAGCCCCCCTTGTTCACATTGATATGATTGCTTGTTTGGGGTCTTCTGATGCCTGATACCTGATCCTGTTGACACCTCGTGATCATACAGGCTGGTGTGCTTCTTTGATGTAGGCTTTGTTGCTTCCTTGTTAGATGGTGTGTTAGTCAGGGTACTTAGAGAAACAAATCCACAGAAATTCATGTATAAGAGAGAGTTTTACATAAAGGTTAAGTGCACATCAAGAAAACATCCCAACCCAGTGCTGTCCAAGCCCACAAGTCCATCATTAATCCATTAACCCATATGTCCAACACCAATCCACAGAATCCTCCTCCATCTCACAAAACACACACTATGATGCCGACTGGAGGAGGAAAACCGAGTCAGTGGATGTGTAAGCATCTCAGCGCTGGCAGGGATCTCCACACGACTGCTCCAGCACTCAGGGCTGCATCAAGGTAGGTCCATGCGGCTTCTCCTTGGGGATGTCTTGCAGGAAGTCAGCCTTGCCAGCTGAAGCAGGGAACTGGCTAAGGCAGCTGCACCCTGGTCCGACCATCAGAAAGTAAGAGACCCGAGAACTAGAAAGGCAAGACTCACTGAGCCATGTATCCCTCCACCCTTCAATTAACCCCACACGTGTTTATCGGCCAGGTTGGCACAATAAACTAACTCAGATGGCCACTTGTTTCCCTTCAAGTCTTTAAGACCCAGACTATATCGTGTAATAGCCGGGGAATAGTGGGGGAATTCTTAAGCACTTAGCACATGTGCAAACTTTTGGCAGCACGAACCCACCAATCTGCTCTTAGAGAGAAAAGACCTGTCCTACAGGGTCACTATGAGCTGAAATGAACTCAGAATCACACAACAAAAGCAACAACAACATAGTCCTTACAGAATCAACCACACACCCTAAACTCAGAATCATTTAGTTCAGTTCACAAAGACAAGTGCAAGAACCATTTGAAGAAATCTGTCTGGTAATTGTGATCCCTACTGAGGACAGAAAGACACGGATGCACATTCGATATCATTTCATTCAACCTCTCTGTACTGAACACTACTCTGTACCTGTACACTGACCCCTGCTGAGGTGTCCCTGCAGACTGAGAGACGACCCAGAGTGCTGTGCAGAAAACCTACTAAGGGGCAGTCTCGGGACAATGGAAATCAGTGAGGTTTGCTTCTTCTTTTGGGCTATTTATGCATTCCTATTTTCGTGCTGAAAGTAAATTATTTGGTTTTTGTGGGAGCAAATGTTACAACACATATTTGTTGTTGTTAGGTTCTGGCAAAGCGACCCTATGTGCAACTGAAGGAGCCCTGCGTAATCCCATGTCATCCTCACAATCACTGCTTTGTGGCGGCCACAGAGCTCAATCCGTCTTGTTGGCCTGTGGCAAGATAACCATTCCAAGCCAAGCATTGGGTTTTTAGTGATGGATGGCTAGCAAGTAGCCCAAAGGAGTCCCCTGTAGTTCTTGGGAGCATGAGATCTGTCCCTTGTGGCTCTTTGGTGAGGCCCCTTGCGTGATGGGGGTCTACACTAGCAGGTCTTGATTTTCCTTTTGCCCTGTGAAGTCTGGCATTTTAAAATGTTCAAACCTCACCATATTACAGCATGGACATCACTATAGAAGTTCATTTTCGTAACTTAAAATAATTGTCAACAATTTCTTGCCTCCTCACACTGTGCAAAGCACTCGGTATACCTTGTCTCAATCTTCACAAGAAATCTGTGGGACACATCGCCTTCTTATCATCCCATTATTCCAATGAAGAAACTAAGGGGCACAGGGGCTAAGGAAGTTGCCAATACTGTTGTGGTTTGGTGCCATGGAGTTAGTCTGACTCATGGCAACCGTGTCTGGAACAGAAGGAGATGTTGCCTGGTCCTGAGTCATCTTCATTATCGATGTAATATTTGATTATGTCTATCATGTCAATCAATCTCGTTGAGATTCTCCCTCATTTTCACCAGCCCTCTACTTTACCAGCGAAGTTGTTCTTGGTTATAGAAAAGTAAGAGCCAAAGTTGGATTTAGATGTTGATTATAAGGCTCCAGAACCTATGTTCTCTGCCACAGAACATGATTGCACCTGAAATATGGATTGCTAAGTGAAATGGGGCTGGTGACTTAACATTTGCCATGAGGACAACCTCCAAATACTGAAAACTCGGCGACAGAGTTCTTGCTGCTTGAGCCCAGAGCCAAAAATGAGTAGTTCCCCTTTCCTTGCTGTCGCCAAGGTAAATGCTTTGCTTCTGTAAGATTCCATTGATAAGTGATCCCCAGGAAATACATCCTGACACTAAAACTTAACAAGAAGGAGCAAATAATGAGAAAAGCAGTCATTGGTCTTGAAAAATTCTATCATGCGATGTCTGGCAGTGGTGTTTCTGTCACCAAGACCATAGCTTCCAGCTGACATTCCTCTGTCTCCAACTTTCACGTTCAGCCACTGGTAAAACAATGAACTCCTTTCCACTGGGAATGTCATCAATGCTAGGTTTATTCCTTCTTGGGTGCTGAGCAGAGAAGTCCTGCATTGAAGAGGAGGTTAGAATCGACCATCTCAAAAGAGACAAGAAGCATTCACATTGTGTGCATCCTCTCACTAGAATACAGCCTCTACCTTCAGTTCACTAGTGACGGATCTCTGTGAATCCCGGACCTGATCCACGTTTGTCATGACACCTCAGTCTCATCCTTACACACTGGCATCAAAATGGTATGCAACCTTCACAGACACAAGTACCTGGCTTAATGTCTGTTTTCATCCTTCCTCCAATAGCCGCTCAACCTTTTGGACTTCTTCCCTCCTGGAGGGTCTACCACTTCATTTTGCAGGACATTAATGATTAAAATAGACCTGGTACACAAGAGA
The DNA here is from genome assembly GCF_050624435.1 of Tenrec ecaudatus. Taxonomy (NCBI): domain Eukaryota; kingdom Metazoa; phylum Chordata; class Mammalia; order Afrosoricida; family Tenrecidae; genus Tenrec; species Tenrec ecaudatus. The sequence goes on along the minus strand of NC_134532.1, from coordinate 180,259,857 downwards.
AGAATTTTCTTTGTACAAGAAGCCGAACACTCTAAGGAACCATAAACAAAGGTTTCCTCCCAGAACTAAGTTCAGAATCACCATTTCTTACCACTTCCAATGTTACCATCTAGGGACATCCTGCCCAAGTAGATGACTGACGTAGGCCTCTTCTTGCCTCTGCTCCCCCTAAACCAATGTTCTCCAGAGAAGACAGAATGATCTTTGAGCAATATAAATCAGGTAATGTCACATTTGCATTCCAACTGCCTGAAATAAATAGTCTTTTCCCAGAGAGCTGAGTGACTCATTGGCTCAATTCCTTCATTTCTCAACTTAAATGTCATCTTTCCCAATGGTATCCCCACTACGAGCCCCAAAGGGCAAAATTGGAAAGAAAACATCCTCCTTGGGGTCTGGGGGAGGAGATGAGTCAGTCAAGGTGCGATATAGCACCGGTGAAAAATACAACTTTCCTCTAAATGCTTCCTCCTCCCCACCCCCCACCCCCACTATCATGATCCGAATTCTACCTTGCAAGTCTGGCTAGACCAGAGGATGTACACTGGTACAGATAGGAACTGGAAACACAAGGAATCCAGGGTGAATGATCCCTACAGGACCATGGGTGTGAGTGGCGATACTGGGAGGCTAGTGGGAGAGCGGGTTGGAAAGAGGAAACCGATTACAATGATCTACATGTGACCTCCTCCCTGGGGGACGGACAGAAGAAAAAGGGGTGAAGGGAGACATTGGACAGGGCAAGATATGACAAAATAATAATTTATAAATTATCAAGGGTTCATGAAGGAGTGGGGAGCAGGGAGGGAGGGGAAAAAAGAGGACCTGATGCCAAGGGCTTAAGTGGAGAGCAAATGTTTTGAGAATGATGAGGGCAACGAATGTACAGACGTGCTTTACACAATTGATGTATGTATGGACTGTGATAAGAGTTGTATGAGCCCCTAATAAAACGTTAAAAAAAAAGCATCCTCCTTCTCAAATTCTTTGAAACCATCTACCAGAAAATATTGACATCTACACGAATCAGTAATGTCTGGGAGAGACAATACTTTGCAGTAGATTTGTGCAAAGTACAACCTAAATGGTAGCCTAGCTCTGACATCACATATCAAAGAACAACACCTTGTGGCCCCGTGAAATATTCTCATCTTCCTTGCATTCTTTGTTCTTCTTCATAGTACTTATTTCCACCTGGTATTGCAGTCCCTCATGTGTGTCTGTTGACTATCTTCTCACCCCAACCTACCACGAGAATGAAAACCAGTGAAAGGTTTTGCTTTCTTCAGTGTTCTACCCAGTACGTAGTTGATAAATCAACGGATGACTGAATGCCATCAGGATCACACGCAGAGCATGAAGCAGATGTCATTAGGCAGAAATGGAAAATATGGACATCGGTAGTTGGAGAACAGGAACCCTGGTGGTGTAGTGGTGACACATTGGGCTGCTAACCACAAGGTTGGCAGTTCCAAACCACTAACTGATACAGGGGAGAAAGAAGAGGTTTTCTACTCCTGTACAGACATTTAGTCTTGGCAACCCACAGGGGAAGTTATACCCTATCCTATAGGGTAGCTACAGGTTAAAACCAACTCAATGGCAGTGAGTTTTCAGAGTTGGAGAGTAGGACAAAGAAGTAGAATGATGCCAGTAAATAGAAAGAGGCAGTTGCATGGATAAATGAATCCGACCCACCCTTAGTATTTGCCAACACTTCACAGAGATTCTAAAGCTGGGCAGTGTCAAAGGGAAACAGAAGTCTTGATATGGTCAAGTGCTGGTAACGTCAAAAAGTACTGAATATACTGTGACTGCTAAGAGAACCAGCAACGCCATCTTGAGCAGAAAGGGTGGCAAGCCTTCACCTCACTCTGTGTGGGCATGTCATGAGCCAAGGCCAATCACTAGAAACGGATCTTAACTTTCATAAAGTTGAGGGTCAGCGAAAACGAAAGGCGTCTGAGATGGATTGACACAATAACCACATCAAAAGTCACGAAGCTGATGCGGGATTGAGGAGAATTGGGTTCTTCTGTACAAAAGTTCAGAACCAGGGGGATGGTGATAAGTAAAAACGTGGTTAAATGTGCAACCCGATCTAAGCAGATTGATTGTCTTGATCTGTGCACGTAACTGAGTGAACTCCAGCAAAGGAGGCAAGTAGGGCCACTCTGAGTTGCGTTCTCCATGGACAACAGAGCCCCCCTGTGGAGACGTGGCGGGAGGTACGAGTGTCCCAGACGCACATATGTGATTCTGGGCTGAGACTGGGACTCTGAAGGGGGCAGGGGCAAAACAACGAGACAAGGAGATCTGTGAGGTTCACATTCAGGAGAGGTGTGCATCCGGGTTCTAGCCTCTCGCCATACTTGTCCAATCTGTGCGCCGAACAAATCGTCTGAGACGCTGGACTCTAGGAAGAGCAAGGCAGCAGAACTGGAGGAAGGCGCTTTAGCCAGCAGCGATACAGAGGTGCCGCAATCAGACCTGCGGAAGGCAAACTTAAAACACTTCCGGATAAATGTCAAAGACTGCTGTCTTCAGGGTGTAGTTCACTTAAAAGTAAAGAACCCAAAATTCCTCACAATGGGAATCAATAAGTAGTATCCCAATAAATGAAAAAAAAAAGAGTAAAATTTTCAAGAATTTCATTTTACCTGGACCCACAATCGATGTCCCTGGAGGCAGCCGTCAAGGAATCAAGCATTGTATTGCACTGGGCGAATTTGCTGCCCAAGAACACCTTCTCAAGAGCCAAGAGGTCACTCTGAGCACTGAGGGGTGCCTGACCCAAGTTGGAGTGTCTTCCATCCTTTCGTAGGCATGTGAAAGCTGGACGATGAACAAGAGAGACCATTGAATTGGGGTTTGTTTGGTGAAGGGTACTGAATATCCCATGGACTTGCAGACAGAGAAACAAATCTGTCTTGGAAAAAAATACAGCCAGAATGGTGAGACCGTGTCTGCTGTACTGGTCATGTTATCAGGAGGACATCACTCTTGGCGAAGTCGAGGGCCAGCAAAAGAAAAGGAAAACCCTCCAGGACATGGGTTGACACCGTGACTGCCACAATGGGCCCAAGTATAGCAACTGCTGCACCCATTAGGGCAGTGGTTCTCAACTTGTGGGTCACGACCCCTTTGGGGGGGGTGTCAAGCGATCCTTTTACAGGGGTCGCCTGATTCATAACAGTAGCAAAATGCAGTGGCAATGAAAATAATTTTGTGGTTGGCGGTCACCACCACATGAGGAACTGTATGAAAGGGTCGCGGCACGAGGAAGGCTGAGGACACTGCATCAGAGGCAATGGAGTAACTCTGCGGCGTCTGAAAGAAAACAGGGGCCTGAGAGCCGCCTGCCGGGGGCATGAGCAAATAAACCACTTCCACTCTAGGAGACCACAGTCTGAAACGGGCCTGGGAGAACATCGCATTCAAGCACACAGAGCACCCCTGAACACCAACCAGGGGCTCAAACCAGAAACACTGGAGGTCGTTGAGCAGAGCACGCTTCTGAATGAGAGAAAAATACTGAAATCTATTTATTCCAATGACAACTGCAAAGAAAGGAGGCATCATTTGGGCCACGTTTACTTGGATGACCCATAAGAAAAAAGAATATTTTCCATTTCAGCCTAAACCCTTCTGAAAGATCACTAAGTGAAAACACCATACTGTTGGCTTGGCTAGAAATTGTCCACGGGAAATGAACATCTATATTTTGGCAATTAGTGACCACTTAATCGTGCACATTTGACGGTCCTCTTCAGGGAAGAGAACGCAAGCTGTCCCAAGGTCATGACTGATGCGATGGAGGGAATAACATCTCATTTCTTTCTAAAACGCATACATTTTCTTCTTAAATAATTAAACCGTTTAGTCCCAGTATTCTTTTTTTTTGCCCTCAAACGTGCCATCTCATTAACCAGAGCTGGATGAATGATAGGGATTCGTTGAATCACATTAACAATTTTTATTGTAAAACAATATCCGAACTGTATGTGATTTAGTATAATCCATTTTCTGTCAGGCATTTGCCTTAATGATATTTCCCCTTCTACTTATGCATTTCATTATCTGTTTTTGTGTCCTCAGAAACACAATGGGCTGTAAACCGACATGACAAGAGCAGTAGGCTTTTCAGAGCATGTCTGATCTTTCGTCTTCGCTGAATCGTTTTTGTAGGGTTGGGAACAGCCAGTGGAAAGAGACATGGAGCCTTTCCCTGCTTCATTCCAAGAGCAGTCCTCACCCTGTGGGCAATCTCAGGCAGGGACATTCTGTGCTGTTCGCTGGAAAGGGAGGGCAGGAGGGAAATGTCCGTGGCAGTCCTTTGAAGAAGAGTGGCCCCTTTCCAACCCCAAAGTAAACCAAGCCCAAACAGACCCACTGTCTTGGAGTTGAGTCTGACTCACTGTGCCTAGAAGGCAAGGTTAGCAGCCGAATCCATAACCCACTGTGCCACCACGGACAGGGGAAGACTGTCGCACTCTCTGCTAGCTCCCTTCTGCTTCCTCTCTTCTACCTGCCTTGCTAGGTGGTCTCATGCTTGCTTCAAACCTAATAGCATCTGTGTTGCGCTTTCGTTAAAGCACCCAGTGCTCTTCATTGCAATGGGCAATATTTGTGGGGCTCAGGCACAAAGGTCTCTCTCTCTACTTCTTTTCATTTTTTTCCCTCTTCCCTTGTTCTCTAAGAGCAAAGAAGCCTGCAGTCCGGTCACCCGGGACCGGGCATCAGCATCGCCTGAGAACTTGTTGGAGATGCAACCTAAGGCCCCCCGGCCTAGCCTGGCTCTGAATCTGCCTTTTAAGAAGACTCACTGGAACATTTGAGTTTTTAAAAAAATCTAGTTTGGGTCAAATTGAATGGAATAACTAAATCAACAGCCCACTGCCAATTGAATCAGTGCCCGCTCGGAGTGACTCTACAGGACCTGCCCCTTAGGGCTTTACAGGCTGCATGTCATTCAGGAGCAGGCCGCCTCATGCCAGGGGTAGATATTTAGATGTGGGTAGATAGCAATGCAGGCGATGACCCTGATCTCCTGGCGATGCAAGTGAAGGAGGAATTTAAACCAGACCCAACCCTTTGCCAGTGAGTCAATTCTGACTCCTAACGACCCTAGAGGACAGCGTAGAATGGCCCTCACGGGGTTCCCCAGGCTTTACTCTGTACAGCCTGCCTCATCCGCCCCCACCGAGATGGGTTCCAACGCCACTCTTCCAGCCAAGGGTCTAACCACTGACCCACCAGGGCTCCTTAAAGAATGTTGCATAATTTCAACAGTCCTTCCTATCATCTTTCCATTCCAACTACAGATAGAAAAACAAGTCGTTCTAAGAAGACATTTATAAAAAATCGGGCTTGGATTTTAAACAAATTTAAAGAAAACAACTTGTCTGAATTCCTCCCCTGCCTTCCCTTATCTGAAATAGAAGTAAGACTGAAAAAGCAGACATGCTCATGCCTGGTGCCTACCCCATGGATTACTTTGACCTTGAGCTCTCTCGCGGGCCAGAGGTCACAGAAGGCCCCCTTACTCTTGGATAGTGATGAAATAGAAGCACCCCGCCACTTCTAGAATTTTTCCTCTCCACAAGTATCACACTCGGTTTCAAACCCACAAACTCTGAGCGGATCCATTGCTGCACTTCCAAGCTGAGGAGAGCATTTGATTTGTCATAAGGCAAAGGACTTGATATGGTGACACATTGTGGTGGTTTTCCCGGGACTGAGGAGTTTCTCAGTGCAGACATTCAGTTTTAAGACCAAAACCATCTCAGGAAAGAGCTGGGATGGCCGACCAGCCTAGCCCAACATCCCGAGCAAAATCAAATTGACCTAATGAAACTGGCTCAAGAAATCCAACTTGCTGGGTGCAAACAACTTCCATAGAAATAATTTACTGCAAGGGCAAGCGAATCCTCTGCACCCTCGCCCTTAACAGGCACAGACTCGAACAGCTCGTCCGAGCAGCTCTCTCTCACTTGGCTGGAAGGGCATAGCTCTTGTTTTAGCATCAATAGATACATTCAGTTTCAACTAAGCAGTTCACTGACTGCATTGATTTGTAAAGACTAGGCTGAAGTGACTGAGAAAATATTCATGCGGCATAGAAACTGGGGTGTTTAAAGGCTGATGGGGACGTTTTGTTCAGGTGGCTTGTCCCAGGGAACACCTCTAACTGAGCATCCATCTCCCAGGGCTGTAAGCAGGGTATCTGGGGGTCCTACCTCCCCTTTGGCCACTTGGAGGTTGAACCATTTGTGTTCATCCTTGGGCTCTCGGGGTCTCCAAAGACTCCGCAGATACAAGTTTGTGCTCAAGGTTCACCAGCTGTCGGAGCAGATGGCTGGGGATTTGTTTACTGTGGTCCTAAGTAGCATCCTTTCGCTCTGAGGCAAGGAGAACAATTGGACAAATTGGATTACCTGAGAACAATCGGATGCTGGCCTAGAAAGCCCACTCCACACTTTGAGTTCCTTATGTTCTGTTCACGGTCAAAGGCTACAAGATGACATTAGCTACCTCCTCACTCCAGTGAGATGACCGGGGAAACAAAGAGAGTCACCCTTGGCTACCCCCTTTGTCTTATGGCGAACGTGTCAGCCCTTCACACTTGCCGCCAGCTGTGTCGCCCCCTAAAGGGAAAAGTGGCTTCGTGTTCTGAGCCACTCAGTGACTTTTTTATCTTAAAAAAAAAAATCACTTGCCAAGAGCATGTGCTTTGTAAACCCCAAAGTGCTAGAGACCAGTGTGCTAGAAAAATGGTGTCCCACCCACCCTCACAGCTTCCTCTGCGGTTCCTCCGGTCAATGTCCAGGAGTGTCCTGGGCGAACTCCCAGGAAGCACACGGTCTGCGGGAGAATTCTGCGCTTGTGGGCGAGTGTGTCCTGGGATCCGTGCCGGCTGCCAGTCAGTGGGCTGTGGGAATTCCTGAGGGAGCTGGCAAGTGGCTCTGGGTAGCCTGGCCTGTGGAGGAGATGAGTCTGCAGAGTCGCAGAGAAGTTTCCTGCTGTGCCCTCTTCCCCTTGATGGAGGAGACAAGCCTGGAGGCCTGAGAGATTTGGAAGGGCTTGGGAGGACACCCCTTAAGGGACAAGCTTTCTTGTGTCCAGATTCCACTTGAGTGACCCTGGAGAGAGACGGCTGGCTGTTTCCCGGGTCACAATGATCATTTACAAGCTTCAATTAGTGGCGAGCAAAATTTGTGCATCCACCACTAACTGTCAGCTCTAGAGGTTGAAAGTTCAGTCCTGAGGAGGTCCGGATACCTTCCCTGGGCCCAGGTGGCCTTGCTCTAAGCCTGGCCTCCCCCATGATGCTGCAGCGCTGGACACTGGAGGCGTTTTCTCTGGGGAAGAGGACCGCATTCCAGACCAGGATGCCCAGAAAGTGTGCAGTGGCCGAGGGGCGTACAGTTCCGGGACTGTTGACAGAGCAGGCAGATGGACCTGTTTGCGTGGTGACCTTTCTGCAGCAGGATATTGACTGGGTTTCAAATAAAGATCACCATTGGAGAAGAGCAAGTCAAGACAAGTTCGCGATTATTAGTGTTTAGCTGATGTTTGAAAGTTCAGCCAATTTTGCTCACAGATTTCTCGTGTGGAATCAAAATGTCAGAAGGGCCTGGGGGGGAGGGGGGCAAAAAAAAAAAAGAACTATTCTTTTCCAAATCAAAATGTGTAAATAGTCCTTCTGAGGGCATAACAAAGGGCTTATTTTGCCTTTAAACACCAGAGCCAGAAACAGGAAAAGGCTTCAATTAGCTGGCTGAAGCACAATGTGAAGTTAATCAGTAATGGAACGATTATTCGGAAGATGCCAGACCCAACTGCACCTACTGCATGAGGCTTCTTTCAGGGCATTTCAGATGGGGGGGGGGATACTTTTTCCCTCCCCTCTGTGCAGCACGTTAATTTGTACATTGTCCCCTGAATTCTCATCTGCAGCCCTGGGAATCTCCGTGTCAGCAGTGGAGTGTGAGGTGGGGGAATGGAGGACACGCTCATTGGGAAGGCATCAATTACATGCTGTATTTCTGTAACAGGCACAAAGCAGCCGCTCATTGTGAGGCATTGGTGGTTGGATGGTAGGATTCTCCCCTTCCAGGCAGGAGATGCAGATTCACCTCCTGGCTTCACATATACTCACCTATCTGCCATTGGAGGCTTGTGGGCAACTATGACATTGAATAGGTCTCAGCAGAACTTTCAGACTAAAAGGGACTAGGAAATTAGCTCCTTCCAAAAAGCAGCCAATGAAAATGCTATGGATCACCATGGGCTGACCCAGTACCAATCATGGCGATGGCCAAGTACCAGTCTGTGTTTCACATGATGTTGCATGGGGTCACGGCCAATTCCATCATAGCTAACAAGGATCACAACAGTCCTTCGTTACATGTTCCCGGCTTCCTTTAAAACCTGGAAAATGACCCATGACTCTACGTTGTCATTGAGTAAACATTCCACATCTTCCAAGCAGGATACTGAGACACCCCATCAGGGTGAATCCAGAGCAAAGCTCTTGGTTGGATACCCTCTCCGTCAGTACTAGAGCAGGTCTACCCAACAAACCCACTAGCGACAATATAGCCCATGGGTGATCCTGGGTGGAATGGAGGCTTAACAGGCTGCTCCAAGACTGACACATTGACAGGAGCCAGTCAGCACTGAGCCAGGTAGCATGGACTCAGACCTCTCTTCCAGGCTCCCATCTGAACCAAACTCGGATTTTTAGATGTGAAAGTCTTCAGTGACAGTGGATGTAAGGTGACAAAATAGGAGCTCAGAGAACCTCATCTAACCCCTAGGAGAACCTCTGCTTCCTTGCCTTTCCTCTCCCCCTTGGGATCAGTGAAAGCCACGTGGTGATCCACAGCACCCCTGTTTAGAGAGTAGAGAGCTGTGGGTGTTTCTTCCACAGACAGCGCTCTGGGCGTGGGTTTCCCTTCACTCTCCCTGTCACAGCCCCTCCCCTGTACCACACCTCCTACAGCGCAGTACCTGAGTTGGCTGTGGAGAGCACAAAATAACTGTTTTACAGTGGGCAGGCGTCGTGGAACCAGATTATGATGCCTGATGATGAATTAATGAGAAATCTCCCATCACCTGGTGGGTAATTTTTTTCTAATTAAGTTAATTGCATTTTTATATTATAAGAGTAATGCATGCTCATTATTAAATATTTGTAAAATATAGAAAAAGTAGAAAGTTGCAGGGAAAAATTAAGCCTACAGGTGGGTAATTATAGTCCCAGAATTATTAGTTATTCTGACAGGGCAACAGTTAATCCATAAATTAGGTTTTTAGAGTCAACTACAGTTCCACTTTCTAGTTCACCTACTTCGTCTCCCTCCCCGCCTCCCTCCCACGCCCCTCGTGGATGCTCCAGTTATTTAGCATGGCTCCTGTGGAGAAGGCAAATCCATTCTGTTCAGACTTTAGGTCCACTTGTTATTTAGGACAAAACTGTTCTCCTGAGATTCAGACTTCTGGAACTTCCCATTTGGGTCCCAAGGATTCTCCCTCCAGATCTTTTTCCTGTAAACAGCTAGTTGTGTGAAGACCTTTTATGGAGGTGTTAGAATTCTTATTTCTTCCCACAATAAAACTTGTTTAAATGTCTCATCTTCATCTTAAGGAAGCACGCATGCGGTGAGATTTTGGCTCTGCTATGAAAGGCATGTCCATCAACTTCTACCTGCACCTCAGCAAGGATGTAATCTATTATCAGGGACATTGCTAGGCAGTCAAAGCCGCCTCCAATAGCCAAGCAGCTTCTTACTCCACTACTCCGATTTAAATCCCGCTCAAGAAAGTAAGACCTCCCGGTTCTCCCAGGGGTGAGTCATAAACTGCAAGGTGAGGATGGATCCGATGGGAGGGAAACGACAACCAAACAGGAGTGACGGAAATAGAAAGATGATAAAAAGAGACACGGGATTTTAAATGCATAGCGCAATGGGGAGGTATTGGATATAGCAAATAATTCTCTAGGCTTCACCGGTTCTTGAGGCCATCACTGTTTTAGAACATGATACAGCTCTGAATACTTGCTCTAGAAAAAAAGCCAAAACTGATCTGTTTAAGGAAGATTGGGTTTGTTGGCATTGTTCTGTGTTTTGTTTGGTTTTATACTTGTTATCGTGAATTAGATTAGGATTTACATTCAGATAATCTCAATAACTTCAACTACTTATCAGCACCCTCCTCCCCCTCCACCACTCCCAACCCTGGCCTTGGCTTGCCCTGGGCATCCCCCTTTGGCTACTCCCCTCCCCCAACTTCCCCTTCACCCAGGTGAGCACTGTCTCCCCTCTCTTGCTTCCCTGCTCCCGCCTGTATCATCAGAGATGGTTGCTTTGGGTTATGAAAACTTGGTCTTCGCTTTTTCCTTTATAACAGTGGTCTGATACAGTATTTGTCCTTCGGGGATGAACTGGTTTCACTCACCATAATATCTTCCAATCCATCCACACCAGGATGTGCTCCAGGGCTTAGTTATTGCTCCTTAGTTCTGAATAGCATTCCGTTGTGTACATGTAGATGGTTTGTTTTTCAGCTTCGGTGAGCTATTTCAATTACACAGGAAGCCCAATGATCACAATAAGTTCATTGCCTCATGGAGTGGGGGGGGGGGGGGTCTAGGCGGTATTGATAGGCATCTGGCAAAGGCAAAGAGGTCTCCTGAGGCTGCTCAGCTCCTCCAGGCCACAGGAGGACAAAGCTGGACCTATTTGGTTCATTGCCTTTCAGCATTGCTTCCTTGCTTATAACTTTACTAGTACAGATGCTCAAAACAGTGTTTATTAAATAAATGATCAGATGATCATGCGAAGTCTAGGGGTAGAGAGAAGGACGGATCGGGCAGAGACAGAGAGGGATAACCAGGACTTACCCTCAGGAACGCGTATGGCTTAAGACTTGGTTAATCTTGAAAATGTGCCTGCAGATTGAAAATAAAATTAGCCCTCTCTTTCTAACCAACAGTAAAGAGGTAATATCAAAATATTTGGAGGCATCTTAAAAACCACGGTAAAACTCGTGGTGCCTGGGTTTTGGCTCTAACAAATCTACATCCTACAGTGTCTAATCATTCAATCCCAGCACTTTATTTTAGGAGTGGGCGGGAGAACTGGTCATTCTTATTTCACCAACCCTTCATGGATACATGCTGGTGGAAGTTGTGCCATCCGTGAGGAGGCTTCCAAGATGGTTCTGGGGATGAGGATTGTTGCCATTCCAACCTCCTGAAAAGGGCAAAAGATAGGCAGTCATGCTTTCAAGCTGAGCATCTTCTTTGGTTCCCTGGAGTTTATCTCGGTGGGAAAGCAACAAGAACTATAAATTGTTGGTCCATGGTGGGCAATGTGAGATCACACTCCCAATGAAAGCAGCATACACCTGTCCTCCTGTATTTTCTGCCCAGACAAGTTGGATATACCTGTAGGAAGCAAAAATATACACCAACCACAGGCATGTTATTAATACCCTGATTGGACTTGACAAGCCTAGCCAAGGACTCAAAAAAAAGCCACAAAACACCCCAAAAAACAACAACCCAGCTCACTGCCATCAAGTCAGCCTAACACGTAACCAGGACACCCACGACAAGTAGGATTGAGCAAGCCCAAACAGGCTTTATGTAGGCTCTTCAGCAAGTTTACCCTCTTGCCTTTTTGCTATCTTTGGAGCAAGAAATAGGACACAGAGAGCTGGTTGTTGGTTTGTTGTTGTTTTGTCTTAAATTTAATTTACGTAATAGGAAAAGTGAATAATTCTGACATCAATTTTCTGTTCAGACTGTAAAAAGGCATGTCTTTCCCCTCAGCTTTTGCATCCTCACACAAAGCCAGAAGCCCACGGAGAGCTCAGAGAGCCATTGTCAGGCTGCAGTGAGCTAAAAATAGATTTCCCAATGACTTTCAGCCAGTCTTGTCTCTTGCTCTAAAAGTCTTTTCTGAAATCAGAAGCAAAATTCCCTGCAATGCCAGCATTGCGCACTCCAGCTGTTTCCTGCAAAAAAGGGCAGACAACAAAGGCCACAAGCAGATTGATGGAGTCTGTGGAGGTGATCCAGGCCAGGGGGACAGTCCTGATGAAAAGGCAGCAGCGGCAGCATCTCCCTTCTGCTGGAGAGGCTTCCAAATGGGAGGTTGCTCGATGCTCCATGAGAATGCTCCGAGGAGACTGTCTCAGTTACGTACTGCTGCTGCAACACAGTGCAGTCCTGCCGGTGGCTTAAAAGAACTGACCTTCTAGAGGCAAAAGGTTGAAATCAATGTCTCATTTTTATAGATTACTTCCCAGCCATCAAGTCAACTCTGACTCATCGTGACTCCACAGGGCAGAGTTGATCTGCCCCTGTGGGTTTCCAAGACTGTCACTTTTCACGGGAGTGGAAAGCCTCATCTTTCTCCTGGGGAGCAGCTGGTAGTTTCAAACCGCAGACCTCAGGGTTAGCAGTTCAACGTGTATCCCCTACACCACCAGTGCATCTGGTATAGGATAGCTCTTCCCCCATCTTGCCAGTCTACCTCCTCCCCCACTGCCCACCACTGCCTCTGTTACAGGTTACGTTGTATCCATCCTCAAAATACATTTTGCAATCCTAACCTCTGAAATACATTTGGGTAGAGGGGTGAGGATTCCACAGTGCATTTTGAGAAGAGATACAATTTTACCCACATCCGGGGTGCTGGCGGGGCTTGTGGAGAAGAAAGCCTGGTGAAGTTACTGGGCAGAGAGGGCAGGAGAGCTACATTTAGTCTTCATGTCTGCAGGTTGCCAGGTGCAGAGATTAAGGCTGTGTTTACCACTTGTTTTATGACTCCATTATCTCTTGGGTCAATTGGTTTAAAGCAGGCTGTCCAATAGAATCACTGAGATGAAGGAAATGTGTTATATCTATTTACTAATAGATGCTGTGTGCAATATGGAAATGTGCTAGATCCGTTTACATTACCTAATACTAGAAGACAGAATCAACTGCACGGCAGTGGGTTTGGGGTTTGTGATATGGTCGCCGCTAGTCACTTATGACTATAGAGCCACGTACTCCGCACGTGGCTCTAGAACTGAATGTTTAATGTTACTTAATTTTAAATAATTTAAACTCACATTTAAATATATCTAGAGCAGATGAAGGAATCCTGGTGGCGTCGTGGGTTATGAGTTGGGCTGCTAACCACAAGGTTTGAAGTTCGAAACCACCAGCCAGCCACTCCTCGGGAGAAAGATGAGACTTTCTTCTACTCTCATAAAGAGTTACCTTCTCAGAAATCCACAGGGGTAGTTCTACTCTGCCCTAGAGATTTCTACGAGTCAGCCTGAACTGGATGGCAGTGAGCTTGGTTTGATTTTTGGAGACCAGAAGATGTTCCTCGGAGTCAGTCCAGTCAGATCTGGATTTGAATCCATGGCTCTGCTTCACATTGGCTGTGTGATCTTGCAAAGACAACCCCCAGAGTGTTCCAATGTATCAAGAAGGGATGCAGATCCATCTTACATCCGGTCATCAAAAGAGTTACATGAGATAGCACATGATAAGCGTTTGACATATGGTCACTCGACACATTCAACTACCTCCCCATCAAACTAAAATTAAATGTGGATAGAATTCTAACATGCTTGTAGTCAAAAGGAAAATAAAACCCAAACACTGCTCCACCAACATGTAGACCAAAGATTCTGAATTGAGGACATTTTTGTCTCCCAGAGGACATTTGACAATATTTGGAGACTTTTTTTGATGATCACAAAAGAAAGGATGCTACTGGGAATCGGTGGGGAGAGAGCCAAGGATGCTACACATCCTACCCTGCGCAGGATAGCCTCCTTCTCCCCCCGTAAGTTGTCCTTTGTGAATGTCAGAGGTGCTGATGTTTAAAAACGCTGATGTAAACAAATCAAAGAATGAGATCATTGAGGCACAGGGCCATTGAAAGATCTTACCTTATTGCCCCTTGAGTCTTTCCTCCCGCCTCCAAGACTCTTCCCCCACCTTTCTACACCATCCTCCCAAGTTCTGCTTTTGCTGAGACTCCATGAACAAGACCGGTTTTTCTAAGGAATGTGCACACACCATGTTCACAGAGGCAAAGTTCACCTCAACCCCAGTCAGAGGGTGCTGCCAGTTGGGCTTCTAACTGGAAGGTCAGCAGTTTGAAACTACCAACCACTCTGAAGGAGAAAGACAAAGTATTTTCACTCCCATAAAGACATTCAAAAACAAGTAACAAGCAAGCAAACCGATCTCACTGCCATTGAGTCAGCTCAGGCTTGGAAACCCACATGAGCAGTTCACAAAAGGTTCACTCTGCATTGGAATCAACTCGATGGCAGTGAGGACACGAGGCGCGGTCAAGAATTACTCAACCCTCGCATTGCTGGTCTCTCTCTGAATCGCTGATCTTTTCATGGATTATTTCCAAATCCCCTTAATGTTCAAAAACTTGATCTGTTTGGGTGTCATTTCCAAGAGAGGACTTCCTTGTCCATCTTTGAAGAAATAGTCCCCAAACTGTAACTTTCTGTACCTTATTCTGCTCTGTTTATATTTCAGAGCACCCCACATCACTCTTTATGCTTTGTTTGCTTGAAATCGAAGATGCTGAGAACAGGACTTTTGTCTCATTCACCACTGTGTCACCAGGACCCATATTGGGCATCTCGGTACATGGTTGCAGCTCAATAATGAAAAGTACTCATTAAATGAATGAAAATATGTCTAAGTCAGCTCCCGCAATTCCCATATTGCAAGTAATATTCAATGAGATTATTTCCTGGCGTGTCAATGTATTTAAGTCTCTTACAGTTCTCAAGAATGGATCTAATCTTTGCATAGAGAGTAGGGTGAAAAGAGAAGCAGAATTGACCCAGATCTCAGGATTTCTGGGCCCAGTTTTGGCTCTGCCATCGTCATTCACTGTGAGAACATTTGAATGTGCAAGGGACTGACGGGGATTGGGGGAAAGTTTAGATATTGGGCTTGCTTGATTAACAACAACAATACAGCTATTATTCATTTTTGGTTAGAAACGTTAGGTCATGCACTGAGTATTGCTTACTTCCAGACGCTGTACTTTCAAATTTAACATAATTCATATTTAAGTCAATCCCTTCTACAACCGCTTAAGGTGAGTGTCAATGTTGGTAGCTACCGTTTCGTCAACTCTGTCTCGGAGTGATTGCCCTAACGAGGTCACTCACTCTTTCATTCACTGCCACTGAGTTGGTTCTGGATAGGATTAATTAAACCAGTGAATATGCATGAGACGGATGTCATCACACCCTCCCTCTCATTCCGGGGAGAGTTACCACGATGGAAGCCGGACCCTCAACGTAGCTGAGCCTGTTTCCATGTTAAGTTTCAGACAACATCCCTTGTTTAGTCACAATTTTTGCTGTACCCTCCTCTGTTCTCGCTCTTTCTTTTTGTAAAGTACAAACTGTACTCTTGTAATTATTTCTTCTAGAAACAATCTCAGTGTTATAGAACTTTATATAGACGGTTTGGGCAATTTTACCAAAATTTATTTTTTAATAATACAGTGTGGTTTTTTTTAAATCATTTGATAGAATAATTTCCCTGGGGCCTACACTGCCAAATAAATGGGATCTCCTCATGGTAGACAAATCCTTCTTATTTCCTCCTCCTGCTCCTCCCCTTCGTCTAGAAATTGAGAGGTCACGGTCCAGGATACATGGTCCGTGAAGTAAACATCTGCGACGACACCAGGAAGCCTCCATTTTCTCTATCCTTCGACATACCCCGAGACCAGCCCTGCTGGGCACCAGCCCTCTCGCTCCTTGGCTCTCCCAAAGCATAGCTCAGATGAACCTTTCTCTGCCTGCCTGTGTGTCTTTTTCCAGATTGCTGCACGGCCATTTACTGACAGTTGTGTATGACTCGGGAGTCCTGGAGTGGTGCAAACAGTTAACACACTCAGATTTTAAACAAAACGTGGGTGGTTCCGCTCTATCCAGAGAAGCCTCGGAGCAAAGATGTGTGCTCCACTTCTGGAAAACCTGCCATCAAAACCGTGTGGAGCACAGTTCTACACTGGTGCATATGGATCCCTGTGAATCAGAGCCAAGTTGACATCAGCTGGTCGACGGCTTCGCGCAACAACCTCAGGCCTTGTTTGACTGTTTCTTCTGCCCTGCATGTTCCCACCATGAACACCCATCAGATCAGCACCAGCTGCGGAAAAGCTTGCTAAAATCCAACCTCTCTTTTTATGAGCAAGGCAACAATTAGTCAAGGTGTATAACCCATTCTACAGAATGTATTATATTGACAATGAATATATTTCTAACTCCACCTTATTTTTCTAGCAACTATGATTTGTATAGAGCTGAGTTTTCCATTTTAGTCCTCTCATATAACCCTAGTGCTGTTTCATGGTCATTCAAATGTTCATAATTATTAAACTGAATATATGGTTTTCTATCCGCAAGAGGATGCTTCATCTCCCTCACTCACAGAGAACAGAGCATGTGTTCTTCCTACCTGGAGATGAGTCCATACTACAGGTTTTCGTTGCTTGCTTTGGTTTTTGCATTATTAAAGTGCTTTATACTTTTTGAAGTTGTTTCTTAGACTGATCTCAAAAATAAGGCAGGAAAAGACTGTAAGCTTCCCAAGGGCAAGGGCCATCTCTACCTTACTCATCACAAAGTAGATACTTCAAATAAACTTATTAAATAAATTATTTGTCCTGCACTGGAAGCCAGAGACCTGGTTTCTAGTGCATGGGTTTGTTTTGTTTTCTTAAGCTGAAAGAACCAAATAAAAACTTCAAACAACATGTTAAATATTGAGGGAATTTTTAGGGTAGCATGAGCCAGAATTGACTCCACAGCAGTGAGTTTTGGTTTTGGTTTTGGTTTTGGCACAAGATTGAACCACACGGAAATAGCAAAATAAGGAATGTATGAGTCTCTGTGCCAAAACCAAACTGGTCAATGTGTTCAGCTGTTTTAAGAAGCAGCATCGGATCCAGAGGAAATTGTGGGAAGGATGAAATTCCAGCTGTGGCAGAGGCATTAGTGAAAAGCAAAGCTTCAGAAATTGAAAGGATACTACACTTGATCTTAGCCGGAAGGCCAAGAAGCAATTAAAAGGATACTAATTGAGATGTTTTAAACCAATTGATATAGCATTTGAGGTGTTCATTCATCTATTCCAAGAACTTTAGAAGACAGTTACCAGGACAGCCACCTTGAAGAGCTACATATAGGCTCTCACTCTGAACACGGGTGATTGAGCAGAATGGGAAAAAAGTATCCAAACAATATCATTTAAGCAATATAATATTCTTTAAATAATACCAAGCATGTCACACAGACATAAAAATTTGCTGAAGATAACTAAAAACTGGTTGTAGCGATACACTGTCAGGGAAATGGCTGAAATTCAAGATTAACTCAGAAGAGAACATGAAATAAAGAACGACATTGCTGACATTGGCTAAACCTTGGCTGACAGCAAAATAGATGTCTCTCTGTGCTTTACTGACAATGGAAAGGAGTTTGTCTGTGTGAAGCACAGCACATTCTTAATAACCTTGGAAAGAATGGGATTTCCAGAACACAATGAAGTGCTCATGAGGAATCTCTGCCTAGGGTAAGAGGCAGTCACGCCACCAGAACGAAGGGAGCTGGCATAGTTTAAAAGCAGCAAAGGTATGTATCAGAGTTGTATTCCTTCATCATACTTATCCAATCTGTATGCTGACCACATAATCCAAGAAGTCATATTATGTGAAGAAAATGCAGCATCGAGATTGGAGGAGATTTTTCAGCAGCCTGGAATCGGCAGACAACACAGCCTTACTTTTGGAAAGTAAAGACAGCCTTCGGTGTGAATTACAATTCAGAGTCAAGAAAGCCAACCCTTTCACAACTGGACCAACAGGCAACAGCGAGACTGAAGTTATTAAGGATCTCGTTTTACTTGGATCCGCAATCAATACCAATGGAAGCAACAGTCAAGAGATCAATGTAACCCGCTGGGCAATTTTGCTACAAAACATCTTTTTAAAGTGCTGAAGAACAACGATGTCACTTCGAAGACTAAGTTGAGCCCACCCACACCATGATGTTTTCATATGCAGGTGAAAGGTGAGCAGTGAATCAAGAGACTTGAAGAAGAATCCATGTCTTTGAAAGATGGTATTAGCAAAGAATATGCGAAGTATCTTGGACTGTCAGAAGAACAAATGTATCTATTTTAGAGGGAATACAGCCAGCGTGCTCCTTAGAAGCAAGTGTAAGGAGCCTTCCTCTTGAGGGCTTTGGACATGTTGTCAGGAGGGACTAGTCCCTGGAAAAGGGCATCATGACTGGTAAGGTGGAGGAAGAGCCTCAATGAGGTGAATTGACCCAGTGGGCGCCACGATGGTCTCAGACATAACACCATTATAGTCATGGTGCAGGACCAGGGAGTGTTTCACTCTGTTGGGCACCGGGTCACCATAAGTAGACCGTGACTTGGCAGCCCCACCACCACCAACAACAACGACAAGGGAGGAATATTGACCGGTAAGACGAGGATGTGGGACTGATTTTTAAATAACCTACCTACTAAACACTTCCACTTGGATAGTGACTAATAGTCTCAAATTTAAAATATGACGTCTCCCTTTCTGATCTTCCTTAATCTTCTTCTTTCCTATTCAGCAAGTTGTGCAAGCTGGAAATCTAGACATCATCCTTAGCTCCCATTGCCAATCTGTGGCCAATTCCTGCTGATTCTATATCCTAAATTGCTCTTGTATCTGTCCCCTGTTGTCATCCCCATTTCATCATCTCTCACCTGGACCACTGCCATCATTCCCTAACTGGCCTCTCTGTCTCCAGCCAGAGACATTCTGCACGCTGCACGCTGATGGTACAATGATCATTTAAAAGGTAAATCTGATCATGTCACTCCTCTAACTTAAAAGCCTTCAATGCTTTCCCATCACATTCATGATAAAGTCTAACTTCAACATGGCATCCGAGGCTTTCATGCTAAGCCCCTCAGATGCATGCACACCTACACTGAGCTCTAACCACACCACCTGCCTACCAACTCTCTAATTGTCCCTGCTCCGTATCTTGCCCCTCTCCCTTCCCTAGCTCCTCTCTTTGCACATATGAGGAGGGTGCACAGTGTGTCTGGAAAAATGGCATGGAAAGATCATGGAATTTTTCTATGAACTATTGAAGCTCCCTTGGAGTTCCTTCTGCCTCTCCTCCACAGCACCTTTCTCTAGCCCCTCCTTCCACCTGGGGAACTACAGGTTTCCTCTAAAACTTGGCACAAAGCGTCCTAGTCCAAGTGCCCTTCTTTGAGCTATCTCCGGCTTAGCCGGCGATGCCTTAGCTCTTTTTCCTTTTCCCCTGATGCTTACCTGTAGTGTCATTGTAAAGCACCGTTGGTCCGTCTGGAATGTGGAGCTCCTGAGGCCTGGTGTTGTATCTTTTACTTCTTACGCACGAGCAGCTGCCCAGTGCTTGCCAGAGTGCTTGGTTAAAGTTTCCGGCATAGAAGAGCAACCGGAGAACCAACCAAGAACCCTGAGGAGGAGCGGGCGAACCCGTCACATAATATTCCCTACGGCACTTCTTTTAGGATGAAACTGTTCAGTGAGAGGAGAAATTGGTCCCCAAAGAATTAGCAAGTAAAGCACTGAATGCTAAGTTATAATGCTGATTATTAAAAAGATGTGTTCCATTGTGATTTCGGTTAAGGTCTTGACAGTGGATTTTACATTCCTGTTTAACAACTTTTGTCCCATGTATCTAGTCTCCCCACACCTCTTGCTTTCTCATCTTTTGAGTAAATGACTATTTGGTTTGTGTAGCTGATTGTTGAAGGGAGCACATTCCTCACAGATGCTCTCGTGTATACTTGACTGAACAATTTAGAATGTGGCTGAAAGATAAGCTTTGGGAGTGGTTTCAGTTCCAAGGTTAAAAGGTAGTGTGGGTCTAAGTCTTGGGGGTTCCTCTTACTAGTCTGGATTAGCCTCGTGATACATTTTTTTAGGGCTTTGGATTTGGTTCTAATTTTTTTCTTATTCTATTTAGACACCAGAAATAGTGTCTACCAAGTAGAAAATGGTTCCTCTCCCTCCCCCTTCTCATCACCAGTAATTGGCAAAGAACCTTGTTTTCTAAATGTATACGTATCCTTAACTTTTTATAAAAATGAGATCATAAAATATTTCCCTTTTATGACTGACATGTCAGCATAATGCCTTCCAGGTTTATTCGTGTTATAAGATGTCTTTTTACTTTCACAGGGATATTTTTAAAGGCTTGGTGACCAAGATAGAGAAATCAAAATTTAAAAATTAATCTCACCAATGACCTGTACATTAAATGGTCCCAGCAATTTTTTATTACTCTTGTGCACTGTCCCCACTATCAGAATTGTCCCTTGTCCTGCCATTCCAGAGCAGAGGCTCCCATGCTTCCCATGGGCTCCCAGCCTGTTGGGGGGCTCTGTATTCTGATGTAAGGTCATGCTTAGGGTGGGCTTGCACATAACCACTGGGTTCACAAAAAGCACCTCCCATTGAAATAAGACTGGATGTTTCATTTCCTAGGAGATCTAGAGAATGCTCCATATTTGATAGAGTCCATACCTTATATGGAGTTTTTTATTCCAGACCACGAGCAAAGGGGTGGACTGACTTGGTGGAGATTAGACATCTAGCCAGCAGCAGAGGTTGGATAAGGAAATGATTTGGTTGAACTGGACTAACAGGAGTCTGCTTGCTGTGCTCTTCTGTGTAGTGGGCATTCAAGAGTTTCCTAGTCATACCTAGGTAACGATATCTACCCAGGAAAGCATCCCTTCCCCAATCTTCCAGACACCCACTTCCTTGTATTGCTCTTAGGTGGCACCAAGGAGTTTCTCATCGAAAGAACCCTAAGTACAGCACAATGAGACACTGCCAAGACCAAAGCCATCCTCACGATTGTTTGCTATGTTTGAGCCCATTGTGTCAGTTCATCTGCTTGATGGTCTTCCTGTTTTTCTTTGACCTTTCATGGTCAGCAGTTCAAAATCACCAGCCAGCACTGTGGGAGAAAGACAAGACTGACTACTCCCTTAACCAGTTACAGTCTCAGAAATTCACGGGCTTTTGACTTTACCAAGTTTGTTTCATTTTACAGGGACTGGTTTCCCCTGACAACATGTCCAAAGTATATAAGAGGAAGTCTCTCCATCCTCGCCTCTAAGGAGCATTTTGGCTGTGCTTCCTCCACGACAGATTTGTGTGTTCTTCCAGCAGGTCATGGTATTTTGAATAGTCTTCACCAACACCATAATTCAAATGCATCCATCCCTCTGTGGCCTTCCTTATCCATTGAATAACTTTCACATGCATACAAGGCCAGTGAAAATACCATGACTTGGGTCAGACCCACCTCAGTCCTCACAGGGACATCTCTGCTTTTTAATAAGAGGTCTGGGGCAGCAGATTCTCCCAAAGAAATACGTCGTTTGATTTTGAGATTACTGTTTCACAACCACCGATTTTGGATCCAAACAAGAAAAAAATTCTTGACAGCTTCAATTTTTTCTCCATTTATCATAATGTTACCTATCGGTACAGTTGTGAGGACTGGGGTTTTCTTTACATTGGGTTTCAATCCATATTGAAGGCTGCAATTCTTGATTTTCATCAGCATGACCTCCAAGTCCGCCTCACTGTCAGTAAGCATGTTTGTGTCATCTGCAGATTGCAGGCCTTCCTGTAATCCTGATGTTCCATTCTTCTTTAACTAGCTCAGCTCCTCAGCTTATTTGCTCAGTATATGGATTCAATAAGTAGGTGAAGGGATACAACCTGATCCACTCCTTCACTTATTTCTAAACCACCCAATAGTCCCGGTTCCGTTAGTGGGAATGCTTCTTAGTCTGTGTTCTTCATAAACACAATAAAGTGTTCTGGAATTCCCATTCTTCTCCATGCTATCCGTTGCCCGCTATGATCCACACAGTGAAATGCCTTTTTGTGATCAATAAAACACAAGTAAACGTCTGTCTGTTATTTTCTGCTCTTAGGCAAGATCCATTTGGCATCAGCAATAGCATCCCTTCTATTGAACTTCTTACCAATAAGAATTATGATTCTTTTTGTTGCCTGTCTAATCCCAAATGTGGGAATATTGTGCTCTGTACTAGAGAAAGTGTTTATATATAAATAAACTGGAGTCAGACAGACCTGAGTTTGAATCCCAGGACTGCCAATTATTTAGTGTTAACCGTGAGGCAAATCGATGATTTCTGTGTGCCTCTAGTTTCTTGTGGCTGTTGGGGTGAATTGCTACAAACTTGGTGGCTTAAAACAACAAGCAATAAATTCTCTCCCAGTTCTGGAGCTCAGAAGTCTGAAATCAGTATCATTAATCTGAAATGAAGGACCTGGCAGAGTTGAACTCCTTCCAGAGACTAGGGGAGCCTCCTCCATTCCACATCTCTCCAATCTCCCTGTCACTTCTTGTAACTATCACCAGATGCTTAGTAGGCATCTGTCCTTGTGTTGGACTCAAGAACATGACTCCTATTTCTGTCTTTAGTTACATGAAAATAACAAATATTGCGAGGCAACTTATGATGAGAGCCTGCTGCATGCTCCTGATAAGACTTATGAAGTTCAGGGGAGACACAGTCCCCACAGGTGAGGACAAGGACACATGTGGTGGCATCTAAGGTCCACCCAGCTAATCAAAAAAATGTCTCCATCTCACAATCCTTAACTGCGTGTCCAAAGGCTCTGTTTCCAAATAATGTGACATCTACAGGTTCTAGCAATCAGGACCTGCTATCTTTGACATTTCATCACTATGAAATATGAATATCAATCATTTTTGCTTTAGGTCTCCCCTGGAAAGTGTGTCCCGAGATAAGGTGTTGCACAAGTGTGGTTTATTGGAAGCAGGGAACAGGAGTGGAGACTAAAAAGAGTGAAATGCCAGAGGAGGAGAAGTCCATTGAGCCTGCCTTATTGTCCGGGTTACTATGGGTACCTGAGGCTCAGTTTTGCTGGGACTCTCTGAGGAATGGTGTCCAATGACCTCAAGGATGGTTCTTTTGAGGGATGGAAGTGGGGGTGGGGGAGGGGCAGCATTGGTTCATATCACCTATCTCCCATAGTCCAAGGGCTGTCCTGAGGCAACTCTCACACTTCCAAGTTTGCACCTGCGCTGGGATGGCTGAGCAGATTCCCACAAGCTGGAGCCCCTGGCAGTAGCAGCGGTGAGACTCAACACTGCAGCTGAAGTGCAGGTGCTGCAGGTCACACCTGCAGGCAACAGCCTGACATAGCAATGGCTGAGGTGAATGACGAGGCAGAGATGATGCGGGGTGCTAGATACAGCAGGTCTCAGACGTGAAGGGTTGTAGTAAAGGTTAAAAGAAGCGGTGAGTGCATCTATCACTTGGTAAATATTCACAGAAACCATCACTTTTGTTGTTGACATCACGAACATAGGAGCCTTGGTGGTGCGGTGGGCTACATGTTGGGCAGCAGCTAACTGAAAAGTCGGCCATTTGAACCCACCAGCTGCCCCGCAGGAGAAAGACGAGGCAGTCTCTCTCCATGATGATTGACGGTCTTGGAAATCCTAGAGAGCAATCCTCCTCTGTCCCAAAGCTTCACTATGAGTTGGGATGGACTTGACAGTGGGTTGCCATTAGCATGTGTCCTTATCACATGCCTAACAAATGAGCAACTCTCATACACTACTGCCCGGCTGGCTGGCTGGCTGGCTGGCTGGATAGATGGATGGATGGATGGATGCTAAGGTAAAAGAAACAAATACATCGACAAATCTTACCTTTGATATTTTCTTACAAATATTTGCTCTGAGTCGGAAGTCGGGTAATTAGATGTGGCTGACTTTGAGGACGTAAGGAACACACTAGAGCATAAGGCTAGGATCCACGTGGAAGGCTTTGCAGTCTTAAATCATTTCACCTTTTACCTCAACCTTCCACTACACTCACAGTTCAAAGAGACTTCATTTCACTTACTGCCTTCACTGCCCTGGGGTCAGGTACTGGGCTGCTCAATGTAAGGTCGGCAGTTCAAACCTGCCTCCGTGGGAGAAAGATGAGGCTGTCTGCACTCATGGAGATTTGCAGTCTCAGAAGTACTAGATAAAATCAATATAAATGGGAATTGACTTGACGGCTGATTTTCGGTAGGGGGGGGAGTTGTTTGTTTAGTTTTATTCATTTGTTTGTTTTTTTAGGGGAGAGGAGTACCACTTCCAGGCTGGGCAGTTAGTTAATGAGAGTCTTTATAGTGTTTTATGTTGGAAATGACTTAACTTTAGACCCAGTGCAAAATATGTAGGCTCTATCTGCACTCTCTGTGTGCCTTAATCCTGGGGTACATGAGTTCAAGTTAAACAGGTGTAAGCATTCTATGGATCAGGATGGATATTACCAGCAGCTGCATCATATCATCATCATTTTAATCCAAGACTTCATGTTTCACTGGATGCCTACAAGTTTAGCCCTCCCTGTAGTGTGTTGGGCCCTAGGAATCAGAGTTATTTTCCTGCTTTAATGAATGTACACTCTAGTTGGGGAACAAAGAAATAACATAGCAAGGCAGCTTCTAATGAGAGTCCGTTGAATGCTCTAAGCCAGCACACTTCTGGTGTTGAGGTAAAGGAGACGGTTCACTAGTTAGGTAGCTGATGAAACCCATGAAGGAGCTAGAACAAGTTCCGAGCCTTAAGGGGAGTGAAGGGCTTGTGTACCCTGAATACAGGCAGGCAGTGCAATGCCAGGCAAGAGGAACCGCATTGTGCAAGAGTTTGTGATTCTTTCAGGGGCTTTTAGGCAGATGAGCTATAAAAGAGGAAAGAATAGGTATTAATGCTTTCTCATTTGTCATGGCTCAGGAGGAAATGTTGCCACCCAGAGCCGAGCCTGCCCACTGATTTGTGATCTGGTGGCAAGAGTGCCAAGAACAACTTAATTTGATGTTGAGGCTACTGAGATCACTCTTGGCTGACTTTCCTCTAGCCAGATCATGGTTGGCAGATGCTCTTCTGGCAAGAATGTGAAGAATCCTTCCTCTCTTAAATTAATGTTTAACCATATGCTTTCCATCTTCCTGGCCTCTGGCTCTGCAGTAGAGGAGAACGATTATCCTTTGGGGGTTACTCTTTTATTCATCTGTTCCTTAGGCAATTATTTATTGAGCACCTAATACTACATGCTAGAATCTATGTGAGTCCCTGGGAAGTCAATGGTGAGCCAAATCAGCCACAAGCTTAGGAAGCTTATAGTAGAGAGAGATAGACAGCTGCTAATGAAGCAATCACCTAAGTTGATGCAAAAACACACCTGTGATAAAGACGGAGGGATTCCATGGGAGGCAGAGACAGTACAGAGAGGAAAGGCTAGGGTGGGACTGGAAAACAGATATGGCTTTATGAGGCAAAACCTCGTGTTTCATGTCATGGGTTTGGGCAATTAGTGTAAGAGTCAATGCTGTTTCTATGGAGCAACATGGTTGGCTGCCAGACTGGAATGGTGCTGGTACAAGTTTGGCTAGTGTTAACAAACTCAAGCAGCAACAAACTAGAACCACCAACACCCACCCCACCCCCGCCGAACTAATTAAGTAGCCACACTTGGCTGCTGTAACAGATACCCAAAATAATAGTGAATTCAGTTTGTGCCTTTCTCGAGAGGCGGCATGATGACTCCATAGGTCAGGAATACAGTTTTCTTTCTTTTGTTACCCTGATCCATGCGGTCCAAGACTCTCAGCTATGATGTTCCAGGTTGACATTCCAGCGAGAAAGGGAGACAATGGGGAATCAAAGAATGTGACCCTCCTTTTGATGGGCACCCCACATGTTGCTACACAGTACGGGCTTACCTAGACAGTATTTTTGCTTTCATACCTTTGAACAGAATTGATCTCTTGGCCTCTCCTAGCTTCAAGGGAAGCTGGTAAATGTGGCCATTAGTCTAAGTAGTCCTGCACCTGAAGCTAGAAATTCTACCCTTCTCTCCTGGAGGAAAGAACAGATATTGGAGGAAAGTTGGCAGTTTCGGTCATAGGACCCTTATTGATCACCTAGAAACAGATCCAGGAATGCACATCCCCATCATTAATTGAGCACTCTTATTTCCTGCCATACACTGTATCAAGTACAGAGAATAAAAAGATAAGTAAGACACAATTTCATTGACTCATAATCTCATGACGTGGATCCCAAACTCTGATTTATTTTAGAGTCACTTTGGGAGTTTTCTTCTCCAGCATCACAATTGAAACCCAACAATTCTTGTTCGGCCCTCCTTATTCAGTGTCCGATTTCCACATGTATGTGTGCAATTGAAAATACCATGGCTTGTACCAGGTTCACCTGGTCCACAAAATAACATCCTGGCTTTTCGACTCTTAAGAGGTCTTAAGCAGCATAGTTACTGAAGGACATGGAAAGTGCCATGGACTGCTACAATGACAAAACCAATCTGTCTTGGGAGAAATATAGCCAGAGTCATAGTTGGAGGGTAAGGGGGGAAGCATTCAGGAACTAGAGGAATGATTGTGTGTTTCGTCGGTGCTATACTGTACCCTGGTTGAATCATCCCTTCCTTGCCATGGGGTAGCTCTTGGAAGATTGGCAGGCCTTTTTTTTTTTAAATCATTTTATTGGAGGCTTGTACAACTCTTATCACAATCCATCCATCCATCCATTGTGTTAAGCACATTTGTACATTTGTTACCATCATCATTCTCAAAACATTTGCTTTCTACTTGAGCCCTTGGTGTCACCTCCTCATTTTCCCCTCCCTTCCTGTCTCCCCTCCCTAATGAACCCTTGATAATTTATAAATTATTATTTTGTCATATCTTCAACTGTCTGATGTCTCCCTTCTCCCATTTTTCTGTTGTCCATCTCCCAGGGAGGGGATTATATGTAGATCCTTGTAATCAGTTCCCCCTTTCTCCCCCCACCTTCCCCTTACCCTACTGGCATCGCTACTCTCATTAGTGATCCTGAGGGGGTTATCTGCCCTGGATTCCCTATGTTTCCACCTCTTATCTGTACCAGTGTCCATCCTCTGGACTAGCCGGATTTGTAAGGTAGAATTTGGAACATGATAGCAGGGGGGCGGGGGAGGAAGCATTAAAGAAGTAGAGGAAAGTTATATGTTTCATCGTTGCTATATTGCACCCTGACTGGCTCATCTCCTCCCTGCAACCCTTCTGTAAGGGGATGTCCAGTCGCCTATAGACGGGCTTTGGGTCTCTACTCCTCACTCCTCCTCATTCATAATGATATGATTTTTGTTCTTTGATGGGCAGGTAGTTTTTTATGCTCAGTCTTATTCTGGAAAATCTACCCAAACCTACCCACTATTTGAAATACCAATGGCACAACTAGCTTCCAGCATCTTAGTGACACTCATGATGCTGCAGAAGGACACACTGACAAGGGGATTGTCGTCGTGAGGTGCCCTCGAGTGGGTTCCGACTGATGGCAACCCTATGTACAACAAAAGGGACCACTGCCTGCTCCTGCGCCATCCTCAATATTGTTACAGTGCTTCAGCCCATTGTTGCAGCCACTGTGCCAGTCCATCTGGTTGAGGGCCTTGCTCTGTTTTGCTGCTTCTCTAGTGCCAAGTACGATGTCCTGCTCCAGGGACTGGTCTTTGCCGATAACAGGATCCAAAGTATGGGAGATGAAGTCTGGCCAGGCAGTGGGCGGGAAACACAGGGAGAGAGCAAGGGTGGAAAGAAAGGCGTTGGGCAAGTCAGGACCGCAACAGAGACCGATGGAATGCTGTGCCCTGATGCTGTGCCCTGAAAGGACCCTTAGTCCTTTCTGAGCTTTGACCCAGACTGGGGATGTGAACGATGGCAAGAAGTGGGCTTTCGATATGCGTGGAGAGAAAACTCAACCTTTGATTACCGGGAGGAGAGAGGCGTTAAGCAAGGAATGTGCCAAACACACTGTTGCTATGAATGCTCACAGCTGGCCAAGGAGAAGGTTCAGGAAAAAGCTACTAAAGTCAGGCTTGGCTTTGGCCCTATTATCCAAAATCAGAGATGGACAATAGGAGGCCATTGTGTGTTCAATCAACTCTCAATTATCCAGGGGGCAGAGTCTCCACTCTCTGCGGTCCCCCTACTCCTTTTGAGTTCCCTGCAGCTGTCTGCCCTTTGACCGTCTCCCTGCCCATCCGAGCCGCAGTCAGAGGGTGGGCAGGTGGAGGAAGGGGGAGGAAGTAAAATTCAGATCAGTCATTTAAGCTGCTCCTGAGATGCTCTGTCCAAAAGGGAAGACTCATTGGTTAAGCCACCATCCCGTTTATTGAGGGGGTGGGGGTGGGGGTTAATCTATCAGGGGTCTGCCTTGTCCTTCATTGGCATGGATAATTGGTAATTACTTAAGTGATATTTATTCAATCTGTGGCGCCTCTGCTATTGTAGCTGCCTCGTTTCATTTAAAAAATAGTCTGCCTTGACTAAAGCCATATTGAAATGGTTTTTTTAATGCACTTAGAGAGCTACCGTTTTACCATAAAACCTACATCTGCATTGCCTAAGGAAGGGGGCTGGAAACAGCTGGGGTAACCACAAGGATGCGGGGCTCCGATCTATTTGAATCGTTCAGGAAATGCCTGGTCGCTGCCTCTCATTTCTCAGCTGCAAGTAGAAGCTATCCACGTCTGACCGATTTGCGTGGCTGTTTTGAAAGATTCTTCCACGTGGCTTTCGTGTGGTCAGGGTGAAGGCAGGGAATGGGTGCGGGATTCCTCTCCCAGCCATGGTGCCTCACTCTCCACAACCTCGCTCCCTCACCTGCAGACAGCAAAGCTGGTTTTCTTCCAAGGGTTAGAAAGTTGACAGAAAAACACTTCTTTATCTTTGGAGGCATTGTTTGGGCTTACAGAAGCACTTAACATGAAATCCCATATGACTACGGACAACAGGGTCAGAGAAGTGGTTTGGCTTTAGTACCCGGGTGGTGTAGCGGTTTCACATGGGGCTGCTAACTGCAAGGTTAGGAGTTCAACACCACCAGCTGCTCTTCTGGAGACAGGGCTTTCTACTCCGGCAAAGAGTTACCACCGGTCAGTGACAGTGTAAGACATAAAATAATAATAATTTCTAAATTACCAAGGGTGCATGAGGGAGGGGGGAAATTAGAAGCTGATAACAAGGACTCAAGCAGAAATAAAATGTTTTGAAAGTGATGCTGGCAACATATGGACCAATGTGCTTGACACGATGGAGGGATGGATGGATGGATGGATGGATGGATGGATGGATGGATGGATGATGGATGGATGATGGGTGGATGGATAGGTAGATGGATTGTGATGAGAGCTGTAAGAGCCCCAATAAAATGAGTAAAAAAATGTTTCAATCATGGACGTTCACAAGGGCAGTCCTACCCTAGCCTACAGGATCACTGTGAGTTGGAATCAACCAGACAGCAGTGTGTTTGGCTTTCTGGATATGGGGGAAGCAGAACGAACAGTCTAGAATTAGAGCTACAATTCCCATAATGCTTTTAAATACTTCTCATTATAAATATTTCTTAGTGTTTTAGAAGTCTTAGAGTTATGTACTTTCTATGAAAATGGCCAGCCACAAAATTCAGCTATGGGGTGTTGCAGCGGCTCAATGCTCAGACTTCAGACTCAGAGCCTGGAGTGACCTTGGCTTACTGGGCTGAGGAGGTATGTGTAGTCCCTGGGTGGTGCAAATGGTTAGGCTGCTTGGCTGTTACCCAAGAGGGTGAAGGTTCAAATCTGCCCACAAGTGTCTAAGAAGAAAACTCTGGCAATCTGCTTCCCTCCAAAATCAGCCATGGAAAACTCTATAGGTCACAGTTCTACGTTCACATGCATGTGATCAGCATGTGTTACTATCAACTCAACCACAACTGGCTGAAGAGATAGGAGGGGACTCCAGACATATGTCTGTGAATACAAATCTTCCTGAGACTCAACAGGCAGGAGTGAGAGGAACATATGAGTTAAGTGTGGAAGTGCAGAAGGCAGTTTCCAGAAGAAAACATTTCCACTGTATCCAACCATGTCCTCCAAGGTAGCTCACAGGCAGTGCCTGGGCTGCAAACATCCAACTTACCCTACAACCCTTTACAGCCCTGGCAGTAAACGTCAAGGGGCACACAGTCAATAACAAACAGCACTAATTTGCAATGCACATCAACACAATATTATTATTACCATTATTCTTATCACTGTGTTGAAGGACGCTTTCGTGTATCTGGAAATGTTTCCAGATACCCTCTCTACTCCGCACTAAGACAAACATTTGATTAACTGAAATTAGTTATGAATCCTGCCTCACTGTTGCAATTTACGCCCAAATTCAACTTAAAGCCAGATTTAGGAACAAAACTCACCTAAAATTCAGGGACTGCCTGTTCCTAATTATTAATGTGCTGTTTAATAAATACAG
The DNA here is from genome assembly GCF_050624435.1 of Tenrec ecaudatus. NCBI lineage: Eukaryota > Metazoa > Chordata > Mammalia > Afrosoricida > Tenrecidae > Tenrec > Tenrec ecaudatus. Next base: position 180,229,360 of record NC_134532.1, on the reverse strand, counting down.
TTTTGCTGCAAGCCGAGGAGGTTCAGCAGAGAGAGCCTTGTGTTTCCCTTCAAGGAGCGGCATTTCCTGGGTTAGGCTGGCTTGGCAAAAGATGTGCACTTTATAAACAGACTGTGGAGAGAGGGCCTGGAAATCATTCACGACACCTGAAGGTATCTCCACCTCCTGCCCCCCACTGGTTTTTCAGCTACGAATTTAGTCAAAAAAGCAAACTATGGGGTAAGCAGTCTGCATAGATACTTTTCCTGATCTCTCACAGTGTATGGAATGACGAGCTTCCTGCTGGGGCATTTCAGGAAACATTTGTATTGCTCCCGATGTCTTACCGAACTAATTAAATAAAATATGACTAATTAAATGTCATAAAGCCCGATGTAAACTTGTTAATGTCAGGGGAGATCTTTAAAAACAACTATCAAGATGGGCCAATTTGTCACATGTCAATGTCTTTCGGTAATTTTCGGTGGTAAACCAGCAAATTTTATTTAAGAAATGGAGGAAACTGTCTGGCGGTGAGATTAGAGCCTCTTAGATTTTGTTCCTGATTAGACTGTGGCCTGTCGGGGAAGCTGGAGAATCTCTTCTGAATAGTTAACTAGCCATTTTTTCAATTAAACATAATGTTATGTTAACATCCTTCAATAGGTAAATGATGGCACCGAAAATCCAATTAGAATACATACTCACAACTGGATTCTCTTGCAATTTTCAGAAAGCTGATTGCATTTTACATCTTCTCTGCTATTGTCCGCGTGGCTTTACCACAAGTTGCTGGGCTCCCGCCTGGTGTCTGCATCTCTGCTTGGTGACCTTTGCTGTAGGAGCCGCTGCAGACATCACAAACTCTCACATCAATTTACCGCAATTGGATGTGGCATCTTGCAGCTAATTCGATTTGGGCAGCAATGCACCTGGCTCTGTTTTTTCCCTATAGAACGTGGAGGGAGCGCTGCACCCTCACAGATGCCATCTCCCAGAGCAGCCCGGGTGCTTTTCAAGGTCTAAGCAGTTTGTCTTCATCGCCCCAAATACAGCCCATGACAAAGGGAGGGGAGCTGAATTATTTAATGCGAAAGTAAATTGGATTAAACCAGTGGGGTGGGGGTGGGGGTGGGTGAAAAACGAGAAAAGAAGAAAGGAAGTACCCTGGACCAGAAAAAAGGCAGCTTGAAGTTGGTACAAGGGAGAACTTCTTGTCTTCCTTTCTTGGAAACAAACCCTTTTAGGTTTGCCTGTTGAACGCTGTGTGGTTTCCCAGTGCATCGAGATCAACTAAACACTGCCCCCCACCCTTATCAAAATGCTCAAGAAACGCAAATCAGTCCATTTGGATCATTTTAAAGAAAAGCACACAGAGGGTGTATGTGTGAAGTGTATAAATTTCACAGTGATGCTACGGGCAATAGATTAAATGGTAATACACGGAACAAAATAATAAGAATTTATAAATTATAAAGGGTTCATAAGGGAGGGGGAATAGGGTGGGAGTGGAAAAAATGAGGAGCTGATACCAAGAGCTCAAGTAGAAAGCAAATATTTTGATAATGATGATGGCAACAAATATACAAATGTGCTTGACACAATGGATGGATGGATGGATGGATGGATGGATGGATGGATGGATGGATGGATGGATGGCTAGATGGATGGGTAGATGGATGGATGGATTATGATAAGAATTGTATGAGCCCCCAATAAAATGATTTAAAAATAAAAATAAATAAATGGTAATGCATCGAACCTCTCCTGGATGAATTTCAGTAGTTCCATGTTCTGCTTGTTGAAGGAAACATGAAAGTCTTTTTTTTTTTTAATTTTAACAATTTATTGGGGCTCATACAATTCTTTTCACAGTTCATACATATACATACATCAATTGTATAAAGCACATCTGTACAGTCTTTGCCCTAATCATTTTTTTCTCTTTTCTTCTTTTACATTTTATTAGGGACTCATACAACTCTTACCACAATCCATACATATACATACATCAATTGTATAAAGCACATCCATACATTCCCTGCCCCAATCATTCTCAAGGCATTTGCTCTCCACTTAAGCCCCTTGCATCAGGTCCTCTTTTTTTTCCCCTCCTCCCTCCCCCTTCCCCCCTCCCTCATATGCCCTTGGTAATTTATACATCGTTGTTTTGTCATATCTTGCCCTATCCGAAACATGAAAGTCTTAAGCCCTCCACTCAGTGACCCAAATTCTGTCTCATCCTAGCCCAGGTATTGAAAAGCAGCAGCAACACCTAAAAGGGCGACACTTGCCTTTTAAAAATAGTTTACATTGGCTACCTGGGATCCCCGGAAGGCTGCAGGGAAAACGAGGATTATTGGCTATTTGCCCCGGGGGATGCTGCTCTTGTGAGATTTCATTTGTACAGGAGTAGGGTGCCTGAAGCGTAACTACCTGTTCACTGTCTAGAACTCTCCAAGAGCAGCTCACATTGTAGGTACATCCGATTGCTTTCAGATGCTATGCAACGTGGATTATGTAAAAGTAGCCACAACCCATCATCCGTTCGTGGTTTTGTGATGGCTTCAGCATTGTGGTGAAACCGGAAGTGACATCCCTGGAAGACCCCAACAGTGTCCCCTACAGAGGGGGTTCGGCAGAGCTCCTAGTCTCAGACCGGCTAGGAAGAAAGGCCTGGCGATCTGAAAAGTAATCAATGGAAACTCTAGGGATCACAAGAGAATGTTGTCATACATAGTCACATGCACCACAAATTGGCCTATACAGTGCTGGAAGATGAGCCACTTTGGTCGCAAGACACTTGAAATGACACTGCAGCCTGCCAGCAGCGGGAAGATGGTGCGAACCCGCGGCGTTCTGTTCCCTGGTCCATGGGACTGGATCGCTGGGAGTCACGACTGACTCGTAGTCAGCCAGAGCGCACCGACGAACACACAACCTTCCTCTAGTTCCGTAATGCTTCCTTCCCGCCACTATCATGACCCCAGTTCTACTTCACAAACTCGGCTAGACAGGCGCATGTACACTGGAACAGATAAGAGCTCTCGACACACGGAATCCAGGACAGATAAACTCCCCGGGAACAGTGAGGGGAGTAGGGGACCAGTAGGAGAGGGGGAAGAAGGGGAGAACCAATCGGCAAGGATCGACGTATAACCCACAAAGCCCCACACCCGCAGACCCCCACAGGGGGACAAACAGTAGAAACGTGGGTGAAGGGAGACAGTGGACGGTGTAAGATAGGAAAACAATAAAAATTTATAATTTATCGAGGGTTCACAAGGGGTGGGAGTGGGGGGAAACGAGGAGTTGATACCGAGGGCTTAAGTAGAAAGAAAATATTTTGAGAATGATGATGACAACATACATACAATGTAATGTCTCTGATACATGGGTGTATAGATTATTATGAGAGCTCTAAGAGCCCCCAATAAAACGATTTATTTTAAAAAACTGGCTCATAGCAGCAGCAAAAAGAGCAACTGCATGTAAAAGTAAACTTAGTGGGTGGAGTGACATCATTTGAAAAAATAAATCCACACTGCCTCAGAGATTGAATTGACGCAGTTTTACCCTTAATTTTGGCTCTCTGAATTCACTGCCGTAGAGTCAGTTCCGACTCATAGCAACCCTATAGGACAGGGTAGAACTGCCCTGTGGGTTTCTGAGGCTGTAACTCTTTACAGGAGTAGAAAGCCTTTCTACCAAGGGGCATCTGGTGGTTTCAAACCGCTGACCTTGAAGTTAACAGCCCCATACATGGCTAACTACACCACCAGGGCTCTGTAATTTTATGAGGGTTATCAGGGTCTAATTTCACAGGCTTTATCTACATGCTTGAAGATAAGATGAGATGAGAATTGGGAAGTTTTTGTTGTTTCTTTAATCAGAGAAGGGAACTAACAGTAAGCTCAGCCCTTCCGGTTTTCTGCGTAGTGTATACCGGGTAGCAAGTTCATAGTAGATTCTCCACTGTGTTGAGGAATGGAAGTTTTATAACTTCAGCACTCAGTCTCCCTTGGCATATACCTATCTAATACAACTATATCTAGAATACCAGACTGCCCACCAAGGGGTCTTTGGGTGGTACAAATGGTTTTCCATCAATTACTAATCTAAAGGTTGACAGCATGACTTCCAACATCATCGTTATGAAAGAAAGGCTGAGGGGGTCTAATTCCTTAAAGATTATAGCCAAGAGAACCTACTGAGCGTAGTTCTACTCTGTAATCTATGGGGTCGCTATGAGTACAAATCGCAACATGTGTGGGGTTTTGTTTGTTTGTTTTTGCTTCCCCCGTCAAGTAATAGCTGAATACTACTGGGGTGGGGGTGGAGGAGTTGAACCACCAACCTGGTAGACATTTCAATTTGAAGTCCAATCCTAACCCAATAGTGCCATGAGGGCTGTGCCTTTCAAGGGGATGGGGGGCGGTATATGATTAATCTAACCTTGGCATAATTATTTTGCTTCTGCTTTCCCTGCATCTTAAAGATAGAAGGCTTTACAGGAACAGCGTAGAGATAAAGAGCAACTGGTCTTGGGCAGATGCTTCCCCAGACAGAGGTGATGTCATTTCCAACCAATAATTGAGTGGGACAAGAATTTGGAGCCAAGGAACAGGAAGCAAAATTAACAGAAGTTCCCAAACTCTTCCCATTCTACCAGTGCCCCGGGTCCTTCTAGCACAACGGCACTGTTTCCTCCAAATTTGAGTGGATCTCCAAAACATTAGGCAATGTGACAAGAGGGGCGATGCTATAGGACAATTATTTTATGTTATTTTCCATTGGGCTTCATTCAAGCAGCATCTCATTCCCACGAGACCCAGTGTCCTAGAGGTTGGCATAAACTCTTCAGAGATGACCACAGAATGAATGAATGAATAAAAATTTAATTGATTAAATAATGAAAACAAAAGAGGAGTTAACTATAGATGGCAGAAAACAAACATGCAAAACAATGCCTTCCTTAATCAAGAGGACAAAGTGATTTTCTGTGCTCTGAACCCTGGAGCAGAGAGTACCAAGCAAGTATAGCAGTACAATGCTGAAACTTGAGAAGTAAATGTGCTTTATCCAAGCCAGGGTATTTTCTTACTTAAAAAAATTTATTTTATTGGGGGCTAGTACAGCTCTTATCACAATCTGTACATACACCCACTGTGTTGAGCACATTTGTACAATTGTTGCCATCATCATTTTCAAAACATTTTCTTTCTACTTCAGCCCTTGGTATCAGCTCATTTTTCCTCCTCCCCCGCCCTCCCTCGCTCTGGAACCCTTGATAATTTTTTTTCATGTCTTACACCAACTGCTGTCTTTCATCACCCACTTTTCTATGGTCCGTCCCCTTGGGAGGGGGTTATAAGTAGATCGTTGTGACCAGTTCTCTCTGCCTCACCCCACCTTCTCCTTACCTTCCTGGTATCGCTTCTCTCAATATTGGTCCTGAGTTTATCTCCTGGATTCCCTGTATTTCTATTGCTTATCTGTACTCATGTACATGCTCTATCTAGCCAGATTTATAAGGTAGAATTGGGGTCATGATAGTGAGGGAGAGGAAGCATTAAAGAACTAGAGGAAAGTTGTATGTTTTATCGGTGCTATATTGCACCCTGACTGACTCGTTTCTTCCTTGTGACCCTTCTGTAAGATGTCCAATTGCCTACAGATGGGTTCTGAGTCTTCACTCCGCACTCCTCCTTATTCACATGGACATGAGTTTTTGTTCTGGGTCTTGGATGCCTGATACCCAATCACATCACTACCTCATGATCACACAGGCTGGTGTGCTTCTTCTATATGGACTTTGTTGCTTCTCAGCTAGATGGCCGCTTGTTTATCTTCAGGGCTTGAAAACCCCAGATGTTCTATCTTTTGATAGTGGGGCACCATCAATTTTCTTCACCACGTTTGTTTATGCACCCACTTTGTCTTCAGCGATTGTGTCAGGAAACTGAGCATTATGGAATGCCAGGCTGATAGAACAAAGTGTTCTTGAGTTGAGGGAGCACTTGAGTAGAGGTCCAATGTCCATCTGCTACCTTAATACTTAACATGTAAATATATGTACATGCCTGTATTTAGACCTCTATAAATGTCCTTTGCCTCCTAGTTCTTTCCTCTATTTCCTTTTCCTTTCCTCATGTCAAGCCATGGCATTTTCAAAGGCCTCATAGACATATGCAATCTGGGCAATGAGTAAGGATTATTATTATTCCATTACAGAAGAGGAATTGATGTGTGTGAAGTGTGTTGACAAAGAATATTGAAAGTGCTACAAACTGCCAAAATAGCAAGTAGATCTATCGTAGAGGAAGTGCAGCCAGAAAATCCTTGGAAGCAAGGTAGCAAGACTTCACCTGATGGACGTTGAGCATGTTACAAGGAAAGTCCAGTCCCAGGACAGTATCTTTGATAACCCAGGGTCAGTACAAAAGAGAAAGACCCTCAGTGAGCAGGCTGACAAAGTCGTTGGAATTATAGACCCGAACGTAAAATCTACAAGGATGGCAAGAGCCAGACAGTGCTTCTTGCGATGGTTTTAAAGGCACAGGCTCCTGTCAACCTGTGTCTAAAAGGTAAGCTCTATGGCCATAACTCGCTGCACAAGAAATTTTTAAAAGCAAACCTGGAATTCAAGTTTCAGTACTCAGGAGGAGGAGATCGGATATTAGGTTAATCGATTAGTATTTGCTTCATTAGCATCTGCCCTACAGCAGATGTTTGTAAAGAAAAAGGAATTGATTTCCCCATTGATCCTGATTATTCAGTTCCTCCACATTCCCGTCTGGGCAGAAGAGAAAAGCAGCTACTTGGCTTACAAAAAATATCAAAAGTACAAAAAATAACAGTGCTTCCACATGCCCTGGACCATTCTAAAGACTTCCCCATCCTCTAGTCCTGACAACAACCCCACGCGGAAGATGTGCCATTATCAGTGTGTCACAGATGAAGCGTTGGGATGCAGCTCACCTGCCCAGAGTCATACGACAGAGCCGAGATCAACCCCCGATGTTCTGGCTTTCCATCGACTGATCAAAGATGGCCAAATAAAGAAGGAATAGACGTTCATTAAAAATACTACCTTAATAAAATATATAGAATTGGGAATTCAGCTTTTGTCCTCAACTCCTGCCCTCCATTCTCCCGTTAACACTAAACTTGACTTGTAGAGTAAATGTAACGAAGCAGCAGCTTCTTCTGGCAAGCTGACTCTGACTCCTGGAGCGATAGCGCAGATAGCACGGTGCTGGGCTCCAATGTCCCCAGAGGAAGCTGAGCAGTAAGACCAGGTGATCTCCTTCCACAAGGTCATAGCTTAGAGACCTAGTGAGTGTAGTTCTCTATCCAAAGTTCACCCTGGATCTGAACCAATTCCACGGCCACGAACAACACGCTTTACAAAAGCAGTTTGCTGCGCCTTTTATCCCAGCGCGGCACTGGGTGGGTTTAAGCCACCAACCCTTTAAAAGCCAGCTAAGAACACGTCATTTGTGCCAATCCGTCTGCTTTGCCAGCAAGCTCTTGGGAAGCTCTACCAATAGGGAGCTCTAAAGGGAGGCTCAGAACATGGAAAGAAGAGGCTCAATTTTCCCTGTTTATTTACTGTCCCTGCCAGCCCACCATAGCAACAATACTGGTTCTAGTAATCAATGCTTCCAAATTTCAGAATTTTTTCCTCCCACCGTCCAAAAACCACTTTAGTGCACCAGCTCAGAGATTCCAGCACCAGGTATTAACCTCTCTTCAGAGATCTGGATCCAGTGCTCTCTCCTCTCAGGGGTGAGAGAAGGACCTCCAAGCTTCTTTTACATCCGTTAGTTGCCGTAGTGTCAGCTCCAATTTGTAACAGCCCCGTGCACAATAGAAGGTTCTGGGCCATCCTCCCAATCACTGTCATATTGGAGCCCACTGTTTCAGCCACGGGGTTAATCCATCTCCTGGGGGAATTCCTCGTGTTTGCTGATTGACTACTTCTCAAGCAAACTGTCCATCTTCAGAGACTGGTCTCTCCTGATAACACGTCCACAGTACTCAAGATGAAATCTTGTCACCTTACTTCTAAGGAGTATTCTGGTGTACTTCCACCAAGACTGATTTATTCCTTCTTCTGACAGTCCGTAGTACTTTGAAAATTCTTCAGTCTACAGCTTAGGGAGAGGGGCACATCTGATCAGAGCACACAAGAGCAAAGAGGGAAGGCAGAGAGAATTGAACACATCCTGGCCCAACAAGTCCTGAGGAAGATGTTCCTGCTAACAGTAGCCAATGCACAGAGAGGACCATAGGGCCAGCTGCACCCCCCCATATCAACACCCCCCCCCACGAGACACGACATCCTCACTGACCCATAGTGCTATGAGGGACAACGCTGGAGGCACAGTGCAGGGATTGTGTCCAATCTGACCTCACCACACTGGGGCAAAATGCTAAGGGTGTGCAACAGAGCAGCAAGGGGAACAAAGCAATGAAGTCCCAGGGAATACCAAAAACAGACTTTGGGGCCAAGGTGTGACATCAGACTGAACTGGAAAACACTCCTAAAGGTCAACAAACAGACCTGGAACTATTTATAGGCTTTTATTTTTATTTTTTTGCCATTGGGTTTTTTATTGTTGTTATTGTTTTATTGTTTGGTTTTGCTCTATCTTGTTTGGTGCTTATTATTGTCTCTGCGTGTCAATCTAGATAAGATGGGCAGGATAAACAATCTGGAGGAGAAAACAATGGGACCCATGGTTCCGGGGGCACCATGGGGGAGGCAGGGAAAAGGAAGTGGGTGTAAGCAAACCCAGGGACAAGGGAACAACAAGTGATCTACAAATGATGGCAAGGAGGGCATAGGATGCCTGGTACAGTAAAAGGAAATAGAGGAAAGAACTAGGAGGCAAATAGGCATTTATAAAGATCTAAATACAGACATGTATATATGCAAATTTATTTTATATAATGATAGAGAAATTGATCTATGTACATATATTTATATGTTAAGTGTTAATGTAGCAGACAGATATTGAGCCTCTACTCAAGTACTCCCTCAGCACAAGAACACATTTTTCTAATAACCTGGCATTCCGTGATGCTCAGCTTCCTGACACGATCACTGAAGACAAAATGGATGCATAAGCAAATGTGGTGAAGAAAGCTGATGGTGCCTGGCTATCAAAAGATATAGCGTCTGGAGTCTTAAGGGCTTGAAGGTAAACAAGTGGCCATCTAGCTGAGAAGCAAGAAAACCCACATGGAAGAAGCACACTAGCCTGTGTGATCAGGTATCAGGCATCCAACACCCAGAACAAAAAATCATGTCAATGTGAGTAAGGGGGAGTGTGGAGTGGAGAAATAAAGCCCATCTGTAGGCATTTTGACTTCCCCTTACAGGAAGGTCACAAGGAAGTGATGAGTCAGTCAGGGTGCAGTATAGCACCGATGAAACATACAACTTTCCTCTAGTTCTTTAATGCTCCCCCCAACACACACACACTATCATGATCCCAATTTTACCTTATGAATCTGGATAGACAGAACATGTACATGGGTACAGAGAAGAGCTGGAAACGCAGGGAATCCAGGACCAATAATGAGAGTAGTGATACCAGGAGGGTAAGGGATGGTGGGAGGAGAAAGGGGGAACCGATCACAATGATCTACATATAACCTCCTCCCTGGGTGATGGACAAAAGAAAAGGTGGTTAAGGGAGATATCAGACAGTGTAAGACATGAAAAAAATAATTATTATTTTTAAATTATCAAGGGTTCATGAAGGAGGGAGGGTGGGAGAGAGAGGGAAAACTGAGGAGCCAATACCAAGGGCTCATGTAGAAAGAAAATGTTTTTAAATTATGATGGCAACAAATGTACAAATGTGCTTGGCACAATGGATGTATGTGTGGATTGTGATAAGAGCTGTACAAGCCTCCAATAAAATAATCTTTTAAAAAGAAAAGTCTTAAGCAATACCATAATTGAACGGCATTCATTCTTCTTCATTCTTCCTGATTCATTGTTCAGTTTTCACATGCAGATGAAGTGATTAAAGATACCATGGCTTGGTTCACATGCATCTTAATCTTCCAAGTGACATTTTTGCTTCTTAACACTTAAGAGAAGTTTTATGTAGCATACTTGCTGATTGCAATACCTGGTTTGGATTCTTGACTGCTGCTTCTATGACTAGGGACTTTGGGTCCAAGTAAAATGAAATCCTTGACAACTTCAATGTTTTCTCTGTTTGCCAGGATGTTGTCTATTAGTCCAGTTGTGAGAATTTTTGCTTTCTTTACATTTGGTTGTAATCACATTGTTTGGTCTTCGTCAGTAAATAGTTCAAGTCCTCCTTAATTTCCACAAGCAAGGTGGTGTCATCTGCCTATCACAAGTTGTTAATGAGTCTTCCTCCAACCTGCTAAGTTCTTATAAACCCAACCTTAGTTCCCTCCAGTCCTAGAAATGGTAGCTTCTTCCTGTTGTGATTATTTCTATAATACTCTTTTGGAATTTTTTGGTGTTCAAACATCTATATAACCCCTATAATAAATAATCACTATTAAAAGTATGTGATTGGAAATCACACATGGAAGCCAACATGGAAGAAGCAGACCAGCCTGTGTGATCATGAGGTGTCGAAGGGATGAGATATCAGACATCAAGGAACAAAAAAATCTTACCATCCTGAATGAGGGGAGGAGTGCAGAGTGGGGACTCAAAGCCAATCTGTAGGCAAATGGACATCCTCCCTTGGAGGAGACAATCTAGTCAGGGTGCAGTGTAGCAACAATGAAACATACAACTCTCCTCTAGTTCTTAAATGCTTCCCCCCGCCCCCCAGTATCAAATCCACTAGACCAATGGTGAGAGTGGTAATACCGGGAGGTGAAGGGAAGGTGGGGTAGAAAGAGGGAACTGATCACAAGGATCTCCATGTGACCCCCTCCCTGGGGGACAGACAATAGAAAAGTGGGTGAAGGGATAAGTTGGACAGTGTAAGACATGAAAAATGAGGAGCTGAGGGCTCAAGTAGAAAGAAAATTATTTGAGGATGATGATGGCAACAAATGTGGAGATGTGCTTGACACAATGGATGTATGTATGGATTATGATAAGAGTTGTATGAGCCACAAATATGATGAATTTTTAAAATTAAGTATAAACAGTTAAAATGCTGCATATATTAATAAAACAATTATGTGATTGGAGTAAAGCCTGTGGAAACAAAACCTTTAGGACCCTCATTTATTGAGAGGGCACCACCCAAAATGAGAAGAAATAGATGCAAACATCAATTAGTAATTGGAACTCGGGGGTACAAAGTGTGCCTCTAGGAAAATTGGAAGTTGTCAAAAACAAAATAGAACACATAAAAATTGACATTCTGAAAAAAGAAAAAAATGGACATCCTAGGAATTAGTGAGGTGAAATAGACTGTCATTTTGAATCAAATTTATGCAGAAATTAAAGAATTCTATTAATATTTTCAGCCTGAAATTGATCAAACTTAAAATCCAGATGCATGGATATTTACTAGTGAGTGGAATACAAAAGTTGAAACAAAGAGGAGGAAGAAGTAGTTGAAAACCGGGACCTTGGGAATAGAAATGAAACAGGATACAAGTTTGCTAAACCAACAAATTCTTCATAGCAAACACCTATCTTCAAATGCATAAAAGATGATTATACACATGGACTCCTCCAAGTGGGATCCACAGAAGTAAAACTGATGGCACTAGTGGGAAGAGGTGCTGGAGGAGCTCAGGATGAGCTAACATTAAGCCAGGCTGACTGCAAAGCATACCATCAAGTACTCCTATGTCAGTTCAGATTGAAGTTGAAGAAAATTAACACAAGTTCACAGAGCAAATATATGACCTTGAATCTATCCCACCCTAGTTTTGAGAACATCTCAAGACAGAGTTGATGGATTGAACACTAAAGACAGAAGACCTGAAGAACTGTGGGATGACATCAAGAACATCATACATGAAAAAAGCAAAAGGTCATTAAACAGACAGGAAAGAAAGAAAAGATAAAAACCAATGTCAGAAAAGACTGAAACTTGCTCTTAATTACAGAGCAGCTAAAGCACATGAAAGAAATTATTAAGTCAAAGAGCTAAGCAGAAAATTCCAAATGATTGCTTGAGAAGACAAAGTAAAATATGATAATACAATATGCAAAGACCTAAAGTTAGAAAAACATAAGGGAACAACATGCTTAGCATATCTTAAACTGAAAAAGCTGGAGAAAAAAATCAAGCCTGGAGTTGCAATATTGAAAGATGCTATGGGCAAAGTATTGAATGATGCAGAAAGCATCAAAAAAGAAAATGGAAAGAATACACTGAGTCACTGAACCAAAAAGAACTAGTTCCCATCCCACCGTTTCAGGAGGTAGCATATGAGCAAAGACCAATGGTGCTGAAAGAAGTGCAAGCTGCACTGAAAGCATGAGCCAGAAACAAAGCTCCGGAATTGATGGAATACCAATTGAAATGTTTCAACAAGCTGATGAAGCACGGGAAACACTCACTCATCTACTCCAGGAAACTTGGAAGACTGCTACTTGGTCAATTAATTGGAAGAGATCCATATTTGTACCCATTTCAAAAAAAGGTAACCCAACAGAATGCTTAAATTATAGAACAAGGTCATTGATATCACATGCAAGTAAAATTTTGCTGAAGATCATCCAGTAATGGTTGCAGCAACAGTCGGATAGCCTTAAGAAGAATGGAATCCCAGACCACTACCTTGTGCTCATGAAGAATTTATACATGGGTCAAGAGGAAGTTATACAAACAAAACGAGGCATGCTGCATGGTTTCCATCATCTCACCATACTTACTCAATCGGTATGCTGAGCAAATAATCAGAGACGTTGGATTATATGAAGAACAATGTGGCATCAGGACAACCTGCAGTACACAGATGACACAACCTTGCTTGCTGAAAATGAGGCGGAATGCAAGCACTTGCTGATGACGTTCAAGGAATGCAGCCTTCAAAATAGATTACAACTCAGTGTAAAGAAAACCCAAATCCTCACAACTGGACCAGTAGGTAATATTGTGGTGAACAGAGAAAATGCTGAAGTTGTCAAGGATTTTATCTTGCTTGGATCCACAATCAATGTTCATAGAAGCAGTGAGCAAGAGAATGTAAGACACATTGCATTGTGTAAACCTGCTGCCCGAGACCTCTTTAAAGTGTTGAAAAGCAAAGATATTAGTTGGAGAATTAAAGTGTGCCTGATTTAAGCCATGGTAGTTTCAACCGTCTCCTATGCATATCAATGTTGGACATTAATTAGAATGAATTAAGAAGAATCGATGCATTTGAATGATGATGCTGATGAAGAATATTGAAAATACTTTTTTTTTTTACTTCCAAAAGAAGAAACAGCTCTATCTTGGAAAAAGTAAAGTCCGAATGCTTCTTGGAGGCAATGATGATGAGACTTCATCTCACGTACTTTGGACATGTCAGGCAAGCCCAGTTTCTGCAGGACATCATGCTTGATATAGTAGAGAAGCAGTGAAATAGAGGAAGATTTTCACAAGACAGACTGACACTGTGCCTGAACCAATGAACTCAAACATAAAGACAATTGTGAGGATGGCACAGGACTGGCAGTGTTTCGTTCTGTTGTACATAGGGTCACTGTGAGTCAGAATCAAGTCAGGACAGCACCTAACAGTAACAACACTAAAATTAAGGATGCAACTCCATGATTTTATTTTATTTTGCTTACTGAATCCTAGCCTCTTCTCCCAATTGCAGCTGAAGTGATCTTCTAATCACATCATTTTCCTGTTTTAACCCTCTGCTGAAATCCCGTTGCTTCAAAATAACGCCTAAAACTTATCAATGCCTACAAGCCCTCTACTTCTTTCCCCAATCATTTTATTGGGGGTTCATACAACTCTTATCACAATCCATTCATTGTGTCAAACACATTTGTACGTTTCTTGCCATCATCATTCTCGAAGCCCTCTACTTTCATTCAACAATTAAAGATAATAGTAGAGCCATGGTGTTCCAACCAGATCCTCATTTCAAAAGTAAGACACTCATTCTCTACCTGCCAGTAATGATGGTTGCTAATGGCCCTCATTGCCCTTCTCTGGGAATTGCCCTTGATGGAAGGAAATTGCCTCACCCAAGGTTACACAGTATTTCCCCAGGAGCATCTATCTTCAAATGACAAGTCATTTCAGGAAGCATAAATCCTATCTCTTTTTCCTCCACTCAGGACAATTTTGCAGAACTTTCCCAACTCCAGAATTCCTTGTAGGATCAGCTGAAATCTGTATCATAATTTATTAAATATCTCCCTCTGCACAGTTTTGTTTCCCCTGTTCCTATAGGTAAGGAGCCCTGGTAGTGTAGTGGATTACAAAGTGGGCTGTTAACCACAAGGTCAGCAGTTCAAACACACCACTAGCTTTGGGCGTTGAAGGAGCAGGAAACTCCAGCCACTGTAAAGGTTGAAAGCTGCAGAAGCCCAACGGGGGCAGTTCTACTCTGTGCTTTAGGGTTTTTATGATTTGGCATCAACTTGCTGGCAGTGGGTTTGTTTTGAGTGGAATTAATATTGACATTCTCCCAAGAACACTTTACATGAAATTTCTTCCATGTGCAATACCCATCACAGAGTTTTGCTTTGGTTTGTTTTTGTAGCCCCTGATGATTCAACTTAAGACAGTTGTACCAAGATTGGTCCTAGAAAGCAATGGGCAATCTTACTATGATCCACTAGCTGGCTAGCAGTAAGAATTCTGTGATTTGTGATAGATGAACTACTGATAGCGTTTCCGACATTGTTCAGTATTTTGATGAGAAGATCCTTCAATATAGCAACTCATGGCTTGAATTTTCTCTTTAATTCTCTCAGCTTGCTATGTGCTGAACATGTTCTTCCCTTTGGGTTTCTAACTCCAGGACTTTTCACATTTCATTATAATGCTTTACATTTTGTCTTCTTGAGCTTCCCTTTGAAAATTTCTGTTCTTGTTCACATTAGAGTGTATCTCAGAGGTGTTATTATATTGGGGTTCATCATCTTGAAGTTGTGTTATATGTTTTTCTGTGTTTTAGTAAATGAAGCCCAGAATTGATTAACTTAAAGGAACAGCAAATGGAATGAGGGTTTCAGGGGGTGGGGGAGTAGAGTGGCAGTGGGGGGCGGGGCAGATAAATGGAAGATGATGTCAAGGAGTCAAGGAAGAAAAAGAATGTTTGGAAACTGTGGTAGCAATTATATAATTCTGCTTGACGTGATTGAACTATGGAATGATGTAATAGATGTATTAACTACCGATAAATAATTTTTTTAAAAGAGTTTCAGTCTGGCAAACAAACCCTATACTAGAGGGTCACTATGAGTCCTCTAGTACAGGGTTTGTTTCCCAGACTGAAATTCTTTTTAAAGGATTTGTTTCCCAGACTGAAACTGCATCAACTAGATGGCAGTGAGATTGGTTTTGGTTTTTAGTGCAAGGAAAGGTTTGAAGGAGTTTCAATCATTTACAAGTTCCACAGAGAGCAAATGAAAATGATTGTGATGAAGAATTAGTGAGCAATGGTTGGTTCAAAGGACAAGTGTGCTATATGTGGTAAGGCAGATGTTCCTAACCTGGAGGGTGTCTGTATAATGTACATTTCATTTATAGGATATCCTGGGAAAGAATGTTCTGGAAAGAAGTGCTCTTGGAAGAAAAGGAGCCCCGATGGTGTCGTGGATTGTGCATTGGGCTGCTACCTGCAAGGTCAGTAGTTCAAAACCACCAGCTGCTTTGAAGGAGAGAGAGTTACAGTCTCAAAATCCCACAAGGCAGTTCTACCCAGTCTCAGAGCATTACTATGACTTTGAAATGACTCAGCAGCAATGATGGAGATTGGAATGAAATGTTGATCAATGCTTGCTATGGTCTGAATATAGGGAAATATACAGTCTGAATATAGGTGGACTATCAAACACATTTGGTGGAGTGGTAATTGCACTGGGGCTACATGGTTGAAAATATCTGTCAGCATTTCTAGGACTGTAACCTAAGAAGGGATTATATGTAAATCATACCTCTAACAAAGGAAAATATCTAGACATGCCACCACTTAGTAGATGTTTTCTCATGAAAGTAGTTAAACATTAATTAAGCTGTACTAAAATATTTGTAAAAACTAGATGGCCTAGTTGATTCAGTATTTGTTTAACATAGTTACCATATATGTCATTGCTGTTAAAAGAATTAAATAAATAGTTCTTTTTCCCCTTTTTCTATTTATTTTCTCTCATTTATTTAATTATTTTTAATCATTGTATTGGGGGCTCTTACATCTGTTATAATAATCCATATATCCATTGTGTCAAGCACTTTTGTACATAGGTTGCCATCATCCTTTTCAAAACATTTTCTTTCGATTTGAGCCCTTGGTATCAGCTCCTTGTTTTTTTCCTCCCTTCCCCCAATGAAAATGATATATTATAAATTGTTACTATTTTTACATCTTACATCGTCAACTGTCTCACTTCACCCATGTTTCTGTTGTTCATCACCCTGGTGAGTGGATGGATGGGGGATTATACTTCAATCATAACAATCAATACCCACTTTCTCCACCTTCCCCCTACCCTCATAGTACCTCTACTCCCATTATTGTTCCTGGGGGAGTTTAATCTGTCCTGGATTCTGTGTGTCGAGAGCTTTTATCTGTAGCAGTGTCCATGCTCTGTCTAGCCAGATTTGTAAGGTAGAAATGGGATCATGATAGTGGGGGGGGGAGGTACATTAAAGAACTAGAGCAGTGGTTCTCAACCTTCCTAGTGCCGCAACCCTTTAATACAGTTCCTCATGTGTGGTGAACCCCCAACCATAACATTATTTTCATTACTACTTCACAACTGTCATGTTGCTACTGTTATGAATCGAGTGACCCCTGTGAAAGGGTCATTTGACCCCCAAAGGGGTCTCAACCCACAGGTTGAGAACCATTGAGCTAGAGGAATGTTGTATGTTTCATCAGTGCTATGCTGCACCCTGGCTGGCTCGTCCCTCCCTTGTGACCCTTCTGTGAGAGGATGTCCAATTGTCTAACGATAAGTTTGGGGTCTCCACTCTGCCCTCCCGCCCCCATTTGCATAGATATGATTGTTTGTTTTGGATCTTCTGATGCTGATGCCTGATCCTGTCAACACCTTGTAATCACACAAGCTGGTATACTTCTTCCATGTGGGCTCTCTTGCTTCCCTACGAGATGGTCGCTTGTTTATCTTCAAACCTTTAAGATACCAGATGCTATATCTTTTAATAGCCAGGCACCATCAGCTTTCTTCACTACATTTGCTTATGTACCCATTTTGTCTTCAGCAATCACTTCAGGAAGGTGAGCATCACAGAATGCCAGGTTATTAGAACAAAGCGTTCGTGCATTGAGGGAGTACTTGAATAGAAGCCCAATGTCCATTTGCTATTTTAATACTTAACATATAAATATATGTACATAGATCTATGTCTCTATTATTATATGCAAATATATTTACATATGTACATGTCTGCATTATACCTCTATAAATGTCCTTTGTTTCTATTTCTTCCTCTATTTCCTTTTACTTTCCTCTTTTTTTTCCTTTTACTTTCCTCTTGTCCCACTATCATGTTCAACCTTCTTTAGGTTCTCTGTACTTCCTCTCAACTACATTGGACTGGATCAAACACCACCAGGCATTTGATGCCTTCCTCACCATCCATTTTAGATTATTTGCGGTTCCCTTGTCCCCAGGTTTGTTGACTCCACCCCTCTTCCTCTTCCCCACTTCCCCTCTCTCGTGTTCCCTGTGAACTGGCGCTCCCATTGTTTTCTCTTTGGGATTGTTTATCCTTCCTATCTTATATAGACATGGAAAAACAAAACCCTAGAAAGGTTCCAGGTTTGTCTGCTGACCTTTATGAATCTTTTCCAAAGAAGTCTGATAAGGTGCTAAGCCAGTCCCCTGAAGTCTATTTTTGGGATTCCTCGGGGACTTCATTGTTTTGCTACCCTTGCTGCTCTGTTGCACTCCCTTTATGTTTTGTCCCGGTGCTGGGAGGTCAGACAGGGCATGAAGGAAGCCCTAAATTATCAACTGGACAGAAAGACTCAGCTGGTTCATTTCAGCTAACCTCTGCCATTGGCTAAGCCAATTATGGCACATTGAGCTTTGAAAGGAGTAGTCACAAGAGCAGAGATGGAGACTATGCATTGATACCATGAAACAAAGCTGATCAATTTACTGACATTGTCAAATGTCCAAAGTGCCTGCAACCAAGTCAGACCTCAGTCACTAACTGGGCAACACTGAGTCACTTTACCCTGAAAAGGTCACAGTTTCTCCTGACTGGAATGGACATACATTCCGAGTACAGAGTTGCCCTTCCCCCATGCAGAGTCCTGGCCAGTCATACTATCTGAGGACCATTAGAATATTTAATCAATTGAACCAGGGATCCAATTTTAAACATCAACAAAAATGCAGTAGCAGATATATGCCCTAAGATACACTGGTTCAAGTTTATTCCACAACATTAAGTGGTTGAACATCTGATAGGATAATGGAACAACCTTGTCAAAATGTAATTGAGATGCCATCTTGAAAATTATACCTTCCAATGTCAGGTTACCATCATTCAAAATTCTAGATATGTTCTAACTCAATGACCATTGTGTAATGTTTTCCTTAGAAAATAAAATACAAGGGTCTGGAAACCCAGGATTGGATCTAGAAACGGCCTCACTTTCTATCAGCCCCAGTAGCTTACGTGGGGAATTTGTGCTTATTGTTTTCACCTATAATGAGCCCTGGTGGTCCTGTCAGTAAACATTGAACTAGTAACAGAAGAGTTGGCAGTTCTCACCAATAAACTGCTCTCCAGGAGAAAGTTGAGGCCATCTCTTCCCATGAAAGGAATTTTTTATCCATGTTGGGTTGCCCAGCCACTCTGCAGGAGAAGAATGAAGTTTTCTGCTCCTGTACATAATGATTTGCAACCTAGAAATCCCTATGTAAGGTTGTTAAGATGAAGAATTGATTCAATCACAGTGTGTGGGTTTCAACTTTGAGCTCTGTGGGTCTAGAGATCTATTTTACATACAGGGAATACTTTAATCATGGTACAATTTAAGAGATGAGCAAGCAAGAAAGGAATATCATTAATGGTAGGAATCACTAACTCTGATGATCATGAGGAAGGTGATCACTTTTATATAAAGGGAGGAGTAGAGAATATGATTAAAACTAAGATGATCTACTGTGATGTCTTTTGGTATTTTCTACTGTGGTGTCTCTTGGTTGATGAAACATAGGTGGAACATAGGTTGATGGAACATAGGTTGATGGAACAGCAACCATAACCTAGGAATGGCATGGGACTAAAGCCAGAACTCACAAGCGTGGGCCATAGTCCAATTTTTTAAAACAAAGCCACTTAGAATAGGCAGCTAAGGTGAGAGGAATCTAGAATGAGTAGTACAACGTGAGGCAGTGGGTGTCAGTAACAACTTTGAAATAGCTGCAGGAGCAAGGGTTGAAGTTCATCTCACTTATTTTATTATGCTTGTACATTTCCTCAGGAAAAAAGACCAGCCAGATCTTGGAGGAGTTGTTGACAGCTAGGATGAACTTACTACATGAAGTCCAAGGGACGGACTATAGTATATTCTGTAGTGTGTTAACTAGACTCACTCTTTGGCATTGCGGTATTCATTCCCCACAGCTACCAAGAATGTTGCCTACTGAGACTTCAAAGCCAGCTCCTTATCTGGGAGTTATCATTAGTTTAAGGGAATTGTTTGGTCCCAGATTACCTTCACCTACATCCAATTGTGATGATGTAAAGGTATGACGGATAGGGATACTAAAATTTAGAAAAACTCCAAAGAGATATATCCAACTTTCCATAGGAAAAATGTGGCCTCTTTTTAAGTGTATCTTGGTTCAACTTCTCCCTCTACCCAGTTCTGTTTCCTTCACTCATGCTGTTCCTGAGAATGTGCCAAGAGAGCTCTCTTGTACACAGACTGCCTTCTCAGAGTCTGTTTCCTAGGAATTCTGGTATAAGACAGACATATAGCAATGAACAAAAGAAGCTACTCAGTCACTACCAAGTCTGAATTAAAAACAAACTTTGTGACTTTTGAAACTACTTGCAAACCCTTGTCTTTGAGAAAGATGAACCTATCTCATCATGTGTTAAAAAGCCACGTGATTCCAAGAACAAAACGACCGATTTAACAGAAAGCAATGAAATCATGAAAAATAAGAGAATTCGGAATAAGAAGAGGGAGGAAGGAAAGACGGTAGAAGGAAGACAATTTTCCCAATAAAGCCTTTTACTTGTTTTTCCTTTGTCTGCTTTTATGTCTAGGCAGGAACTGCTCAGAGTTTCAGAGCTCCGCGCCGTCAGTGTGTTACCTTATCTATGCACATGTTGTAGGAGTGTGCGCCCACAGACATTCAGCAGATGGTCTTGGGTTGGACATCTGGAAGTCTCATCAGATTATAGGGCACAAATTTGTGATAATAGATTTAATTCGGTTTTTGCTTAACATTTTTTGGCTCAGTTTAAGACCCTGGGGTCAGTATGTAACTTGGCAAGAGTTTTACAAAAATTGTTCTGAATTTGCCATCAATGGGTCTATCATATACAATGTTTTGTTTGTGTAACTCAGACCAGCTGGGTTAAAGGTAATTAAAGAAATGCAATTATGGGGGTGGGAGGGCCTTATTAGTGCATTAGTCATTCCCTTCCTAGCCCTGGACCATTCCAGATGTGCTGCCACATAATGAGTACAGTATGACCTTGGGGGAAGCATTGTCATCTTCTTGTACTCTCTTTGCTGATCCCAAACTCTAGAATATAAGCTTTATTTGGCCAATAAAGGGACAATATGGCTACAATTGTAACCAAGTTTATATTTTCTATTAGGGATATTCTGAATTAAAATCTTCAGAATACACGCGATATGGAGTAGAATTTCATCCTACTAAACACTTCCATAATGTTGAAGAACTAGTATAAAAAAGTAATGTATTGTGTGGCTAGGTGTCGTTGAGACAGCTCTGACCCATAGCGGCCTTATGCACAACAGAACAAAACACTGACTCCTCCTGCACCCTCCTCACAATTGTGCCTATGTTCGAACCCATTGTTGCAGCCACTGTGTTCATTCGCCTGGCAGAGGGCCTTCCTCTTTTATGCAGCCCCTCTACTTTACCAAACACAATGTCCTTCTCGGGCATTAGTCTCTTCTCTCTTGGCATCCAATGTGAAGAATCGCATCTTTCTTAGCATCTAATAGCTAAGAAAAGTATGTTGAATGGGCGGAGGAATAGGTCTCCATTTCTTCCTTCCTTCCTTTTTTCTTAAGCTCAGATAAGAATAAACAATGAAAGAGACTATAAGCCGTTAAGAAAGTGATCAAAGGATGAAGGTAATTGCAGGAAAGAAACTCTCAATGACCGTTACATTGTTTTGCGTCATGGAGTCAATTCAGGTTCACGTGAGCCTGTACTGCCCCACAGGGGTGGAGGCTGTGGCCTTCGCTGGGGCAGATGTCCAAGGCTGTTCTCCTGAGGAGCTCTGGTGGGTTCAAAGTGCTGACCTTTCCGTTAACAGCCACTGAGACTTTCAGAACGGGAACTCTAAACACAGAGACAGATGTTCTATTTCACTAATAAGCAGGGATATAAAACCAACAAGAATTATTTCACACCCTTCAGATTGCAAAGAATAAAAACTAAAAAAATGACAACAATTCCAAAAATGACAAAAGCCCTTATATGTTTATGGACAGAATGTAGATGGTATAACCTCTTTGTAGTGCTACTAGGCAGTGGTGGATTACATGTTGGGTTATTAACCACAAGGTCACCAGTTCAAACCTACCAGTCAATCTATGGAAGAAAGATGAAGCTATCTGCTCCCCTAAAGATTCATAGCCTTGAGAACTCAAGAGCACTTCTACTCTGTTCAATAGGGGTACTAGGAGTCACAATTGAGCCCATAGCAGTGGTTTTAAGTTAAGCTGAGCTAAGTTAAACTGAAAGAGTTCTGGTTGTGTAGTGTGTTAAGCATTGGGCTACTAATCGACAAGGCCCAAGGCTCTAACCCACCACCTGTTCCATGGGAGAAAGGTGAGGCTTTGGTTTCCATAAAGATTTACAGTCCTGGAAACCCTATTGGGGCAGTTCTACTCTGTCCTAAAGGGTTGCTCTGAGTCCCAAACAATTCAACAGCAAAGAGTTTGGCTTGGGGTTTTAGTTAAGATGAAGCACACTTATCCCATGGCCAGCAATCCCCGCTCTAGGTATATACCCTAAAGAAATGCACATGTGTAGCAAGGGCAGAAGTTCAGGAATATTCTGAACTTGTAGAGTCAAAATAAATTAATTATTATATCCTCTTCCAACATGAGTATCTCTCAGAAAGAACAATAAAAATGAACCAAACTGTGTAAGAACATGATCAATTGATATAAAGCTTAAAACCCTAGAAAACAATACTTTATGTTGTTTTTTGATAGGAAATGTATAGGGAAAGCAATTACAACATGCATGTGTGTAATAAACACTACAAATGAGTGTGGTTATGCTGAATGAGGAAGGAACGGGACTAGGATGGGGTGGGGGTGAGAAATGACTTCAAATATATGCATAACAATTAAATTTGAGAGGAAAATAAGTACATAAAGAAAATAAAATAATTTAAAAACTAGCTTTTGTTATATCATTTTCTATAGTCTCAGTACATTTTAAAATGTCATTATTTTACATGCAACGTTTACAATCAGAGAACCAACTTCTATTCAGAAGTTTGATATTAGATATCAGCTCTCTTGAACTCTATCCATTCAGTGTTCTAACTGTGGGGGTGGGGAACCACAGGAGTGAGCTCACGCCACTACCAGTCCTAACCCAGGCTTAGCCCAGGGTAATATTCCAGCAAGCAATTCTCCCAGCTGCTGGTCTACCAGGTTTCCAATGGAAAATCCCCAAAGAAGGTTTGTCTGAGGAGAATTGAGTTCATCTCCCTGGAAGGGGGATGAACTTCATTAATTCCATTACTGGCATGAATCAAAAATAGAAGTCGCCTCTTCCACAAGCCTAGATGGAAAATTCTACCTTCATAGATAGGGGTGCTACGAGTTAGGATGAACACAGTGGCATCTAAGAGCAGAAATCCCACCAGCTGCCCGAGCCTATGTCTTTATTTATCTATCTGTCTATTTATTTATTTAAAGCCAATGTCTTTAATTCAGCCTCTGGAACTGACATGTCCTTTTTCTCCATTTATTGAAAACAAACAAACAAATATCCTCTCAGTACCTCTGATCATGATAATATTATGTATTCACTAGAAGAAATCCAAAACATGACGAGGAGCACTGCCCCCCAAATTAAAAACTCACCTGCAATCTCAAGAAGCAGGAAGACCCACTATCACCATATCGGCATGATCTTTTCCTATCCAGGTACTTCTCCCACAAGCACAACATCGAAACAGTCCTGTGTCTGCTGCTTTGTGTTTCTCTCACCCAACAGCTGCCTGGTCAGTATTTCTCTGAAGCATCATTTGCGTGGTGCACATACTATCTCCTTGTATGGATTTTCCAGAATTTATTTAACAAGTTTCCCATCACAGGGCATTTCCATATTTTCAGATTGTCATCCTGGAAAGCTTTAAACAATTTAGGTCTCTGTCAGCCCCATCAGCAGTATCAACAGAATGCCCATTTCCCTGTTCCCTTATCAGCCCTTGCTGACCAAGTGTTCTCTTCCTCCATCTAAAGGTAATAGGAAGGAAACTTTCATTATGACACAGGAGTTTGGGGAAAGAGGGGAGTTTTCTTGGACTGTATAACACTTTACAACATGTGTTTATAAAGTACCATTTAAGCATCATTGAATTTTTTTAAATTTTTTTATTTTAACAATTTATTGGGGCTGATACAATTCTTTTCACAGTTCATACATATACATACATCAATTGTATAAAGCACATCTGTACAGTCTTTGCCCTAATCATTTTTTTCTCTTTTCTTCTTTTACATTTTATTAGGGACTCAAACAACTCTGCATCATTGAATTTTTATGCAGTTTTTAATTTGGTGCAAGGTATTAGAGGCAACTTCATCTCGTGTACTTTAGACATGCTATCAGGAGAGACCAGTCCCTGGAAAATGACATTGGGTTTGGTAAAGTGGAAGGGCAGTGAAAAGGAGGAAGACCCTCCGTAAGAGAGATTGACACGTGGCTGAAACAATGGGCTCCCACCTAACAATTGTGAGGGTGGGCGGGACTAGGCAGTACTTCCTTCACTTGTACATCTGGTGGCAATGAGTTGGAATCAACTTGACCGCACCTAACAGCGACAGCGTGAGTGACGCAGTGGTTATCCATGTGAAATTTCAGGATGAGGTTTCTCTACCGTGAACTCTGCTGTCATTGCGCCAGCTCCCTGAGGCCAGGCCTACGGCTTACATCTAGTTCTTTATCCAGCATCACACGGATAAAAGGCTTTCAGTAAATGTCTGTTGGTGGAATGAGTGAAAGAAGGTTCAGGCCACGTCAAGCCAGCCAATGGTCACTCTTTGGAAACCACTTTCTTCTGGGTTTCCAAAAGAGCAGGAAAGTTGGAAGCAAATGTTTTCTAGGTGACAATGATAGGTCTCAACGTTAATCTTCTCATGCGTTGTAATAATTTGACTCCTGCCTGTGGAGGGGATTCCAACACACAGAGACCCTAAGTGTCCCCGAGAAGAACTCCTCCAGAGGGAATCTTGGCTGTAATGCGTATGGCAGAAGATCACGCGGACCTCTCTCCACGGTGCTGCTGAGTTGGGTTAAGCCACCAACCTTGATGCTAGTCGGAGCGTGTCAACTGTTTGCCCCGCCCACGGCCTTAAATTTGCTTCACACTGAGTCAAAAACCAACGATGCTGCTGCCTTGGGGTCCATTCGGATTCATAGCAACTCTCTACTATACTTTGACTGTAAATCTTACTGGCACAGACAGCCTCCTCTTGTTCCCAAGAATCTGGTTCTAATCTGACACACATGAGGTTGCAATGAGTCAGAGCCAACTCAATGACAACTGGTGGGAGTCTATGTTTTTACTATCCTAAAACAAAATATAGAAGAGGCCCTGCTCATGTTGTGAAATAAGGGTTGGAGTGCTAACCGCAAGATACAGACGCAAACCCACCAGCCACTTCTTGGGAACAAGACTCAATGGCCATGACCTTTTGGAATGGAGCCCTGATGGTGTAGTGGGCTACGTGTTGGGCTGCCAATCAGAAGGTTGGTGGTTCGGTCCTACCAGCTGCTCTATGGGAGAAAGATGGACACTTTCTGCTCCTGTAGAGATTTACAGCCTCAGAAGCCCCACGGGGGTAGCTCTTCTCTCTCCTGTAGGGTCGCTATGAGATTGGATGTGTTCAATGGCAGTGAGTTTTCTTGAGTGACTTTTTTAGAGTAGATCACCAGGCCTTATGTGGTATCTCTGGGTGGATTCACACTGTGGATTGAAACAGCCCACCTGATAAGTTAATGAGCTGAAACGGACTGGTATTATCAATGCTCCTGGAAGCAGCAGTCGCAAGATCAAAAGAGGTATTGCATTCGGTAAATCTGCTGCACAAGACCTCTTTGGAACGCTGAAAAGCAAAGATGCTGCTTTGAGGACTAAAGCGCACCTGGCCCAAACCATGATATTTTTAATTGTCTCATATCCACAGGAAAGTTGGACACTGAATAAGGAAGACTGAAGAAGAATTGATGCATGTGAATTGTGGGGCTGGTGAAGTATATTGAGCATACCATCATCTTCCAAAAGGACAAAACAGTCTAACCTGGAAGGACAGACAGAATACTCCTTAGAGACCAGGACGGCAAGGCTTCGTTGCACGCACTTTGGCCGTGCTGCCAGGAGAGACCAGTCCCTGTAGAAGGACAGCGTCTCGGGACGCTCGAGGGGCAATGAGGAAGAGGAAGCCCCTCATCAAGATGGACCGACACAGTGGCCGCAGCAACGAGCTCACGCACGAGGACAACTGTGATGATGGCGCAGGACCAGGCAGTGCGCGGTTCTGCTCCACGCGGGTCAGAACCGCCGCCTCAATGGCACCTAGTAAGAACGTCAGCACTTTTCACTTAATTGCCGAACATTTCATTGCTCGCACTACCAAGGGACTCTATTTTAGACACGACACTGATTGGTGAGGAAACGTCGGAGTAGAACAACAAGAACACATCATTTCACAGCACCAATGAATCACACATCATTCCTCTAGTTCCTGAATGCTTCCCCCCCCCCCACTACACTACACTACCATGGCCCAGTTCTACCTTACAAATCCAGCTAGACCAGAGAATACACATTGGTACAGATTAGAGCTCTCCACACATAGAATTCAGGACTGATAAACCCCTCCGGCACAGAAGTGGGAGTAGGGGGATGGTTGGGAAGGGGAGAAAGAGGGAACCCATCACAAGGTTGGATATATAACACCCCCCTCAATGGGGATGGATAACAGATATGTGGGTGAGGGGAGACAACAGACAGTGGGAAAGTATAAGATACAAAATAATAATTACAATAGATAATTGATCAAGGGTGGGGGGGAGAGGGGAAAAGGAGCTGATACCAAGGGCTCAAGTAGAAAATGTTTTGGAAATGATGATGGCAACATAGGTACACATATGCTTGATACAATTGATGTATTGTAAGAGCTGTAAGAACCCCCAATGAAATTATTGTAATAAATAAATAAATAAATGTCGTGGTTCGCTGAGGGGGTGGGAGAAAACAACATCTGATGCACTAGCGACATGGCTCTGTCGGGCAATCTAACGAGCCAATGGACTGACAACAGATCCAAATGACTGAGCCGGTTGCCCTCTGTTTTGGGTTGCCGGAGAGAGGGACATCTCAGCCGGGAGGCTAGCCCCGGGTCCCCAGACCCCGAGCGCAGTGTCCCCACTCGCAGGCGGCCTGGGAGGGCGAGAAGCTCTAGCTACAGGCCACTGAAAGTCTGCCCTGAGCGTCTGCCAGACCAAGAATGGCGCTGTGTCTTCTCAGCAGCTCACAGACGAGCACAATTCCAGGAATTTCTTTTTGTGTGTGGACTTATAATAAGCCCCGGAATGGCTGTAGAAATGGCCACAATTGGTGTTCTATAGCAAGACATATTTTTAGATTCAACTTTCAACTCCGGCCACACAGAGCATGGGCTCTGGACATTGTCCCCGGCATCCTCTTTCCCAGGAGTTCTCAAATTGCGGGGGAGGGGGGTCATGACCTCTATAGGGTCACTGAGAGGAAAACAGCAAGTTGTTTTCTTGAAGCTGCTTACTGGGGGGCGGGGGGGCTCCCTTCACTGGGTGATGCCCTCATTACCAGCAAAACTGCTTCTCTTCGCCCATCCATCACGACAGCCGCGTCTGGTTAGAAATGTACCAAGTTCAGGGCCCACTGTTCGGTGCATCCCCCGACATTTTCAACGTCGTGACGCAAAACACGATCCTCGGTGCGCAGCCAGCACACAGAGAAGGCTGCTTGCGGTAGGAGGCCCTTCCCAGAGGCTCCAGAAACCCCGCGCCATGCCCTGGCCGGGACGCTAGCAGGACACATAGGAAATCCATTTAGAATGCTTCACGGGGAAAACTCTAAAGAGATGATCTCATTTCATAAACACAGCCTTACAGGCTGTAGAGTTTTATCTGCACGCCTACTCGAGGCTCAGAAAGGCTGGGGATCTTGTCCTGGGTCACACAGTGAGCTGAGAATTCAGACTTTGTCCACATCACCCGATTATCCCTTGTCGTTGGTACCAAGTTGGTTCTGATTCACAGCAATCCTGTGGGCCACAGAACAAAACACGCCCGGTCCGGTGCCGTTCTCACAACTGTTCTTATGTCTGAGCCCCTGGTGGCAGCCACTGCACCAATCCATCTTGTTAAGGACCTTCCTCATTTTCGCCTCCCCTCTACTTTACCAAGTAAGATGTCCTTCTTCAGGGACTGGACTCTCTTGACAACACGCCCAAAGTACATGAGACAAAGTCTCTTCTGGTAGCCCATAGTACTTTCTTCTTTTTTTTTTTTATCATTTTATGAGGGGCTCATACAACTCTTATCACAATCCATGCATACATCAATTGTGTCCAGCACATTCGTACATATGTTGCCATCATCATTCTCAAAACACCTGAGCCCTTGGCATCCGCTCTTCATTTTCCCCTCCCTCCCTGCGACCCTCTTCCCCCTAACCCTTAATAATTTATAAATTATTATTATTTTGTCATATCTCATAGTATCCAACATCTCCCTCACCCACTACTCCACTGTCCATCCCCTGGGGAGGAGGTTATATGTAGACCTTGTAATCTGTTTTGCCTTTCTCCCTCACCTTCCCTCCACCCTCCCAATAATGCCACTCTCTCCACTGGTCCTGAGGGGTTCATCTGTCCTGACTTCCCTGTATTTCCAGTTCCTATCTGTGCCAGTGAACATCCTCCTGTCCAGTCGATTTGTAAGGTAGAATTTGAGATCATGATAGTGGGGGCAAGGAAGCATTCAAGAACTAGAGGGAAATTGCATATTTCATCGTTGCTACACTGCACCCTGACTGGCTCATCTCCTTCCTGCAGCCCTTCTGCAAGGGGATGTCCAATTTCCCACAGATGGGCCCTGGGTCCCCACTCTGCACTCCCCCTCATTTACAATGCTATGACTTTTTCTGGTCTTTGATGTCTGATACCTGATCCCTTTGACACCTTGTGATCTCACAGGCTGGTGTGCTTCTTCCATGTGGGCTTTGGTGTTTCTCAGTTAGATGGCCCCTTGTTTATCGTCCAGCCTATAGGACCCCAGATTCTATATATTTTGACAGCCAGACACCATCAGCTTTCTTCACCACATTTGCCTATGCACCTGCTTTGTCTTCAGAGTTCG
Source organism: Tenrec ecaudatus (assembly GCF_050624435.1). Taxonomy (NCBI): domain Eukaryota; kingdom Metazoa; phylum Chordata; class Mammalia; order Afrosoricida; family Tenrecidae; genus Tenrec; species Tenrec ecaudatus. The sequence continues at coordinate 180,200,388 of NC_134532.1, read as the reverse complement.
TGTCGGGGTAGGCTGGTGTGCTTCTTCCATGTAGGCTTTGTTGTTTCTTAGCTTAGATGGCCACCTTTTTATCTTCAAGCATTTAAGACCCCAAATGCTATATTATTTGATAGCTGGACACCATCAGCTTTCTTTGCCACTTTTGCTTGTACACCCATTGTCTTCAGATATCATTCCAGGAAGGTGAGCATCTCAGACCCCCGAATGGTTAGAACAAAGTGTTCTTGTGTTGAGGGAGTACTTGTGCAGGGGCCCACTGTCCATCTGTTTTCCTAATACTCAACCTATAAATATATGTAAATAGAGCTATTCCCCCCATTGTATATAAATATATTTACATCTTTATATGCCTGTGTTTAAATCTCTATGGCTACGTTTTTGCCTCCTAGTTCTTGCCTCTATTTCTTTGCACTTTCCTCTTGTCCCACTATCATGTTCTGCCTTCATTTGGGTTTTAGGACTTCTCAGTTACGTTGCCCTTGATCCAACCCTGCCAGACCTCCCACACCCTCCTTGACACTGATTTTGGATCACTTGTCCCCTTGTCCCTGGGCTTGTTAACTCACTTCTTTTCCCCTGCCTCCCCTACTCCCATCATGGTACTTTCAATATTTCTCACCAGCACCATAATTCAAAAACATCAATTCTTCTTCAGTCTTCCTTATTCAGTAGTGTTGTTTACAATTTTTTTTATGTATTCCCCCATCTTTGCAAAGCTTAACTGTAGAGAGAAAGTCCTCTCCTGAGCCACTGACTTTGCACTTGAATTTATGATTTGGCTTAGTCTATGAAATGCAAGTGGGTTGCTATAGGTAATATGATAGATTGAACTGTGTCCTCCCAAAAGGTATGTGAGTACCTTAATGTGTCTCTAAATAGGGCCCTGTTTGAAACTAGGGGTTTTCTTTCCTTATGTAAGTGTGGTCATTTACCAGAATAAGGTGGATCCTAAGCCTAATTGCTTCTGAGTGATCTTATAAAAAGTCTTATAAAAAGAGCAGGATACACACACATACAGCGCAGAAAGAAACACCCATATGAAGGCCGGTCCATAAGCAAATCAGTGATTGTGAGCAAACATCGGAAACGAAGAAAGAGGTCTGCAGATGGAATGGCCACAGCTCAGACCTTCATGGGATGTCTAGCCTCCGGAGTTGGGAGTAAATAGCAACCTGTTTACCAAAGTCTCTCACTTATGGTCATCTTTGTTACAGCGGCACCAGGTAAGGACAAACAGCAACAAGGATGGTAAGTAAAAAATAATGCTACAGCATTCATTCTAGAGTACAGATGTGTGCATCTGCATCAAAGGCAGCATGCCTGAGTAAGTCACTGGGGAAGGCTCCGGCAGTAGATGGCGGCAGAAAGGCTCTCTCGGTGGGGCAGCTATCTTAGTCTTATTAGCGTCCCTTCAAATAATAAAGGTCTAATAACATCAGTGGCGTCCCAGGGGATCTGCTAGCCCAAGTCCATTCAAAGCAGAAAAGTGAGCTCAGAAGGTTGTGGCACCTGTGTTTGGGGAATCTCCAAGGGGGGGTCCCTGATAGATTTTCTCAAAGGATACAGGATGATCATGAGGGCATATGAGGAAGAATTTTTTTTTAAAATTGAAAACTGCATTGATGAGAAAAAAATCAAGTATCCCCCCCACTCCCCACCCAACCCCATCATGAAAATGCACCTGCTCATTCTTCGAGGGCAACAGGGGCTGTCCTAGGAAAATGGCATTGGGAAACCTAACCCTCTCCACCCTTCACCCTTGACCTTACCCCTTTGGACTTCTTTTTGTTGTCAAAACTCAAAGAATATCAATGTATATCCTAATTAATAGAGTAGGTATTATCGCTTTTCTTCAGATGGGAAATTGAGGTTTAAATCAGTGGACTTCCCTCAACTTATCACAAATAGTAAGCAACGGAGCCAGATTTGGAAAAAGAGCTAGGTGATACCAGAGACCAGTCTTGGGCTCTTCTAGTTACTAACCTCCCAACACCAGGCTTTAGACAAGCTGCTCAACTTCTCCCGCATCCATCCTTACAAGCATTATATTATCCAGTGAAGATTTCCCTTTGCTGCTGGGAAAATATCCTTCTTCAGATATTCCAGAGATGAGAGAGCACTGTTCTCTGCAGAAAAAAAAAATCCAACTATTTCCCAGTGTAGTTATGCAATTGACTCCTAACCAAAAGTGTCCATTTGAATCCACCCAGTGCATCAGTAGGAGGAAGACCTGCTGATCAATCTCTTTCATAAAGATTAAAGCCAAAAAAACTCTATGGAGCAGTTCTGCTTTGTCACATGGAATTGCTATGAGTCAAAACTTGACTCAAGTCACCAAAGAACAACAGTACACTGCGGGTAGACCAAGGTAAAGCCAGGGCCCTACAGAATACTTTGGAGGTTCAGGAAGTGAGAACGTCAACATCTGCTTCCATTCACATGTTTGGCTTTTAAAATCAGGAACTTAATTGACATTTAAAGTATGGATTGACTATCATGGCTTCCATGCACTGCCTCTGCCAGAGATCCGTACGTCCAGTGCATTTCTCCCAGCAACAAGGTGGGAGCATCATTAGGGTTTCTTCACATGATTATTTGCTGGTGCCATATGGAGCTCTATTGTACATCAGAGTGTGCTCAGCTTAATGGTCTTCCTTTCGAACTTGGCTTCCTCTGGAAGCACCACTGAAACCTCACCCTGGTGGAAGAGCATCCAACATCAAAACAACATGCAAGGCACCACAGTAGGACAAACTGACTGACCGGTCGTAGAATGCAGTAGGATGAGACTTCACCTCAAGTCCTTTGGGCATGTTCTCAGAAGGGACCAGTGACTGGAGAGGGGCATCATGCGTGGTAGAGAGTCAGCAAAATGAAACAGAGGCAGCCCCTCAAGGAGATGGATGGATGGATGGTCCCAGTGGCTGCAACCCTGAGCTCACACACGGCCCCAAGGCTGAAGATGGCACAGGACGAGCATCGCTTCCTTCTGTGTGCATAGGGTGCATAGGGTGGCGAGGGGTGGGATCGACTCACGGCACCTTGCAAGAACAATGACTTCATGAACTGAAGAATTCTGTTTCCTAGTTCTGACAGAAAGACGCCCCAGGGAGACTCGAGTTAAACACTTAGCGACTACTGGAAAGGCTGGTGATCCAGCTCGATGGGAATCAGCCGTGAGGACCCGCCCCAGCACTGATGACAGCCAAGAAAACCCTGTGCAGCAGTTTTGCTCCGTCACTTGGTGTTGCAATGAGTTGGAATCAACTCAACAGCATCTAACGACAACAGTTTGAAATATCAACTGCTCTCTAAACTTAAAGTGGGAAAGTCCCTGAGAAAGAGAAACCCTAGGCTGAGACAGCATGAAAGGAGCCAGCACTTGGGAGATCGCGGAACTACCTGGGCTGTTCACCCAACAGGACTCTTCATCAGCCTCCCTCTGCAGTCTTTGGGGGAGGGGCCAGGGAGGATGGGGGCGGGGGGAGACATGAAAATTTAATCCTATCTGCCACAATTTTGAAATTACAAAGAAATGACTGTATTTGAACTATGGATTAACATATTCTCGTTAACAATGAATTTCACCCTATGAATATATTGAGCCTTGAGGTACTGAGTAATGGTAATATAAAATCATCAGAATTAGCGATATACTTCTTACTATATGGTGGCATATGCCCCTTACTATATGGGGGTTACATGTTGGGCTACTAATTGCAAGGTCGGCAGTTCAAAACTACCAGCCACTCCATGCGATTCAGATGAGCCTTTCCACTCCCCCAAATTTACCATCTCAGAAACCCACAAGGGCAGTTCTACTCTGGCCTCTAGGGTCACTATGAATCGGAATCAACTCGATGACAATGAGTTCCATTTGGGGATGTTGTTTACTGTAGCCAATCTCCTTCCCTCCTGTGAACAATTCTGCTTTTGTTGTATATATTACAATTTGAGGCAAAATAAAAATACCATTTAGTGTCCACAATTTATAAGTAAGTGGACTTTTTATTTGACTAGGTGGTCAAAGAGGTTTCCCTGACAACGGACACCATCAAAAGCGATAGTCTACCCTCCAGGCAAGGGGATTCCAGAAAGTCTCCCAGTGAAGGGGACAAACACTTCTGGCTTTTGTCATGAGATCGGTGTAGCTAAGTGGGAAGAGGTCAACTTCTAGTCTTGGAGAAGACAGGTTTCTTTCTACCTGCTTTGTAGATGTTGTCTAAATGCAATAGCCTGTAAATAAGTAATTACGTGAAATAAAACTATCTCACAACAGAGCAGCATCTACTAGATGAACTGAAATAGGTTCACATGAAATTCCCAGGAATACGCTGACTCTACCAAGGGTTGGACTTAGAGTCTCTCGTTTTGATGTACAAACAAGTATTGCCAAATGATTTTGAATGATGCATTGTCATCTAGGGCGGGCCTCCCAGCTGGGGGAAGGCTGGTCTGTTTTCGAGTTGAACTTTGGGACAACAATCCTAATAGTAGTTAACACCGAGGACGGTGCACAGCCAGCCGATGTTTCACTCTGTTGGACACAGGCTCGATGTGAGTTGGAACCAGCTCAACGGCACCTAACAACAGCCCCAAAGTGACAGAGCAGCAGGGACTGTTCGGGGCACTTGGTATGCACAAACTTGTTCAGTTCTCATGATAACTCTCCTGCACATGTCCCACGGTCCCCATCTCACAGATGAAGAAACTGAAGTACAGAGCATGAAAACAATACATCCAAGTCTAGCTTCAATCTTGTGCTTTCAGCCCCTGTGGTTGCCTCAAACAATTCTGCAAGGTAAATATTCTAGTGCCATTTTATAGATGAAAATAAATAGAGGCACTAGGTGACAAAGCTATCACTTGAACTCAACCTACCTGAGTCCCAATTGTCCATCGTTCCTCCCGTACCCTGGTGTGTGCCTAATGCCACCTGCCCGGTTCCTGGAGAATGTGGCAAAGGCAGCACTCGATCTTGTTAGCGAGCACAACCTTGATAGAAACGCTGGGGGAAGACAGGGGGAGAATCATCTGTTATTTGCATTGCTTCCATCATTAGTGTTCTCTTCAGTTGCATTTTGTCTTCTTAAGCCAACCTTGCCCTTTTGCAGGGTTTGTTTTAGTTCAATGTACATAAATCATTGCAGGTCCAAACCATAGGACAAACTGGCAAGCAAGTGGTGGATTTTGCCTCCTAGTGATTTCTAAAACAGAGGAGTTTTCAAGGCTAGAAATGTTTTCAAGGTCAGAGTTTTTAAGGCTAGAAATCTTTACTGAAGCAGACTGCTGCTTCTTTCTCCCACATTTAAACCAGTGCATTTAAACCATGGCCTGGTTGGTAGCTGAGCTCCATAAGCACAGCACCATAGAGTTCTGTCCTCAACCAAACACCTTTAACACACATCCAGCAAAATAAAATGTATCCTCAGTTATGTCGGATTGTGTTACTACAACGGAGTTCCTGGGCGATGCAAATGGTTTACACACTCAGCTATTAACCAAAAGGCTGGAGGTTCAAGTCTATTTCCGGGCACCTCAGAAGAAAGGCCTGGTGATCTGCTGCTGAAGTATCAGCCACTGAAAACCCAATGGAGCCCAGTTCTCTCACGCACAAGGGCTCTCCATGCGTCGTAATTGACTTGATGGCAACTGATTCTGGTTCATTCCTTTAAAGTAACTTTTCCCTTCAACATTTTCCTTTGTAATGTATTAAAGTGGATAGCTTTTAATTAATTCAAGTTAGCTTTTCTGAGAAGTAGGTTTTGAACTGAACTCTATTTCAAACACACCTGGCATCTAAGGACTGATGACTGAAATTACATGGTGTCTTTTTATGGGGCAGGATGGAATGTCTGTATTAAACAGATGAGTGAATGATAGCACAAATCAACAGCAATATCTTTGGAAGGGCTAGAGAACAGGGCAAAAGGCTGGAAGCATTTCGTGGTCTCAAGGTGGCTGAAGAACTGTTCCCAAGGACCAACAGGAGGGCCCTACTAAAACAGGAAACACCAAATTATTTGCTTTATAAAAGGTGGATTCAAAATGCTACTAATTATCTTTTTTTTTCTTTTTTACATTTTATTAGGGACTCATACAACTCTTATCACAATCCATACATATACATACATCAATTGTATAAAGCACATCCATACATTCCCTGCCCCAATCATTCTCAAAGCATTTGCTCTCCACTTAAGCCCTTTGCATCAGGTCCTCTTTTTTTTTTCCCCTCCCTCCCCGCTCCCCCCTCATGTGCCCTTGGTAATTTATACATCGTTATTTTGTCATATCTTGCCCTATCCGGAGTCTCCCTTCTCCCCCTTCTCTACTGTCCCTCTCCCAGGGAAGAGGTCACATGCGGATCCCCGTAATCAGTTCCCCCTTTCCAACCCACTCACCCTCCACTCTCCCAGCATCGCCCCTCACACCCCTGGTCCTGAAGGTATCATCCACCCTGGATTCCCCGTGCCTCCAGCCCTCATATGTACCAGTGTACAGCCTCTGCCCTATCCAGCCCTGCAAGGTAGAATTCGGATCATGGTAGTTGGGGGGAGGAAGCATCCAGGATCTGGGGGAAAGCTGTGTTCTTCATCGGTACTACCTCGCACCCTAATTAACCCATCTCCTCTCCTAAACCCCTCTATGAGGGGATCTCCATTGGCCTACACTTGGGCCTTGGGTCTCCACTCTGCACTTCCCCCTTCATTCAATATGGTATATATATATATACACACATATATATACATACACACACATATATATCTTTTTACACACACATATATCTTTTTTGTGTGTGCATGATGCCTTATACCTGGTCCCTTGGCACCTCATGATTGCACTGGCCGGTGTGCTTCTTCCATGTGGGCTTTTTTGCTTCTGAGCTAGATGGCCGCTTGTTCACCTTCAAGCCTTTAAGACCCCAGACACTATCTCTTTTGATAGCTGGACACCATCAGCTTTCTTCACCACATTTGCTTATGCACCCATTTGTCTTCAGTGATCCTATCATGGAGGTATGCAGTCAATGATATGATTTTTGTTCTTTGATGCCTGGTAACTGATCCCTTCGGGACCACTCGATCACACAGGCTGGTGTGTTCTTCCATGTGCACTTTGTTGCCTCTGAGCTAGATGGCCGCTTGTTTATCTTCAAGCCTTTAAGACCCCAGTCACTATCTCTTTTGATAGCCGGGCACCATCAGCTTTCTTCACCACATTTACTTGTTCACCCACTTTGGCTCTAGCCGTTGTGTCGGGAGAGTGAGCATCATAGAGTTCCAATTTAATAAAAGAAGGTATTCATGCATTGAGGGAGTGTTTGAGTAGAGGCCCAAGGTCCTTCCGCCACCTTAATACTTGACCTATAAATATAGACACATAGATCTATTTCCCCATCCTCCTATATATATTTGCATGTACATGTCTTTGTCTGCTACTAATTATCTTAATAGCAAAATTGCATCATAAATTTTGAAATCTGACTTTCCTTTGTTAGACTTTTCCACCCACAGTTTGGAGCAAAGTTGTAAAATGAGTAGGCTTAAAGGAGCACTATTTCTGAGAGGGAGCATTTGACTATTTCTGAGAGAGGAGCATTTAACTATTTCTGAAATGCTTTGATGCGTTTCTCTATTTTCCTTTTCTATGGTGGATTATTTCCTATTTTATTACATGTTTATCAGACCCCAATATATCTAAGGAAAAGAGTGGAAGGATGTGGAGGATCAGAAAAGCAAGTCTTTAACCACCTTGGTGTTGAAGAAATCCTATTGTTTAGTAACAGATAATCCCAAATTACAGCTCCCAAGGCTTGGAGTTTATTATCAACCCCTAACGTGTGGGCTGGAACAGTGTCCTTAGAAGGTCTGAACACTGAGATTGATTAAAATGGAGTGAAAAATCAGTCCTCTGTTTTGCACTATTCTGACACCTCCCCTCCCCTGCCCCATCCCCCTTCAGGCTTACTTTCCCAGAGTGACTATTGGGGGTGGGGGCGGGGGAGGGGAATCCCTGTGACCCTACACTCCACTGCCACTGCTTCAATGTTGACTGTGTGGTGTGAAGGCCTTTGCGATAAACAGAGAAGGAAGATAAATAGATGAATGAACACATAGATAAATATAATTCTGGCAGATTCATCAGCACCACCTCATCACAGTGGAGGGGAGAGAGCAAGATTAAAATAGGAAAGGAGTGGGCCGGGGGGGGGGGGGCTGGAAGGGAAGACAATGAGGAGGAGAAGGTGATAGGAGAGAGGTGTCTTGGCCTTAGAGCAAATCCCACTCACAGGAGTGGCTGCAGGCGATGGGTGCTGTCCAGAAGCTGAAGGTGCTGTATTCAAGGAGGGCATTGCCATCCGGATGTCTCTCTCGCTCTTCTCTGGCTGCTTGCTGGGTCGCTTGGCCATCCCTGGGGCTCTCAATCCCATAGGTGGCCATAGCTGACAGACCCAGGCCTTCTGGCTCCAAGAGGTCCATTTCTGGGACGGGTATCCACCAGAAGAGAATGGAGTTCTACTGGCTACTCACAGGCTCCCTCATAGCTACCTGTATCAATTAATCACTAGCATGTCTGAAGCTGGAGGGACTACAGCTGGGGCTCTAGAATCAGCTCCAAGCTGGACAAAAAGGAGGCTGTTGGGCTTTGATGGCTTTGTCTTCTCACTCTCGCTCTTCAGTGACCGAATCTGCCTACTCAGCCTCACATGGTGTCTTAAGAAGCAGAAGACAAACATACAATTTCCCTCTAGTTCTTGACTGCTTCCTCCCCACCACTATCATGATCCCAGTTCTACCTTACAAATCTGGCTAGACTGGAGGATGTACACTGGTACAGATAGGAAATGGAAACACAGGGAATCCAGGACGGATGATTCCTTCAGGACCAGTGATGAGAGTGGCAATATTGGGAGGGTAGAGGAAGGGTAGGGTAGAAAGGGGGAACCGATTACAGGAATCTACATATAACCTCCTTCCTGGGGAACAGACAGCAGAAAAGTGGGTAAAGGGAGAGAGATGTCGGAGAGTGTAAAACATGACAGAATGATAATAATTTATAAATTATCAAGGGTTCATGAGGGAGGGGGATTAGGAAGGGAGGGGGGAAATGAGGAGCTGATACCACGGGCTCAAGTAGAAAGCACATGTTTTGAGAATGATGAGGGAAACAAATGTACAAATGTGCTTGACACAATGGATGGACGGATGGATTGTGATAAGAGTTGTATGAGCCCCCAATAAAATGATTTTTAAAATGCAGAAGATGGCTATACCAAGAGTACTGAACTGTCGGGAGGCAAACTAACATTTACTTATGACTTCACTGTCCTGCTTGCTATATTAAGGTATGTATTATTCTGGGAGACCTGTGACTGACATTGTCAATGAATATTACTGTAAGTTTTGTCTGACCACTAATTCCCATTGTTAGTGCAAATCACCTCCAGTGACATAAGGATTTATTCTGTCCAAGTGAATCATCCATGTATGGTGATATGTAGTTAGTCTACACTTGTTCAATCTCCTTCTCTCAATAATGTTTTGAAAATGAGTACCAGGGGCTAATAAATGACACTATAAACAGAAGATCCTTATGCTCCAGGGAGATGATCCATAAGATTCTCGACCACAAATTATTAACAAGGATCTCTCTAAAGTGAACCAGAGGCAGGTAAAAAAACACAGAGATTCAGGAACGAATTTGAGATTCACACTTCATCCTAACTCCAATCTAAGAACAATTCGTTCTTAAGACATGTCGCTGCTCCATCCTTTCCCTCATGAAGGAAACACATCCGATCTCTAGTAGTGCTACAGCAAAGTGTGGGGGAGAAATTGGATGGTGCCCGGCTATCACAGAATAGTGGCTGGGGTCTTAAAGACGTGTTTCCAAACAGGCAGCCACCTAAGTGAGATGTCAACTAAGCCCACATAGAACAAGCTCTCCAACATCTGTGACCCAAAGACTTTAAATTATAGACTCTAAATCCGAAGGAGGGAATAGTATCAGAGCTTCAATGGTGAGGTTCTGGTGTGCAGAAGGTTATGGGTGACAGTGGAAGCCCAAAACGTATTTGTAGGGTCTCCACAGGGAATAAGTCTCCAGTGCGCTTGCGCTCTCCCCTGAAGAAAAAAAAAGGCTCCAGTGATTTCCCTCTAGCCCAGCAGTTCTCAACCTTCTTAATGTGACGACCCTTTCATACAGTTCCTCATGTGGTGGTGACCCCCCAACCATACAATTGTTTTCATTGATACTTCATAACTGTAATTTTGCTGTGTTATGAATCAGGCGACCCCTGTGAAAGGGTTGTTCGACTCCCCCAAAGGGGTCACGACCCACAGGTTAAGAACTGCTGCTCTAACCATAATTGAGGGGTGAGAATAACCTGGTTATCAGACAGAGTTTGGGAGAGGCAATCACACTGGATTAAAATGATCAATCTGACTTGAAGGGTTAACACCCTGTCACTTGATCCCCTCTCTGATATACTTTGGGCATGATCTGGTTTTAAATATTTTCTGAGGCTTTTTTTTTTTTCATATTGGAGTTTATCTCTGTTGTATTTTGTCATTGTTGGTAGCTTTCTTGTATCTCTCTTGTGCATTTTTCTATGTTTTTCGGTATATGAAAGCCAGGGTAAGTGAATCCATAGAAACAGCACCTAGAATAAGGGTTCCTGGGGTACAGACGGGGGGTGGAGGCAGAGCTGATATCAAAGAGGTCAAGAAGGAAGAAAATGTTTAGAAACTGATTTTGGTAGCAATTGTATAGTACTGGTTTGATGTGATTGAACCATGGATTGGTATGATGTCTGGATTAGCTCCTAATAAAATGAAGAAGGAAAAAGAACTTAAAGGACAAAAAAAAAAGTAGATTGACTCACCCAATGACAGAATTTCAGTTTTGAAAGGAGCCTTGGGAGTCTTTCTCATTTTGCACGGGAGAAAACGGGCAAAGAGGGAATGTGACCTTCTCCAAGCCACGCAGGCGTGTATTAAGGCTGCCCTACAAAGCTAAACCATCTTTCACTGATAAGCTTAACTTCTTCAAGTAAAACGTCCTTCATACTATAAATAGAATTTGAACTTTTCTAAAAGATTCTATTTTTCCATTTCTTCCCATTAGGGAAATGAATTCTGTTCTTTGTTCAAGGAATTGACATCTCAAAGGACAAAACATCAAAAATGAGTAGAACTTGCTTAAGAATCCCTTTTATCCACACTCCAACCCTGAGTATGACATTCTCTTTTCAATTGAGAAATAACTTTGAGCATACCTCGTTTATGGTGTGGTGGTCAGGCACTGGGATGTGATCCACTTGGTGGTCGATTCAAAACCATCAGTGGTTCCTCAGGAGGAAGACTGTGCTTCCTACAACCCTAAACAGTTTTAGTCTCAGTAACCCGTGGTGGTGGTGGTGGGGAATCGATGAGTCAGCATTGGTTATATGGTAGTGAGTTTGGTGTTTTGTTTATTCTATGGCTTTCCAAAAGCGAATAAAATAGTATGATATGGTTAAGATTGTATCTCCAAGAGTAGTTATCAGTTGTTTCCTTTCCTGAACAATAAACAAATTATTGTTCATTCATAAAAAAAATAAATTCCAAATCTATGGGTTCTATAAATATTTATTCAGCAATTACTATGGGATAAATATTGTGCTAGACACCTATGGTAGTTAGGGTTATGTTAACTGGTCCAAGATTCTCAGTAGTTTGGCAGTAATCCTCCATGATGGGATCTAACACAATGTAATCAACTCCACGGTGGGATCTAAGATAACGTAAGCAACTTTGTGAGAAGTGAGCAGACATGGTGAAATGCAGCCCCCTCGATTAGGTTAGAGCCTTGCAGCAATCGAAAGAAAGACTCCTCAGGAGTGTTGCCTGCTTTTAAAACAGATCCCATGGGAAAGCTTCACCTGTGCTGGCTCTGGATCCTGCATCTGGTCCGTCCACGTCCTGCCATGTTGCCTGCCTATCTCAGGAACAATCAGTGGCCTTCCTACCTTGGATTCAAATTTTCGTCGACCACCTATGGTTTTCCTGCTTCCTAATTCATCCGCCCCGACAGTCACATGAGTCAGGAACGTCCAGTTTACCATCTGGCCCAAGGACTTGAACCAGACTGAACTTACCCCTTCTACAACTATGTGAACCATTTCCTGCTATAAATCTCTTCCTATATGTACACACATATAAGCACCCCAGGTCTTAGATAGCATCAGAGATAGAATAGAACCGAAACAAATAGAATCCCTCCATTTCCTCCAGAAGAGCAGACCTCTTACTCTGATTACCTTTTTCACTAGAAAACACTTAAAATATTTTACTCTTTTTAGAAAAATAAAATATATATCCATAAAAATGGATATCTCTTAACTATGGTGCTATTGTTAGACACTGTGGAGTCAATTTCAAATTCAGAGCAATGGGGACTTAATATTCTATGGGGCTTTGGAGGCTGCATTCTTTGCCGGCTCAAATGACTGTCTTTTCTCCCATTTGGTCTTGCTTAAATCCGCAATCAATGCTCGTGAAGCAGGAGCACAAGCTTAAACCACCATGTATTGCATTGGGTCAATCTGCTGCACGAGACCTCTTTAGAGTACTGGAAGGCAAGGAGGTTACTTAGAAGACTAAGGCACTTTTGACCCAAGCCCTGGTATTTGCAGCTCCCTCATATGCCCGTGAAAGTGGTGCATTGACTAAGGAAGACCCAAGGAGAATCCATGGGTTTGAATGATGGCGTTGGTGAAGAAATTTTCAAGGACCATGGATACCCAAGAATACATAAATAAATCTGTTTTGGAAACACAGCCAGAATGCCCCTTGGAAGCAAGGATGACAAGACATTTTTCTCACATATTCTGGACATTATCAGGAGAGACTCATCCCTGGAGAAGGACTTTATGCTTGGAAGAGGGGCAGTGAAAAAGAGGAAGACCCTGGACCAGCTGGATCGACACAATGGCTGCAACAATGGGTTCAAACAGAAGAATAATTTTGAAGATGGTGAGGAGCCAGGCAACATTTTGCTCTGCTGTCCAGAGATAGGGTCACTATAAGTCAGAACTGACTCAATGGTACTTAACAAGAATGAACAAGAAATCAATTAATCCTCTAAACCAGTGGTTCTCAATCTGTCTAATGCTGTGACCCTTTAATACAGTTCCTCATGTGGTGGTGACCCCCCCAACCATAAAATTATTTTCATTGCTACTTCATAACTGTCATTTTGTTACTGTTATGTATTGGGTGACCCCTGTGAAAAGGGTCGTTCAACCCCCAAAGGGGTCACGACCCACAGTTTGAGAACCGCTGCTCTAAATGGAACCCTCCGGATGCGCCGCCATTAAGTTGGTTCCAAGTTGTAGCAACTGTCTAGGGCAGGGGAAAGCTGCCCCTGTGCATTTCTGAGACTGTCAATCTTTTCGGGAAGCTAAATCTCATCTTTCTCCCTGGGAGAGACTGGTAGATTCGAACTGCTGGCCGTATGGTGGGCAGCCTAAGATGCAAGCAACTACCATACCAGGCTCCCTCTCTAAAACGACAGCCCAAATACCTGCCTTTCTTAATCGTTGGCGCTGAATGGAAGTTAGTAGGGAGACATCTCCCTTGGTACTTCATCACCTCAAGCTGGCCGTCTCAAGAATTTGTAGCACATATTAATAGTTGTTAGGCGCCATCAAGTCAGTTCCGACTCATAGCAACAGAACGAAACGCTGCCCAGTCCTGCACAATCATCACCCTCACCATTGCCAGCACCGAACAGCTACTTTATCCAGCATGATGTCCTTCTCCAGGATGTGTCTTTCCTGGTAACATGTCCAAAGTACGTGAGATCAACCATTGCCTCTAAGGAGCACTCTGGCCAGACTTCATCCAAGAGAGACCACTCACTGCCGGAGAATCCATGCTGACTCATAGTGACCATGTAGGTCCAATTGCCCTTGTGGGTTTCTGAGGTCGTACCTGTTACCAGGAGGACACAGCCCCATCTCTCTCCCGCAAAGCAGCTGATGGTTTCCAACTGTGGACGTTACGGATCACAGCCCACTGTGTCACCAGGACACCACCAGGCCGCCAGAGCTCGGTTTGCCCTTTCAGCCCTCCGCGGCACTTCCGGGCGCTGCAGAACCACAATTCAAAGGCCCACGTTCTTTGCCCTTCCTCATTCAGTGTCCAACACCCGCTTCCACATGAGGCCATGGAAAGTCCCAGGGTTCGGGTCAAAGGGACGTCCTTGCTCGTCAACACTTTGAAGAGGAGTCTGATGCAGTAGATGTAGTCAAGATTCACTTAGAGCTCTGAAAAAGCTTACGGGTATCATTTTGTTTAAAAGAGTCCTGAAAAGGTAGTTCCTCCAAGGGAACTACTAAATGAAAACTAGTCAACAAGTAGCCAAATTTTCCTTCAAGCCAGGCCTCAGAGAATTTCCCAAAGAATTACCTACGGAAGACGAAGTCATTGCCCAAAACTACAAGACACCCGACACAAGAACCAGTAGAAGTATCCAGTGGAATGATTGTATAAAGAGACAGAGGATAGCCATGTCTCTTTGGCATTTCCATAGCAAATCATTTCTCTTGTTATCATTTCAGGCCACTCTTACACTGTGTTTACCGATTCCAGGATTAGCAGGAGAAAATCACTAAATTGTTTTCGATTTCTATAGTAAAAGTTAATCTACTCAAATGTTTGCCCAATTTTACTTCTTTGTGTTTTTCTCCATATTGTGTCATGCTCTAAGACTAGAATTTTATTTACAGACTCTCTTTCCTAATACCGTGTGCAAATATCACTTTTTATTTCCATCATTTTCTATCACATCAAACAGAACCCCCCCCCCCCCGCCCACTAACTAAGATCTCCCCTTTCCTCCTTGCCCCAAGCCCTTGGTCACTTCTAATCTAACTCCTGTTGCTATGTATTTAACTACTAGGGATATTTGATATTAGCAAAATTATACATTATTTTTCCTTTTGTTTCTAGCTTATCTCCCTTAAGGTGCATTTGACCCAACACTTAAGATGTTTCCAAGATCCCTGGATGTGGTTGAATGCACCCGAATTTCATTTATGTTTATTATTGAAGGATAATATTTCATTATGTGTCTATTCATTCATCAGTTGATGGGTGTTGTTGGACCAGGGAGCCGGCTCCAATCCACAGTGACCCTGTGTGTCACAGAAGGAAACCTGCCCAGCCCTGCACCGCCCTTGCCAATGTTCTTATGTTGCAGCCCATGGTTGCAATCCATCTTGTTGAAGGTCTGCCTCTGTTTCTCTGCCCATCTACTTTACCGAGCACGATAGTCTTTTCTGGGGACTAGGCTCTATGGATAGCATGTCCAGGGTACATGAGATGAAGTCTTGCCCTTCTTGCTTCTAAGGGGTAGATTGGATTAACTTCCTCCAAGAACAAGTTTGTTTGTTCACCTGGCTGTACATGGTATCTCCAATATTCTCTGCCAACTCAATCATTCAGAAGCATCAATTCTCCTTAGTCTTCCTTATTCATTATCCATTTACACATGCACATGGGGCTATTGAAAATACCATGGCTCGGGTCCGTCCCAACTTACTCAGTGACATCTTTCATCTTTAACATTTTAAACAGGGCTGATCCGGCAGGTTTTCCCAATGCAATGCATCGCTTGACTTCTGGACTGTTGTTTTCATGAGCATTGATTGTGACTTCAAGTAGATGTAAATCCTTAACAATTTAAATCTTGTCTCCATTTATCATGATGTTCTGTATTGGTCCAGATGTGAGAATTTTTGCTTTCTTTACATTGAATTGTAATTATTCCTGAAGGCTGTGTTTTCAGGGATACTTGGGCTTATTCCACCTTTTGGCAAGTGTGAATAATGGTGTTCCGAACACTACCTACAATGACCTAGGACTTTGAGGCAGACCCCTAGGAGTGGAATTGCTGGACCATTCTGTTTAATTTTGTGAGAAACCACCAAAGGGTTTTCCTCAGAGACGGATCCATTTTGTATGATCACGGTAATGACAATGTAATATCTTTGCATCCTCCCCCACGTGAAGATATTGATCAATCTTCTGCAGAAGACCTCTTCACAGTATTGCCTCTTGTACATGTGAATTATTCATTTTCCATTCATTCGACAGTAAATGAGGAAGACCAAAGAAGAACTGATGCATTTGAATTGTGGTGCTGGAGAAGAATATTGAAAGTACCATGGACTGCTAAAAGAACAAACATCTCTCTTGGAAGCAGTATGACCAGAGTGCTCCTTAGAAGCAAGGAGGTCAATACTTCATCTCATGTGCTTTGGACTGGTCAGGAGAGACCAGTCCCCGGAGAAGGACATCCTGCTTGGTAAAGTGGAGGGGCAGCGAGGAAGAGGAAGGCCCTTGATGAGATGGACTGACACCGTGGCTGCAGCAATGGGCTTGGGCACAGGGGCGGCTGTGAGGACGGAGCAGGACAGGGCAGTGTTTTCCTCGATTGTGCACAGGGTCTCTATGGGTTGGAACCATCTCAGTGGCACCTAGCAACAACAATCTCTGGCGGTATAATGAGTTAGTCATTGGGCTGCAAAACACAGAGTCAGCAGTTCAAAACTACCAGGTGCTTCACAAGAGACAGGAGACGGGTTCGACTCCTGTAGAGTTTGTCTTAGAACCCAGAGGGGCAGTTCTAGTCTGTCCTAGAGGGTCACTGTGAATCAGAATTGGGTTGATGGCAGTGAGTTTGAGTTTGGAATGATTAATGGCATTGAATATTGTTTCATGTGCCTTTGGGTCATTTGTATATTCTTTGGAAACATGTCTATTCAAGTCCTATACTCATAAAAAATTGGGGGTACCTTTTTACTGAGTTGTATGATATATTTGTAGATTCTAACAATTAAATTCTAACCAGATACATGATTTGCAAACATTTTCTCCCATCCTCTAGGTTTTCTTATAGCTCTCTTGATGGTGCCCTTTGATACACACAGAAAGGTTTAATGAACCTCCGTGTATTTTTTTTCTTCCTTTCGTTGTCTACATTTTTTGTATCATACTTAAGAAACAATTACAAAATCCAAGGTCACTCATAATCACTTCTATTTTTATGAGAGTTTTATAGTTTTAGCTGTTAAATGATATTGAATTTAAGTTAATTTGTATGTATGATATAAGTTAAGGATCCAACTTAATTTCTTTTATACATGGATATCCAGATTTTCTAGAACCATTTGTTGAAGAGACTGTTTTTCCCCATTGAATATTCTTGTCAAAAATCAGTTGACTACAGACATAAAGGTTAATGTCTGGAGTCTTGATTCTGTTCCATTGGTCAACATAGCTTCCCTTAGATCAGTGCCACATTGTTTTGATTGCTATAGCTTTGTAGTACGTTTTGAAACCAGAGAATGTTAGTACTCCAACTCTGTTCTATAGGATTGCTTTTACTAGTCTGCATTCCTTCGAATCCAACCTGAATCTTAGGATAGGTTTTCCATTTCTGCAGGAATAAACTGTTGTTGGGAGGCTTCGGGCCATAGCCTCGTGCAGTAATTCCGCGATCACAGTTCAACAAATGTATGATCTACATCCTATTTTAGTGAGTAGTGTTTAGGATCTTAAATGTTTTAAAATGTCCGATCATCTCCACTCATTGGGAGCAAAGAGAGAGAGAGAGGGATTTAAAACTAAGATGCAGAGGCAAATCTAATCTATAGGACTAACAGTGGGCACATACCATGGCCTCATCTGCCCTGAGAACACAGGGACTAGTCGGTGGCTGGCTACCCCTGCCAGCCACTTTAATCAGGGCCCCCATAGATGGATCCTGATCGACTGGGAGGAAAAAGTAGAGCAGACTTCAAAATCTTTCCATGTTCAGTCTTACTGGACTGGTTGAGATTCCCTCCACTTATCACCCTAAGATATTCTTTAAAACATTAACCAAAACTACCCCTAAAATCACCTTTTATCTAAATAACAGATTGACTCATAAAATCATCACCTGTGAGTCCTGTGCTTTTTTAAAAAATCACCTGAGCCCAAACGGTTGACCAATACTCTAAAGCAAAGATGAGAAGTAGATTCCTGTAAAGGGAGATTAAGGAAACAATTCCATTTGTGATGGCATTCTTAAAAAATGACAACTCTTAACTAATAAATTTAACCAAGGAGGTGAAAGACACGTACAACTGAGCGGTTTAGAGTGAGGTCTTCTGGTAGCATAGTAAGCTTCAGGTCAAGATGCTAGCTGCAAGTTCAAAACTACGAGCTGCACCACGGAAGAAGCCCGAAGCCCTCGACTCCCATGAAGAGTTACAGTCTGGGAAAGCCACGAAGGCCGTTCTATTCAGTCCGCTCCAGTCGCTCTGAGGAGGAATCAACTGGGTGGCAGTGAGTCACCCATTGCTTTCAGCATTGTTTTGTAGCATTCCACGTACAATTGTTTCCTTTTGAGTTGATCACTGAAGTATATAGGCATGCAACTGATTTTCAGGTGTCGATTTTGTGCCCTGTAACTTTGCTGAATTTATTATCAGCTCTAACATAGTTCGTGTGTGTGTGTGTGTGTGTGTGTGTGTGTGTGTGTGTATTCCTCGGAGCTGGTCTACAAAGTAGGTGTCACATTTCAACTAATAAACTAGTTCTTCTACCAGTAATATAAATGTCATGATCTGAAACTCACCACCAGCGAGTTGATTCTAACTCAAAGTGACCCTCTAGTGCAGGATAGAATGGCCCAGTGGGTTTCCAAGACTGTAAGTCTTTACAGGAGTTCAGGCTTTATTCAACACATCTCTCTAAGGGTAAGCACCCACTAGGAGGTCAGGCTGGCTGCCCCTATAAAGATGGACTGTCTCCCAAGCCCTAAGGAGGAGTTAAACTCCCTCTGGTAGGGTCACTGTGAGTCGGGATCCACTCTAGGGTGGTGGACGGGGTACTAAGAGAGCCTCCATTAGACTCAGGAATCCTCACTTTGCAAGAAGACTTGTGAGTCCATTTGGCTTCTGGGTACTGTCTCTATGACAACACTACGACTCCAACACACGGAGGGATGTCTGACTGCTTGGCCCATCTGGGTTCTCAGACCAAATGAAAGAGGTCAAAGTGGGAGGGAACCCCAGAATGCAACCAGGCCAGGCTCCTATTTGACCCATTCCCCCATTTGGGCAGATTCAGGCTGCTAAGCAAAGTTAACCCTCCATAATAAGCTTGCTGAATCCACACAGAGCAGAAAGGAAAGTAAGGGGCCACACGCTTGGCAGAGACAAAATGGAATGGAGTGCTTCCCTTCTCTTTTTTCTTTATTGTCCTTTCCCCTTCATAAAAACAAAAACAGAGACCATTCAATACTGAATTTCATTAGAACTCCAGAGCTCTACCACACCACTGTATTTTATTAAGATAGCCCTCAGGAGCATAATTCCGTACCATGTCATATCAATGGGTCCCCCAGAGTTATACAAGGTAGCAGCCTCACAATTCCTGGGGAATGGGGTAGTCGAATTTTGGACTGAACACAAGAATGGTTCCACCTTGGGAAAATGGTCTACCACGAAAGGGGAAAAGGCTTTGGTTTTTCTTCTTCGTGGCAAAAAAATTCTTGCTCTCCCAAAAGTATAGTTTAGCCCTTCTACTGTGCAGAAAGGAAATTCACTACATATCTTCCAGAGATCAGCTGAGAAGGTTTAAGAGGTTAGGTTTAAGAGGGAGGCTTAAGAGGTTGCTCCCCAGCATCAGAAGCCGAAAGTCTGCTGCCCGGGGCCCCCAGCCCTATGCATGCTCCCACAAGCCCCCTCCTTGCTTAAACTACCTTTCTGATACGCCGCGGGAGCCTCTTGCTTCAGTCATAAATTATACGTTTCTAGGAATTCTGATTTTCTCTTCATTGACTGCCATTTCCAGGAAAGATTTTTTCCCCCTTTTACTGCACTCAGTGGAAGTCTTTCTGCTGACATAGTCCATAATTAAAAATCAAAGTAATAAAGTGACATTCTCAAATTTGAATACTGGCTACACAAAGCCTAATTGCCAGGCCTCCTTGCCAAACTGCAGAGTGGCTCCAACGGTAAATCAAAAGATCTTCAAGAGCGTGATTAGATAGCACTTTGAAAGTGCACACATTTCATTTTATTAGAACAAGTTTAAGAACCTCTAAGACAAGCTGCAAATGCTGAATTACATTTTTCCCCTTTTCACATTTTATTTATTGGAAAGTTATTTTAGAACTGCCCACCAATATCCAGATGGATTCTACAACTGCTCAAAGGCCTAAGTTAATAGGGCATGCCATTACAGTTTCGTGGTTTTACGGAGTTTGTTCCCATGAGGATATATAAAAACGAGGACCCCAGGGGAGATTTTAACACTTCACCTGACTAGCACCCGGTGCCTGCCTTCATTGGAGAGAGCAAGAGTAAATGATGACTCTTGGCAGGAGGAAGGAACCTAGACTAAATTTAGTTGACAAACACCTTCTTTCTCATACTATTAAGTATATTTAACAGGTAGGTCAAGTTTGGGCAGCAGTTGCAGATCAGAGCTGGGGCGTGGGGGACAAGGGGAGAGAATTGAACATGTTTTCCCTTCTTGATCTTCAGGAATAATTCCCTTCAGGAATAAGCATCATCTATTACATCAAAAACTTGACCCATGATTAAATAACTTTGTTTAGTCTTTACCCTGTGAGTGCTGCTGGAATGTAACAGAGTTCGAGATACAGATGCTCTGATTTCATGCTATTGCAATCAGCGTTCCAAAGAATTCCTAGGACTGCCTTAGACTGTCTCTCAGAAGATTAAAGGCAGAAGTTGTGAATTTTCATAATCTAGGAATTCATCATTATTGAGTATGATATCTTTTTAATAAATTAGCTTTAAAAATAAAATTAAATAAATAAATTATCTTGAGGTAGAACAAAAAGACTTAGGTGTGTTCCTAGTGGGTTTTTGTTTTGTTTTTTAAACAGTGATGCTGAAAAACAAAACAAAACACATTTCACCGAACCACATGATTCAGTGGTTAGAATTGTTTTTATTTCAAGCACGGAATCTGTATTAAAAATAACACAGTTCCATATCCTCCGTTCTGTAGCTTCTCCCAGCACAAGGGAAAAAACACACTCCCTAATACGTTTTCTGAGTGCTCTCTCTTTGTAATATTTCCTTTGCAGAGGTCCTGTTCATATTTGTATCTTATTACTTTTCTTATACTGGATTTATTGATAGTTCCTAACAAAAATATGATTTCGGTATATTTACTGAACCAAATTCAATAGAGCAGACCCCAATTCAATTTTTTTCATCAAAATGGAGAACAATAAAGAACCCAAAGTCCTCCATTCAGACACATCGCATCAAAAAAACTGATATTGTTTAAAGAAATAACTCAATAAGGGGGAAGTGATAGATATTACTTAAAGAACAACATTAGCTTTGTTTATTTATCTAGCTTTCTAATAATCCAGCCTCTAACGCAGTAAGTGGCCAGGATGTTGGGTACTCCCAGGTTATTGGCTCTCCCGTAAATGTGTTGCCTTCTAAACACAGAGTGTGGGACATTTTTGTGTGTGATTATGCCTTGTGCGAGACCCAAGGTGCATATTTCTTGTTAATTGTCTTTCCATGTCTTCAAATTCAATTGAAGAGAATTTTTAAAAACCTCGCTGAGTCTGGTTCCCAGATTATTTTGCTATTGTGCCAGTATTATATATATATGTAGCCCGAGCTAATCATGTTCGTGCTCTTGCATGTTTACCGGGAGTCTGTATTTGGAATTTCTAATGACCTGCTTTTGAAAACCGATCACAGAGGGTTTTCCTCATTGACCATTAGGTAAAAGGCTAAAATAAAATAAAATAAAATAAAACCTCTGGCTCACGATAGATGTTTCGTTTAATGGACGGGTGTATTCATTATTTACCTGTTCGCAGTCTCTTGCGTATTGCCTAGTGATGATTCGAGTTGTTTTAAAGATGATCTTCATTTCTGAGCTATTGCATCATCCTGAGATTTAGTAATGATTTTAGATTTTCCACCTAAATTTCAGGGCCTTTTTCCACTGAAAATGGTAAACAATATTACACACAGGGGGGGAAAAAGAAGAAGAAGAAGAAAAGAAAAGAAGAAGTAATCTGATTTCTGGGAAGAGAGAGCCCAGTGAAAGATGTGTGCTTTTATAAGGATGGACAATGGAAAGCAAAATAATAACTCCTAACTTTGATTGTTCAAATAGATTCTGCAATCCGGAGAGCTGCATGCAGGCTGGAGCAGGCGCGGGGCAGCAAGGTTAAGTAGAAGAGAAGGCACAATACTTCAGATTGGCAGTAGACTGCAGCAAGAATAATCTAATCAAGATGAAATTAAATTATCTAGTCCCAGGGCAGGCTCCTGGGACTGCTGCATTGAACGCTAGCAGAGCCCCTCCTAGACATTTTTCCCCAGTCAAACTCACATGATGAATGCAGATGAAATTTGAAATATGAAAATCTGAAATAATTTATGGAAGTTGTCAGAAATTTGGCCTGCTTGTGGCGTAATTTCCTCGGAGACGAGGCAGGCCGGCGCACGGCTGCAAGACTCCGAGCGGCGGCTGGCCTGCCAGTGGGCTGGATCCAGCCCTTTAAAATGCTCTGCCAGACAAATTACAGCTCATTACCCACAGCCTTGCACCAGGCCATTATGTCAGAGGAAATCTTTTTTCATTTGCACAAATTTGCTTGGAATTCTCATATTTATTTGAGCATCCATTATCGAATCTGAACATTGAATTATCCACAATTATTTTCTGGGTACGCGGATGTTTGTGTGTATGGAATAGACGATGACTGTGGGGGCTAGCAAAATAGGCCAGTGTAGCTGAGAACCTCACGTAGTGTGCAGCCGTGTCACCCAGAGCTCTGTGTGGCTGCTGAACGAGCGTGGCCTTCCGCGAGGATGTTTTACGAGGAAAGTCACAAGACCCCTTTCTCTCCCAACGGGTCCGTGAAGGACAGGCAGTCTGCTTTTTAGTGCGTCTTCCTCTCTGCACTGTGATGTGAAATAATCACAATGCACTGGTTAGGGCTGGGCCCCCTTCCCACCTTCCCACCATCACCACCACCCCCACTACCGTGCTCCGGGGCAAGTTGTTTGGGGTGTCCGTTTTCATACGACTCACACACGCTGGCCTGTCCTCCTACACAAAGCATGTGCTCTCCTTGCTGTTACCAGTCCGGCTCTCCCGAAACGCCCTCCCTCCTCTGTCGTCTTCCTAGCGACGGCGCCATGGTGGTAAGTGGACTCAGTTGCTCAGAAAACACTGCAGTAGAGTCACAGAATGGAACCATTGGCCGGAAGGGAAAAAAACATGAAAAAAAATTAAGTTTCAGACACAATTTGAATGAGAGGGTTTGCCTATGATTTTTTTACTATTGTTCAGCCTAACAAATCTCTCTTCATCTAATATTGCTAAATTGTTTCATACATCTCACTGTTATTTTAACCAAGCCCTCAGGCGTGCAGCTAAACGCCTCGTCAACCTTTCTAGTGACTAAATAATTAAATGCTCTCCATCGGCTTGGTGACAGGCTGGTTCTTCTGACAGGTGTAGATGCAAGAGAAAAGTGCCACCAGTCTCCCAAACTCAAGTAGGTGGTTTGGTTTGCCTGAGCATTTCAATGCAGACATCAAAGAACTAGGGGGAGAGGGATATAAAATAGGTGAACTCTAAATATCTCACCACACTTGTAAATCTGATTCTGTTTCAAGAAAGTCAGATGTATTTTGCAGATCAAATTCGTTTTGGTCCAAGGAATTTTGTGCTTCATCACCAAGGTGGGCTCAGTGGCTGTTTACATAATCTAAGCTTGTTCCAGTCTTGATACATAAATGTTAGCAGAATTATATACCTTTCAATTAAAAGGATAACAAAGTATCTATAACTATAACTCGTGGCTGCCAGGATTTAGAAAAGCAGCCAGATTGTATCCCCAAAGAACGAAATAGCTGTATCCGCAGATAAAGCCAAACCAAGGGCTTTGTAGACGCCAGTCCTGCGGACTTGAGGGCCCCTCAGATCCACTGCAGGCTTGGAACATGTCGCAGCTTCTCCCGGCTGCAGGAAACTCTGTAACAGCCCTCGACTAAAGAAAGAAACCGGGTTGGAGATGATTGCTTTCATTGTGCTATTGTGCGTGTGTATTATATAGTCGCTCCACAGTTTGACACAATCAGTTGAATGTGGGACAAGACAGATGTTGTGTATGACAGTGGGGTAGTATTGAAAGATGACCCCATATCTAGAGGACCAAGAGTTATGGATGCATTGATAGCTGCTACGAACATTTTGAAGCGTGCCTGTTAAATTTTGCCTGCTGGCTTCTGGCCGGAGGCCGGCCGGCCTGGGCAACGGAGCAATTGAAAGAAACTGCAGGCAGCTTAATTTCAGTATACATCAGGGAACTTTGTTCCGCCTTTGTTGTAAGTGACCACTGACAGGAGCGGCCTCTGAAGAAAGCAAGGCAAACAAGGCTCATTGAACACGTCCCAGCTAATCTCTGTTGTGCATTTTATTTATTCACTTCTAGTGCATTCTCTCTCTCTCTCTCTCTCTCTCTCTCTCTCTCTCTCTCTCTCTCTCTCTCTCTCACCTCCCCCCACCCTTTGGATAGCTGTTTAAATTACTGAAAGGCCCTTTCTTAAATCCGAAGATATCATGAGAATCACAGAGAAGACTGAGGATGTGTGAAAAATAAAACCTCTTGGTGGGACTTATTGAGGACATATTTTTATGGAGAAAATGAGGGGAAAGCGGTTTCATGTAAAGGCCTGTGGAAAAATTACATAATAAAAAGAGTTCCCCCCCCACCCAGAAAGCCGGGCTGTGAGTGACATTTTATTTTCCAAAGAAATATGCAGATGGATGCTCTTGGAAAATATGAGGTATGTTTTCCAGGCTCAAAGGAAAATGAACCATAGAAACGGTCAGCATCCAAGTTCAAGTGAACCATGCATTTACGCTGAGTTCTATATCTTACATCGCTTGAGTTCCCTGTCTAAGATTACTAATGACCAGCCTCTTTTATTAACTCATTTGAGGGTAGATTTCAAAACTGGAGAAGAAAGCTTCTTGTGCACAACATAGATAAATGTAGTAGACATGAAGAGCCAGACGTTTCTATCTGCTGGGTCTGTTTCACTTCGTGTCCTTTATCAAGAGGACCAAAGACTTTTTTAGAGTTGTGGGAAGGCCATGGGGAGCCGCTGCTTGGTTTTGATCTGGGTGCACCCTAAAAGGATCATTGAGCCACATTGACGCTGCGAGCAGTTACCCGCAGCCTGGTTGGAAACCACGAACGCAAAATGCGCCTCGTCACCATCAAACAAACGGACTGAAGCGATTGCCGTGTAAATATCAAGCACCGATCCTCCCTGCTTATGAAACTCTACAGCCATATAAAGAGTTATGTAAATCCCAATGCTGATGAAATCCCATCCTGTACTTGAACAAATGCAATTTTTCCGCCACTATCGCTAGTTGTTTTGTCGCTTCACGCCAGATTTCCCAGGAGATGCAGGGAGGACTAAGCACATAAACCCCCTCATCATTTCTACAGCGCATCAGCCGTGTGCAGGGAAGAGCGGCATTTCTCACTGTGCATTTGTAAAGCAAGTGTAGCTGGGGAAGTTGGAAGCGGAAAGAAAACAGCTATGCGCATATGCCGACCTTCATAATGAGGCTTGGACTAACCAGTAAAATAATGTTATTGATCATGGAAAGGAAACTAAGTACAAACACCACCTCTGCGAAACCTAAATGCAATTTTAGACGCATTTCCTAGACCTTCCTTAAAACAGAGTGAATGAGGAGGTGATGATCAACCCTTTTCTTGTTCATGAAAAAAAGGCAAAAACTTTCACTTGAGCAAATGTTAGAGGGGGAAAGGAGATAGGGAGATAGGGGAAAGGGAAAGGAGATTTTTCTCACATTTAACATCTTTATGATAATTACAATAAAGGGTCTTCTAAATATAAATGATCACATATTAAGTTAATTTCATTCTAGAATATTTTCCTGTATCTTCTACCTTAAGATCATTTCTTTTTTTTTAATGTTTAAAGTACAAAAGTGTTGATTCACTCTTGTACATATACCTACTTAAGTTTTTCCTTAAAATCAATTAAAAGGTAGAAAACGTGAATGAATCTAGAAGAAAGACAATCTGAGCTTTTCTTATACAGATGTCGATTTGAGCTCAGCTTGGAGGTCAACCTCTTTCCATCATGTATTAGAAAGTTATCTGATTGTTTTGAGAACTTCTTAGAAGCATGTCACCAACGGAGTTTCCATTACAACTGGAAATTTCTGGCCCATCTAAGCTTCTGGGCACCTCCACTGAAAATTCAGGACAAATCTGGCAAAACTTGATTTCTACTTGAGACCAGGAACACAGAAACACTACATAAGTTTTTTGGTTTCCCCCCACCCCCAAAAAAGTTTATCAGTACAAGAAGGTAAGAGGTAAATAGTTCCTTCGTCCATCAATTTAGTCAAGCAAATTATAGAATTTGGTCCCAGAATCAATCTCTCTCTCTCTCTCTCTCTCTCCCCCTCTCTCCTGTCAACATGCATAGGTAGAGTTATAGACTTTATAATAGCTAGTTATTATAAAATTACTTTAAGAAAAGATGTTTTGCATTCATCAAAGGTCCATCCAACCAAATTACATGGATCATTTTCTCAATTACACAACTCAATTTGACCAATGATGTGGCTACAAAGATTATATGTAGATGATACTTACTGCAGTTAAACGTTATTTTTTAAACAGTTGGGATTTTCCTGTAATCTTAAATAAGCCCTTAATTATATTCAAGATTAAATTTTTTTTCAAGATTAAATTTTAAAAGTCTGGTCTCATTATCACCAGAAGATTTTTTAGCGTCTTATATTTTGGATCTTCAGGGAGATATCTTTCTTTTTTATAAAGATATTTACTTTTATAAAATAAATTCAGGAAGGAATGTTTCCAAGAGAATAGTCACAGACATGGATACATTATTAAGAAATACTATCACAAAATTTTATTTTGTAAATATCTATAAAATAATGAATTTTTAAAACTCTTTAAAATAATATACTAAGGGGGGGCTTCAAAAAGTTTATGGAAGGAGGGGGAAGAAAATACTAGAATGGATTGTGATGACGTCGATACAACTCTTTTTAAAAGTGTGTAACAAGCCGGTCAGGGTGCAGTACAGCACCAATGAAACATACAGCTTTCCTCTAGTTCTTTAGTGCTTCCTCTCACACACCCCTCCTGCCACTCTCATGACTCCAATTCTACCTTACAAATCCGGCTAGACCAGAGCATGTACACGGGTACATAAAAGAGCTGGAATGGAAACACAGGGAACCCAGGACAGATAAACCCCTCAGGACCAATAATGAGAGTAGCAATACCAGAGGGGTAAGGGAAAGGTGAGGGAGATAGAGGGAACTGATCACAATGATCTAGATATAACCCCCTCCCTGGGGGATGGACAACAGAAAAGTGGGTGAAGGGAGACATCGCATAGTAAGACATGAAAAATTAATAATAATTTATAAATTATCAAGGGCTCGTTAGAGAGGGAGCGTGGGGGAGGGAGAGGGAAATGAGGAGCTGATACCAAGGGCTCAAGTAGAAAGCAAGTGTTTTGAGAATGATGATGGCAACAAATGTACAAAAGTGGTTGACATAATGGATGGATGGATGGATTGTGATAAGAGTTGTATGAGCCCCCAATAAAATGGTTAATAATAAAATAAACAAAAGTGACTAAATATGGAAGTGAATGATATGTGAATTTTATACCAAGAAAACTACTATTTAGAAAAAAGGAAACAAAGAAACCAAAGATTACCAATGGTTACCCTGAGTGATGGAGGATGAGTTTTTGCTTAGGGGGCTTTGTGTTTATGTGAATGGTGGTGGAACAACTTGGAAGAAGGTATCAACAAGAGTTGTACAACAAGAAATGAACAATCAATGGCACTGAATTATACATGTAAAAGTTGTTGAATTGGAGAATGTTGTGTTGTATATATTTTGCTACAATTAAAATAATAATAATCACACTAATAACAAATGAGTAAAAGTAGAAAATGTTCGAAAATTCATTGTAGTAATGATTATACAACTCTTCCTCGTGTGAACTACTGAGCTGCATTATAGGTGGACGAAATGCCAATAAAATGGCTTTTTATAAGGTCACAGAAACATTCATCATCTTTCAGTTTCATTTTTTATAAACATTTAGAAGCATCTGAATTTATCACTTTATAATTAGAGAAAACATTATTTTTAAAGTCCTTTTCCTCATCTAAAAGTATAAACCTTCATTCTCTACCTTTTTCTTTTAAATGAAAACCTCATAGGAACTTATTAAACAGGATTTGATTCTAAAATGTGCTTGTCAGTCTCTTTGTCATACCGTGGTCGCTTATATGTAGCTGTGATGCTGGAAACTATGTCACCAGTATTTCAAATACCAGCAAGGCCACACATGGTGGGGAGTTTCAGCACAGCTTCCAGATGAAGACAGATGAGGATGAAGAACCTGGCCATCTATTTCTGAAAAAAATTCACCAGTGGGAAAAAATATCTGAATAGCAGTAGAAGGTGAGCCCCCGAGGCTGGAAGACACACAAAATGCAACTGGAGAAGAGCTGCCTCTTCAAAGAGGGGTCGAGCTTAATGACTTTGATAAAGTAAAGCTTTCAGAACTTTCATTTGCTGATCCGGGATAACTCAAGATGAGGAGGCCCCGCTGTAGAAACCCATTAGCATTGAATGGACAAAGTATGGATGTCAGAAAATCGGAACTTGCCAAAATGAAACAGAATGCTTGACGATCAATACCCTAGGACTCTTCCACCCTTGCAGTAGTGAGCCAAAATGGTGGACTGGTATTGGCTATTTTAAATCAGATCATTACACGATCTATAACAGAACATTTCAAGATCTATCCTGAATACTACACTATAGTGATAGAATAATAGTCATACACCTACAGTTAATACGCCTATTTTTCAAACATATCCACCAGTCATTAATGTCAAAAATGCAGAAATTGAAGATTGTTACCAACCGCTGCAGCCTGAAATTGATCAATACACAATCAAGATGCACTGGAAATTAGTGATGATCAAAATATGAACGTTGGAAACAAAGAAGAATCAATAGTTGGAAAATATGACTTTGTTGATAGAAACAAGGCCAGAGATTTCAAGGTGCAATTCTGCAAGACCAATGACTTCTTCATGGCAAATGTCTTTTTTCATCAACGTAAACAGTGACTGCACATGTGGAACCCAGGAACCAAATTAACTACATATGTGTAAAAACACTGTGGAGAAGCTCAATATCATCAGTCAGAAAAAGGCTGCCAATCGTTCATCTGCAAGCTCAAGATGAAACTGCAAAAAAAAAAAAAAAAAAAGTAAACCAAGTTAAAAGAGCCAAAGCACAACCTTGAGTATGTCCTACCTGGGTTTAGAGGCTGACACAAGAATGACCCTTAGGAAGAAGGAGGGTGAGACCTTTTCTTATGCAAATTGGACTTGTTATCAGAAGGCACTAGGGCCTGGAGACAGGTTTGGTCAAGTAGCCCACCACGATTAACCCAATTCCAATTCAATGAGACCTCCTTAAGACAGAGCGGAATCTCCTCGGTTGGGATTTCTGAGGTTATGAATCTTTACAGATGCAGACTGCTTCGTCTTTGCCCCACCTGTCCTTAGCAGCTACTGGACCACGCTGGACCCATCGGGCTCTTTTGGTAAAACGGAGGCGGGCCGGTGAACAAAAGGAATGCCCTCTGGGAGATGAGCTGGCAGTGTCTCAACAATGGGCTCAAACGTGCCAACCATTTGTGCGCTGACACGAGAGCTGCCAACATTTAGCTCTGTTGTGCAAAGAGTGGCTATGAGTCCGAACCAACTGGAAGGCACCTGACCACAGCAAGAACAACACTTGCTTGTAATACAATACACAACCATTCAAGAGATGTCATTGCTTGCTGCCATGGGGTACCTCAATTCAAGTGCCTTCTTAAAAATGGAACAAATCCAGAATAAAATCTTCAGATTCCCTGAGCTCAAGATTCTTCTGTAATATGTCACACTGCATGTGTTGTTGTCATCTGACTTCTTCATAACACCCTGAGGGACCTGGGGCAAATATGCTGATATTCTGGATATTGCTATTGATGTAAATAACAAATTATCAAAATGAAACAAAACGCTGCTGGTCCTGCTCCATCCCCATAATTGGTTGCACTGTGATCCATTGGGCTTTTGATGTCTGATTATCAGAAATTGATAGCCTAGCCTTTCTTCTTAGACTGTGTTTAGTCTGGAAACTTTGCTAAAACTTCTTCATCATCATAGCCAGTGGTGGGATTCTGCACTGGTTCAGCAGAACCAACATCTAATTTTTTGTTGAGTTTGGCGAACTGGTTGTTAAAATGACCCTTGTAATCCGGGTTCTCTATTAGGTGGACACCTGGGCAGCTGGCCAATGTGGAAATCACATATTTACATTCCTTACTCTTTTCCAGCATTTGTCTGTGCAACAGAGCATTGTAAGCACCCTTCCACCATCCATAGGTATAAAAAATTAAGTGGAGCTATGCTTGTAATGTTTATTTATTCATTCATAAACCTCGCGTTTCTTTATGAGGTACACATTTGTATTACCTTGCATTGGTTACTTCAGTAAACAGACATACAGTGTAAAAAGAAAATGTGCCAGACAACTAGAGTGGCACTCTATCATTTGTTTCAGTTTTGTGTTGCAATACAAATTCCCAGGACACATGAGGGAATTATGCAACTCCTGAAAGTGTTCAAAGAGCTAAAAATAGTGTCACAACAATTGCTGTACGTTCAGCAGGCCCAAAAGGGGCTTTTCAGAGATGAACATAATCCTTTCAGAAGAGAGAAGTCACCTGTCTCCAATACATCAAACACAGCGACTATTGTCTTACTGGTCTACCTCTAAAGCTATGGGATCCTGCTTCCACAGTGAAAAATGGTTGAGGGTAAACCACACAGCCAGTGATATGCTGATAAAAGTGACGAACATTGCAAGTGGGGATGCCGATAAAGAAGCAATCTAGAAATAAATAAGCTTCATTGTTTTTGCCAAGTATTATTTAACATTTTTTCATTCACATCTTAAAATTCTTATAAGAATCTACTTTTGTGTACCTTTTATTATTCTTATTAATTACTAACTATAGAATAATAATATATCTTTCAGGACATCTTTCTTTATACTTAAAACCGTCATTAGGGCAGCGAACCGGTTGATAACTTATTTGAAGCCTACCACTGGTCAGAGTGAAATAGAAGCCTCTACTGAGAGTCGGTGGGGCAGCTCATGGGGAGCTCAGGCTGCAGAGGTCTCCAGGATAAAGATTAAAAACAAAACCAAAAGCCTCCCTGCCATCGAGTCCATAATGACTCATAGGCGCCCTCTAGGACAGGGTTGACCTGGCCCCTTTACACACTGAGACTGGATCTCTCGAGTAGTGGTTTCGAATGTCTCTAGCACCCACAGGTAACCACTATGCCACCAGGGCTCCTGAAGGACAGAGATAAAGCCCCTGGAGTTCTTGTCTTCTGCAAGTAAAGATTGACAGGCCCTGTGAGTTGGAATCGGCTCAAGGGCAATGTGTGGGTTTTAGAAGGAGCTCTCCTTTGAGCCCAGGAGGTTCAAAGGCAGGGATAAAAGAAATAGCAATCACCTGATACACTGAAATAGTAAAAATAGCTAGAGTGGACTATTTACAATAGAAATATATAAGTAGTTTTTGCCTGATGTTGCAAAGGCTAATGTCCACGTGTGTTTACAACAAACAACCAAATAGAAGTGGTGGTACTCCCCTAATATCTCATCCATAAGACCTGCCCCATCTCCCTGCCACCCCTAGTATCATCAACAGAGCCTTTAAAACCATGAAAGAGAAGAGAAAACCAAGGCTAACTTACAGATGAAAGTTGAAGATGAACTCCTGTGCCCGAATTATACCCCAACCAAGGACAGGAACCACTCTTCCATGGCAGCTCCTTATCCATCTCATGCCTACCAACGCTGGTGGGTGGCCACTCGGTGGTGGACAGTGTGTGTCTGCTCACCACTCCCTGAGACCCAACAGGGAGAAGAGGCAACATTGGCCCTAACTCTCTTTCCATTTCTTAGTGGGCCTACCTCAACTCACTGCCATCGCATTGATTCTGACTCATAGCAACACTACAGGACAGGGTAGAACTTCTGTGGGATTCTGAGACTAGAACTCTTTATGGGAATAGCATGTTTTTGCTGCAGAGCCACGGGTGGTTTGGAACTGTTGACATTGAGGTTAGCAGCCTGATGCATAACCACTCCGCTCCCAACAGTTATATTTATGCTCATTTACAGTTACTGCTTCTCCCGATGTTTTGCATACTCATCAAGACAACCATTTCTGGCCAAGTGATTGCTTTCTTGATTATTGTTACACCATAGCAGGTAGAGAAACAATATGTATAGGAGGAAAAGGAATTTATTTTGGTTTAGCTTAAGCTAATGAATCTTGTTTTGTTTTCAGTTGTTTGTAACAGAGAAATAGAGAAATGCTGTTTCCTTGAAATTCCTTAGCGTGTTTGAGAGATTTTTTCTCCCTCCCTTTTTCTCCCTTGGTCTTGAGTTGGACAGCTCACTGTAAGATCAGCAGTTCAAAATCGCCAGGAGAAAGACGGGGGTTTTTACACCCTTGGAGTTACAGTCTAAGAAACTCACAGGGGGCAGGTCTTCCCTGTCCTGTAGGGTCGCTATGAGTTGGAATGAATTCAATAGCAGGAAAAGTACATAAAAGGAGTAGTGGGGTATGCAGATAGTGGATATTAACACCCTGGGCTACTAACCAAAATGCTAGAAACTGTAGCTGCCTAGAGGTGTCTCAGAAGAAACATCTGGCCATCTAGTTTCCAAAAGTCAGTCATTGACAACCTTATACTTCTACTCTGGCAGGCTGAAGCTCATGGTGAGCTGGGCTTACCAAGAGCCAGTGTTTCCTCCAAGACAACTGGTTGGTTGGCTGGTTGGTTGGTTGGTTGGTTGGTTGGCTGGTTGGTTGGTTGGTTGGTTGGTTGGTTGGTTGGTTGGTTGGTTGGTTGGTTGGTTTTTAAATACATAGACAAGGGAGCCAGGTGTCCCAACCACTAAGTCTGCCAAACAATGGGTGGTTGCTTTCGCTGTTCTTTGGCCTTGGCTTCTTTCTGAACCTGTCAGACGGAGGAGCGCCCTGATCCCACACTGAGTGTCTAGACATTTGTGATGGCTGATCTAAAGAATCATATAAACGAAGCCACTACCCTTAAGTTGATCCCAACTAGAGGGGAGCCTGTGAGCCCAAGTGGGATGGCCCCATAGCATTGACAGGAGGGCAGGCCTTTCACAGAAGCAGCTTGCTGTCTTCTCAAGAAGGTCACTTGGGGGTTTGAACCTCCAACTTTGGAGTCAGCAGCAGAGCCAAACGTGTGCTGTTCTTTGGATTATCTTGCTCCCTCTCTGCACCCAGCAGAGGGAAGGCCCTGGTCCCATACTGAGGGACCAGACCATCTGTGGTGGCTGACCTAGCCCCACTCACCAGCAGGGAGAAAGTGTGTGTGTGTGTGTGTGTGTGTGTGTGTGTGTGTGTGGTGAAAGAGCTGGGAGATTCCCCTTTCACCCTCTCCACTTCCTCAACAGAATCCCCCCCCCCACACACACACACACACCCCTGCTGCGGCTGGTGGCTCAGTGCAGGAACTGATTAGGTAACAACAGAGCACCTTCCCTCCCAGTTCACTCTCAATGCATTTGGGCCACAGCTTTTGAAGGAGCCCAGCCCTGCCACTATCCTGCCTTTATCGCAGGCTGTATGGGGCTTTATCTGGCAGCGCCTGGGCTTTGCCCCTGGCTTCATCAATCATGTGGACCAGTTCACATCCCCTTCACGGTGTTCCGCCTCATTAAACCCATCAAGGGCGCTGCTTCGGAGAGGCGGTGGGGCCCCCAGGGATGCCTGCGCTCTCCTTCCCACTGCTCCATTGCCTGGATGAAAAAGGCCGCAAAAGGTGGGGGAGAAGGGGAGCAGGGTGAGTTACAGGCCACAGATGCTCTGGCCTCTCCCTGCTCGCTGGCCTGGAGGTTTCTGATAGGGTGCCTGGGAAAGGCATGATCGGCTGGGTGGACAAGCATGTGCCCTTCCGCCTGCCTTCCTAAGGAAATCGGTGCTTCCTGGTGGAACTGGAGACCACCGCTTCCTAGACTGTGAAGGATGTTCAGACTGACAGAAATGCTAGCTGTAGACAAGTCAGGAAGCAAGCCTGAGGTTGAATTCAGCGTCTTCTGAGGCAAAAATCAGAGGCTCTGGTGGGCGCTGCGTGGTAAGCTCTGGATTGTTAACTAACTGCAAGGTCAGCAGTTCAAACTCCCCTGGAGAAAGAGGAGGCTGTTTGTGTTTGCCGTTTGTTCACATAAAGGTTCACAGGCACGGAAACCCAATAAGAGGTCACTATGAGTTGGAATCGACTCCATGGCAGTGAGTTTGTGGGTAAACTAAGCCATTAATTTGCCATTCAGGTCACAGGCAAACCCAGTTGTATAGTTGAGGGGAAGAGGGGGTCACAAATTTCCAAACTGGGGACGAGTTGAACTGCAATCCGCAAGGTCTCCAGTTTGAAACCAGTTCTACCCTGTCCCATGGGGTCGAGAGGAGTCAGTATTGACTTTATAGCAGTAAGTTGCTTTTCAAATCTACTGACTAGTAACTAATTATTATTTTCAGGTCTTCGCTATGATGGGTGTGTTTGGATGTGATAAAGCTCTATACATCATACTGCACAACAGCCCTGGCAGGTATGAGATTACCTGTGTCATCTTAAAAGGGAAAAGGTCAAGGCTAAGAGTAAAAGAAAGAGTCTGCAGGTCACAAGCCATTTGAGCCCAGATGCCCACCTGGAGTTGGTGGTTTGAACCCACCAGCCAGTCGGTGGAAGAAAATGCCTGGCGATCTGCTTCCCTATAGATTTCCACTGAGAAACCCCTATGGACCCGGTTCACTTTGTACCACACAGGATGCTTGAGGCAGGGTAGCTAACCCCAACAGAGGAGGTCAATGGAACCAAGATCACGTTGCTAATGAGGGGAGGCTTTGGGCCCCTTTTGTTTCCTAACCCAAGTTGGTAGATAGGGCAGAGAAGTTAAGGAAGGGACTGTTGTTGTCTGCGTTTGTGTGTTTATTTCGGACTATATGCAATGTTTATGACGTGTTGTCGGATACCCAGACACAAACGTGCTTCCCCAAAAGTTTTCCTATTAAGCCTTAGAAGAAAGGAAAAGGTGAGAGGGAAGCAGAAAGCAACACCACCTCAGACCTTAGAGCCATATCTATATCCACTTCACTTGTAGGAGAGCTGGAGGAGTGAGTCTCCTGGAAATGATGTAGGAAGGAAGGGTGGAAGAAAGTCCTGACCATAGAAAGCAAGCTCTCCTCTTGTATTGCTGACAACAGCCAGGTTTGATCTCCAAGAGAAGTAATCTCTGGACCACTTCACACACCTAAGAACTTTTCCCAAAGGTCCAACACTTGCATGGCAGTGAACGTCACCCCAAATCCTGTGCTTTCTAAACCTGGGCAGAAGCTAAAATGGGAGAGTAGGGGACACCTGGCCCACCCCACCAACAGCCACTACCAGGCACCAGGCAGGCTCTTTTGTCCCTGGGGGCCTGCTCCCTTGTCTTGCCTGTGCCCCGCACGCCCTACACCCCCTTTCCCATAAGGAGACAATGGGATTAGAAACCCCTAAACTTCCGGGAACACAGGCCACTTCCCCTCCAGGCCTCAACCTCTGGCGCCCTGGTGCCTTTGCTCCGCTGGGCCAATTTGCATGGGTGACAAACGCAAACTGCGCAGATCTCCCAACACCAACAATATTAATAATCATAAAAGACCCGGCAATTACAAAAAGAGCAAGTGCTAAATGTCAGGAGCCAGGGCAAGATTTTTAAAAGGCAACGCACCGAATCCAAGTCTGTACTTTAACTTTTTTAATAACGATTTTTTTTTCTGGGCTGGAAGCTCGCACCGAATCCTGGAGGAATTGCTAAATCAGATTAAGGTTATATTTTGCAACAGACTGGATGGAGCAATAAAGGAGAGCGCGGAAATGGGACTTCGCCCATCAATTAGATCTCTATTAGCAGCCAATGCAGGCTTCGCCACAGGAAATGTCACGGGCCTGCCCAAGCCGACCCTTTCGCTCCTCGCCCCCCCCCACCCCGCAACCTCCAGATTTCACCTCCTCCCACCCCACCCTGGAGTCAAACAACTCCTCCGCAGCATACTTTGGAGCCAAATAAATCCCTTTGTTTGACGGAGGGTTTTTGTTTTCCTTCCCGGTCTTATTTTTTGGAAGACGCCGCCACCTGCCTCCCCACCCCCGGCACAGCGCGCTAACCCGGGGACACTCCAGTCCCAGCCGACTGAACAGGTTGCGGGCCCGCCGAGCGGGGACTGGTGTGCTGGGCTTTATTAATATTAAACGCTTTATGACGGCCTTCAGCAGCCGAATGAAAGGTGATTAACAAGACAATGGGCAGGGTTCTGAATGGTGGGGCAACTCATCTGCTGCCGTAGATCATTTCCGCCTGGGGGCACCGGGAGGAAGACCGCCACAAAGATGTAGCCCTACTGGGAGTCCGAGCGCCCACATGGCGCGCCCTGCTGACTGGGACGAGACCGGGGTGCGGGGTCCACTCTGACCCCAGCGTCTTCTCTGGGGCACTTGCTAACAGTCACCCCGGGTATGGACCTGGATCAGAAACCAGAGACCTGCACCCTCGTTGTAAGCCTCCTCGAGGCGCTCACCTACCACCCCAAAGCGCCAGGTACAGGGAGTGGAGCTCTGATGCGCAAGCATCCCAAGGCAGACTGCTGACGCTTGGCACCTGGACAAGAAAGTGGGAAACGACCCCAACCCACTCCTTTCCAGGCTCCGACAGAACGCACCCAAGCCCTTAACCCCCCCCTCCCCACGCCTCTCTAGTGCCCAGCAGAGCAAAAATGCCCCCGGACTGCAGAAAGCCTCATTGGTCATTCTCCTGGGGACCCGGAAAACAACGCTCCTTGTCCCAGACCGACTGGGAATCAGTCCCCCCCCCACGCCCACTTCTGCTCCCTTGTCTTGCCTGTGCCCCGCCCGCCCTACACCCCCTTTCCCATAAGGAGACAAGGTGCCACCGCCCGGGGATGAGCGAGCGGGAGAAGTGGCCCGACGGATAAAGGAGGCACTGTTGTGGCTGCAGCCGCCGCTGTCCCCATTCAGGGACCGAATTCAAATGGATATTTCCCCTCTCGGCCCAGCTGAACTAGGCTCAATGCCTCAAAGGTGCAGCGCTGCCTCCGTGGACATGCTCTGTGGCTGATATTATAATTTTCATAATGCGCTTTTATGTCGCTCCAGACTCCTCCGGTGAGGAGCCCGCAGAGCTGCTGAAAGGGGCTTTGAGAGGCCCGGGCGCGCGGCTGCGGCGAGCTGCGCGCCCCCCGCCGGCCTGAGTGGCACCGCGTGCCCCGGCCCGGGCGCGGCTCCTCGGTGGCGGGCACGCTGGCGGCGGCCGGCGCGGCCGGCTGCCTTCATTAGCATGCACCCCGAGTGCGCCCCGCCGGCTCCCCGCCGGGCTCGGGTTGCTCTGCGCCCCTCGGGACTCGGCCATCCGCCTGGGTGCGGGGTCCTTGGCCTCGCCCCTGCGCAGACTCCATTCGGCTGGTGGCCGGAGCCCAGGGGATCGGCCCTGGGAAAGTCAAGGTGCTAGAGAGGAACAGAAATCCCCGAGCAGCCAGAGCCCCGGTGGACCTTGGGCTGGGGTGCAGGCAGTTTTCCCGGGGATCCGGAAGCGAGGGAGAACGCTTAGGGCTGGTGTCCCGGAATGGGAGGGAGGTGGCTAGAGAAGTCAGGGGTTAAATAGAAGTCTTCTTTTAACCAGCGAGGAGTATTATTTCGTTCTAAGCACTACAACCAAATCAAACCCAGCGCAGTGAAGTGGGTCTGACCAAACCTACCGCCATGCCATCCCATTCAGACACATAGCGATCCTAAATCAATTCCCCCACCCCCGTAACAACACGACCAGGAACAAGTGCTGGCGAAATGTCCAAGTTGCCCAAGTTCACATAGCTGGCAAATGGGAGGGGCCAGATTAGAAACTTTAGTAATTGGCCGGAGTGTCCTTGCGTTTAAGTAAACTAATGGCTGCGTTCTGATTGTTTGCTGTGTGTTGGTTCCCTGGCAAACCCATGCTCCAGATTTATAGCTGTCCTACAGACCACTGACATTGACCAAGTCTCAGGTCCCCACCTACAGGAAGCCCCTCTGGCTCTTTGTGACTGGGGGGGGGGGTGAGGGGGGCTCACGGTTACCTCATTACCTCCGCTGTTTTCTTCCTTAGTAGGAATTTGCATGCTTCAGGTTTCTGAGAAGTTCTACATTAGACAATCCTTTGCCTTCATCTCCCATTTAAACAGGCAATGCTGACTCATAGCGACCCTCTGTGGGTTTCCAAGACCCTAACTGTTAATGGGAGTAGAAAGCCTAGTCTACCTCCCAGGGAGCTGCTGGTGGTTTCAAACTGCCAACCGAGGATGGCAGCCCAACGTGTAACCACCACATCACATGGCTCCTTCAGTCTCCAGTAAGTACATTAAACTGATATGCATCACGGTGAAACTGTAAAACAGAGAAACTAGCATTCCCAAAGAACTTCCAAATCAACTCAGCATTTGATTCACCTTAAACAGAGGATTTACAAATAGAGGTCTAACTTCGCCTTAATAGATGTGTTACAAACCGTGGGCCTCCATAGAGGGGATTCCTAGTTAACATTTCCTCCATGACTCCCTCCACCACACCTGGGAACAGTTCATGTGACAGATCGGGTATGAAAGTGGTAACCCTGAGGTTGAACAACAGGCCCCCCCATCATTGGCCTGCATAAGTCAAAGCCAACCTCATTAAGTCTAGCATATCTACTGATGAAGGGAGCGAGCCAAGAACAGGTGTCCCTTCTAACTCCCAAGAGGTGTCCCTACTGAGAATGCCTATCAAGGAGCCCCTTCCAGGCTGTGCCACATCACAGCCCTGGTTGTCCATGCTCTTTTGCTGAGCATGGGTGAGGAGCTGCGATGGGGTTGGCAATGCTTACCTGCGCTGGGTAGCAGAAATTACCCCCACCCACATCCCACCCCCCACCCCTGCCACTTCCATCTGTCATACTACAAAGTCAGTCAAAAGGAAATGTCAGATTGGATTTTTTTTTTACCTCCGCAAAGACTGTTGGCACTTAATCTAAACTTGGAACATTTTCTGACCTCCAAGGTAAGCAGCAGAGCTGCAAACACAACCCGGAGATCCCCAGAGTTGTTCAGATATTGGATTGTCTTCCTTCAACCCGCCTCTTTACTCTTGCATCTGAACCCGCCAGTAGAGCCCTGGCACAGCTGAGGGAAGGATCCCAAATAAAGCTAAAAATCTGTTCTTCTCCCTGATTTGCTGCAGAGCGAGGACAGATAACTACATCTGAATTTGGGAGACAGCATCTGCTCCTACATCTCTTCATTAAATAAACATTGGGATCCCTGCTGGGTGAAGCCATTTTGGGGCTTGGATGGGAATGGCTCTCTAAAACCCTGCCCATATGTTAGGCTGTAATAAATTTCAAAGACTCTGCTCTGGTTGCCTCTGAATCAGAGTTTATTGCAGCTTTATTAAAACTTGATAACGTGTGAAACTGCACATTTGCAAAGAAGTGACAGAGTGCCACTTTCAGGCAAATGAGGTACATGGTGGACTGAGATCCGAAGGTCAGATCACTCCGATAATTGGTGACACCCTCTGAGATGACTTTGGTTTCAATTACCCAGCCAAATGAGAAGAGGAGATAGGGTTGGCTTAAATGATCCCCTCTGTACTTTTACACCCCCTAAAATTTCACAGCAAATCACATTGTTTTCAGAACGAGTGAAGTCTGACAATGAAGTGACGATGGCAAGTTGGTGAGCATCCTTACTGACAATCAAGAGAATGGTTTTCGCCACATATTGCACATCTAAGCTTTAGAAGACTTGGAAAGCCTAGTTGATAATTGTCCCATTCTGGATTCGGGTCAAGTGATGGATTTCATGCATGAACATATTCGCAGAGAGGAAGCGAATTTCGCAGGAATTGCTGGAGGCATGAGTGGCAGTTATTGGAAGAAGAGATGGACTTGTAAGGTGAATGGTATGAGAAAAGTCAAGATTCATCTACAGGCTGATTGGTGGCTGTGTCCACAAATACCTCTTTTTCCAACTCCAGCTTTCTCTAGGGCCTAATTGATCTTTAGACTCAACTGTTTGCTGTCTATACTGACTTTTGCCTGTTTGAGGGATTTTCATTTCCCTCACTCGATTTCAAGTTGGGAAACAGCAAAGAGAGTGCTGGATCATTCTCAAGAATAAACTTCATCCAGGAAGCTGAACTCCCATTGTCCCGGTCCCAGAATGGGTTGCTGGCATTGATGTAACTGACCCTGTGCCTTCATTGGTCTGTGCAGGCATTCGCTTATTAAAGGTTCCCTGCAGGGTGGCTGTGCTTCAGCATTGACTTGGTGGCAGTGGATTTGGTTTAGTTTGATTCGTCTAAGACTTTGGATATAAATA
The DNA here is from genome assembly GCF_050624435.1 of Tenrec ecaudatus. Lineage (NCBI taxonomy): Eukaryota > Metazoa > Chordata > Mammalia > Afrosoricida > Tenrecidae > Tenrec > Tenrec ecaudatus. Next base: position 180,159,650 of record NC_134532.1, on the reverse strand, counting down.
CCTTTTGGGTTTCTGTGTTCCTTTCTCCCCTCCTCCTTTCCTTCTTGAGTGGGAATGGCTACAGGAAGAAAAGAAAGAGAGAAAGACAAAAGGTGGCCCTGAGGCTGGATGGGTCATGCGAAATGAAGGGACAGAGCAATAATTGCACTCACAGATCTGCCACTGGCAACCACGAGACCACCATTTCACCTCAGTTTCCAAACCAAAAAGGAAAGTTAAATAGTAAATCTAGACATTGCCTCACTGGTTATAAACTTCTGAGTTTTTATTTGTTTTGCTTTGGTTTTTTAAAATAGTGTTATTGGTATAGATGCCCGATTCTTTAAGGCAAACCAATACCTAACTAAGGCCCAAGTGACTTCCTCCCTGGTCACAGTTCACAATCTGTGGGTTTTCAGACCTTAACTTGAAATCCGAGGTTCTACATTTGTGCCTCCTTATTTGTTCTTCACACCGAACTTTATAGACTACCTACCATGCTTACCACTGCTGCTTGACATTGTGCTGCTGTTAATTAATAGGGCCTCTGCTCTCATCGACAATAACAATTATCAAATGGCTTTCACTCCAGATACAGAACATGCTCCAATTCTAAAATTAACTATTTAGTGTGGAGGATGGGCTCCTAGAGGAACGTGTATGCAACAGTCTCTGAGTGAACCCATTTCTACCATTCCTTTCCTGCTGGTAATGGTTTCAGATATATGTTTGATAGGTCCTGATTTAAAGTGACTTACAAAATTTGAATTTTGAAGAAAAATGTCCGACTCATCTTTCTCCCTTGCCCCTCTCACTTTCTGAATAGATCTCATGGCTACAATAAATATGTCTAAAATAAATCATAGGTGTGGAAGAGAATGAAAGAACATCAAGAAAAATATATTAAACGAGCCCTAGAGCTGTTTTATTCCCTCTGTAGATCCAATGGTCTTTCTGAATTCCAGAAAATAGTTTTTAAATTTAAACATCATTTCATAGACTCGGGGGGGGGGGTTCCCCCATCTAAAATTAAAATCTGTAACATAATTATCCCGAAAGAGTGAGAGAAAGGGCCATCCAACAAGGAATACATGAAGTTACAATGTTGAGTACTTGGCAGCAAGATTGTTGTTTCCTATGGTCTCCAATTGCCATTTGAAGTCTTACATGGTGAATGTGTGCCCCAAAATTGCAAATCATTTTAACTAATAAGCAGTGCTTAAATAACTGTAGCCACAGCTTTGTGCTTCATTCAAAACTAATAAAGCCAGCAAGTTAATAACAGTAATTAACTCCCACTGCATCCAACTCCCTTCTATAGGTGCTTTGTGAGAGACTATGATTCTTACTTAAGGGGTAGGGAAGAGCAAAACACAGAAAGGAAATGACGATGTTTAGGTAGTGCATGTGGGGGGGAAACCATCCTGTATGAACAGATGCTGCATGGACATGCCCACAGGTCTATGAGCTCCTGAAGACACATCACCATAGCTGATAATGGAGACAAGGCTCTCTCCCTGAGGAAGCAGAAATCCTTCAAGAACATTGTCTTCATGGCTGGTTAACTGAAAACATCGGATAAAGGCCTTACCAAAAATAAAAGCATTTGAGGGGAGAGTGAAGGTTTTCCCAAAGGGCGAGAAGGAAGGAACTGAGAAGATTGACCCATAGGAAGTAATGGTGAATGAACGCTTTCCCACACAGATGACTTGTTTTGTAAAGGTGTAGAGGAAAAATATAAAATGCCTTTATTCACTTAGAAATCATTTTCAGCTCCTCTTTAAACGTCACCTTGGGGTTTTCTACCACATCTTTTGGGGTCCCTTTTATGCACCTAGCACAAAAGACCATTTGTCAAGTTCAAGAATAAGAAGGACACAGTGCCAGTGGGTGTTGTGTTGTTGGCGTTGTTGTTAAGGAAATGAGCTTACTTCCCAGCGTGAGGTCTCCAGTATCCCTGCATAAACAACCAGGGAGCAAATGGAATTTCTGTACCAGCACAGGGGCTTCTGCAACCAGTCTATTCAGAGAGCATGCTCTAGACCCAACCCAAGTGCCATTGTTGTGAGCAGTAAAAGAAAAAGTAAATTCCTTGCTGTGTGTTTTGGGTAAACCCACACACACATATATATATATAAAATAAAAAAAGAAGAAGAGGAGGAGGAGGAGGTAGAGGAAGAAAAAGATGGGGGAGAGACACAACACACTTAGCAACTCAGTGGGGGGAAAGGTCAGGCTACTATTGACAAGTATGTAAAGATACCCCCTAGCCCATGGGAAAACAAGAAGGAATCTTTTCCACTCACTGCATTTCAGAACCCATGGAAGAGACACAAAACTGCACTTTGGCATTGTCGGCCTGAAAGGATATCTATTTATCATCTTATAAGACAGCTCCAATGATCTTTATCTACTTTGCCCACTTTCTGACCCAAATTCAGGGTTTTTATGGAAAATTGCAGTCAGTTTGATTGATGAAATCCAAAGATGTCTAAAATGGCACCAAAGATCTCCAACTGTGCAGACTCCAACCGAGGACTTCAATGTTGGCATTGTTCCTGAAGGAATAAAAAAGAAGAAAAAGTTGAGAAAAACAGGCCCAAACTTAGGGAATTTCTTGCTTTAAAACTTCAAATTTCAATGAAGATCCCCACACCCATTATCCCTGTTCACACGTGCGAACTGGGTGGACATCAAAGTATTTCCCACACTAAGCAACAAAACCGGCTTCCTCTGGAACCGCTAGACCTTTGTAACCGGCTGAATGGACGCGTCCTAGGAGCGAGCAGGTTTCAGAAAGGCGCTCGCTCATAGCGCGGAGCCGGGAGCCCGGGCAGCCAGGCGCTCCAGCCCGGCCCTGGCGCAGGAAGGAGACGGGGCTCTGCCTTTGCCCCTGCCCCGGGCCCTCTGGGGCTCTGCAAGTCCCCGACAGGGAATCCGAAGGGCCACTGAAAGCCCGTTGCAGGCCAGAGCAGCCAGAACACAGGCTCCTTCGTCTCTCTTCTCAGCCTGCCACGGCGCCACCATTAACCCAGACCCAGACCCAGCCGGAGGCTCCGGCGCCGAAGTCTGGGGAAGCAATAGACAGCCATGAACACCAGCTAACCCCCCACCCCATCCTGTTGGGGTGGGGCTGGGGAGTGGGGGGCGATGCCTGATAGTGGAATATTGTCACCTGCCTAATCGGTGGAAGTGGCCCTCCCCCGCCCCCTTAGTAATAATAGCTGGAGCGCCCTCCCACGCGGTGACCAGGCCCGGGAGCTGATGAATGAACGTCCTCCTAGGGAAAAATCTTGGGAGCTGTCTTCTGTCCTATTACCCAAGGGGGCCGGCTATAAATCTTCTTTCATTTTAACCACATTTGCCCTCATCCTCCTCCGGGCTAGGGATGCTGCGTTAAGATTGCACTGATGTGCCAAGGCTCTGGACCAGCTGCTCCTAAATACAGACAGGTCCTTGTCAATTAAGGCTTTGAGAAGCAGGTCCTCGGGGGCCCTGGGGCATTGGGGCAGCCAGCAGTGTGCAGCCCCACAATTAGTATCCATTTGGAAGGAACCTTCAGGGCACAAATGCACAGGCAGAGGAAGAATCAAAACACCAGGCAACTTCAATTCTGGAAATTGGTCGTGTAAGTATGGTGAAACTGAACAGACGGCCCACAAGAAGGGGCTAAGATTTCTGGTGGGAGGTGGATGGACCTCTGCTATCTCCCCCTCCCCTTTTGTCTTGTTTCAGGCCAGGCAATAGATTGAGTTTGTGGATAGGTTGGGACAGAAAATGATAAATGAATACATTCATTTGCCCGCTCCAAGCTGAAATTGTCTTTTGGTGCCTTTTTGTGGCCGCCTCAAGCAGCTGGTCAACCCTGCCCGCAGCCTGGCCTTTGGCCCAGGGGGCGCTGGACAAGACAGGCGTTCCAAGGAGAAGAGCAGCGACGTTTCAGGTCAGCGAGGCCAAGCCGCCGGTGGGCCAGGCAGAGCATTAGCAGATCAGGGAAACAAAACCCCAAAGGCTCAGGGGGCCTGGGGCACCGGGAGGGAAGGTGTTTGTTTAAGCAATTAGGAGCAGTTGGTAGTTAGGGGGCGGAGAAAAGGGCAGAGCTTGTGACACAGGGCAACTTAGCTGGACAGCAAGGGTGGACATTCAGAGGACATCACTGTTTAAGCCTGTGACCCCACCAAGTTCAAGAACAGAACAAACAGCACAGGCCATTAGGGACAGCCGTCAAAGGGGTGGCAAGAAAGCCCAGAGGGGGCACTGAGAAAAATGATCCAATATGAAATATGAAAAAGTACTGGGGGCCAGGGCCAGAGGCGGGGGTGGGTCACTGAAAGTCAACAAGACCATATAGGCTTAATGAGAGAAAGAATTTAATATCAAAAATGCATAAATCTGCTAGTGAAGGCAGCCCTAGAATGGAGATAAAAGAACCCTTTTGGTCAACATTGGGGGATAATGGCAACATAATAGGGGCAGGTTGTTAACATTTAGCACAAAAGTTAAGAGAATGAAGGGAAAGGCAGCTCCCTTAATTGAGGACTTGCTGGAAGATTTCCACAGGCCACACGGGCTGAATAGGTTGATAGCTACTTTATCAACTTTCTGACCAGAAGGAGAAAGGTGGGCCTGCTCTTTCTTGGGGCTCTTCCCGCCCCATGTCCCTTTCCCAAGGTTTCCCTCTCCAAGGGGGCTCAACCTTGCTCCAAAAACTCAAAGTGCCTTTTCTCTTAGCTCTCTTTGTGATTTTTCCCCCTTTCTCCCATTTTAGCAAGGATATGGGGGTTCTTTCAAAATCTACTCACCACCCCAGGGAGTAAGCAAAGTTCTTAGCAAGGAGCATATCATTAAAGGAGGCTCTGGGTGTGGATTTTAGTCTGCCTGCAAAGAACAGAAATCTATTTCTCCAGTGGGGAGGGGGTCAGTGAAAACACTTCCAACAAACCTCTCGTTTCCTTACTTTGTGTGCCCCAAACTCACTGCTATCTTGTCCATTCCCTATAGGCCAGGATAGAACTGCCCCTGTGAGTTTCCTTGACTGGAACTGTAGTCTGTAGTAAATCCGATTTTCATGGAAATTTCCATCAGCTGAGTATTTAAAATTCAATATACCTTAGGAGGCAAGAACTTTAGTGGCATGTGCTTTATCTTTCAGGACTTTACCTATGTGTGAGGGGAGGGTGGGGGAGAGACCTGTTTAGTATCCACAGGTAGATGCTGAGAATCAAGAAGTGAGATCCCAGCAGGACAGTCACACAGCTAGGTGGACAGTAGCTGGCCCGAACCCAGCATCCCTCCACCAAGTCAACCAAGAACCAGCTCCCTCCCATTCCTACGGAGCCAGGAAGGAAAATGATCCTTCCTCCACAGGCTCATTCCTAGGGTACCATTGATTCTTTATCTGCATTGCCAGTCTCATTGATGCTTTCTGGTTTTCAAAACTCATTGACATACACCATCAGACTGCTTTGTAGAGCCAAGAAGGTAGACACCATTATTCCCACTGTGTGAGGAAACAGACTCAGGACCAGGAAAGAACTCAGCACTCACTTGGTGGCAACAGACAGATCCTTCATCTGGTGTGTGTTTCTTACCTTCCCTGAACTTTGCCTCTGTGTGAACTGTCCAGCTGAGAGGCAGGGTTAGGATCTAGTGGTGACTTTCTCGGCCTTGTTTGTACAGGGACTTTGAGGCTCATGAATATCCAAATGGGGGTGGGGAGGGTATTACAAACTTTGGAGCACCTGGAGAAGTCAAGGAGGCTTCAAGAGCATGTGCCCAGCATACTCATTACACAGAGGAGAAAAGGGAGGCTCAGAGGTGTATAGGACCCACAGTCAGGAAGTAGTAAATCTAGGCCGAGCCTGGGCCCTGGGGTTCCACTATGCCTGATTGTTCTTTCACGGAACGACACGTTCCTAGACTAGTGATTTGTTTCTTTTCTAGCTCCCGTACAGCTATCTTTCCAATAAGGGCTTGTGGAATTAATTGAAGAATGACTGGTAAATGGATGGATGAGATTAAAGACACTAACCAGAGGGTCACCAGTTTGGGCCCATCTCCAACGACACTGACAGTGGAAAACCCCATATACCAGATAGTCTTTTCTTTTTGTCTTCCCCTCAATGGAAAGAAAATAGGTTATATAAAGAACTAGCCGCAGAGTTTTGGAACCCCAAGCCTTCTCTTCATGTTTTCTGTCTCTTTCTTTTTGCTGTAACTGGTAAGGTAAGATCTTCTTGCAACTGCCACCTCCCACCAGGCTGAAGCAAGAAGCACCAAGGCCATGGGATTTAAGGTCAGGGGGTCTGTTACCCTGGTCAGCTCAGCTGTGGACATCTCCCCCTGAAGAGGGGAAGTCAGGGAGGTTCCGAGGGGGTAAGAAATCAGGCTGCTGGTGCCCCTTCCAATATGGAAGTTACTTGCAAAACCACTTACATGCCTACCACTTGCCAGCTGAGCCTGCCTGAGCAGACCAGAGATTAACAGGTGAGCAGCAGCGAAGTAATGTCACCTGCCACCTCCACAAGTTACTAGGCTGGGTCTGACACTGCCAGGTCCCCTCCAGCTGGGGATCCCGCTGGACACTGACTTGGCCAGGCCTTTCCCACCACCACCCTCCCCAGCTGAGAACCATTCCCCAGCCTTCCCCACCCTGGTCTCCCAGTTGGCTTGGAGCCCTGCTACTGAGGAGCTGGGCGCCACTGTGGGCACATGCACAGAACTTCGGGTCAGAAAGTGCACACTCGGGGCGCCAGGCTGCTGGCCAGCGGGTGGGGATGAGCTCCCCCTAGCCCAGCCCCAGATATGTGGGATCCAGCAGAGGGGACCCGGTGTGGAGTTGGTACCCAGGAAGACTACTGCCACTTTACAGATAAACCAGAGAGGGGGTTTCAGAGATAACCCATTGCCTGGGGCTCGGGCTGCTGGTAGGTCCCCAGACAAGTGGAACAGTGCATCCAGACCTTAGATACAGGAAAGAGAAACCAGTCTTCCCCAAAGCCAATTGGTTTCTCCTCTTAACCCTGGGAATTCCAAGAGACACAAGAAACTCGATAGGAGTGGATAACACAGAGGGACTAGAATTTGCCTTTTCTAAAGAATCGTTCCATTTGGTTCCTGCAGCAGAGGTTTTCCGCGGGTCCAGAAGGTCAGGCCAATGCAGACAAACGCACAGGAGTTATTTAGGTCTGGTCGGGCTGTTGTAAACTCGGCAGGAGCCCAGGGAGCGCTCGGAGGCGGTGGCCGGCAGCCTGTGGGGCTGCGCGCTGGGGTCACGGTGGCGGCCAGTGTATGCATCCTGGCGGGACAGTAATTGCCCCGGGTCTGACACGACGCGGGGGCGGGGGACAGGAGGGCGTGGGGGCATCTCCATCTATCTCCATCCAGTTAGCAACACGTCCCCAGACCGGGAGCTTCTAGAATAATGGGAACAATTGTCTCCCTGCCTGGCACAGACCTACACTGCGCAGAGATCCTGCCTCTCCTTTCTCTGACCCCAGGATGGGGTTGGGTGGAAGGTCAGCTGAGACCAGGTATACCCAGAGCATGCCCCTAGTAACCCAGGCCAGGGGCCCCTGCTAGGAGACCACCTGCCGCAGCAGCCCACCCCCACTCATCTCCTCTCCAACCAGCCCAACTACCCTCTTCTCCTAGGCTTCCCTTCGCACCCTAGACCTCCAGAACCTGCTTCTAGAATGTTCCACTAGGCACTGGAAAAGATCCTTCCCCTTCTGACAATTTAATAGCCCCCCGTCATCATCTGTGTGACACTGGCCATCCATCTTCTCCCAGGGGAGGACAAAGCCGGGCCTCCCAGACTCCAGGCCTCTCCACCCCAGCTCTTTCTATTTCGGGCCGGCCGCCCCACAATGGCGCCCTTATGAACCATAATGGCGATGTTTATGAAGGCTGCGATACCAGTGTATGAAGACAATTTTATGCCTAATTAGAAAATGATGTAACCCGAGAACAGACAAAAGAGGAGCTGTCCCTCCTCCCGATTTTCGCTCTTCAATCACCCCCCACCCCCAATTTCCTCAGGCTGGTCCCCTTGCAAGTGCTCCGGCAGGCGGGCCAGGGCGCTAGGCCTATGTTTGCACAGCAGCTTGGCTCCCCACGCCCCACTGGCTCCGGCTCCCAGCACTGGGGACATTCAGGGCCAAGGCTGGGGGTCCAGACGCGCAGGCGCTCCAGAGCCAGTGATTTGGGGCCCCGCGCTCAGGCACTCTCTCCCTTCCGCGCCCCCATCCGAAGGGACCTCACCCCTGGGAAGACTCCAATAAGTGCAACCCGGCGCCACTCGATTCCGGGATAATTTTTAATATATATGCAATAAATGTTCACTTTGTTAGATTGAATGACAGACAATAATATCAGCAAATCTTCATATCCATCCATTACTAGCAAATGAGCCGCACAAAGGACAGATTTGCTTTTGATTAATTTATTTGCAGACTCGGGTTGATAAAGCAATAACTATTTGGTTAAACTTGACATTTGGTCTTGGGGGGTTATCAGACAAATCCCTGTTGTTCAGGGGGAGATAATAAAGCTGTTTAAAGGGGATTAATTATTAATTGGCTGCAATTAATTTCCCCCCTTTACTTTGCTGCTGCCACAATGCGAATCCTCACCCACAAACAAAAGGCAGGCGTTTCCCCACCCTGCGCCCACCAGGGGCGAGGTGCGCTTCCCTAAGTCCTCTTGCACCCCGTTATTTCCGTGCGGGCCATTTCAATGAACAGCAGCAAACCTGTCGCTTTGGGTGCCGTGACCTTAAAGAGAAACTGCCTTTCTGGAGCCGAGGGTCCTTGGGAAGCCGTTTGAGACCTGGGCCTCCCCAGCAGATGGCCCGGACTAGATGTTTTCAGGGATCAGTACATCAGCTCACGGCTTCCCATTTTTTCCTTGGGGATGCGGCTTGGGGTTGAATGTGGGGAGGGACCCGATTGTGGAAGAACCAGGTAGGCGTCCTGCTGGGTCCCTCCACAGTCACTGCTCAAACCCGCCCAGTTGCCTTCTAGGTCTGTGCGAGGAGCCCAGGCCCACGCCAAGCCCGACTCCTCCGGCAGGGCCGCGTGCTGCGCCCCACTTGGGTCGGAGCAGCACCTTCACCACCACCACCACGACCACCACGGTCCCCCCTCTTTTTTTTGTGGCTAATGCCATGTCACAACATTACAGGACACAACACAGCTGCCTGGGGTGGGGTCGAAGTATTCAGGACCTGTGTGGGGGAGCCTCCCAAGTCTGTTCCTCTCTGCCACCCACCCATCCGAGGCGGCCAACGCTTGTCTTTGACCCCAAAGCTGGAGGCGCCAGACTGAGCTTCACGCCCCGA